>NC_092690.1:10819686-11474686 GCF_964275005.1 Diadema setosum
TGGCAAAGAAATACGCATTATGTCAAACTGAACATTAATGTGTAGTATTATGAAGATGTACAAGTGACTGCATGAGTCCTCTTGAAAAGGTGGATAACTAAATGCAATACATAACATCTTTAGTGCAAGATACGACTATTTTCCGGTGAACTCTCCATCGTGTTCATCTGGTTTGTGAAAAGTGAATCGCCGTTTCTTTCATTTCAATGTCACTGCACCTTCCTCGCAAAACAAAACTCATCATTATGAATGCAATGTAGTTTTCATGAATTATGATCACTGGAAGTTAAGACATAGTGTTTCATCGAATACCATCAATGATCAGTGGAGGTTATACAGAGGGTGAATTTTATTTTGCGAGAAATGTTTATTCATACTTAGTTGTAAACCCGACACATGCAGGAATCATGATTTGAATTTAGGCACAACCGCTGCTACAAGGGAACCCACCCTTGGCTTGGAAGCTCGGTAGTGTAGTTGATGTGACGCTTGTGACAGGAGGTGGTAGGTTCGAATCTCATCAGAGTTTGTAAGCCATGATTTTTATCACGGCTTTTACTGAAACACTGTATAATCGGTGTCTTATTTACCATAGTACGTTTGGCATAGTCGTATTATTTCTATTGAGTCGATGTTGTCAGAAAAAAAAAAGTTGAGTACATCTTGAAATATTTGTAGCCTACTTGAAATGTTGTCACCATTACATCAGATTGCTTTATTTGATGTTCTGTCATACAACCTTTTTTTATTATTATTCTACTCAGCTACATGCTGGAGTGTTTTTGTTGTTGTAATTGATTTGATTTGATTTTTTGTGGGGTGTCTCGTTAAACACGTTAGAGTTTGGTAACTTTGAGGGGACTGAGCTTAATATATTCTTGATCTCCTATTCTTCTCAGTCTAAATAACATTTGTATTCTAAGTCTTGTATATTTTTTGTATTTTTTTTTTCTTGTGCAAGGTTAAAAAAGCTCGTAAGGCGCATTTTTTGTCATTTACTTTTGCCTCTTTTCATTTCAACCAATTTCCCGTATTGTTTAACTCTCGGATAAGTTGTACTGAAAGTTAATCGCATCGAAGAAGAAAAAAAAAACCCAACAAAAACAAAGGCAAAAATGATACGATATTCCTTACTTTATCGTGGACATTTTGTGAAGTACGGTCCTCGCATCGCACAGTAACGTCTATTCCTGGATCAAGTTTGAGATCCGTGCTAGGATGCACGATGTTATATCCAGAGTCGCGTTCTTCGGACAGGATTTTCTGTGGGGGACGAATTTTGGTATGATCATAATTATATACATTCGTAGAAAACACCAATGCCTTAATAAAACACGATGAAGTGTTTTGTTTTATAGCTGCTAACGTTTCTGGATATTTTGTTGCGCTATCGTCGTCACTGAGATAACCTGTCTTTTTTGTATTAGTTATTAAATTGAGTAGACTTTACATCGTATATTCACATGCAAGAAGGAAATTACAATATTTTGAAAATGAAATCATTTATTGAGCTCTATTAATCTGCGTCTTTCATCAGGTCAAGGAAATGGTACCTTGTCGTGACCCTCCACATCATCGTACACGTGGATTCTCAAATGTAAGACTCGAGATTGCGGCATTGTTCTGGGCATGTACGGCGTAATAAGAACTCGTTTCCTGATGCGCCGCCATGACGGAATGCTGTTCCAAATCAGCGACACCAGATACCAAGAGAAGTGATTGATGCGAAGCTCCAGATAACCTTTCCGAACAATGCATGTCGGCACATCGTTGTCTCCCTCTTCCTGCCGTCCTTCGATCCTTGTCACCGCGTACGGTTGACCTAGGCAGCAGAAACCGGTACAGTATTACATCAAATTCACTACGGCACCTTCTTTGGCGCGAGATTACATGCACAATCCTTTGTGATCCACTCTCTGTTATGAATGATAATTTCAAAGCCATAGTGGTTGATATTTTCTTTGTGTTTGATAATATGGGTAAATACGTTCGTAAGTGGTAAGTGTGGTGTATTGGCATGTATGGTTTGTACACCGGTGTGAGTGCTATCATCATTATCGAAGTCTTGTAAGAACAAACAGAGTTTACACGATTAAGCTGTATCCAACGAGAAAGGATGGATAAACTGACCAAGTCTAACACGTTCATTTGGTTGTGATATAATCACCATCCCTGTATAGCCTAAGTACCTTTAGTAATTGATGTTCATCATGAATCTGAAGCTATTATTCTAGTATGCAAATATGAAAATGTAATGATACGAAATGAAAGGAGTCTTACCATTTTTATACTCTGGCCAGGAGTACAAAACGGTATGAACGTTGTCTGGTACGACCATCTCACCGCAGTGCGGCATTTTGATTGTGATTGATTTCTTGAAATCCAGATGGGACGGCTCGCATCGGAATGCCCAACATACTACCATTTCATCCGGGGATAGATCAATTCGAGGAGCTGTACAGAGAAGCTCCAGCGAGATGAGCCGCCTTTCTGTGTCAATGGCACCTGCTGGTATCAGCATCCTCACCCCGTACTCTTCCAAGACCAGCTCGCCACCTGCTTCGTTGAATGTCCCTGTTACCTGTGGATTAGCCTGGTCTTTTGTCTGTTATGAAGAGGTGTTGACGATAGATACAACCTTTTTATTATGGCAAAGATTAGAGCAAAGGAGCATTGCCTATCATTTAATAATAATGCATTTCTTATGTAAAGAAAGATCGGCAAAGGTGAAATCGTTAGTCGACAAGGGAACGACCTACACTGGGAGTCGATGGGAGGAAGAAACCACCAAGATATGCAAGCCTCAATTTATATCAGTAATATTCATTTATATGAAGTGTATATCCGAAGGCAACATCTCATGCTTCTTTATTTTTTATGAACTAGGCTACAACTCTTACCCAGTATTACATAAAACTACAGTATCAAACTCTCCAACCTCTTTTAATGAACTACTTTCATCCAACTAGCGTTGCATAAAATGAGTTTTTTGAGTGACTGCAACAAACATCATGAATGCAAAAAAAAAAAAAAATCATACAGATATACATGGTTTCAATAGGATTTGACAGGAGGTTCGTTATTTGAAAAAATGAATAAAAAGGGATAGAAAGTATTCCTCACTGTGAGGAATATAAAAAAGGAAGGTAAAAACATGGGAAAATAAGAAGAGCATGGCAAAAATATTGGGATTAACGACCCCAGGTATTTACGAAGATTTTTGCATGTTCAGAATAACGCACAATTCTACCTACGAACATT
This sequence comes from Diadema setosum, assembly GCF_964275005.1. NCBI lineage: Eukaryota > Metazoa > Echinodermata > Echinoidea > Diadematoida > Diadematidae > Diadema > Diadema setosum. The sequence continues at coordinate 10,822,948 of NC_092690.1, forward strand.
GCAAAAAACCCAGTGCCAATCCTAGATAGTGATACCTTCGAATCTACGGCAGCATGCGCGTCACGGAGCAAATGCATAACATCAAGTTTTCCCTTGTCATCAGCATAATCGAGGGGCGTTCGTCCGAAGCTATCCTCAGTGTTCACATCGGCCTCGTACCTCAGAAGGATCTCGGTTATCTCGAAGTCATTCCTAGAAATTAATATACATGTACATGGCCCAACAGAGAAGTTTCGAGAATGTAATTTTCATTCCGGAACACACACACACACACACACACACACACACACACACACACTGATACACACGCACACACGTACAGTCTGAGTCACACGCACACACATACGACAAAAAGAGACCCGAAGGTCTAGTATCGCTAGTCCACCTTCCACACATATGTTTACAGGCTATGAACAAAGGAAACTCGTGACCGCCACAGGAACGGGGGGGGGGGGGTGTTTCATAAAGCTGTTCGTAAAGTTACGAATGACTCACGAGCAACTGGTGATCAGTTCTTGTGCTGAATTATGGAAATTCTGATAAGTATAGCACATCAGAACTGATCACCAGTCGCTAGTAAGTTGTTCGTAACTTTACGAACAGCTTTATGAAACACGACCTGGCGTCCTGTTTGAAGAGTTTACATGCTAAAACAGATATTCATTTAGGAGTATTAAACTCTGATAAACAAGGACAATAATGTGACGACCTCCATTTAAGAACTTTTAAAAGAGGCTGAGCGTATGCATTCTAGGTTGCATTTTGTGTATTCAAACTCCTCGTGTATTGTAACTCACTTTTAATAATACGTACCAAGTTTGTAAAAGAATTGACCACGTTTTTTCCAAAATTATATCAAAATGTTAAAACTAGCAGTCAATTTTGCCCCGGCCCCCAAGTTTTAACCCGGAATCGGCAATGAATAAAATTAAAAGACACACAAAATAGTTACATCATCTTCACCCAGGGCATTATTCGGAAAATATTAACTAACAATTAGGACCATCAAATATGGAAGTAATGTGTGAATGGCTGAACCGAGGTATCTGTCATTTATTGGTCAGTTATACGTGACAGAGAAAAGCGCAAAAAAAGTGGTTTTTCTGATTTTTTTCTCTTCCGGAATGAAATTGAGAATGATAATTTTAAAGGAGGATATAACGTGATTTTCTGATGTCATTGGTGAGACGCAGTATCATGTATACTGCCTGACAGCGATTACCTTTGAACCGCAATATGAAGAGGCGTCAAGCCTTTATTTGCCTTTTCGTCAACTCTTGCCCCAGCCTTCAGAAGCTCGTAGACACATGCCCAGTGTCTATTCCTGCAAGCAAGGTGCAGAGCAGTCGATCCGTCTCCAGACTATAGAAGAAATTGAATAGGACAACATAACAAAGTAAGATTTTAGCTTTCAAAGCAGATGCAATGATAACATGGACTAAGCGCTTTAGTGTCCAAAACAAATGTCAAGATAAATAATGAACTTTGAGAGCAAGATTGTTTAAGGCTACACAACGGAACATTTTTTTTTTCAGACAAGAAAAAAAAGTTAAGGATAAGTTTCTTTTAATGCTGTTGTTGGTCTGTGTTATAAATGGGTTTTGAAGGAAATTTATTATGGACAAACATGTAAAAAAAATATCAGGAGAATTCATTCAAATTTCAATTTCCATTAAAGTACACATTCCATCGGCTTGGTAATGAAACACATAAGGGGTAACATTGCCTCGGTTTTTAGAAAGAGGCATGACAAGTGCTCTTTCACTAAGATAGAAGATTGAACACATGTAACTTATTTTGTCTTGTAATCGATTATCTATAATGACTTTATTAAGTGTATTAGTCCCATTAACCAACTATGACTACACCGAAACTTTGAGAATTCATTACTTTTGACTAGATTGTCAGAATTTCCTCAAATGTCGCTTTGTTCTACTAATACTGCTGCTCTTATCCAATCCATTTTTATATTCAGGTTTGGGTTCCATTTAAGGTTTTTTTTTTTGAAGTTTCTTAAAGTACAGGCCAAACTACATTGCGAAAATTTGAGTTTAATGAATAGTGAATTCAAAGATAATACCCCATGTTTAGAGTCTTGATTTATCGGTAAACGGCTTTTTCCATTCTGATCTGCGTGAAGTATGCATAATACAAATTGGCGATACTGCAAATTATGGTGTCCTCATATCCTTAGAACTCCTTAAAGTTTTTTTTTCTATCTTTTATGCATACATCAGTCTATCAGTCATGCAATTTTTTGTATAATGTGTTATGTGTGAGAAAAATGCACCCTAAATTTCAGACAAACACTGCTTTTTAGCACCCCCAACATTTCCAGCATTTCCGTATATACTCCGTATGTATTATATATTTTGTAAACCTTTAGATCTTTTATTATGAATTATGATGAAATTTTTGTAGTAATGGCTAATGAATCCAATGCTAACTTTATCTAAATTATCGGCTAATTAAATTTCGGTTACAGCTCGTTATTCCGAAGGTTCGTTATTCCGAAGGTTCGTTATTCCGAAAGCTCTTTAGTCCGAAGACTCGTTATTCCGAAGGTTCATTGTTCCGAATTTCATTTTCTGATCAACGAATCTTCGGAATAACGAACCTTCGGAATAACGCCACAAATGTTCGGATTAACAAGCCCTTTTTCATTTTCGTATTAACGAACCTCTAGGTGTAGGGAATTTATGTGTTTCGGATTAACTACCCTTCGGAATAACGAATCTTCGGAATAGCGAACCTTCGGAATAACGAACAGCACCCTAAATTTCTTTCCCACTTGTGAGAAAACCTTTGAGGAGCTTCAAAGCGACCTGCAGAGATCAACATCTCCCCAGACTGGGAGACATTGGGAAGACCTTTTTATCAGACCGACACTTCTTGACCACTTTCCTCTATGTGCTTTTCAAATAGAAATGAGACTTCATTTTACAGTTGCCAGACATCGAGTACCTCTTGCCAAAGGTTTTTGTTTTAGGTCACTTCTACAGTGTCCGATACCTCACAATACAGCGTGTCCCATGCAGAAAAAAAAAAAACCAAACCGAGTTTCATTGCAATTCTTTGCGATCATACTCATATATTTCCTTTATGAGTTGTACATGGATTGAAAGATACACTTCTCTTCTTTCATTTGATGTACAACACGTTGTTCATAATTCATGCATGACTGAGTTGGAACAATAGACAGTGGTGCTATTAAAATTTTATTTGCACAAGCAAATGGCAACTTTGAATGAATTTTTAGAATTTACAGCAATCTTTTGCAAAAAATAACGTCAAAGCTTTAATATCCAGTCTTTTTCCTTTCATATGATATCCCATGCGTAAAAAATAATAGAGGAAAAGCTCGAGGAAAACTTAATTTGAAAAATATCCTTACATTTTACCCAGATAGATAGTAAATAAGGAGTAGTTAGCTTTCCCGACGCCTGCCCCAGATAACAATGGCCTTCAAGCTTCAATGAATTTACACAAACATGAAAGGAGGGGGGTAAAAGGGAATGTTACAGGCGGTTCGGTTATGAATATGGTCGTAAATTAGCACGTGATCATGAGCTTGCCTGACCATGCAGCTAACTACAGAGCAAAGGGTGTTCATCAGCGGAATGTTTTTGAAGGTAGGGTGGGAATAACCATGGACCTACATGGAATAACGGACCGAAAAAACCTTCCGAGCCCCCCCCCCCCCCCCCCAAAAAAAAAAAAAAAAAAAAAACTTCCTGCCCTACACTTGCACCTTTGAAATGTTACAAAGTTCAGTGATAAATAAAGTGATGTACCCCCTCTTTCTGCTTCGCCTCCCCCTTCAAAAAGTTCAAAACCCTGTCAGTGATGAAGGATGAACCACGCTTGAGGCAAATATAGAGAGGAATGAAAACAGTTAAATAAGTTTGAGGTAAAAAAAAAAATCATCAAAATGTGTATCATTGTTGTAATGTTGATTTCCCGCAGCCATTGGACTGCGTGCAGCCTGAGAATACTCATGATATTACTCTTCAATTATTGGTTATGTCTCATAGCTTATTCTAAATGAATGACAACAAAGGGTTGTCCGTCTCATACAGCACTCTCTGTAAATACCCCCCCCCCCCCAACAACAACATTCACTGTAGCACTGCGGCTGTTTTGTATGAATTCAAGGGTGCAGATGAGCCCATTGTCTAATGCTGAGTCGGAACAGCTGAATGCTTGTTTTCTTCGACTATTCGTAGAATTGGTAGAAATGAATTTCGATAGTAAAAAGTTGGATGGAAACCCGGTCTCGTTTTTTTTTTTTGAAGTGAAGTCGGCTGAAGGTAAAGCAGAACTAACATCTAGTACATTTTGAGTACACACTGAGCTTAATATATAGACCTCATTTTCCTCAGATCAATTTGGAGCAAACCGGAATACGCAAGGCAAGGGTTGACTTTCAATGTACGACTCTCTCCAAGAACAGGTGAAAGAATAAACCGACTCATATCCAATCACAGCGCACTACAAGCCAGACGCATTTTGCTCCCATCTGCAAGGAAGTCTTCAAAATAACAGTCAGGACAAAAATGAAATGAAGCGTGATGTGGATATTTTTTTTTTTTACTTTCACGTACAGTGTGTGTATATGTTATTGATTATATTGAGATTAAGAAAAATGAAAATGAAAATGAACTTGAACTTAAGAATGAGAGCCATTCTATAGGATAAAAACTGATATAAAATATCGGGAAGGAATAAGACATTAGATTGCCCAGAATACTCATCTCTTCGACGAACCTGGTAACTGCTAACTATAGCCTTGCAAAGGGCAAATTTGCTTCAGCTGAAATCTCTTTTGTAGAAGAGGCTAAGATAGTTAGACATATAACGGCCAAATTCATCTTAAATTTGCTTGAAGATGTTAGTACAATTACTACATTCGTGATGGTGGTAAAGAGTCCACTAACTAAAGCCACACTCCCCAGACAGATCTACCTTGCCAAGAAGAGTAAATATAATAAAAGGGAACTTTCTACACTCCTCTGTCAACATTGAATTAAGGAGTGGAAACAATCGTTGACAGTCAGACTAAAGGCCTATATATAAACACGAAAAAGCAGATGTCCCAATGATATCACATGTAATTCATGCCACATGAGAAGCAATGACACTTAAAAAAAAAAAGATTGTATCACTACCCTGTTGGATTTATGTAATGTAATGTTATATAATTTTATTATGTTTTTCAAAATCCTTATATATGTATTAATTTAAGATTTAAATGTTAAGCGCTTAGAAACTACTGTAATAAGCGCTATATAAATGTACATTATTATTATTATTATTATTGGATGTACAATGCAGGCAATGCATGTCTCCGCAGTTACGAGCGAGATCTGGCAAGGGAATGTTTTGTCATTTATGTTACAAATGTGAAAAGCTTGGTCCAAAGACTCTCATACTACTGGACATGCTCTTCTGGACAGGATCTGACGGGTACACTTCACGAGACCTACACGCACGAGTAATACAGCTATGAGTCATACAGCTCACATGTCATGCACCCCACTATAGAGTTATACAGCCCACGAGTTCGACACCAAGTAAAGTAAGTTCACGAGCTATACAGCCCACAAGTTCCACACTATACGCAGAAAGGATCACGAGACCGACATTACGCAAACAAAGCCCACGGGACCGACACTACGCTTGAAAGGCTTCAATAATGGGACAAGGAAGATATGAGAGATGGATAGGTAGAGTTGCTAAGGTGTTACCCCGTCAGTTGTCATATATAGTCCCCTGAAATGTTAAAGATCTTTAATTGTGTTTGCGTGTGTGCTTGTGACAGAAGCGAGAAAGAAAAAAAAAAAGAAAAAAAAAACCTTGCATCATGTCAATCTTCTAGCTAGAAATTGGGAAAGCCTACTAAAACAAAGCACGATGGCTTTAGCAAAGATCTAAATTTAAACCATACATCATTCTTGTCTTCTTTTTTTGTTTATTTACATTTTCTCGGGGACGGGTCCTGTGGAGAGTACAACTTTATTTTTGAAAAAGAAGAAAAAAAAAAAAACATCGCTAACAATTTCCCTCCCCGTTGCGTGACAGAACCGCCCCTAAAAGCGACAAGTGTAGAAATACAAATTTGACGTTGATGTTCAATTCAGTTCAATTCATTTATATTCATTCTTCTTTTTCCAACAAAACATAGCACAAGATAAATCAGGAATTACATCATAAACACAAACATTTGCCTTTGCAATAGATAAATGATACCGATAAACGTAAGAGCGCATACTGGCCAAAAATAATACAAAGACATGCCTCAGTTGAAAAAAAAGAAGAAAAGAATTGAGAGGTCGACTAAAAAGCAAAGCTTGTATATTGTGAACAACTCAAAAAACTTATGAATTACTTATTTACAAACACTTGTCACAAATATGATATAAGACAGGACGGGACAAAACAGGAGAAACACAACAACATGAAACAACTCGTCAGAATAAATGAAAAGAATGGAAGGAAAGAAAGAAAAAGAGAGAATGAGAGAATGCCTACACGCTGAACAAGGGAAATGGAACAGGGGATGATTAGGCGTTTTAACATCAGCCCGATGTTTCGAAATAGCGCGCTTTTTTCTGACTTGGGAAATTAACCCGATCACGAAATAGCACGCTATTTGATAATGTGAACACAAATTAGCGCGCTAATTGTATCGCTCTGATCGAGAAAATTTCTCGAGTACAACTCGGGAAATTTCTGAAATAAGCGGGATAATTCGCGAAGTAGCGCGCTATTTGATAATGTGAAAACGCCTCAAGAAATTAGCGCGACGCATCCCATCATGCCTAGCGTGTGTGACCCAATCGATCGAGGCAAACTGCACACAAATCATGAGGAATTTTTGAAATTGCACACATTACTGATGCTGTTTGCAAATGCTCAGCTGTCGAATAAGCTCGAAAAAAATTTCGGACTAATTCTCTTCGGGCTGATGTGAATAGGAAATGAAAATAGCGCGCTAATTCGCGACGCGAAAATTATCTCGAGCTTGGATTTTCACCGGGCTGATGTAAAAACGCCTAATGAGAATGTGCTTCATAGAGTTGGTGCTGCATCCCGATGTGCAAGGATTGTGATGGCTACTTCATTACGTAATAATGAATTCAGTGATTGAATGATTGGTGGATGGATGATGAACCCTGAGGTTGACGAAACCTATAGCTATTTTTTTTTTAAAGCATATCAGAGAGGATTTAATAGAAAAAAAAATCAACTAGCGCTTAAAAGAATACAAAGATGGGGATTTTTTTTTTAAAATTTCACAGTGAATTCCAAAATCTAGGACCGGTGTATATAAATGTATTCTGAGCCAATAAAGTTCTCAGGAGGGGTGTGTGGCACCCATTATAGATTGTCTAGTGGGATAAATATGAAAAGACTGGTTCCGTGTGAACATTGGATTGAAAATACTGGGAAGTGCATTTACATTGTAATTAAACATAAACTGACCAGGTTGAAAAAAGTAAAAATCTTGATTTTCAATATCGTATACTTAGTAAACAATGTAAAAGTAGAATTAGTTACAATATCTGGCTAGATAGCTTGATAAAATTGCAGCCGCCAGTATATTATTTTCCCCTTCATGGAACACCCTTTACAGGTTCATACTTGTCATCGACATGTAGATAGCGCTGTTCATCCTGTCGGTCTCATGAGCTTTCTTTGTCTAGTGTTGGTCTTGTGAGCCTTCTTTGCCTATAGTGTCGGTCTCGCAGGCTTTCTTTCCTGGTGTCGGTCTCGTAAGTCTGTTTGCGTATGCTCGGTCTCGTGAGCCTTTCCTGCGCAGTGTCGAACTCATCGGCTGTATGACTCGTGAGCCTTATAACTTGTGGGATGCATGACTCATGGACCTATTTTCTTTTTCTTTTTTATGTCGGTCTCCGTATGACACTCGTGGGTGTCTTCTCGTGGGATGACCCCGGATCTGACACCGTCTCATCATTTTCACAGCATGGGCATTACTTCATCAACATTGAAAACCCTCTTAAATTGGGATTCTCTTTGGGTGCCACGCTTCTATCCTGTCCAGTGGTATGTGTGTGGAATTTGTGCATATTCGACTCATTGGCACAGAAAGAGTTAAGGGACTTGAACTTGACCCTCGTGCAGGTAAAATTATGGCAGAGGCCATACTAGTTGTAAACACGGAAACGTAAGCTCACCAACGTCATGTCTTTGTTGCCAGCAAAAGCAAAGTTAACGTTTCTCTGCTTTTTATGAGGACCATCATGCAGTCATATACTTGATTTGAGTGTTGTCACTGCGCAGCTGCCCCGGGGAAGTAGAGGTCAACTGAGATGCGCTTTTTTCATTCTTTTTTTTTTTTACCGATGACGTGTGTAGGTCCTCCTGTATTGTGTTGTACTTACTGCAATAGCCAGTCATGCGTATCTATGCTCTCTTGAAGCTCAAGTTTCTCAAATTGTTGCGCATTTGTTCAATTTATTCTCCACGCCGAAGAAGGATGTCCGCTTGCGGAACTTAGGCCTACTTGGCCTCTATTTTTCAGCGTCATTCATTGAGAGATGGACACTGCCGGTGATGTTGACCCCATCATGACACAGAGCATGAGGGAATTACAAACTGGAGTTGGGCCTTGATGATACTCCGATGTAGTAGGTATCTGTCTTTGGAGAAAACGCATATGGCTCGAGATTTTCTGCCGCAACGGCTACCGGAAACAGCTGGAAGATGACCTAGGCACCTCGGAAATGTAAACAGGTTTCAAATTGGCATTCCGTTTACTACTCGAGGAAAAGGCAATCGTGCTCTAAAACGCTTTTCAAAGTGTTTTTTTTTTTCTCTTTGTTCAAATCGTCATTTCTACATGAGATTTAAAACACGGTTGCGTTTATCTGATAACCGAAAATGCCTCAAACGCGATTTATTGTGCCTCAGAAAACTTTAGAGAAAAGCACCATAAACACGTTAAAGATATCAGGCCTATGTCTAAAGTATAGTCTCGACTGGATTGCAGACACTGACCTTCTCTTCCACCTCTGCCTGTGCTTCAATGAGTAAGCGTACAATCCTGTCGTATCCTTTCTCAGCAGCATCAAGGAGAGGTGTTTGTCCGGTGAAGCGATCCTTGACGCTTACATCGGCCTTGTGCCGCAGAAGGATCTCAACGATATTATATTGATTCCTAATACTTCGCAAACAAGGACGAGAAAAATAGTTGTAATTTTATCTATTGACTACTTAAGATAACAACATCAGCATCTTACAGAAATTTGGTACTGAACGACTCGTGGTTTGCAAAATGTTCCATAATTCACACTTTCATGAACATATATACGTACACACACTCAGCAATAAACACCTTTTCCGGTTAATATTTTTCAATGAAGATTTAGAAAAAAAAAATCATTGTGTCATATAAATACCGTATCAAATGCCATTTAATTCGCTATCAACCTGGTAGGTTTATATATACAAACAAAAATACGCATTAGTGAACATATTCGAACATATTAGGCAGGAAAGTAAAAATTGCAGAAACTGACATATCGAAATTCGTTGGCAAATGCCCCTCAAGATAGCAATGATAACAGAACCTTGTTCTCTTTATATTCTCAAACAAAACCATAGTGGGGAAAATACAGAGGAACATAAGAATTTTCTGTCAACACAAGCTATAAATGACATAAGAAGTAAGCCGCAAAGGTCGTAAAATGGACAGAATTTTTTCACTTTATTTTCTTGATTAAGGAATTGAATTTAAAAAAGCATGAGACAAATTCTAGAAAAACCAACAACATAATTTCACATTTTCTTCATTTGGAAAAGCATTTCAAATTTCTACCATCTTTGTTACCATTGCTTCTCGTCTTATGTGTTTTAACTTTGGATCTGACTGGAGATTCATTTTTTCCATTATTTTTGCCTTTTTTATCTTTGAAGGGTTGAAGAGACATTATAGAGATCATATATTTATTTTTGTAAATTAAGTTGCATTTCTTATTGCGGTGAATTCGTCTTTTGTTCTCATTGTTACATGTAAGAGCACATACGAAGAATAACAACTTGTCCATATTTGCATCTTTTACTTTTGTGCCTTGGAAGAGAAGAACGAATGTGTATACTCATGCGTAAAGCTTCCCTTCTTATTGACCTGCTAGGGTGATATCAAATCAAATTACCTTTAACATGGTACATAAAACAATACTAGATTAATACAAGATTAACTTGAAAAAGTGTTTACTTTCTTTCTTTTTTTTTCGTTTTTTTTTTTTGCTGAGTGTATGTATGCATACACATACAAATATATAAACATCTATTTAAGCAAATGAAACATTATGACGTGATTAAGTACTGGCAGAACACGTGCATAACTCAATACTTCGAAAGCTACCTAAATTTTCACCTTCACCATAATTGCTCTTTACGCATGTGGAAATTGACAAATTTAATAAAATTGTCAATCCTAGATGTGATTATATATGCCTCTGCATCACAAAACCAACGAAAAGTCGCACAAAACAAAACAAAGGGTCAAGTGAAACGGGTCAACCTTGGCAATCTTGAGATTTTCGTACAGAGGGAAATAACACTTTTCTTCTTCATTATCCTAAGATTTAGGATCATAAAATGAATGGGAAATGGTGTCTTTGGCAGTCTTCTAAAACCCTTTTGTGAAGAATTCTGTGCTTAAGTACGTTTAAGAGACCCTCTTTCATTAAAATAAAGCAACAACAACACAAAAAAAAACTTTGCGAAATATCATAATCCCTTTGTTGCTGAGAGTTTTACATCCATTTTCGTCCCAGTAATTGCGCAGAATACAGCTTGGTAAGACCAACAACTTGAATAGATACCTTACTTCAGAACCTCTTTTTCTCAGTACACACCACTCAAGAGTTCTTCCTTTCTATATGTAGTTATGTTACGAGGGTCCGTTTGAATTGAGTTACATACACCATTTTACAGCTTAGAATCTGGTATTTTAGAATCTGCCATTAATTTGAAACCAATATCTGGCGACTTTTTGTTGCTTTTCTGATGCAGGGCCACATGAATTGTACGGTCAGAAAACTTAAAGCTGAATGATTAACATAAAATATAAAAATAGATAAAAATCAGCAAAATTAGTTTGGTATACAACGTTCAGATTAAGCTCTGTATGCGTAGATTTGTTGGTCTTGTAATATATCCGTATATTTAAGATAGTGCCACATCCATGTCAAGCTCTGCTTATGATGACTGTCCCCTATATTGATTTCTTCTCTGTTCATATCTTAATACATGCTTGATTCATATGATACTATGGCATTATTACAGACTGATTTTGTTATGAAATTAAACATTTCTTATATTGATTTGTATCTTATACTCTCCTTTTTTTTTTTGCATACCCTGTATCACTTCATTTTCATTTGTCATTGTATTTGAAGAAAGAAAATGCAGACTTAATAAACCACACCAAACCAAACCAAACCAAACCAAACCAAAAGACCCCAAAATTAATTCAACATACCATGTCCTGCATTTATACACTTGTGCCGTCAGAGTTTTTTTTTTCCACTTTCAAATTTTCAAATTGTTAACATTTAAAACGTCACCATTCCCAAAATGGACGCAATCTGCTGAAAAAAAAAAAATGTTCTGGCTACAGGTAACGGTTACCTTTTGATATTGATTGGACAGATATAACGTCAGGTGATCTTCAAGATAGTTTGTAGATTTTGATAGTTTTCCTATCTTGAGCTCGACTTATAGGTAATTGGCTATAATTGGTTGGCTTGTATAGGCCCGCCTAGAGTATTTAGGGGACGTTTTTTTTTTTTAGAGTGATCAGTGTTCTTGAGGATGTCAGTATTACTCTGATGTACAAATTAAATAACTGCTATATAGCCGTGATTAAATCGTAGCCAAACAAGTATAACAAAACATCGCTCCTCGAATGCTTATTATTGCCGAGTAGAAAATGATGTAAGACTACTTATAATTTAGTGCATCCTTTCTCCCCGAGTAATACCACTCGATGAATCAACAATATCACACAGTAATATTTCCATTATTAACGGTAATAAAGCACCTATTGGAATTTTCTCTCTTGCAATTGAATTCGATTGCTTCGCATCTCCATAGCAAAGAAAGAAGACGAAAGTGTAAGGTGCACACGTACCGTAATAGGACTCAATGTATAGATTATCCCATTACAATCATACTCTAATCCCTAATCCCAAAGATAACTTGCTAATTAAAATTTTTCCCCTTGGCTATGTTGGCAGTGGAGTTGAATTGTTAGATTTTTGAAATGAAGCTGTACGAAGGAAAACGACAGAATGTGAAGTTTCCAAATTCAGCACACTTTGATTAGTTGTATAGAACGCACAATAAGTATTGCATGACTAAATGATACCTTTTAACTGCAATCTGAAGAGCCGTCAAGCCTTCTTCCGTCTTTTCGTTGACTTTGGCCCCAGCCTTCAGAAGCTCGTGCACATACCTCCAGTGCCCATGACGGCATGCGAGATGAAGAGCTGTAGATCCGTCCTTTGACTACACGTAAATATCAAGATTTTTTTTTTTTGTTCCGTCAATTTTCATATTTCTCCATGAAAAGACGAACAAAAACAAAACAAAAAATAAACGAAAAAAAAAAATACACAGTTCAAACAAGGCAAGTGCCAAAATGTGTCTCGTCCATTCGCGTACAAGAAATTATTTCTAACTCCGGGACGTTCATTTACCCCGCTCATGACATCTGACCTTGTGATGACCTTCAACTCCCCAAGAGCCATTTACCAGCAAAGTTTGGTCACAAGCGGATATATGGATCAAAAGTTTTGAGCTAAAATTGAAACACGCCGTAAAAATTTGACCCCTGTTGTGTTAACACTTGTCTGTTACCTTTGACCATGTGGTGACCTTCAACTTCTAAAGGGACATCTACCATCCAAGTCTGGTCACAAACAGACATACACATCAAAAGTTATGAGCCAAAATCGAAACGCGCCCTAAAAACTTAACATTTAGCCCTAAAGTTCATTGACCCCTGCCTGTGACCTTTGACCTTGAGGTGACTTCATGTTTGTTAAAATGTGTAACTTTGTATAACCAATCTTCCTCCAGGTTTCATTGAAATTGAAATCCCCAGTAAATAGTTATTCAAGTTTTTGTAGCGTTACGGACAGACGACGGACGGACAGACGCCGCAGGCGATGCCTTAGTCTCCCCTCACCTCCTGTGGGCTCGACAAAAATGACGTGGCACTAGATATGATTCCAGCCAAAAGAATTGAACATTTATCTCTCGCTCCTTTTCTCTCTCTCTCATCAGCTCCTCTATACCGTTATTTTCTGTTTTGTTTAAAGACGTATTTTGAAGGGTCAGTCTGCTACCTCATACGAACTTTTAAGGAGTTTTACGGCGTTTTTAACGATATATTTGTACGTTAAGTGAATTCTTTCTGGATCCCAAATTCTTGTGAATTGTTACTTAAAAGTTTATGACAAATACTGACCTGTAGGTCTACTTGTGCGTGTGCGTTGATCAAACAGCGCACGATACCAACTTGGCCATTTTTGGCAGCATAGTGGAGGGGCGTTTGTCCAGACCCATCCTGCGCGTTTGCATCAGCATTATGCTTCAGAAGGATCTCAGCTATGGCGCAGTAGTTCCTGTGAATTATTCCACGCAGAAGGACGAAAGATCAGGCGTCATCTCATTGCTAAATAAATTCTTCAAACTTTGTTCTGAACTGTTCGTAATGTTTTTTTTAAAGTTCCAAAGACAACACTAATCTTCTTCTCGGCATTCATCAATACAAATCATGGAACATTATCATAAGACAATGATTTCTACGCAGCAGCTGTAGATAAGGAGGCAAGGACGGATGGGGTACTATTAGCGGTTGATATCTTTACTTCTTCTGAGTTGGCACAAGAGAATGAGCTTCACGAAATGGTACATTTCCGTCAAATGTCTTTTTGTGCGAAGCAGTGTCTGCCAAAATGAATAACAAACAAACAGAATTATTTCATATATTAAAATTCCTTTACCTTTTTATTTTATTTCTATTCAAATATGCTTGAATACGAACTTTAGTGTATATCTGTAACCATAGACGGTTAAAAGAATTAAGACAAGGTACGTGTGTTGGACAAGCGGCACCAGGAGAAAGCTTTTTATTTTGATAATAAAAATAAAAAGGTAAAGGAATTTTATTATATTAAATAATTTTGTTTGTTTGTTATTCATTTTGGCAGACACTGCTTCGCACAAAAAGACATTTGACGGAAATGTACCATTTCGTGAAGCTCATTCTCTTTTGCCAACTCAGAATTCGGATTCATTGTAAACAACACAACAAAAAATGAAGCCAAAACTTTGGTAAGATATTTGGCAACTTATGATTTCGGTGAAATCAACTTTGTGCTTGAATTTGACAAAGGTGTTTGCCACTTCGTCTTTTTCAAGCACATAATTCTGTAGTAAAAAGTAATGCGACGGTGGGATTTTTGGTCTAGATAGAATACTAGTACATGTGTCAGAGTGTATCTTAAGACGGAGAATTGATGTACGAGGTACAGCCACGTGAAAAGGCAGATAGCAAAATTTCCTCACAGTGATCGAATATTTTACGTGGCGAAATTTGTAGCCATTCGTGAAAGTTTCTTAATTAGTGTGAAATACTCTTTTTTTGTTTTTGCATAAACCAAAAGCTGAGGTTGGTAAAAAGTGGAATTGTATCGAAGAATCGATGAAACGGATCACTTCGTCGTTCGGGATTATTTTTAATGCATTTTAATTTTTTCTATTCAAAAAGCTACTCAGGTGCTCTCTTCTAACAGTGGAATTATGGTAGACTATGCAGAAACAGACTCAACTGACTGATCAAAACATCAAGCAAGATATTTCAAGGTTGTTTTTTTTTTTTATTCTTAATCTGGACTATAGTTCAGAGTTATTTCAATCTATATGTATACCTTTTTGTGACAGGTAAGCCTACTTAACGAACAAATTCACTTCCGCAGACATGTGAATTGAGTGATTGCAGCAATATTAGTAGAACACATTAGTGACGGTTTCAGGAAAATTAGATAATCCATTTAAAAGTCATGAATTTTTAAACTTTCTGCTTAGTAACTGCTGGATGAGTAGACTACTACAGCTTGTGATGTCTCATGTGTACAACGATTTAAAGAAAATATAAAGGAATTTCAAGATATTTTCACTTTTTTATATTTCACATCTTGTTTATATTTTCATGACTTGTAAATAATATGTTTGGTATTGTAGAACGAAGTACTTTTTTTCTGTTTTGTACAAGTGGAGAAATAAAACTCACTGAAACTGAACTGACGCTTTTCTCACTATAAAAGAACACTTGACTTCCCTCTTTCAGAAGGCAAGGGGGATTAATATTACAGTTAACACACGTCAGTGACGAGTATGTATAGGAAATTGCACTTTTTTCAAAAAGTACAATTTTGTAAATTTCTCTCAATATTTTCCTTATATAGTTGTACGCATGTGACATCATACACCGTAGTAGTCTTCTTATCCAGCAGTGACTGTGCAGATACTTAATAAATTTAAAACTTTTGAATGGATTGTCCGATTTTCCCCAAATTTTCGCTTATGTGTTCTACCAATAGGCCTATTGCTGCGTTCACTCAATCCACATGTATATGGAGATGTACTTGTCCTTTAACCCTATTTTAACTGGGCTATTTGAGACCAAGTTTTTACTGGATTTGACCCCCCCTCCCTTCAGATCTTGGCCGCCGATCGCACGATCGCCGCAAAATTCTGCCTGAAGATAGAGCTGGATGTCAACTACCAGGTTACATCATACAATAGAAAAACATTGGCTTTCTATTTTTAGTAAATTAATTATGCAAATTTACGCATGAAATCATATTTTCACCCAAAACTCCATTAAAAAGACTGAAGGATTGCTAAATTTTTGTGTCAGAGTTCTTCAAGACACATCCACTAATTTTCTTGTAAAAAAAGCACATTCAAAATTAGTTTCTTTTTTTATTGTTTTGTTAATTTCTTATGTATTTATTGTTTTTTCGACCTTTTGTTTTCTATATATTTTCATTTTGGTCAAAATTTGTTGCAGGTACTTTTTCAAGCGTATCTACATTAGAATTGATTAATTTCAATGGTTAAAAGTTGAAAAAAGTCATGAAACGACGCGGTAAAATCTTTGCGCGTTGCGGAATCGTAGCGCAAAATGTCGAGGACCCCCCTCCCCCCCCCCCCCCCGTCAGAATAGGGTTAAAGAAGCACAAAAGTCAGACATTTTAGGAAATGATGTTACCAAAAAAAAAAAAAAATCCTTTACCCTGCAGATGAGCCTGTGGCCAACGATGCGGCAATATTGAGAGCTGTTCTGCCTAAACAGTCTTCTTCTTCCACGTTGACATTTTGTTTCAATAATGCTTCGACTTTATGCACTTGTCCCGATGATACCGCCCCGTGAAGACGCTGTGCCTCGGAATGAATAAGGGAGAAGACAATTTTTAACAGTTATGCGATGATGCAAATATGTGTTAAAGTGTCAACCATTACTCAGTTCGCTGATATCGAATGATGAAGACAACAAAATTTGGCATCACCACTCATACAAAAAAGTGCCACATGACTATAGTATCTTTTTTAATTTTTTTTATATAGTGTTGTTAAAAGCTTCTTGCAGTACGGAATTTCAATCGTAGACGTATCATTTCGTTATACCAACTCCATGTCCTGCACACAACACTGGAAGCTAATATCCTTATGTAAAATATATCACTGGTAAGCAAGACTAATTTTTTCCTTTCGTCTCGATATGGAATCTTATAAGTGCCGCAAGAGAAAAAGAAATGATTTATTTTCATTCTCGACATTTCTTCTCTCTCTCTCCCTCTCCCTTTCTCTCTCTCTTTCTCTCCGTGTCATAGTTACAGAGGTATACTGTAACTTATGTTTGCATAAAATTTTAATGTATGCACAAAATAGTTCATTTTCATTTTGAATTGTATCAGGGGAAAAATGAATATTTGAATTAGTCATTTATTTGCTTTAATTGTCATATTTAATTTATACGGTGCTCATTTTTTTGTTCAATTGATTTTGTACTTCATTTATGTATGAAAAAGAAATTCAAAAATAAAATCACTGAAGTCACTAATTTTTTTTTTCAATCGGACGAAATCTATTGCTCGAAACGTTAAATCGACTGGAAAAAGTTTGAAAATGACAGAGATATCCGACATAAATGAGCCTATTTAACTGTTGTATGCAATGTGAAGTCACAATGATTTGCATGGTTTATGTTGATAGTTTTGATATATACAATACCGATGTAGTTTTATCATATGTGTATACTTTTATGTGTCACTGTTTTATTATGTGCATTTTTTTTAATGAATGTTTCTGGTTATCAAACACTCAGCAAAAAAAAAAAAAGAAAGAAAAAGAAAGAAAGTAAACACTTGTTCAAGGTAATTTTTTCATAGAAGATTTTGATTTTAAAAAAATCAATGTATTATGTACCATATAAAAGGTAATTTAATTGGCTACTATGTTAGTAGGTTAATATTCAAAAGGAAACTATACGTAATATACGTATAAACACACTCATTTTTGCCCGCCAAGACACAAAAGTTAAAATTGCAGAATTTGACAAGTTGTCTTTCATTTGGCAATGCCCTTCAAGATAACAATGACAACATTTAAAAAGCCAGTTTAACACATGAGACACATGAATAAAATATCAAAAAACAAATTTTGTTTTCTATATCTCTTTATACAGTTCGACCTCGATTATCCGGCCTCCTTTTATCCTGAAATCTCTATTATCCGGACGCGTTCACGCAGTGAAGGACTTTTTTCCCATCCAGAAATTGAGAAAAAAAACAGTGACTTTCATGGATCTATTTCACTAATTTCATAAGATGTGCATGAAAGGTTTCTCAATATCTAATGAGGTAAAACATGTATGATTTTCACATAAAGATATACTTTATTTTTGTGAAGAAGGGACTACAATTTTGCGCAGGCTAGCATAGATTACACCACTGTTGCGGGGTACGCTACCTGCCTAGCTGCCAGTTCACTGGGACGGCAGCTTGGACGGCAACTATATACATTAAAGGGGCATAGTCCCGGTAGTGTAGAGGGCGCTGTTGATGATACTGCCGATCACCGTTAGCATTGATACGAAGATTACCGAAGTTGAGCTGTCATCAAGAGTAAAGTGCGTACTTGGTAGGTGTTGCTAAGTAACGTTGCCTTCGTTGTCTTACATGTATCTGCGCATCGCGCAGTCTGTAGTAATGCATGCAGGGTGCTTGCATATGTGCTTCTTATTATGACATCACAAAAGAAGTTCGCTAAAGCTGTCATCCTCCTCAGCCGAATCATGAGCCGAACTGTGATCGGACCACTGACTACAGTGGATCGGACTTCTTCGGACTCGGGGAAGTGGGCCAAAGCGTAAGCGCTAAAGAGGAGTCGATAGCGTAGGTCTCTATAGGAAACTTGCGCCGTGCGAACGCGTACGCATTTGACTAAAACACCGGGACCATGCACCTTTAACATTGTGTCTCCCATATCCGGCCAATTCGCTTATCCGGATGAGCGCCGGTCCCGACATGGCCGGATAATTGAGGTCGAACTGGCTAACATCAAACCAAAACAGAATGGGAAACTAAAGGGGGAAAGTGAGAATTTTTCTGTCAGCTTGAACTTCAAACGACATAGGGAGTAATGGCACAAAGATGATTAAAAAAAAATTCTTTATTTTAGTCCTTTTATGTGGTAATTTAAGGATTCATGAGAAAATTAAAAAAACCTAATGTTATCTACAATTTTCCTCGTTTGAAAACGCATAGAAAGTTTTATGGATACTTGTGTATCAGAACGGGTGTCATTGTGTGTTCGCTTTTTGTTTTTAATTTGCAATATTATGATTTCTTCCCTTTATCTTTTCTGATATTTTGTTTAAAAAAAATTGAAATTACCCGACTACTACGCGCAAAAAAAGGGAGAAAATTTGTTGCTATATAGGTTGAAGCAATCCTCTTTTATTAACTCAATACGTATGGGGAATATTATCATACATGTATTCACATTGTCCGGTGTAAAAATATCTATGCCGTTGGGTGATATCCAACAAAAAGTCGAATTCAATGTCGAACATAATGTGTCACAAATAACTCGACGCGTCTTTGGTTTGTTTTCGTCTTTTTTTTATTTCTGCAATGATGTCGTCGAGATGTAATCGTGTCCCTTGCTCTGTAGTATTAAGGTTGAATTAAGTATGTAATCAACGTACTTATGGTATATTAGTATTTGTACTTGACTACATCGTTTTGGCTAACACAAACAAATAATATGAATAAGGAGCAGCATATAGGTTCACCCTGAATAAGGAATAAATGATTATTTATTAAAGAAAAAAAAAGGAGAACAGTCCCCAGTAAACAAGTACATATTCAATATTACCGCTTGTGTATGCATATATATATATATATATATATATATATATATATATACAACGCAACTCATTCAAGTTTATCTCAAGTACAGTATACATTAGGCCTATATAATGTATGGTCAGCTGCACTAATGTCTGGAAAACACCACTTTTCCCGCCACGCCCCATACTGCTTGAAAACTTTACAAATTACCTCCCTGGTGCCCAGCTTTAAATGGCAGAAGGAGACACGAGACTGAAGAAATTACGTAATAAACACTTTTGTTATATTATGAAGTTTTTTGCAATATATAACGCATAAAACATGAGGTCTTCCGCGCGCTCAAAATACACAAGAGGTCAACCAGGGTCCTAGTCGCGTTCCTGTTATTGTTTTTTTTTTCCTTATCGAAACTGGATTTTCCTTTCATTCATCCTTCCTTCACTTAAACATTAAAGTGACACGACTTCAACTTGCCAAAATAGAGGACAATTTGTTGCCATATTATTTTTTTCTTTGAATTGATTTTTTTTTATTTGATTTGATTTATTTCCGCATTCAATCAGATATAATTTCAATACAAATTTCAAAAGCACACAGACAAAGAATAGCAAGTGCAGTGAAATAAATCGATAGCATCACTCTAATAGATACACATAAGTCATTGCATTTAGCAGTATACATACATACAAAAAAAAAAACTTAAGATAAAATATACAGTATTTTTAAGTAAATAACAGAGTTAATTGAATGCAGGAGACCACCATCGTAAGCGATTACGCTTGAAATGGATGGGGAGCTCATAAAAGGATTATCCAACGACACAACCCTCTTGGAGGAAAATGATCAGGTGAGTGCAGTTGCAGTTGTGAGTGCAATAAATAAATATTTATCTTAGTGAGTGGGGAGAATATGATTGTATCAAATACCGCTTTAGTGAAGCTTTCAAAGAATAAATATTTTATAATGTCCCGGAGATTATTCCAAATGTCCGGACCCGAATATGTGATAGATTTATTTGTCGCTGATAATTTGGGATTCAAAAGATTGAAATTTCTAAATATACGAGTAGGGTACGAATGGACAGAAATATTAAACCTAAACATGTTATTGAACGATGACGGACGTTGATCATGAATATATCTAAACATAATTACTGCTACTTGAATAATATTCACATCATTTTTTTTTTTTTTTTTTTTTTTTTTTGTGGTTGCGCGCGCCCGGTGGCTGCCCGCCAGCAGAGCTCTTAATTCTTCGCTTATTTCTCCTGTTCTAAGTTTTTCATTGAGTGTGTATTGTATTCTATCTTTGAATGTTTGTCTTCAAGCACTTGCTGGACAAATTGTAGTGATTTCTGTACTGTTTTTGCGCATTTACAGTGGATTGATTTTTTCAGTACAGCTACAGTGTATACAGTGCAGACAACCACAGCCATTTTATACCTGTTATAGCATAGGCTTCACTGCACTTGATTCTGTGTGGTTCACTCTCACTGACACAATGTTACCATTGGCATTGCATTCTTTTGTATTTGTTGCCCTTCTTTTGTGTAATAGCACTCAGCTGTCACAGACCTATTGTCGTATGTGTGCTACCCAGCCTGGTATGTCCCATGGCTCTGCTGTACAACCAAAGGGCAAGTACATTGGGAGCCCCATACTGTACTACTCCAATACTGTATCAACTTATCGTGTAAAGTTGCTTATATGCAGTCAGACCGCAGCACCCGATAATTCGCTTGTATTTATTCAACTCGTATGCAAGCCCGATCGAGGCTTGCATACGTAATGAGCTGCGTAAGGGGATCTTGTCCTCGGACTTTCGGCAACAAAAATACACCTTATATTCACAAATTTGGTATCAAATTCAAGGAAAATATGTAAGTTATCGTCACATGTTACTCAAATTATTGTAAATGAAAAATATCATAGCGTAATTTGAGCTTGAAAAATGATGAAAAAGTAATGGGTGCAGTCCATGTTCAAGACGTCAAAAGTATACCAAATTCACCTTGCGTCTCAGTGAAAATACATTATTTGGTAGTCCATCTCTTAATCTTTGTATCCATGTAAGTATCTTGACAATTTGTTTCTTAATCCGGTCAGGAACCAGTAAAATATACATCGATGTCAGGGCTGGTCAGCTTGAAACCGTGCAATCTCAAGAGTAAGCTCTCTCATTGGACAGCGCTTGCATTCAGCGCTTGCATTACGTCATTACGCTGCTACGGTTTCATGCCACGTGCATGCATAGCGCATGCTTGCATAGGCACGCGTGTAGATTTCTGTGCTTCGGACAGAAGCTAGAAGCTAGAAGCAGTGGTACAGCGCGCGCTGAATGCAAGCACTGTCCAATGAGAGAGATCTTTCGCGCCACTGTACACTTTGTATGGAGCATACTTTCGGCTTAGGAGTGAATTTTACAGACATTTCAAAACGGAAAAACTAGTATAAATCATGCTTGCGTCTCCTTGACTCCAATATATGATGAGCATCTAAGTTTCCTCTATACGAAAAAGCCAAAATCAGAAACAACAGTTTCTTAATCCGATCAGGAACCAAAAACGAACTTTAGACGACAAAATCTTCCGTGAAAAGCAGGTAAGATTTACGCAAATTCAACTGATTATATCGTCATGATAAGAACCGATACTATACGCAAATTTAGTATCAAAGTAAAGATCAAAGTCTGGACAACAATTTACCGTGACTTGTAGCCATGATGAATGTATGTACAAGTCGCTACACTGTGAAAACCATAGCCCTGTCAAACTCTCGCAAAATCTCGCACGACGAGACACCTTTCGAACGCAAAGATCGTCAACGAGAGTGCTGAATAAATCTTGCCGGATCGGCTCATTAGCATACGTGCTGCGGACTGACTGTATGTGGGGACATTAACCCGAATCCAGGCCCTTCTGAAGATGTGTCTGATTCTATAACTTTTGGCACACGCAATTCTAGGGTTCGATATTCTAGTGAGCTTCTTCACTCATACAACTGTGGCAATAAATCCCCAAAATGGCGTGAAGAAAACAAGGAAGTATGGAGGAGTATTCTGTCCCTGGGTATCGGTCGGAGGTCGAAGACACATCGAGGGAAAAGAGGAGGTTATGACAAATTTAGTGATCATCTTAGATTCTGTACAATCAATGCCCGATCCCTTTGTAATAAGTCAACAATTTTTCAAGATTTTGTTGTTGATAACAAGTTTGATGTAGTTGCAGTGACTGAGACTTGGCTGACTCCATTAGATGATGCAGCCATCGCAGATCTCACTCCACCCGGTTTTGTATTTCTGCACCAGCCCCGAGCCTCTAGGCGTGGTGGAGGTGTTGGGTTCTTGTACAGGGACAATCTCTCTGTACATAAAAGGCATCAACAGGACTGATTTCGCCAACGACGTGTCTGACAGTAACATTTCGTCCTTGTCAACAGCCGACGTTGATGATGCTGTGAACCGCTACAATTCAGAACTTAGCAGGTTACTGGACATTCACGCACCAGCCAAGACTCGGAAAGTGAAGTCTCATCAGTACAGTCCCTGGTATGACTCTGGTATCTCTGAAGCAAAGAAAGAGCGGCGGCGACTTGAGAGGAGATGGCGCATCAATGGAAAGCTGCAGACAGACAGAAAGTTGTTCTGTGATCAGAGAGACCGAGTAAACTACCTTGTGTCCAGAGCCAAACGCATCTATCACACCAGACTCATCGAAAACTGCGGAGATGATCATAAGAAGCTTTTCAACGTCGCCAATCGACTTTTGAACCGCAAACAGTCATCTCCATTGCCTAAACATGTCGATGGCTGTGCCATGGCTGAAACTTTTAGTCAGTTTTTTCATTCGAAAGTTGAAAAAATCCGAGATAATTTCAATTGTAATGTTGTACTATCTGAATCTGAACCTGTTACCTCTTCCACACTGGAAACCTTCCAACATACAACTACTGATGAAATACTTCTCCTTCTTCGTAAATTGCCTCCTAAATCCTGTCCATTGGATCCGGTTCCAACCATTCTCTTAAAGGACTGCGCACCCACGTTTGCCCCGATTATTTCTCAAATTGTTAACCTCAGTATCGAGCAAGCTACCGTACCCTTATCTTTAAAGAAAGGTCTGATCCGTCCTTTGCTGAAAAAACCTTCATTGGATAAGGAATCATTGACAAGTTATCGTCCTGTATGCAATCTTTCATTTTTGTGCAAGATTTTAGAGAGAGTTGTGTTTTCGAGACTCTCAGACTATATGCTGGAACATGATCTATTCGATCCTTTACAGTCGGCTTATCGCCCTCACCATAGTGTGGAGACCCTTTTGATAAATGTTTCTAGTTATATTTTAAGGGAAATGGATTCCGGATCCGTCACAGCAATGGTTTTGTTGGATCTGTCTTCGGCCTTCGACACTGTAGATCACAGAATTCTTGTCAATACACTTAGAAGTTTGGGTATCCAGGGACAAGCTCTCGAATGGTTTAAATCATACCTATCACACCATTCACAGTCTGTTCTTTTGAATGGTGTCACATCGTCTTCAAAGCCATTAGGCTGTGGTGTACCTCAAGGCTCTGTTGGCGGGCCCACCCTTTTTTCTATCTATTTGATCGGTCTGCGGAAAATATTTCAAAGGCATTCTGTTCGGTATCATCTATATGCAGACGACATAAAAGTTTTTGTATCTTTTCCACCACATCAAATCCAAGCATCTCATGCACTGCGCTGTCTAGAAAATTGCATCATTGATATTGATGCTTGGATGAGGTCTAACTCATTGTTTCTAAACCACAGCAAGTGTGAATTTATCCTTTTTGGTTATAAATCTCACTTGAATAAGTTGGATATTAATTGTATTTCGATTGTAGGTAATGATATTCCTCTGTCAAAGTCATGTCGCAATCTGGGTGTTATGTTTGACTCTCACATGGCTATGTCCGATCAAATCACCAACATTTCTAAATCAGTCCGTTATCAATTACGCAATATTGGTTTTATTCCCAAGTATTTGACTCGCTCTGCCACGGAAAAACTTGTTCATGCACTTATTTCTTCACGCCTTGATTTTGGTAATAGTTTGTTTTTCAATCTACCAAACTCGCAAATTGCCCAATTACAAAAGCTACAAAATGCCGCTGCACGTATTGTTTCTTTGTCAAGTAAACGCAGTCATATCACACCTATCCTGAAGAGTCTTCATTGGTTGCCTGTACAGGAGCGTATTCGGTTTAAGATACTTCTTTTGGTTTATCATGTTATTGAGGGAACAGCTCCTGATTACAATGTTTGTTTGTTTCGTCAATACCAACCTTCACGAACTCTTCGATCCTCAACTTCAAGTCTCTTACATATTCCGTTTTCTAGGAAATCTTGGGGGGAACGTGCTTTCGCTCACGCTGGACCAACACTGTGGAATTCACTTCCTCGTGAGCTGAAAGACTCAAGCTCTATAACATCTTTCAGGAGTAATTTAAAATCCTATCTGTTTAGCAGTGCATTTTGAAGACCAGTGTCTTTTGAAGACAGACTTTCATGTCTTTTTTTTTCTGCTTCTTCATCTTCTTCTATTACTGTGATGTACTTGTATTTTCAATCTGTTTGCTTTGATGTACCTATTGTAAAGCGCCTTGAGCATTTAATCAAAGTGGAGAACGGCGCTATAGAAATTGTATGTATTATTATTATTATTATTATTATCAAAAACCTTTAATTTTGTTTTAAGTTCAAAAAATAAAAAATCAGCATGAGCCAGGAAATGCGATCCAGTATAAATACGTTTAACTTTCTTTTATAATTGAAAATAGAATTCATTTTGGTAGAGCCGCAAATTCTCCATACAATATTACAATAACTTGAATATTGGAGAATTAAGGAATTGTATAATGAAAATAAGAATTGAACGAGGGAGAAAAAAAAACTTCAGCTGGAAATGATCAATGTATTTTTTTAGAATTACATGTTGTAACATGACGCCAATCCTCATTCCAAGTCAAAGTTTCGTCTATATACTCCCAGAATGATTTGTTTTCTTTTCTTATGGGATACCATCAATGTAAATATGTATCGGCGTATCTGTATCATAAGAATGAAGTTTAAGATAAATAAAATGAGGCTTTTATATTTTCAAAGTAAGTTTATTAGAGTTAAACCAAATTGATACTTTACAAATTTCAACATTTAAAGTAACATATAAAATCTTAAGATCTTTATGAGAATAATATTTGTTCATACCATCAGCAAATAAAACGGAGGAGAGAAGAAAGGATGTATTAATGATATCATTGACATAAAGAACGAATGATAGTGGACTCAGAATTGAGCCTTGAGGAACACCACACTTGATAAAAAGGGGATCAGAATTATAACCATTTAAAGTAACATATTGTCTTCTATAAGTCAGATAATCTTTAAATCATAAAAGTGCTTGACCCCGAATACGATAATGACTAAGTTTGGAGAGTAGAATAGAACAAAATATACCTACAACGTGTTCTTTATTGGAAAAGGACTCGAAATGTTATCATAAATTTGTATCAATTCTAAGTCAGTAGAATGATTCTTTCTGGAACCATATTGATTTGGAATAAGTATATCATATTGCGTAATGAATTTAAGAAGTCTATTATAAACAATTTTTTCTAAAATTTTGGATATACTAGGCAACAAAGAAATGGTACGGTGATTGCTAATTTCATGAGGATCATCTTTTTTATGAATAGGATTAACTTTGGCTATTTTCAGCAAATCAGGAAAAATACCTTGTGATAAAGAAAGATTAATCATATGAGTTAACGGTTTTGCGAGTGGATAAACTATTTCCTTAAAAAGAATCAGACTTATTTTATCAAAACCACAAAATTTAGAGCTATTTAGAGATTTGGTGATATTGCTAATTTCACTGGGATTTGTTGGGTTGATATAAAAAAGAAGACTCGATTTAGGTAAGAAATATAACTTGTAAAATTAGCTGAAGTATTGCTAATTTTGGTAGCAATTTTCGGACCGATATCAACGAAAATGACTTTTTAAATGAAATTGCATACGTATTGGAATCATTTTTTTTTTCCATTTATTGTGATATCATCCGTTGGCGGAGAATCGAACTTTTTACCTAGGACCTCTTTGACAATTGTCCATGTTGCATTGGTATTCGAAAAGACTTTTTTTATTCTATCAGTGTGATGGAGAACAGCAGTGCGAAACTACCTCCTAGGTGAAACCAGGGTGGGGTGGAATAAAAGTGTCCATTCGTGACATGAGAGTTGGAGTTGGCAAACATGGCGTAAACAGCTGTAGTCATTCGGTGCTGATCCAAGAATGTTTTGTCGGTGTATGACAGATGTTATGTCGGTGCTGACGGGTGTTCTGTTGGTGCATGACATGTGGGGAACATGTCCGGGAAATGAACATACAAACAAGCTGTCTTTTGGGTTGTTATTTCGGTGTTTGGTACATCGTTGTAAGTATTGATGCCCGCTGGAAGCATGTGTTGTAGTGTTCGCACTCATGTGAGATGTGTACACAGGGTAGCGAATGTAGTCAGTGTCGTTCGTTCGTAGCGGTATTGTACTGCGTGATCACGCAGTAGGTTCTAGGAACAGTACCCCCTGGAAAACCACCCTCCGGATAACTACCACCCGGATAATTACCCCCCAGGAAAATTCCCCCCTAGGGCAACTACCCCCCGGACAGCTACCCTCCAAGGGCAATTACCCTCCAGGGTAATTACCCCCTAGGACAACTACCCCCCGGACAACTACCCTCCTAGGGCAATCACCCCCCAGGGCTATTCCCCCTTAGGAAAACTACCCCCTGGATAATTACCCCTCGGATAACTACCCCTGGATAACTACCCCCTCGGATAACTACCCCCTGGATAACTACCCCCCGGAGAACTACCCCCTGGGTAACTACCCCTCGGAGAACTACCCTCTGGATAACTACCCCCCGGAGTACTACCCCCTGGGTAACTACCCCCCGGAGAACTACCCCCTGGGTAACTACCCCCCGGATAACTACCCCCCCCCCCCGATAACTACCCCCCGGATAATTACCCCCCGGATAATTACCCCCCGGATAATTACCCTCCGGATAACTACCCCCCAGATGATTACCACCAGTATAATTATCCCCAGGTTAACTACCCCTTCCTCCGATAACTAGACCCCATATAACTTCCACCCGATAACTACCCCTCCGATAACTTCCCGTGAATGATTACCCCGGATAAGTAGGCCTATAACTCCCCCTCCCCTATATAACTATCAAAAGGAAAATTACCCCCAGGACAGTGCACCAATCAATTACCCCCTGGATAACTACCTCCCGGGTCATTGCCCCCCCCCCCCAACTTTTACTTTTAATAAAAAGAATATTATTACTACAGGAAACGAAGTTCTTTGTATCATTTGCCAGGAATCACGGAGATGCCATACTGATACTTCATCTTATGAAAACAACATCTTAAGGATTTACGATATGTATCGTTTGCATTTAGGACGATTTATGTATATACAAGCTTAATTCCTCCCTTCTGTATTTTGACTCTATGTTCATCAAAAACGAAACTGTCCCTGCATATCCTACCCGGTAATCCAGTAAATGTCAATGCCTTTAACCAAAACTATTTTCGCTAAATCTGTATTTTCTTTTACTGTTCCGAAATTTCGGATTTCTCTTGATAGTAGTATAAAAGAAGTTTTAAGTTTGAATGCCTTTACCATTGAACTAAAGACATTTTGAAGAAATGTTACACTTCACTTTTAGCATTTTTTTTAAAACCACAATCGTCTATCGTTTACCACAACTCCATGTAACACTTCTTTATTTTGAGGAGCTTATAATTATCTCATGCCTCACGTGCCCTGGTTTTGACCCATCATCTTCCTCTTCCCTCTCGCTTTTCTCTGTTCATGTACCGTGAAGGTAGTCTATTCCTGTCATTCATTACTCACCTTTCCTCTTTCTCTCATTACAAGGGATTTATCTCGTGTGTGTTCATGTGCAGTGCATTCCCGTTAGGACGAAATGCCCAGGACCGACAGTTGTTTGTTTGTTTGTTTGTTTTTTTCGTTTTAGCGAAATATCGTTATAATAATATGCAATGTATAACGAAAAGAAGGAAACCACGCATAAAAATAAATTTCTGTTTGTTGAATCCTCATCATACGCTGGAAAGCTATGTGAAATTGGGAGAGTACCTTTTTAATTTCGTTTAAATATTACATTTTAAAAAGAGCATAAAGTTGTTTGTGTTGTCACACATGTGTAGAAAATGACGGTGTAGGATTTGGTTACAGTTCGATATTCCAAAGGTTATTATTTTTTTTTTTATTTTTTTTTTTTTTTACTTAACTACGTTACTCCGAAGGCTCCTTATTCCGAAGTTTTGCCATTCCTGGGATTCCGATGGTTTGTTTATCTGAAGGTTCGCATTTCCGAAGAATCATTATTCCGAAAGTTCATAATTTAAGTAAATAATATATATATTGTTCATTTTCCGAAGGTTCGTTGATCTGAAAATGAAATGAGGTTCGTCATTCTGAAGGTTAACTATAAATCAAAAAAAAATGAGAAAGGTTCACTATCCAGAAAGTTCGTTGTTCCGAAGGCTTTTACATCCGAAATGAAATAAGGTTCGTTATTCCGAAGAAAGTTTGTTAATGAAAAAAAAAATTAGATAGGTTAGTTATTTCGAAGATTTATTTATCTTAAGACGATTATAAGGATTGCAATTCTTAAGTTTTGTTAGTGTACTCACCTTTTTCCACCATGGATTAACGATTCTTTTTGTAATGTTCCGATTAACGAACGTTTTAAATTCCTATCATTTTCGGACTAACGAACCGTATAAGAATAAGAACCATATTTTATCATGGGATTAACGAACCTTTGGAATAACGCCAAAATGTGCTTAATATTTCATTTCCGAACTATTACGGACATTTAGTTGTATCAAAATCTGTGTGTTTTGTATCAAAGGACTTCGGAACAATGAAACAAACCTTATCTGAATTCAGATTATTGTATTACAATAACGCAAGTTCCCCTCGGAAACTGTGCGTGATACACGGAGTGAACATACAATGATGTGAAGCGTTCGCTCATGCATGCAGAGACGCTATAAAAATGCTTGTTCCGCTACGCATTTTTCGAATGCGATCCGCATTTCGTTGTAAAGGAGCACATTTCTTTTGTTTTTCTTTGTCAGTGGCGCTCAGAAAAGACTGCGTGGTAACGAAAATTTTGTTATAACCGTCTTCGTTATAAGCGAATTTTGTACCATAGACTTTAAAGGCGATAATTTTAGGACCAGAAGTTTTGCTTCGTTATAACGAAATTTCGTTATAACCGTGTTCGTTGTAACGGGAGTTCACTGTATCTTTATTTGTGTACTTCGTCTCTGTCTTAATTTGCTTTCTTTGCATTGTTTCATCAATTTTGTAACTATTTTACTGTTATACCGTTAACACTCATTTCAGAATTGCCCTACTGCATCATTGGGCATTAACAACTAGTACTTATCAAGGATGTGGGAAGAGATTGTCACCTCCTTGGTATGTTCACCGCGGAGCATTACCTCCCTTGACAATTAGTCCTTATTAAAATTAGGCTCCAACCAATCACCCCTCTTACAGTAACTCTCCCCCAGAAAATTACGTCTCTCATTTTTATTTTCGAACAACGTTTGCTATTTGAATTGGAAAAAAAACCAACCAACATTTTTTCAAATCGTCTGGTTTTAGTCGAGACCTAACTTCAGGTTTTAAACATCTTTTGGGTGAGATAATTAGAAACCCCATACGAAATATTAAAGAGCATGTTATTCCAAGAAGGTTTCAAATTTTTGTGAAAAAAAAATACTCTTGAAATGGCCGGGATAAAACAGAGCAGCCCTATAATGCAAAAAGGATTCTGTCAACTACAACTCTCTATAGATCTATTCAAAAAGAGGGTGCAGGACAAAAGACTTCGTTAACAACTAGGGGTGTTTTGTAAAAAAAAAAAAAAAAAAAAAAAAAATACCGTTAAACTCGTAATATTTTACTCTTTCTAATCAGACTAACTTATATTTGAACTTGATTTCAGTGTCAAGAACATTTAATTTGAAAACTAGCACAATTCTACTTGTATGTAAAACAAGCTGTAATTTTACTCTTATG
The DNA here is from genome assembly GCF_964275005.1 of Diadema setosum. Lineage (NCBI taxonomy): Eukaryota > Metazoa > Echinodermata > Echinoidea > Diadematoida > Diadematidae > Diadema > Diadema setosum. The sequence goes on from NC_092690.1 coordinate 10,853,564, forward strand.
ACAGATTAGGGCACCGTTTGATAAAAGTTGCCAGTTATGACATCTTGTTAGTCTCTAATAATTTCAATAAAACCATGGGTTCTGCTTGATTGATAAGCTCGAGTCACTGACTTGTTACCATGGACCTGCTTTGATCGACCTACAACGATTGGTAATTGTGTGGAACTGACAGCTTATCAGGACTGATAACTTTTATAAAACCGTGCCCGGATCCTGTCAGAAATTATGGCTTTAATCGAAGGGTCCCTCGCTAATGTTAAGGAAATATGAATTGCAGTGCAATCAACTCTCCTTTTCTTATGTTTATCGTCTAATGTGTTATAACGGTAGAAAATGGCAAGCCAAAAGAGTAAATGATGACAGTGTAAGAGAAAGGTGCATCTTCTGATATGGTGTTATGAACTTATGGAAAAATTACAACGGGTGGTAACTTTCGGGGGCGGGGGGGGGGGAGGTTCGGGGTATGGTTAAGGGGGGGGGGTAGTAATCCGGGTGGTAGTTATCCTGGGGGTAGTTATCCGGGGAGTAATTATCCGGGTGGTAGTTATCCGGGGGGTAGTTATCCGGGGGGTAGTTATCCGGGGGGTAGTTATCCGGGGAGTTGTTATCCGGGGGGTAGTTATCCAGGGGGTAGTTATCCGGGGGGTAGTTACCCAGGGGGTAGTTATCCGGGGGGTAGTTATCCAGGGGGTAGTTATCCGGGGGGTAGTTATCCAGGGGGTAGCTATCCGGGTGGTAGTTATCTGGGGGGTAGTTATCCGGGGGGTAGTCATCCAGGGGGTAGTTACCAAGGGGGTAATTATCTGGGGGGTAGATGTCCTAGGGGTAATTGCCATTGGGGGTGATTGCCCTAGGAGGGTAGATGACCGGGTGGTAGTTGTCCTAGGGGGTAATGGCCCTGGAGGGTGATTGCCCTAGGAGGGTAGTTGTCCGGGGGGTAGTTGCCCTAAGGGGGAATAGACCTGGTGGGTAATTATCCGGGTGGTAGTTATCCGGAGGGTGGTTGCCCAGGGGGTAAGTGCCCGGATACGCATGGTATGTGTAATGGGGCTGCGTTAGCAGTGGTTGTGAATGGAAGTGCGATTCGCGAAGCGATGCGATGAGTATGTTTTGCGCACTTGTACTGGTCTTCTCGCTAGCTGAATACCAGGGTTGCAGCATTGATTGTCGGAAAGGAAGGGTATGTATTTCCGTTATGTCATTTTATCAGATTAGTGTGTCACTTTCTGGTTATTTGGATTAGCATCGTTAGATGTGGCTTTACGAGGAAATTGGCCTCGAGATATAGGAGTGTTTGTTCGGTCTGAATTGCTTAGACTATTCTCGTAGTTCGGTACGCAGTAGTGGAGTGTACTGTAGGAAGTTGCGGTGCGACGTAGTCTTGAAATCTAGTCGGAAAGCTAGATGTGAATAATCATGGCAGCCAAGTTCGATGCTGCAGAGTTTGTGAAAGACGTCACTCTTGGTAGATTGAGAGGGTTAGTGAAAGCCCAATTGATTGAGGTTGCAACTCATGTAGATGCTGATATCAGAGAGTGTAGTCGACAGAAAGAAATCTTTGCAGTTCTGGTAAAGAAGCTTGAACTGGGTGGTGTAGAATATGAACACACAGACCAGAGTGAGAGTACAGATGAGATTGAGAGTGCTGGTAGAAAAACTGCTCCAAGTACTACTACTACATGTATTACTAGACCTAGTGAGATGAGGGTAGATTCCACACAACTAGAACTGGCTAGATTGGAGTTAGAAAAAGAAAAAATGAAGGCAGAAAATCTGAGACTCGAACAAGAGTTAATGCAACGTCAAATTGAGTTGACCCAGGCCCAGGCCAGTAGCGTCCCAGGGGATAGGCCTAATGTTACTATGTCGAGACCAAAGACGCCCGATATCGCAAAAATGGCAAACACAGTCCCCCGCTTTGATGAAGAGGATGTAGACTCTTTCTTTTTCTCCTTTGAGAGAATAGCCAGGAATTTGGAGTGGGAGAAGAAATATTTGTCCATGATAGTACAGCAAAAGCTCACAGGCAAGGCACATTCAGTAGTGTCTGTTCTCTCGGATGAGGAGGCACATAACTATGACACAGTTAAGGAAGCAGTCCTTCTTGCCTATCAGTTAGTCCCAGAAGCCTACAGGCAAAAGTTTCGAGGATATAGGAGAGGTTCGGGACAGACATGCGTAGAGTTTTAGAGAGAAAAATAAATTTTGTTTGATCGATGGGTTCGATCAATGAAAGTAGATTTCACTTATGACAATTTGAGAGAGATAGTGTTGATGGAGGAGTTCAAGAAATCGACACCTCCAGATCTGAGAACATATTTGGAAGATCGAAGAGTACGTGATATAAAGAGTGCAGCGGTCACCGCTGACCAGTATGAGTTGACACATAAAGTGAAAAGAAAAAGTCCTGAGGGAAAGAGGAAATTTGATCAGTTGAGAAATCCTGACACTCAAAAGTGGCACAGTAGTCATAGTGAACGCAGGGATAACCCTAAATGGGCCGGGGGGGGGGGGAATCGCCCCCCCCCCCGACGTTTCACGCTATAATTCTGTAACGCGAGAAGGCCTCATCGCGAGGCTTCTTGACTTTCTTCGTTCAAGTCTCGCGCAACTTTTGACACCAAATTTGCAACGTCCGCGCATACTTTTGCGAAGCCACGCCCATTTTTGTAACGGAATGTCGCTCCAAAACGGGCACAATTTTGTGATTTTGTGTACATTTCCTATGGAAAACAGTGCTCTGTCATGAAAGGCATAAAAACCTGATCATTTTTACAATTAATCACTTTCATTGATTAATTTTGTGCTAATTATGGTAGAAAAGTGGTCAGTGACAATTTCCAATGAAAAAACAAAGAAAAAACAAAAGTTGAAAAACAAAGAAATACATAAGAAATTCTGAAAACAATGAAATACATAAGAATTGAAATGAGTTTTGGAAGTTTTTGTGATGTACAATTGTTGAATATGCTAAAACAGATTTACAGATCAAAAATTAGACTCTCAATGCTTTTAATTAAGCTAAAATATCACCTTGAGCTTAATTTGCATAATTAATTAATTAAAATTAGAAATTGATTGTTTCAAAAAATCTTATAACACAATCTTGTAGATTATGACGCGGGTCTCACGCATGCAAAATTTCATCGCCATCGCACCACCGATGGCCGAGATCTCGGGGGGGGGGGGGGCGGAATCCGCCCCCCCCCCCCCCCGGTCTGAGCATAGCCAAAAAAGCCCGGCCCCTTTAGGGTTAAAGTAAAGACTGAATCACAGAAAGAGCGACCAAAATCGCCACGGCCTCAATACAAAGAAGTGAGATGCTTTTTCTGTGGAAAAACAGGTCACATTAAGTCCGAATGTAGGCGATTGCTGGAACAAAATGAAGCAAAAGAAAAATAAAAGCAAAGAGCAACACATGGTTTAGTCCATGCAGACACACGTCCACAGAACAGTTCAGATGCTGAAACAAAAGAGAAACAGTACCAAGCAGCCACCAATGGTTTTGTTAGGTCAAGTGTAAGTGATGAAAAACGTCATCCAAATGTTGTGATAAGCAGTGTCTCAAAAATGACAGATACGCGTTCAAGTGGTCGTGTAGATGAAAAGTACAATGACTTCATTTCCAAGGGTATAGTTACCATTGCTGAAGTTAGAGTACCGGTTGTCATACTTCATGATACCGGAGCTACACAGTCCCTCATGGTAGGAGATGTGGAGAGTATGCCCATAGACTGTAACACGGGTAGAAAAGTATTGATACATGATGTCAATGGAGGAACGCAGGCGGTCCCTCTATTCCGAGTGAATTTGGATAGTGGACTGATTTCAGGGGAAGTGATTGTGGGAATTGTTCCATTTCTCCCTATGGATGGAGTTTCCTTTTTGCTTGGTAATGACCTTGCAGGAGGTCGAGTGAGTGTCCTTCCGGTTGTTTCCGAAGTCCCAGTGTACGAGCAGGAAACTGAAAAACTTGTCAATGAATTTCCAGAAGTATTTCCAACATGTGCTATCACAAGGTTTCGAGCAAGTGAAGCAGAGCGTGAGAGAAAGGAGTTTGAAAGTGAAATTTCTCTTGATGACACATTCTTTGGAAAGGTGACTACTGAAGATGAAAGAGAACAAAGTTGGGAAGAAGGTGTGTTCAGTCAGCCAGCTTTAATCAAAGCACAGATGGAAGATGAGGAATTGTTGAAGTTGAGAGAGGGTGCATTGACTGTAGATGAGGCGAAGGGAGTGCCAGAATGTTTCTATGTAAAGTCTGGTGTTTTGATGAGGAAATGGCGTCCTCCAGACCGTCCCGCTGATGAGAACTGGATGGTTGTCGACCAGATAGTTGTTCCTCCGCCCTATCGAAAGGAAATTCTACCTCTTGCACATGAAATTCCAATGGCCGGACACATGGGTGTCAAGAAGACTTTGTGTGGAATCAGAACTCACTTCTTCTGGCCCAAGATGAGAAAGGATGTGTCTGAATATTGTCGAATGTGTCATGAATGTCAAGTGGCAGGAAAACCACAACATGCGGTTAGACCTGCGCCTTTGATTCCTATTCCGGCTTTTGAGGAGTTATTTAGCCGTGTGATGGTAGAAGACGTAGGTGCAGTACAATGTTGTGAGTGAGAGTGTCGTACACAGTGCTGAGAAAAGTGCAGAAGAGTTTGAACATGATGCTCCAGATTATCAAAGTGTGAGTTTCAAGTCAGGAATGATTCCGCGAGTAGAGAACTCAAAGGCACTAGAAAATCCAGAGTTACTGCTCAGTCATATGTCAGATTTGGAGAGGCAAGATGTTGTCGACATCTTCCAGGAATTTCCGGAGGTTTGCAGTGATACATTGGGCTGTGCGAAAGACACTGTTCATACAGTAGATGTTGGTGACAATGCACCCATAAAACAGCATCCATATCGGATTCATCCTGCAAAGAGAGAACAGGTTGATAGGGAGATAGATTTCATGCTTGCAAATGGAATCATAGAGCCCAGTAACTCAAACTGGAGTTCCCCAGTAGTGCTAGTCCCAAAGGCAGACGGAACGTCCAGGTTTTGTATCGATTACAGGAAGGTCAATACCATAACCAAGACTGATTCGTTTCCGCTTCCTTTGATTGAGGAATGTATTGATCGGGTAGGAAGTGCTGAGTATGTCAGCAAATTGGATTTGATGAAAGGGTATTGGCAGGTGCCATTAGACAAGGATGCAAGAGAGATCTCGGCGTTTGTCACGCCCTCCGGGTTATACCAGTGTCGTGTCATGCCCTTCGGGATGAAAAACTCCCCCGCCACTTTTCAACGGATGATGAATCGAGTTATTGCTGGTCATGATAACTGTGTTGTCTATATAGACGATGTGTTGGTTTTCAGCAATACGTGGGAGGAGCATGTTGCTCATCTTCGAGAGCTGTTCCGGAGGTTGTCACATGCAGGATTCGTGGTGAATCTGGCCAAATGCGAGTTTGGAAAAGCTTGTGTGACCTACCTAGGTCACAAGGTAGGCCGAGGTAGCGTCGCACCACGAGATGCCAAGGTCCAAACCATCGTGGACTTCCCAGTGCCGGCATCGAAACGGGAGCTTCAGCGCTTTTTGGGAATGTGCGGATTCTACCGGAGATTCGTCCCCAATTTCAGTCACTTGGTGGTGCCCTTGACGGACCTGTTGAAAAAGGGTACAACGTTCCAGTGGTCGGCGAGCTGCCAGAATGCGTTCCAGAAGCTGAAGGCCGTCCTCATGAACGATCCCGTGCTCATCGCACCGAACTTCGAGAGGAGCTTCCAGCTGGCTACGGATGCTAGTGTTACGACCAAAATCACTCTGAGAATGATCGCACAAAAGAAACAATCAACTAATGTTCAGGCGGTTTATTAACAGTGACATTGTGGGTACAGACTCGTAATCGGTTTTCACTTCAGTACAATAATGATCAATAGAAACAATTACAAATCGGTCATGGAATCACTTACATGCATCCAAATCTTAAAGAACAAAGTCCCTACAGTTCCCTGGTAGTGTCCAGATACGATGTTCAATGCACAGATGAATGATCCGCGACGCACCGATGAATGATTCCTCCGACGTAAATCAAGAGGCGCTGGTTGCAATAATCCACGTTATAAATCCGGGGTAAAGTCCACGATATATGTCCACGGCGAAACGTGCAAAATCCAAACGTTATGACGACCACGTCCAGTTGATGCGTTGAATGATGATTCACTTTATAATGTCCAGCAAGGAATCCAGCCCGTCACAGCTTTGCCGTAATAATGTCCGTTGACACTAAAATATGTGACCCGCTACAACAAAAGGATCCGAAAGTCGGGGGAGGACAATTTTCTGAAAATGGCATGACATTATTCCCTTACTCTTCGTCTTTAATTTCATATATAGCACAACTCATAAAAGTACTCGGTTGCGGAGATATTGATGATTTTATTAGCGCATGTCAAGTGGTTGATGAAATCAGAGTCTCCAGAAAAACGCCTTCAAAGTTTTCCTTCCAACGCTATCATGATCAAGGGGAGGCGAGACAGTTTTCACCGCTTGACAATAGAAGGCCTGCTCCTAGCGACCTCCGCGATGTTCATTCAAGCTTAGCGCCAGCGGTCTACGCACGACCAATCAGTAATTAGGATGCCACACACTGACCAATAAGATCGCTACCTCATTGCTAGGGACGGAGTCTAACTGCGGCGCTAAATCCAAATCTTCGGACAGTAAGTACGACACGTTTCTGTTACGTTGAAAGTCGGAAAATCTTGGCCCAGAAAAATGCTAATTCTTGCCTTTCCTTTTAAATCATTTAGCTTCGAAATTTCGGCAGATGATAGACAAAACATTAGACTATACAAAATTATGCCAAAAACATAAATCTGATTGTTTTGACCAATTTTGATGATGTGACTTCAAACTCGGTTTTCTCGGCTAAGCCGTCAGCGACTTTAGGATCCTTTTGTTGTAGCGGGTCATATATGGAGTCTATCTCCAACGTAGGCAAATTAATTCTCTGCAGGCAAAATGTCTCCCAGGCCTTATCTCCACAAACACAGTTTGTATAGCAGGTCAGCAGGTAACACAGGACTGACTATAACAAGTCGCTTCAGAGCCAGAAGTGACGTAACTCTCAGAGCAGAGGTGTTGGGTACTCTGCCTACCTCAGAATTTCTCCGGCTTATATACTATCCATTCACCCCTTTCTAGTACATTCTGTAATTTTCTCCAACCTGGGGCCACATACCTGAACATACTAGCAAGTCCAAATTCCAGGAATCCTGGATGACTCACTGCCTAACTATGTGCATAACATCATTGCCAAAATTAACTACCAATCACACTGGATTACAGGGGCAGTGCCTCACTCAGCCAAATATGTAAGCACTTCCCAGAATATTCTGGAATGGGTTAAATCATTCTAGATTGAGTGAGCTATAATGTATTTCCTGTCACATGCATACATGTACTGTAGCTACATTATATACCACGTAGAAAATTCTCCACTGATCTGGTCAGCCTGTATGTACTATATCTATATCATATAGAATGTTCTCCATTAATCTGGTCCGCCTGTGTACATACACATTAAAACAACCATGCATACAGCCTTGATACATGTACATAACTACTAGTGTGTACATTTGTGACACTAGCGACCGAGGAGTAGGAGCCGTGCTACTTCAGGACGACGACAACGGACACAGCAAACCCGTGTGTTTCTTCTCCAAAAAACTGAATCGCCACCAGCAAAAGTATTCAACTGTGGAGAAGGAATGCCTCAGTGTCGTTCTAGTCGTTGGACGGTGGAAGAGACATCGTGGTGTACACTGACCATAACCCATTGACATTCCTAGAACGCTTCAAGCACAAGAATCAGCGTCTCTTCCGTTGGAGTTTGATTCTCCAACCGTACCCACTGAGAATTCTGCACATAGCAGGAAAGGACAACAAATTAGCAGACGCTTTGTCTCGAGCTTGAAACTGTGCGCGCGCTAATAATGTTGCCGAACGATAACAATCTCAAATCTACAGTGAAACCTACATCAAGCTGAACATTTCAAGCAAGACTCAAAACAGAGAAGAAACTGATGTTGATATTTTTTGTATATGACAAAGTATACATGTGTTTATGTATTTTCGTTCAGTTGTCTTCCTTTCCCAAGGATCTGTGAAGGAAGAAATTGTATTTATGTTAATCATGTTTGTTCTAAACGAAAACAGTATATGTGAGTGATGCTAGGAAGTATGAGAAAGTACTAGTACACAATATTCTGTCTTTATAAGGAGACATCACGTGAAAAATTTCATGATGTGTGACACGCCAAGCATTATATGATATTTTGAAAACCCAACATTACAGGAAGCGCCAGGATACAATATCTGTGGTGTGTAAGATTACGGTGAAAGTTGTGTTTCAGTTGCACACTTCTACATGTATTGTGATTTCATTCAATGTACCAAAGAGTCAAAGGATTCAGATTTGTATGTGTACCGATACGTTACCGAGTTAATGCTAGCAAATGCAAAAACAGTATAGCAAAACACATCCGGGCAGTCACAGGAAACTGTTGACCAAATTTTTAGTTTTATATCAACCGATTGGTGTTAAAACAAAAGAATTTGTGTTGTTTTGTTTTGTATAAATGAAAAAGTGTTGAGTGACAGTGAGGCATAAAGAAGCCAAAATGTTGTAATGTCACTTTTGTAAATTAATAACCTGTATATGTATTTCGTTACAGAGTGACATAGTCACAATTGTGTGTCGAATATGATCTCGATATTTTCCAGAGTTTGCACATATATTACAACATCTTATCGCGTGACAGTACATAGTCTTATCGCGTGACAGTACATATGTATGAAGGGACAAAAAAAAAAATGTCCGATGGTTAAAATTTTGTTGTTGTTTTGGCTAACGTATGACGCAGAGTTGACATAAGTATAAGATGTATTAGCAAGTACATTGAGTAGATGTACACATGTGTTGACGTGTTTAAATACGATTTTGTTATGATCAAGAAATGTGTGCTGTTACCACATTCAGTGAAACTCCAATGAAAGTTTGTGTTGTAGAAACAGACATATCTTTGCAACAGTCAGAACAATTTCGTGAAGAAAGTGTATTTTTGGTTTTCACATTTAAAGATGAAGTGTATGTGTTACCAAAAACAAAATACTATTCATGCCTGAAGTTATGTAAGTTTATTGGTCACGTATGTGAGAATATAATTACAGACGAGACTACCAGAAAGCACAGTCTCAGTCAAAATATTGACACTACTGGAGAAATGATTGATTACATTTGGTGTAATCTTTCCGGATTATGTGCACACGTATGTGCACCCGTTGAAAACAGTTTCACATGTGTATTACTGTAGACTGTTGATTTGTGTATTTACATGTTTTGTAGGGGGCTTGTCAAGTTTCATATATCGTTCTGAAAGTGGACAATTGATGCCGGAGTTAACTATTCTGATATGGCTCAAAATCAGTGATTATAAGTAAAGTAAGCCTTACAGCGAAGGGGGGAGGTGTGATGGAGAACAGCAGTGCGAAACTACCTCCTAGGTGAAACCAGGGTGGGGTGGAATAAAAGTGTCCATTCGGGACATGAGAGTTGGAGTTGGCAAACATGGCGTAACAGCTGTAATTCGGTGCTGATCCAAGAATGTTTTGTCAGTGTATGACAGATGTTATGTCGGTGCTGACAGGTGTTCTGTTGGTGCATGACAATCAGAAAAATATAATCCACGGGATAAGCGGATCAATTTTGTCATTTTATTTCCATAAACTTTATACATATTCAAATTAAATTCAGTCGGGTTGCGAATATGTAACTTATCCAATCTCGAGTTTTAATAGATTTCAAATTACCTTTTGTAATCCAAGGATTTCTTGGTTTACTTCGGTAATTTTTATTCTACATAAAGGAATATCATTTTCATAATAATGCAACATATTTTCATTAAAATGTTTATAACATAAACACTATAAATGTCTGTCCATTCCTCTTAAAATAATTGATGTTTCAGCAATTCTACATTGCGTTTTGATCCTTTCTAATACCTAATTTTATCAAATGAATTTTTACAACCTAATTTACATTCACAAGTTGAAAATATTGGTAATTGATCAGAAACTTCAGAACACAATATACCCCATGTAGTTGTTTCCTTATATACATACGAGAAAATATCAATGTGAGTTAATGATTTATCATGGTGGATTTATTAATAATCGACACGAAACCATATGAGTGCATTAAGTACCTAAAATTAAGGAAGTTGTTATTGTCGGATGTGAGGGGAAAATTAATGTTGAAATCAAGTGCATACTACTGTGCTGGTGTGTGTTCAAAGTGCAATTGTCTGTGAGGTTTCAATATACAATGCAAAATACGAAACAATTAGCCCCATCTTGGTCACAGTTACAATACATGTAACTAATCAATTACAACAGATCACCAGGGGATAGCCGGACCACTCAGTATAAGGGTGTTGTGTATTCAAACACGTAACATAAAGAAAAGGAAATGAGTTATGGAAGATAAATATCGTATCTGCCACCGCAAATCCAAACAGCGAGACGTTCTTATGTATCATAACATAAATATTTTGCGAATAATCATAACTCTTCACAATACATACATTCCTGTTGTGAGAGCCTCAGTATATTGGCATTCCCAAAGAATTAAAAAAAAAATCAATTTACTACTTTCTCATAAAAGTTTAAATTTGACCAAAAAGAAGATCAAACAAGCAAAACGCAAGTTTTAAATCTTAGTCAGGCTGATCAAGCAATCTATTTACACAGTGAACCCAACGCAACATGTGTCTAATTTGAGAACATCATGCCACAGCGGACTGATGTGGGATCAGTCAGCTGTGGCGCGGAGGAGAAACAGCGCCCTTTGTCGACATTACACGTATGGAAACAATGTTTTGTTCATTTTAGATAGGACGTCATGTAAAAAAAGGTCGCGCGTTAAGCACAAGAAATAATTGCAGAAAAAAAGAAAAATGTCCAGCAGAGTGAAGTGACAAATGCATATACAACTGTAATCAAAAAGGAGTTGAGTTAAAATGCTTATTCAACAAGAACGAAAATTCGAAATGAAGGTACGCATAACAAACTAAATATCAGAACTTGTTCTGCTATGTTGATTTTTCGTCGGCTTTGTCTGCTTTTGCAAAACCACTTATCTGCAATGAACCATTATTTGACTCATTAACAATTTTAGATAGGTAGGTTTAAATAAACGTAATGTTTTTTAGATTGAAAATTACAAAAGATATGGATTTCACACTTCATATTCCAATCTTTAAACGTTGTTAAACTGCGAAAGAGTTGCTTGTCCGCATTGGCAAGTAGCGGGAAAGGAGAATATTTTTTTTTTTTTGGGGGGGAAAAAAACATTTGTCGAGGATACAAAATTGAATCATGTAGTCCTAGAAAGCTTAAAACAAAAGTCATGATAAACGTACTTTCCTTTAATATCCATCACATAAGTGTGTGACCAGCCCACCACCCCCCTCCAAAAAAAAAAAGAAAAAAAAAAGAAAAAAGAAAAATGAAATATTGTCAAACGCGTCCAGCATTTACCGATGTTAAGGACCTACGACAAGTGCAGGTATTTCGAGAAGGCCTTTGAAGCACGTTATGTGGGTTGGTTCTGCGTTTGATGCAGATAGAGATTATGTGTGTACGTGCGTGTGTATGTGTATGCAAAGGAGGCGGAGGCTTGAACGTGTTTGGATTTTTGCTCAACTATATTAGGTGACAATTCAAAAAACGAATAACAAACAAGTTGTTTAATTGGTGGGGATGTAAAAGTTTCCTCCTATCAGAACTATTTAGTGACAATGAGATTTATAATTCTAAGCTTACCAAATTCATAATAGGCTTTGGATTTCCTTCATGAGAACCAAAGAACCGTGACACTTAGCCAGTTGAGGTCCAGTGAGACGTTCCAGTATGGGGGTGGGGGGGGGGGGTAAAGGGGGAATAAATGAACATTTCTTGCAGCATCTGTATTGGCTATTGAATGCGAAACTTTTAACCATGTACCCACTAACACACGTATCAAAGAAAAAAAAAAGGACAATGCAAATATAAATGGAAATCAGGGTGCTGAAACAGCAACCCATTCCCCATGCATCAAGCACAGGTGGCACTTGCAGTGGCTTGATTACATAGGAGATCAGGCGGCCATGGCGCTAAAGAGCAGCCACTCCCAGTGTCGACAATAAACATGTGAACGATTACGTTCATGCAAACTTCTTACTGTACACATGTAATAAGGACGTCATGTCAGTGCGTTCTGAGTTTCACACAGATGATTTGCAAAACAAAAGGATATTGTCGGGCAAGTAAAAGGATAAATACCTGCCAAAGCAGCGCGGTATGTGCTATACTGAAAAAATCGGAGTTCAATAAAAGAAAGTGAAAAAAGTTTAAAAGAATCATTAATCCGCTTAGACTGATTAGTGAAAACAGATGTTAATACTCTGCATAGTACTGTTAACACTGAAATGATGTACGTTTGTGACTGGCTCCTAGCCAATAAGCTACAGATAAATGTTGATAAGACAAAATATATGATATTCCGCTCTAACAGAAGTTTTCGGCAAGATGTTTCATTGATTTCGTATTCAGAAATTAAGATAGATAATCGAATTATTGATCAAGTTGATAGTATTAATTATCTAGGGGTTATTATTGATGACAAATTGACTTGGACTAAACATGTGAATAGTATTCATGGGAAGATTAGTATTTCTATCGGTGTAATGCATAAGCTCCGTTCAGTACTGCCATTACATACTCTTTTTATGTTGTATAATGCCTTTTTCTTGCCTCATTTTGATTACTGTATGTAATGCGGAGTAATATGTATGCTTGTGTGGGTGTGTGAAAAATTAATGTGTGACGCATGTGCCAAAGTTTTTGCCAAAGGGAGGTATACGCTGTATGTGAGGGGTAAAAATGTCGAGTGTGCTCAAGACGGTTTTTAATGTTATATCTGTGTTTTGGAAACAGAGCTGTGAAACGAATAATCTTACAATGTTATTATATAACTATACCTGTTCAGTAATGTAAGATGTCAATGACATTTTTTCCTTCTTCTTTCTTTCTCTTCAAGTTTGCTATTTTTCTTTCTCTCATTATACAAGCCAGGTTTATGGTCATCTATTTGAATGTATTTGTTCATCTTTAAAGGTGTAACCCTGTGAATGTATATAATAATGCGTGTGTGAACACTAGCGTATGCTTTTACGCATGCGTGCGAGCGTGTGTCAAGCCCCCAGTATGTGTTCATGTGCACTAGTCCACATCATAATATGAGTATAGACACACTCCAAAAGAGCGAAAAAGGGGAAGGTGCAAACATGCATTGTCAGCTTGAGTGTAGGTGCAAGTGTGTCCATAGCGCCGGTATTCGTGTACGTATCGATTACATAATACCCTTTCGCTAAATATTTTGGTTACGATATGCAATGCGGAGTATATCAATGTGTATGCTTGTGTGGGTGTATGAAAATATGTGATGCATGTGCCAAAGTTTTTGTCAAAGGGACGAGTACGCTGTATGTGAGGGGTAAAATGTCGAGTGTGCTTAAGAGTGTAATCGTCTCCGTTTTTATTCTATCACAATATCATGAATGTTTTAATGTTCGACTGTTTTTAATGTCATCTTTATCTGTGTTTTAGAAATTGAGTTGTGAAATGAATAAGCAATGCTATAATGTCAAATATCTGTTCTGTAATTTAAGTAGTTTTTATAAGCAATTTGTATGTTGTATCACTGTGTAAACTACCTCAATTAGGCCTTGTTATGGAATAGGCTGCCATGGTAGTTGTTTTTCAAACCATGAATAAATGAATAAATACTGTAGTCTTGTATGGTCTGGAGCCAGCTTAACTAATTTGCGTCGTTTATTTGTTTTACAGAAAAGAGCAATTCGAATTTGTTTAAACGCCAACCCTCTTGACCACACCGCTTCACTTTTTAAAAAATTGAATACTCTCACAATGTCTGACAGTGTCTCATTCAAACTTGGTCTTTTTATGTATAAATATTCGAATGCAATTTTACCTGATATTTTTGATGGTTGTTTTACACTGAATCGTGCATTACACAACATTTAAACTCGAAATAAGGATAATATTGTGTTGCCATTTTGTCGCTTGAGCATAAAACAAAAAGATTCTATTTTATATAAAGGTACTAAGTTGTGGAATGATTTGGATTTAATTTTTAAGAATGAATCCACTCAAAGTGCTTTTAAGTCTAGATATAAAAATATCTTTCAAATGCCTATTGAATTGTATCAGTCCATCTTTGTTAGTTTTGTTCTATTTGTTTTATTTGTGTAATGTAGTAGCATATGTTTTTTTTTCTACACTCAGCAAAAAAAGAAAGTAAACACTTTTTCGAGGTCATATTTTTCATGGAAGATCTTTATGAAAATCAATGTGATATATACCATATTAAAGGTAATTTAATTGGCTATCAAGCTCATAGGTTAATTAAAAAGAAGACTTTACGCATGAGTGAGCACATTCGTTTTTGTCCTCCAAGGCACAAAATTAAAAATTGCAAAAGTTGACATGTTCTCTTTCAAATGCAAATGCCCTTCACGATAACATTGACAACAAAAGACCACTTTAACACAATGAGAGACATGAATGAAATAAGAAAAATAAGTTTTTGTTCCCTTTACCTCTTTATTAGCTCTAAGAAAAACAAAGTGGGAAACAAAAGGGGAAAAATAAGAAATTTCTGTCAAGTCGAACTTCGAATGACATAAGGACAAAAAAGCATAAAGATGGATAAATGAGCAGAATTTCTTTATTTCTTTCTTTTAAACTAGTGATTTAAACTCCATGTGACAATTTCAAGAACCAATCATTATTTACAATTTCCTTATTTGAAAAAAGAATTTCAAATTTGTACCATTTTTTTTAATTATTACTTCTCTTATTTCATTTCAATTTAGATTTGACATAAGATGCTTTATTTTCCTCCATTATTTTTTAGCCTTCTTTGGTTTTTTTTAGGCTTTAAAGATATCAGAGAGATCAAAGGTTTGTTTTTTGCAACTTAATTCATGTTTCTTTTTGTGTGAAATGTGTTGTTTGTTCTTATTGTTCTATGGAAGAGCGCATACGCATGAATGACAACTTTTACTTTTGTGCCCTGGAAGAGAAAAACAATAGTGTTCACTCATGCGTTAAATTTCCCTTTTGTTGACCTACCAGGATGATAGCCAATGGTATATAATACATTAGCTTTCAGCCAAATATTCTATGAGAAATCTAAACTTGAAAAAGCGTTTACTTTCTTTTTTTTTCTTTTTTTTTGCTGAGTGTATTTGTCTATGTTATCTGTAACTGTCATTAAGTACTCTGAATGTAACTCTGGCTTTCTTTGTGAACTCCCCGACACATTTTACTCTGTATATGAAGAGTTTGTTCGCAAAAATCGATAAGTCCATATTTGCCAAATGGAGATATTTGCGATTAAAGGTCAAGAAAAATGAAGAGAATAATAGGAAAATTTTACTTCTTTTGACCATAACTTCAAAAATGTACCTTTATGTAGTGACCAATATAATATCATTTAAAAGGTATTATTTTGTACTTATGACAGAGACCGTACTTCAAAATCTTCAAAAATGGACTTATCGGTTTTTGCAAACAAACTCTTCATATATTTCTATTTTTATGATTATCAATAAAGTGAATTGAATTGAATTAAACTAAATTGAGTTCAGATGTTCTTGCTCGATAACAATAAGTTGTAAGAAAAAAAAAAGTCAACCAAACATCTTCGGATGGGAATGTGTTTTGACATTCCCGCCCACAGTGATGGTGGACTTTTCAATAGCAATTGAAGGCAACCCATTTTCAATCAAAAATTACATAACTTAAAAAAAAAAATACAAATCAAAGGGTAATGCCCGTCACTAAATTCAAGAGGGTGAATGGAACATTCCTGCATGATAGCTTTTAATGGCTCCTGGAAGGTGGTGACAAGGACCCCGTTTACAGTGCGGGGCTGGGCCGAGCCGCGGCCGAGGCCCGCAATTCTGTCCGTTTACAGTGCGGGGTTCGGCCCGGGCTTTTCATTCAAACCTTTCAATAATAGCCGGGTTCACACGTACAAAATAGCGGGATGACGATCGCGCTTCATATCTCGAGATTTGTTTGCAACCGTTCACACGCTCCAAATTAGTGGGATAGCGATCGCGCTCGGAATCTCGATTTTTTTTTTTTTTTTTTTTTTTTGCAAGCGTCCACACGTACAGAATTATCCCGCTATTCGCAGATCGAGATAACAGCAAAGCCAGCAAACTGGGTCACGCAGCGCCCTTCTCTATCACTGCCTGCGCGCACTTCCTTTTGTCCTTTGCAGAGGCCTCGCTGTTGTGATGTGCGCATTGTATGATGGGATATAAAAACTCGAGATTCTAATCCCAACCGTTCACACGTACCGGCGCGGGGCGAATTATCCCGCTAATCGAGGAACTAGCGCAAGATTTCTTTGGATTAGCATCGCGATGCTTATCGCGCTAATTTTCGGGTTTTTTTCTGTCCACTAGTGCAAAAAACTCGAGATACCGATCGCGATGCAAATCTCGAGATTTATATCCCGCTAATTAGTGTACGTGTAAACCCCCCTACTTTATCGTAGTGGCGCTCTGCTTGTAAACAAAAGCAATTTGGTATAGTCTGGTTTTCAGACCCTTTGCCAACTGGATTCCGTGGCGACGAAGTCGCCGTTTGGGCAAAGGCCTTTTGCCGAAGGAAAAATCCTTTGCAGGACAAAACCACCTTAAGCTATACTAGTTTTCGACGTTGAGGGTTTAATATCCTGAATAGCAAAATAGTACGGGCAGAGGTTATGGAAACCAGACTAAAATTGGCCGCGCATTTGGCCCAGTTTGCGTTTACACTGAGAAAAGGCCGGGCTCGAGCCGCGGCCGAGACCACCTCCAGAATGTGGCCAAATGCGCGGCCAATTTTGGCCCCGCATTATTGGCCGCGCATTTGGCCTTTTGCGCGTTTACACTGAAATGAAGGCGGGCTCGGCCAAGGCTGAGCCGCGGCCCAGTCCCCCACTGTAAACGGGGTCAAACATACATTCCTTTCGAGGCTAAAATGTTAAATGTTGTTTTCTCTTTACTTGTTGTTTCTTTCTCTCTTTTAGTCAGCTAACGCAATTGTGCCTTGCATATAATTCTTCGCCAAAATAGAAAAAAAAAACAACAATACAAATAGATCTTGAAAGTCAAGGTGGCAAAATATTTGACCCCTCCATACGACCAGCAAAGTTTGGCAATAAGACCGATGCAAAATGTTGACTTTAGCTTTACCATGGTGAGGAAGAGGAGCCACGCCCTGTGTCCATAATTATTCTAGACGTGTGTGAACGATAAATATAGGGACTCCATGTTTTTAATACAAAGTTATAGGTACGTTACAGGAATAACTGAATAACACCATTGGTTGATACAGGGGATATGCGAAACTCAGAAGATAGTTCATTTAAGCTCGAACATAATGCATCGATAACAATTCACAGCGAATGAATAAATGATAACTTGTAATTTTGAGAATTACTTTTGAATGCAATTTATTGCACAAAAAAAAAAAAGTGGCGGGTCATTCCAATAGGGGGAATACATTCTTGCATGTGGTTAAACATTTTTAAAGGTAAGACGACCTTACATTCCCAAAGAGAAAAAAAGGCAAAAAACAAACAAACAACAAAACAAAACAAAACAGAGAGGAAAAAAGACCAGATCGAGTTATCAAGTAGTCCTTTCTTTTATTCTAAAGAACGATTTTGAGGTAAAAAACAAAACAAAACAAAGACCAAGTATCTAAGTAATATCGTTAAAGTCAGAACTATTGTAATTAATGCATGCTTCCAACCGACCTAACCGTGGAAATATTCCGGTACTATTTGTTGTAGTAGCAAACATACATTCCTTTCAAAGTGCATGTGTTTGACCTTTTTTTTTTATTTTTTGATAGTCAACGTAATTTTGCCTTAAGTAGTTCTTAGTCACAATAAAATTATTAGCCACAATAAAAGTCAAGATGTCAAAATAGATGACCCCTCCATACGACCAGTGAATGCGCCTAGAACATAGAAGACATGAGGGAGTTTTCGCTTCACGACGGGAAGACCGAGAATACGCGGAAGCAATCAGCTGTGACAGTCCCCGTACTCGGAATCCCGTCCCCATATCTAAGCAGTTTCGCTTTCCTCTACTGGACGGGAGCCTATGGACAAGATCGCTGATTGGCTGGCTGGCTGGCTGGCTCACTCGCTGCCCAGCATCGGGAGCCGTGCGTTTGTCGACTTTGATCATGCGCAGAAGCAAATTTTGCACACGGCACGCTCAACTCCCGGCCGCGTCGTGCTTCCGAAAAGCTCGGAAGAGAAGCCACGCCCTATGTCTGTTTTAGACGTGTGAGAACAACATAAGGACAACTTGATTTTAAGTTGAGGGTACGTTACAGGAATGAGATTATTGATTGATACATGGGGTATGCAAACTCATCAATAAGTTGATTCATGCTTGAACATCAAAAACAGTTTACAGAGAATGAATAAATGACGAAATGCGATTTTGAGCTGTATTTTTTAATGAAATGTATAGTATTCACAAGGAGTGATGGGTCACCCAAATATAGGGAGAACATTCATGAATGACATTTGACGTGTTTGAAAGTAAATACGAGCTTATATTTGCCAATAAAAACAAAGGCAAAAAGAAAAAGAGGAAAAAATGAAAATTTGACTCATCAGGTAGACCTTTCTCTTACGAAGCAAATTGAACGGTATATGTAAAAAGAAGTACAAGCAGCAGTACCAATCACTAAAATCGGAGTAATGAATATGCTTCCAACCGACCTAATGGTGGAACTATTTATGTGCTACATTTGTGTTCCATTTTTTTTTTCCTTGGGTGGCATAGCATAATAAGCAATGAATATTACACCAGTACAGAAATTCGTTTTTTAGGAATTGTCAGTAGTGTGGAATAGGGTCATCATTCACAAGTGCAGATTTAAAATGATAAATAAAACTGTACACCCCTCATCCTTAAAAAAAATTAATAATAAGACTTTTTCCCCCCAACGTTCAGTATGTTCGGTAGACATGAGCCTCTACGTGAAAATCGGTCAGCCGCGGTGCACAGGAAAAGCTAGTCCTTGCTTTGTTTTGCGTTGAAACCATGCGTACCTGGTACCAGTACTGAAGTTCGGTTTTTTCCCCCTTTAAATCCAGTTGGATGAATACATCATTTGTATAAATCCCCTTTAAATCTATTTGGATGAATACATCATTTGTATAAATAAAGTGTGCATTTAATACAGATATTTCATTAAAAACCTTCCAAATTAAACATCTTATTAGTTTATATGATTATGATACCTATTTTAACATAGCAAAAAAAAAAAGCTCACAAAAATCAAATATTCTCTATTCAATTCAATTCAATTCAATTCAAAGTTTATTTCATTTTTCGACAAAACATATTATGTTTCACTTCTTTTGATAACAGAGAATAAGGTAAATAGAACATAGTGAAATGAAAAGACTGTACAACAATTGAGGACCTATAGTGCATTGTATAGTAAAAAACAAACAAACAGAAGTGATCAAAGTGAAGTACATGTATACCGTTGCTTAAAGTGCGAAAAATGGAGGGACCCACTCAAAAGACAGAGCTTGTAGTATGTGGGCCCCTATGGAAAAGAACATCGATGGAAAGATAAATTGAATCATTGTAGATACAAAAAAAAAAGAAAACAAAGTGGAAGAAGTATGGAAGCCCACTGAAAATTAAATTACCAGATAAATACACTTTCATAGACTCGAACAAACATGAAACAGGACTAGACAACAAGACAACTACTGAAGAAAAGGTTGTACAGGACAAAACGGGATGGACAAGACTGACAAACTGAAGACAAAATAGCAGACAAGAACGCACAACAGAAACAGAAACAGAATCAGAACAACAGAAACAGCGATCTTCGGCAGAAGCATGCCAAGAGAAACAGAAGATAGTTGTGGGGGAAAAGTAATATTTTGACGCCTGAAAAAAAAAAAAAGACAAGAAAATAGAAAATAGAGGGACGTATGAATAGGAGTAACATACGGAAAGTCAACTTCAAGACGCTATAGGCAAAATGGCATAGATGACAACATTGCGAACATCCAGGAAAAAAATACCATTGATTCTTCGTTGGGCGACAAAGTGAGCAGGTCAATATGTAAAAAAAAAAGAAAAAAAAATACTATATTTGTACTTAAACTATCAACAGTATTACAAAAAAGCATATATTTCGTTTTTTGAGCATTGAGTGATAGCCTATTGGCCCTGACCCAGTTTGTCACTTTTTTCAATTCAATGTTAATTTTATAAACGAGAAAATCAATATCATTATGGGCAAAAAATACATTAGTGTCATCTGCAAAATGAATAAAAGAGAGGTCGTCGGATACGCGACAAAAATCATTGATATAGATAATGAACAATAACGGCCCTAAAAGACTTCCCTGTGGGACGCCACATTTAACTTCTCTGACAACGGAATCATTGTTTTTAATTGTAACAAATTGTTTTCTATCAACTAAATAACTTTTGAACCACTCCAAGGCTTTCCCACGTATTCCATAATGCGATAACTTATAAAGTATAAACGACATATTGATGGTATGCGTTGAGAAAAAATGAACACTCGCATTATTTCGTTATATATAGCAGGAATCTAAACTCATGATTGCAAAATTACAATACCGAAATTTACTATATACTGAAAGTGTTTTTCCTCCATATATATCATTATCATTTCAACCCGAGGGATTTTAAAATCAAGGCAGAAAACACATTAAAAATAGGCCTATTACGGAAGTGCCAAAACAATGTGAAACGCAAAAAAAAAAAAGTTTGCTTTTTTCCCCTCAGTTTCACATTGATTATATATAGCTGTAATTCACTTTACTTCTAATTTCTGAACCTTTAAAAAAAAAAAGAAAATAATGTCACCTGAGGTTATGAAGGGTTTGTTCAGCCTTGGTAAGGCTTCCATGTTGTTGTACCTTTCTCCCTGAAGAAACTAAAGGTGTGCACATTGCATACGGATTTTTTTTTTTTTTTTTTTTTTTTTTTTTAATGCGGTATTGCTCACGGAAGTGTTCTTGTATTCAGGAAACAAATCTTCATATCTTGGTGCCTGAGGACCCTATACAGTTAACAAAGATTTTCTATATCACTCTTTCCGCATTGGTTCATTTATTTCCAGCCACGCTAACAAAATGACAAGGCAACAACGCGCCAAAACAAGACAATTTTACTATAGTATTTAAAACAACATTAAGGTATCAATACGCACTTGTTTCTCCCTTACGTTACGTACTCACCGGACTTCTCTGCAGCCGGGAGATGGAAGAGAGGCCCTTCCTGGACCACCTCCCTTTTTTCTGGTAGTCCGAAGACGAGTCTCTAGCTGGGTCTTTACCCTGTCCACGGGGATATCGAATCTGTGTGTACGAGAAGTTTGTCATGGAATCAGGGATGTCAAAATCTGTGAGTTAAATTTAGCAAATTTACCCATACACAAAAGTCGACACTCGATGACATGAAGGAACATGAACACCTCACCAAGAAGGCTCACAAAGGCTCATAAAGATCCACAAACCTGGTAACCTGGTAAACTCTCTGCACTAAGTCCACAGATACCCATCAGTACCTTTCATCCCTCGGCCAGCTGCCACCCCCTGCCACTCCAATCCAGTATCGCTTAGAGTCAAGCCCTCTGACGTCGCCGTATCTGCTCTGAGGATTCTGAGTTTTCTTTCTATGCCAGGAACCTAAAGAGACCTGAAGAGGGGCTACGATAACAGTCGAGTTCAACAAGTCATCGACAAAGTTCGTTCTCTCCCCCAACCTGATGTTCTCAAACCGAAAAACAACAAGCAGGACACCGCTGACAGAACACCACTCGTGACCACCTTGCCATCCTTGCCATCCTAATCCACCCCCTCTCCACCTTATATCCTTCGTGACAACCGCCATTATCCTTCACACCTCTGATTGTCTCTTACAGGCCGTTCTAAATTCTCCCATCCTGACATACCGGCGACGTCCCCACAATCTCAAGGATCTCATTGTTCGTGCTGAAGTACCCTCCCTCACTGACAATTTTTCTCCCTTGCGGCATGTTTTTCTTTGTTTTGTTTTGTTTTTGTTGTTTTTGCTGTTTGTTTGGTTGTTGTTTTTTTTTGTTTTTTTTTGTTTGTTTGTTTGTTTTTTTTTTGGGGGGGTCATTTTCCATCTGAGAATATGGCTGGATAGCCCATATTCAGCTGCGTTATAAGCTGGTCTTCCATGGGGTCCAGTTGGGTGTGAGGTGGGACCACTTCACCGGGTTAAACACCTGCTCTTTGCAATGAATGGATGAAGCGGGATCTTTTACGTGCATGAGTTGTTACTCTCTCATACACGGGACCTCCATTTTATGTCCTATCCGAGGAACAGAGTGTTTTGCCTCTTGCTAGAGGGGACGGTATGCTTCAACACAACATTGCTCAGTCCAGACTCGGGTTCGAACATGGGGCCGCGTGATCGTGAGGCAGACGCGCTACAGACTGAGCCAACTCACCGCAAGGTAAATTCAAATTCCAGCCAGTAGGGGCATCAATTATAATATGCACATCCATGAGACCATAGACCTACTACACATGAGCTATGTTCAGACGAGGGCAGTTTTGGTTGGAGTTAACTTCGGAAGAAGGGTCGGAGGAAGCTTGGTCGGAGTAACTTCGGAGGAAAGGTCGGAGTAGTGCCCGTCTGAACACGGTCGTGGTAACTTCCTCCGGTCGGAGGACCTTACCACGACCTCTTTCTCCTACCCAGATACTCCTGAGTTTTGTCAGGAGTATAATCTCGCTACCACAACTAGCCGGTCGGAGTAAATTGCCCGTGCGGACAAGCCCTCGAGTATCTCTGAACTCACATACCTTATGACCTACGTGAAACTTCCAGGGTCAAACGCATTGTTGACATTTTGCGTGTAAACGTGTGCGTGTTGTGCGAATCTAACCTAGTCGATCGCGACGAAGAAGCTAGTGCTCAGAAATTTCCATCAACAGAATGAAGAAGACAAATGCCGCTAGTAGAAAACAATGGTATATGGTTGACGTGCGCGGCGCTACCACTTCCGGAAGTTACACCGACCCTTCACGGTGATCCCCACGAAGGCCCTGGTAAATTGGTCGGAGTATCTTCCCACGACCGTCGTGTGGACACAGGGTCGTAGTAAGATAAGCATAAATTTGAATTCTAATTTCTGCGCCATATTTTTTTTTTTCCAAATAGAAATACGTCTGAACATGGCTTATGACATTCATCGCACGTTAATTAATTCGTGCACCTGTTTCTGTCAAAAGCGTCCCAAAAACATTTTAAACATGCTTTCCTGCTTTGATCCAGTATTGTCCACCGACAGCAAGGCTAGGTGAAAACAAGACGGCGCTTTGAGAAATCTAAAAACTTCATGCGCAGAAGATATTAACTCTCTTAAATCAAGAAAAATGTATGCAGTTGTAATGTATATTGCGAAATCATCGCTAAAGCAATTTCATTTGCGAAATACAACTATTTTACAAGAAAAAAACAAAAATAATCAGGTAGGTCGACTGTGATTTGCAGTCTATTTTCCCCTTTTGTTGCACATTGTTTCAAAGTAAACATGGACAGTAACAGTAGATGACATGCTTGTCTCGCCATTCAGAGACGTTACATGCGTGGCCGCAAGTGGTCGCTCCAGTAATGACCAATTTTGTGACGCAAAATTTGTCCGTGTTTGAGGTGTGCTGCTCCACATCATTGGTGTTTATTCAAAGGCAGTTGAGTCTGAAGAGGTATCTCAGCCAAATAGGACCGAAATGAGGGAAACGGTTCTTTTTTCAGTGACGATGCACAATCGTCATTGTCCGAACGTCTGAATGTACTCATTAAGATGCACTTTATCAGGTGGCGGTGGTGAACATTGGATCAAAGAAAGACCTCCGTTCATAGTCCATGTGTGTGTAGGAGGTCCATGATGAGAATGACTATGACCCCGTTGACAGTGTGGGGCTGTGCCGAGCCGCGGCCGAGCCGCGGCCGAGCCCTGCAATTTTGTCCGCTTACAGTGCAGGGCTCGGCCCGGGATTTTAATTCAAACGTTTCAATATTTTGTCGTAGTGGCGCTCTGCTTGTAAACAAACGCAATTTGGTATATATACCGAAATAGTACGGGTAAAAGGGGTCTAGAAACCAGACTAAATTTGGTAGTGCATTTGGCCCAGTTACACTGAGAAAAGGCCGGGCTCGGCCGCGGCTCGGCCGTGGCTGAGACCACCTCCAGAGCGTGGCCAAATGCGCGACCAATTTTGGCCCCTCATTTGGCCTTTTGCGCGTTAACACTGAAATGAAGGCCGGGCTCGGCCGCGGCCGAGCCCGGCCTTTTCGCTCATTGTAAACGGGGTCCTATTTCACCGGTAACTCTACCGGCCTCTCTCACCACACCAAGGGCATCATCACTTGTACCTCCACTAATGTCGCGTATATCATCACTTGCAGAGTTTGTAGGATCCAGTGTGTTGGGGAAACCAAGACACACATAAAAGACACTTTTATGGACACAGATCTAATGTCAACACAACCAAGCTCGATACTCCAGTGGGCCACTATTTCAATCTGCCCAATCACTCCATTAGTGATATGGCTCTACAGGGCATTGGCACTTGAAAACCTGAATATAAAAACGACCCAAGTCCAAATTTTGGCCAAATTCAGTTTCACATGAGAGGTTGATATTGTAGCTTATGCATGGACTCATGGTGTATACAAAGGATAAACCCTAATTACCCCCGGAAGTGCCTAAAATGAATGAGTGTAATCTTGAATGAATGTAAGAATGACCCATGTCCACGACTTGGATAATTTTCACATTCATATTATAGCTCCTTCTCTCATTATTACTTGTCCAGGTCTATTCTTGTATACACACAATGGACATAACTTGCTGGAGAGTGATGAGGAGTTAGGTTGGGAAAAACAAAGGAATGAATTGAAATGGAAGCAAAATAAGAGCAAATGGCTTTAGAGCAGTAGGGAAAAGATATAAAAAAAAAATGCAAAAGAACCAAGTTCCTGCTAGATGAATAACATGAGATTATTGGAGAATCATGTGGGGTAGTTCATGTTTTCAATGCGCATGTAAGTAATAGGCCTATTCATGGTCTGAATTGAGGAGTAACTAGAAATGCAGCAATCAAGTCATTTTAGTAGATGGAGAAACTAGTGAAATGACAGCATTTTTACATTGCATTTTAACAAATTGAGAAAAAAAATCAGAGAATGAATGTCTGGTAATACATATCTATAAAGCTTTATGAAGATACCTTCCTGCACACAGCAGAGACACGGGGAAAAATTGTAACATTTCACAATTTAAACTTGGCCAGTGACCTCTGACCCTTGTACGTGTGTATCTGCAACCATAAATGAGGAGAACTTTATCAACTTATTCATGAATGTACAAAGTTTTTATCGGGTACGTCGAGCGGTTCCTTAGTTACGTCGTCCTTATCTTATGGCTTTATAAGAGACAGATGGAAGACATTTCCCCGCATTTAATACAGGAACACACTGTATTCACATTGTACCCCCATGTATACACGCAGATATGTACACGCACATACACACACATGATGAATTAGTATGGTGATTAGGGACATTGTTTTTGGTAGACAACTGCATTTTTGTAGGTCATATGGACTAAAAGCTCGAAAAAAATATCTATAGCCATTACCATACCCATTTCACCATTCTTGAGTCCTCACGTAAAATCAAGGGGTGCGACTATATGTTTGTTTTGTGATGCACGGTCACATACGATTTAAAAAAAAAAAACGACCCAAGTTCATCAAACAAAATGATCTCTCCACAATTAATGTGAATATATATATATATATATATATATATATATATATATATATGTGAGGGTCACAGTAATATCAGCACTCACCCCCCCCCCTTTCCTGTGATGATTACACTCGCTCATTATATTATGTAGTATTTATATGTATGTTTATCTATTTGATTCTCTATCCACATATATATATATATATATATAGGTGTATGATATATCACAGTACTCTAGTTGTATAGTAGAGGTACATACACGGTGGTGTAAGGTCAGGAGGTAATTTACATAATCATGGGGAACACCCCCCCCCCCACCATAAGTGGAATATCCCTGTGAGGGGTAAAGCGGGTCCTGAAGTTATTCAGAAGGGGCACCTCCTTTGATCATTCTTGAGAAGGCGTCCAAGCAGGCAACGTCACTTTAATCAACCTGCTCCTGTGGCTGTAGCTATAGTCCAGTCCCTCATCCTTTGTACAAAGGTAAGAACATCTGTATGATGTGTCTTTACTATTTTATATTGATTAACATCATGATTTATGTGGTGTTCATTATATTACATATGATTATTTGAGAGTGTTTGGTTCTGCCAAATAATTAATGGATGAGGTTTCATTCACAAACGAGTGGTTAATGAGGATGGCATGTCAGTTGCCCATGAAGTGCATTAGCGACTAAGAATTTGTAGTTTTGTTTTATCTATGTTTTATATCTATGCTTTAATGTTATCAATATGAAGTGATATTGATAGGGAAGATCACTTACAGCAAGCTTAATGAAGGAATGTAGATGTTTCTTATTTCATCTTTATTCTATGTGACTTTGAGAAGCGTGCTTGATGCAGAGGGTAGCATAGAATATAGCACTGTGGTATATGGAGATAAAAGCTAAGCATTCACACAGCCCGATGTACACTATAGTTGATTCTGGTAGGCACGCTGGAGGATTAAAAACAAAGGGGAATGAACTTGGCCCCAGTACAGGGGATGATACAATGTGCTGGTAGGTGCCTCGGCTTACAAAAGGGTGACTGCCTATGCAGGGGATTAAAGCAGTGGCTACATTCAAAGGACTGTTCTTTTTATCGTTACTGCTTGGCAAACTTCCTCTCTCACCATTCTAAAGACTTGGGCTGATGTGTGCTACACTGTATGTACTGTGCACCCCTATTGATGAAGATGTAGACAAGCTGCTCTTTGTTTCTTTAATATGAGCACAGGAGGTAGCCACCTAGATTTAGTTCAGGCAGGAAAGCCTCTATATATACGCCCATTGACGCGTGTACAATATATTCCAAGTTGCTTGATGGTGGAAATAGGAATATATATCCCTTGTACATATGTATCTATCTCTTGTATATAATTATGTATATTATTGTGCTATCCTAGCGAAGGCAATTGATCAGTCCTTTGAGTATAGCTTTGAAACCAATGTATATGATATATTATTTTATCAGTTAATATGGTTAACACTGGTTTATTAGTGGATTGAACAATGCTTGGGTCGAATAATTTGCTTTGCTTATCATACACGCAAGCACATGTCATGTTCGACTTCATTTATAGATTCCTAACATGGGGAAAGATCTAAGAAAGTATATTCCTTTGTATTGACAATTTTAGAAGACACCAAGACTTCTGTCAAGTGGATGGACCCCAGCGCACTGCACATGCTGTAATGTCAGAGGTGAATAGTTTTTCCCAACATTGTGTATCATATGGTAATGAAATCAACAGGCGGAATATTACTATGACATAATATGTTTTGCATTTTTAGAGTTTACTTTTCAGATGGCTTTCCCTTCTTGAATCAAATAATTTTGTTACTTTTGTTAATAGAAGATATGGAGGTTGCCTGTCATGGAAGTTTGACGATAGCGCATTAACGCTATTGAATTCGCGTGACATATTGTATTTGGTTCCAGGCGACAATGATGATATCATACATTTAAAACTGTATGCTTTATACAAATGAATTGCTTATCAACAAAAGCTTAAACCATCCAAATATCAACAGTTTTAATTCAGGCAATATGCTCTGGTGTTCACATATTGAATGTAGATACATTTGCTAATCGCAATGATGTCACCGCATTTTGTAAATATGAGTGTGTAACGTAATAATATGATTGGTTCATCCCTTGTGTTATGTATAGCTTCTGTGGGAAAGGGACACGGACTTGCTGTATTCTGCGTCGGACAGTGTTGCGTTGTTTGCGTTGTTTAAGTTTGCTTTTAACTTTCGTTGTTGCGTTGCTGTAAAGTTGTTAAAGTCGCCTTTTTGTAGTTGTTCTCAGCGTTGTTTGCGTTGTTTAAGTTTGCTTTTAACTTTCGTTGTTGCGTTGCTGTAAAGTTGTTAAAGTTGCTTTAAGTGTTTGCGTTGCCTTTTCGTAGTTGGTTTTAGTGTTGCGTGCCAATTGCCTCTTGTTATTTTTTAACCGTTTGCTTTTAAGAGTTGTTATTGTTGCATTTGGTTAAAATTTGCTTTTAGTGTTGTTTTGAATTTGTTATAAGTTGCTCTCCGTTGTTTTAAACTCGTTTGTTTTGCGTTCAGTCTAATGTTACAATTTTGGAGATGTTTGGATTTTGGTTTAGTTTGGAATATACTGCAACAAAGTGAAGTAATAAAGACACCCTTCTTTTGCAACGGAAACACAGTAAAATCATCTTTGAGCATTCCTTCTTTTCCCAGTCCTTATTAAATTGAACCAGGTGATTGATTTTGTCTAATTGAGTCCGAGCTATTGAGGTCAACACTGACTGGACGCGTCCGGCCGGTCATATATATATATATATATATATATATATATATATATATATATATATATATATATATAAAATCATCTTTAACAGTTTGGAAATTGGGGATATCACCTGCTTACCAAACCAGTTAAGATTTTCATTATGTGGGTTCATACAGTAATGCAACCCAGACCAGACACGTTGACACAGGCAGATGAAAGATCTTCTTTCTTCAACTACTGGAGTGCAAGTGATGTTGCACTGATGTTGTTGCAATTATTATGTGAGAGGGTTCTCTTGGTTCCTCACAGGGGTGCATTGTTTGTTACGTCAAAATACTAGCATAGCAACTGCATCTAATCTGGTACTGGTAAACTGGGATTTGGCACTCAAAAGTCTTCATCTGCCCGAAGTTTCAAAGTGGCGCGCTATTTTGCGGTAAAAACGTAAATAGAGCGCTATTTGGTAGGGAAAATATCCCAAGAAATCTTGGGATATAGATCGTGAATTTTCGTTCGGAACTTCGGGCTAACGAAGACATGCCTTCTGCCCTGTTGCTGGGGTTCCACAAGTCTGTCTTTGCGGACTGGCTATATACATATATACTACACCAGATATCCTTAATAAACCAGCTCGGAGTTCTACTCCTATGTTCTATGATTATTCATGGAATCCTTGAAAATGCTGCTTGCCAGCACATCCACCTGACAGCAAAAGTGGTCTTTGGCAATGTCTATAGCTGTGCTCAGACGAGGGCAGTTTTGGTCGGAGTAACTTCGGAGGAAGGGTCGGAGGAAGCTTGGTCGCAGTAACTTCGGAGGATAGGTTGGAGTAGTGCCCGTCTAAACAAGGTCGTGATAACTTCGTCCGGTCGGAGGAACTTACCACGACCTCTTCCTCCGACCAAGATACTCCTGAGTTTTCTCAGGAGTATCTGACTACCACGACTAGCCGGTCGGAGTAAATTGCCCGTGCGGACAAGCCCTCGGAGTACCTCTGGCCCTACAAACCTTATGCGACCTATAAGTATCTCTGACCTTACAAACCTTATACGACCTATAAACTTCCGGAGACAAATGCGAGTACACGTGCGCGTGCAGTACAATTCTAACCTAGTCCATCGCGACGGAGATGCTAGCGCTCAGAAATTCTCATCAACAAGAATGGAGAAGACAAACACCGCTGGTAGAAAGCAATGGTATAGTTGACGTGCGCGACGCCAGGCCCGTAGCCAGGGGGGGTGCGTCGGGTGCGTACGCACCCCCCAAATTCTGAAAGGTCCACTTTTTCATAATAACGGTTTTTAGCAATTCTCAAGATAACAATCCAAATAAATATAAAGACACATTATATGCTACGTAAATGTGGAAGAGTACGTTTAACAATGTTAAAAATAATTGTACGAAACCCTTTTGTTGTATGAACCATCGGATCGTCCCCTTGCACACAAACACAAATGTTATGTATCAATTTTTGCGAGCTATTATTATATTGGCACTGCATGCCATGGCCCTTGGCGCATGTGACCGGTGGTTTTTTTTTTTTTTTTTTTTCCACTGGCCGCCCGAGTACGTGCGATTCGTGGATGACATTGAGGTTGACACTTGCATTTTTTCACAGGAACAGAGGTAAGTGGATGAAAATCTAATAGCCTCAAGTTTACATATATGATAAAAATTAAAGAAATTTCCTCGAAATTACTATAATCGAAAACCTGAGACATTTTATATCTACGTCTACACATCTACAGTCAGTGAAAACCCTATGTATGATAGCATTGTGAGAGCGTTAGACTGCATTGTGACGCATCGTTATTTAATTTACATTCTTTATTGATATATTTTCATAAATATCTCAGGTAATGAGTCCGATTGGAATACAATTCTCACTTACAGCTTTGTAGAAGTCTGAGTCAACAGTATCACACAGTACTTCAAGACGTATTATAGTACAAACGATTTCTTGAGCCTGCACCGTTTCAGGCTCTGTTCTGGATACGGCGGTAGAAACTCATTCTTTTTTGTTGTTTATTTTATCATTATTTACTAATCTCTTTTCTAACTTACAGATAGCGGATTTCTTTCCAGGCCAAATTCGGAAATGTAGTGTTGATTATTACTTATACATTTTCTCATGTTGTGACAGTTCTATTGGTTCTCATTTTAAAGTGAGCCAAGACCTAAGAACATTTTCACTTATAATTTCCAAAGAGTATTATGCAGGCACGCAAACTCATTCTAGTTGTATTTCATTTAAATGTAATGGGTAAGAGGGTATGAGAGAGAATGGAAAGTGCTGAGCTATGAAGTAAAATGGTAAAGTAAAAAGTTTGTCAGATAGTATTACAAAAGAAACTCATTCTTTTTTGTTTGTTTATTTTATCATTATTTACTTATCTCTCTAAAGGTAGTGGATCTCTTTGCAGCCCAAATTCGAAAATGCCTAGAGACAGCTAGTAACCAAATATGCTACTATAATTTAATAAATAAGAAATAACCATTCCAGTATGTATCTTAGTGTGCACAGTAAGACAGATCAAATCAAATAGGAAAACATCTGAGCACTAAGCCTGAGGTCTGAATTTGCACTCAACTTCTTCCAATGGCTAACGGATGTTTAATTTTTGAATTTCACTGACCTCCAAATTTCACAAAGAAAACCTTCTTAGCATGATGGTTAAATGACATTTGACTGATATTGGAGATGTTTGCGAATCGGATCCACTACCTTTAATATTATTAAATCTAAAATGATTATTTGAAAGTTCGGAAATGCTGGAAATATCCTACCACAAGGAGGCAAAATATAAATGGTTCACATTTACAATTCATTTTGTTTTAAAAAATTTCTTATTCATTTTCGTTTTTGACAAACTCGCATACCAACGGCTGATATACTGTATAGTAAAATGAATGTTTCATCTTCCAAACAGCATCCAATGGGATGGAAAACTCCAACTGAAAGGTGGACACCGTGACCATACTCGCTAAAGAAAACGCGTAATAGGGGTCGTTTTTTCTCACGGATTAGATGGAAAGTGTGATGTACGAGCGTATAATTATAATCAAAGGGTATCAAAAAGGCCGAAATTTGGGAAAATGGTATATTGTTCAATCATGATGAAGTACTTCTTTAGGGTGCAGGAAACATTTAAGGAATACTTGTTTTTAAGGCCCGAAAAAATCATATGATCATTACTCGTTTAGGGGCCATTTTGAAAGTCCATGTATGAGCATGGTGTCCACCTTTTAATTGTCGCTACCCCTCCCGGGACAGTATCAAAGGACCGTTTTGTTAATTAACGCAATCCCCCCTTCCTTTAAAAATCCTGGCTTCAGGCCTGCTAACGCGGGTATACAATAGAAAAAATAAAAGTTAAAACAACACCAGGAAAATCACTATTCTCAATTTTGCGGCGCGCTACGCGCGCAGAGTCTCGAACACAATTAAACTTTGCAACTTCCTGGCAAAATGAGTTTTTACTATTTCCTAGATGAAATACCGTAACGCGATTGCATGCAACAGACAAAAATACAAATTTCCTCGAGACTTTAAATCGTCATTAAAACAGTCAAAATTCACAATTTGCTTCGCGCTTCGCGCGCAAATTCTTATACAACTTTTGTAGTTCGGTCGTCCAAAGAATATATATATATATATATATAATTGTGTGTGTGTGTGTGTGTGTGTGTGCGTGTGTGTGTGTGTGTGTCATCATTGGTATTGGTACCGAAGGTCCGTTTTTTTTAGTGACCGCACCCCCCCTTGAAAAATCCTGGCTACGGGCCTGGACGCTACCACTTCCGGACGTTACACCGACCCTCCACGGTGATCCCCACGAAGGCCGTTGTAAATTGGTCGGAGTTTCTTCCCACGACCGTCGTGTGGACACAGGTTCGTGGTAAGATAAGCATAGATTTGAATTCTAATTGCTGCGCCATAAAATTTTACTCCGGCTAGAAATACGTCTGAACATGGCTTATACAAAGAGATTGCTAATACATTCAATGCAAAATAATGGCATGGATTCTTTCCAAAGTGTTAATCAACGGATCATTCAGGTCCTCTGGTCTACGCGAGTTCTTTCTTTGTTTGAACAGGATTGATGAATCTCATAGATTGGGCCAAATGCATAAAACAAGCAGTTGCTTGTAAGCAATTGCTTCAAGCAAAAGCACAAGATCGTGTAGCAAAATGTCTACCTCAATCAATTGCTTAAATCCATATGCATAACATTTTGCTTGTGCTTATACCTTTTGCTTGTCCTGCACAAGCAATTGCTTGCGTTTTCAACAAAAGGGATGCCACGCCTGTGCGAACACCAACAAGAACAAAGGCGAGTGTGACAGCCTGTATTTGAAAGGGCATGTGTGTGCAGAGACACTTCCTGACATAGCGAAGGAGCTATGAAATGACACTCATGAATGCACTACAGACGCACACACACATCTATACACACACACGTACTGGCTGATTCCCATCACTGCTTATTATTGAAGCCCGGATGTGCCAGATTGCACGTGGAGAGACGTCTCCTTGCTCTCCACAGATGCCAGACATCCTACCTGTTTTTCATCACATTTTGCGTCCTAATGTTCTGTATAGATTTATATCACTCCTGCACAAGTTTGGTCTTTCTTGTATGAATATTATAATGATACTTTAATAAAGCGAAAGTCCCAGCTAAGCAGAAGCTCAAGCTCGTTTTACAGAGCTTGGAAAATCGGAAGCATCTGCTAGCAAGAACAAGTGTTGCGACAAGGATTGTCGCCCCCGGCTCGGGGCGACAATCTTTGATGGAGTTGGCATCAAGGATTGTCGCCCCGTCAAAGATTGTCGTCTGGCGACAATCTTTGACGCTTGTGCAGTTCCCAATTTTGGACCTCGATGGCGACAATTTATGATGGCAAAAAATTGTTGCGACAAAGATTGTCGCCCCGTCAAAGACTGTCGCCCCCGGCTCGGGGTGGTTGCTCCGGTGTTATGCTTTGGTGGGATGGCTATGACTGGTATGTGTGTGTGAGTGTGTGTGTGTGTGTTGGGGGCTGCATGGTATGTGCTGTATATGATTTGTAGGTGCGTACAATAAGTGACTTGTGTATGCGTTTGCGTATAGACGTGCGTGTGTGTGTGTGTGTGTGTGTGTGTGTGTGTGTTTGGAGTATAATAATACAATAATGTAGAAACTGTGCATGTGTGGTGGTTGTATAGTGGTAGTGGTGTGTTGTCTGTGTGTATATGTGTGCCTGTATGCGTACGTGTGTCTGTTTCTGTTTGTGTTTTGATGTTTGTGCGAACGAACTTTTTTGAGCAGCAGGCACTACTGTGGCAATGAAAATGCCTTCAACGTGTATGACCACGTATTTATAGAGTTCACAGCAGCGTTGATTTCAAAATAGTATGGGTGTGTCAATTTCAGCGGTGAGGCGGGCTAGGAGAGAGAGACCGAGAGAAAAGGCATACGAGGGAGGTACCTCCCTAAATGTTATCTGTCTTTGTTCATTTTTTTCACTGTAGTCATATTCTTTCATCAGTCTTAACTACAACTTCCATATCACTATTCTTTGTCATATGCACACAGCCAATACATACGTATTGTAAACAAACACCAACGAACACTCAAACAAATCCTCATAATGCAAATAAACCACCTCAACACTTTTTTTGGGGGGATTTTCCTTTATATTAATTGATTTCATTCAAATCATTCATAAATCAACCCATTCTGGGTGTAACATAAACAAAAACGTTACAAATGCAATTCAAAACACAAACAAATCCGTTGGTCAATTTATACTACAAATAATCTCACTTCAACATAGATAACTCGATTATAAATCAACCCTAATAACAATTTCCTCACGAGAAAGTTTTGACACGTACCAAACCTATATCCCTTGAATATATTGGTTTGGATCATGTAACACCTTCTTACTTACAAGGGCATATACATAAAAAACACAAATACATTGTACAAATCTAGAATGAAATCAGTCATAAAAAAACCTGACCACCCCCCCCCCCAACCGAAACAAATCTACATCTATCCTAAATATCAAATCATACCAAAATCTGTCATACCATTTATAACTAGCCTTCTTCAAATCAAATCCCCAACCCACCAACCCCCGATTAACCAAAACCTAAATCAGCCCACACCCACATTCACCAACCCACATACATACACACACCCACACACATCCACACACACGGGTGCTGTTCGTTATCCCGAAAGTTCGTTATTCCGAAGGTTCGTTTTTCCTAAGGTTCATTTATCCGAAACACACAATTCCCTATACCTAGAGGTTCGTTTATCCGGAAATGGAACATTTGTGGCGTTATTCCGAAGGTTCGTTGATCCGAAAATGAAATTCGGAATAACGAACCTTCGGAATAACGAACCTTCTGACTAAAGAGCCTTCAGAATAACGAACCTTCGCAATAACGAAATGTAACCCCCCACACACACACACACACACCCGAACCGATACCACCTTCCTTCCTGATGAAACGACTTCCCAATGTTGATATATAAGACATAATGAACCGTATGCATAAAAGCAGCATCAGCCCGCACGCAAGCACCACTCCGAATTCATATACAAATCCCTCAAACTCATCAAACTCAAAGCTGCTGATAAAATCGATATAACGTCTATGCCAGCAACAGCTTATCCCTCCCCACGCGCAGCCAAATCACATACGCTGACATAGTTAACACATTCTTCCATCATATACACTAACATACACACACACACACACACACACGCGCGCACACAAACGGACACTAAATTATCATGTGCGCGCGCACATACACACTTCCTTGAAACCTCACCATGACTTTTTACATGGCATGTTTGCATGGATGTAGTCATGTAGGTTATGTGTTGGTATTTCAATGACTATGTCAAGAACGATATTACCCAGCAAAATGTGCTTCGAGGGCGGGCGACAATCTTTGCCGCCAGCCCTCATCAAAGATTATTGCCCGCAAGCAATTGCTTAGAGACCAAGCATTTGCTTTTTAAAGACGTATACATAAAACATACCTTTTGCTTGTTCTTGCTAGCAATTGCTTACGATGTTCCAAGCTCTGTAAAATGAGCATGAGCTTTTGCTTAACTGGGACATTCCCTTTTAAGTATCTTTTTCATATTCATAAAAGAAAGACCACACTTGTGCAGGAGTGGTGTAAATCTACAAGAAATTACTCCTAAGTAGTGTAAGAAACCTTTTCGTTTCAACAACGGAAATGTCCAGTGGTTAGCACGCAAAATTTGATGAAAAACAGGGAGGATGTCTGACATCTGTGGAGAGCAAGGAGACCTCGCTGTTAGTGCGATCTGGCACATCCGGGCTACAATAAGCAGTGATGGGAATCAGACAGGATGTGTGCGTGTGTAGATGTGTGTGTGCGTCTGTGTGTGCATTTAGCCTATGAGTGGGCCGGATGCATAAACTCTAGCAATTGCTTGTGCTAGCCTTAGATAAGCAGTTGCTTGCGAGCAGAAGCTTTTGCTAGTAAGCACAAGGAATTGCTTTTAGAACGTAGCATGCATAAAACACACCTTTTGCTAGTTCTTGCTAGGAATTGCTTACGATTTTCCAAGCTCTGTAAAATGAGCTTGAGCTTTTGCTTAACTGGAACGTTTCCTTTTTAAGTATCATTTACATATTCATGAAAGAAAGACCACACTTGTGCAGGAGTGGTATAAATCTACAAGAAATTACTCCTAAGTAGTGTAAGAAACTTTTTCATTTCAACAATGGGAATGTCCAGTGGTTAGCACGCAAAATGTGATGAAACACAGTTAGGATGTCTGACTTCGGTGGAGAGTAAGGAGACCTCTCTCCACATGCGAGCTGGCACATCCGGGCTACTGTATTAAAACAATGATGGGAATCAGCCAGTAATACGTGTGTGTGTGTATAGATGTGTGTGTGTGTGTGCGTCAGTGTGTGCATTTATGAGTTTCATTTCATAGCTCTTCTGCTATGTCAGGAAATGTTTCCGCACACACAGGCCCTTTCAAATACATGCTGTCACACTCGCCTTTGTTCTTGTGTTCGCACAGGCGTGACGTCCCTTTTGTTGAAAACGCAAGCAATTGCTTGTGCGGGACAAGCAAAAGGTAAGCACAAGCTAGCAAAAGACTATGCATATTGATTTAAGCAATTGCTTGAGCTAGACCTTTTGCTAGACGAGCTTGTGCTTTTGCTTGAAGCAATTGCTTACAAGCAATATAACTTGTTTTATGCCCAATGTCTGAAAAAGTAACACTTTTCCCGCCAAGCACTACTGCTTGCCTTCATAAGGCAGAAGGAAACATAAAGCTTATTCTAAATACATTGGGCCAGATGCATAAAAGCTAGCAGATTGCTTGTGCTAGCCTTTTACTCGAATTCGTATGCATAAAAGCAAGCAATTGCTTCCGAGCACAGACTTTTCCTAGCAAGCACACTTGGGTCGGATGCATAAAAGCTGGCAATTGCTTGTGCTAGCCTTTTACTTGAATCCGTAAGCACAAAAACAAAAAAAAAATGCTTGCAAGCAAACGCTTTAGCTAGTAAGCACAAGCAATTGCTTAAAGACCAAACGTTTGCTTAAAAACGTATGCATAAAACAGACATTTCACTTGTTCTTGCTAGCAATAGCTTACGATTTTCCAAGCTCTGTAAAATGAAGTCGAGCTTTTGCTTATGGACATTTCCTTTTAAGTATCATTTTCATATTCAGATTATGCATAAGTTTGGTCTTCTTTTTAAAAGAAAGATCAAACTTATGCAGGAGTGGTATAAATCTACAAGAAATTACTCCCAAGTAGTGCCAGATATATATTTTTCGTTTCAACAACGGGATTGGCCAGTTGTAAGCATGCAAAATGTGATGAGAACAGGAGGAGAGCAAGGAAACCCCGCTTTATATAAGCAGTCATGGGAATCAACCAGTACGTGTGTGTGTGTTCATAAATGAGTGTGTGTGCGTCTGTGTGTGCATTTATGAGTGTCATTTCATAGCTCCTTTATAGCTATGTCACGAAATCTTTCCGCGCACACACATGCCCTTTCAAATGCACGCTGTCACACCCGCCTTTGTTCGTGTGGTCGCACGGGCGTAACGTCTCTTTTGTTTAAAAAAAAACGCATGCAATGCGCTATTGCTTGTGCGGGACAAGCAAAAGGTATTTTAAATAGCACAAGCGAAAGGTTATGCATATAGATTTAATCAATTACTTGAGATAGACCTTTTGCTACACGACCTTGAGCTTTTGCTTGAAGTAATTGCTTCCAAGCAATTGATAGTTTTATGCATTCGGCCCATTGCTAGCTGCCCACAAGCAATTGCTCAGAGACCAAGCATTTGCTTAAAAAACGCATGCATAAAACAGACGTTTTGCTTGTTCTTGCTAGCTATTGCTTACGATTTTCAAAGCTCTGTAAAATGAGCTTGAGTTTTTGCTTAACTGGGACAATCCCTTTTAAGTATCATTCTCAGATTCATAAAAGAAAGACCACACTATTATTGTTCAGGAGTGGTAGAAATTGACAAGAAATGAACTTCTAAATAGTGTACGAAAGTTTGTCGTTTCAACAACGGGAATGTCCAGTGGTTAGCACGCAAAATGTGATGAGAAACAGATAGGATGTCTGACATCTGTGGAGAGCAAGGAGACCTCTGTCCACGTGCGATCCGACAGATCCGGGCTACAAAAGCACTGATGGAAATCAGCCAGTACATATGTGTGTATAGATGTCGGTGTGTGTGCCATATTTTGTGAGTGTCATTTCATAGCTCTTCTGCTATGTCAGGAATGTTTCCCCACACACATGCCGTTTCAAATGTATGCTGTATAACTCATGTGCTGTACGAATCGTGAGCTCTTTGACTCGTGGGCTGTATGACTCTTAGGCCCAAATTCTCAAAGCTGGAATAACTATTCCGTGGAATAAGTTATTCCACCTTTGAGAATAGATTCCGGGGAATAAATCGCGTCATTTTACGTCACGAGGGCCCGATTTGCATAAGAGGCGTAATAAATCGGCGGAATAAGCGGTGTAATAAAATTATTCCACCTTTGAGAATTCGGGCCTCTGGGTGTCGGTCTCGTGACGCGCACCCCACTTTTTCTCCCTTGCGTTGAATACTCACCGTAGTGCTTTTAGAGTCAGAAGACCAATCTTCAAAATAGTTTGATGCCAGAAGACCCTTCATAGACAGACAAAGAATACTTTCTGTATCACCTTTTTTCCATTGGTTCCTTTGTTTTTCAAAGCACGTAAATTAAATGTCACGACTACAAGGCGCCAAAAACAAGACAATTTGTTACTAGATATAGTATATATAAGCAACATTACGTTATAGATAGGCACTCAAGCGCGCCGGAACACTTCTGTTTTTTTTTTGTTTTTTTTTTGTTTTTTTTGTTTTGGGGGGGGGGGGGGCAAAATCTCAACGGGGGCACAATTTTATGTGACGATGTGAGATCCTCGGCGCGGGAGCGAAGCGAGTGAGCGGGGGGGGGGGGGGCACGGTAGGGACTTTTTGTAAAAAGTCGCGTTTATAGAACATTTAAGAGCAAATTTCTAGGGAATTAACATATTGAAGAAAATCAGTTGGAAGGACTATAATCTTAAACATACGGGGGTATATTATGTGATGGTGTGAGATCCTCGTCGAGGGAGCGAAGCGACCGAGCGGGGGAGGGTGTGGGAGGGGGATACCCCCTCCCACGGTAGGGCCTTTTTGTAAAAACAGAGTATAAAAGTCGCTTTTATAGAGCATTTTAAATTAAATTTCTGAGGAATTAAACATAGTAAAAGAAATCACTGCGAAGGACTATGATAGTAACTTATGAAAACTTTTCATTTTACTATAAGTACGGGCAGAACGAGCGAGCCACTTTTACTTTGCAATTCATCTGAAATGTACTCATTGAAATCTTAAACGTGATCGCATCGTTCGAACAATAAAAAATATTCTTATATGCTAGATGTCACGAGTGGAGTGACAGACGCTCTCCTCCACTGAGGTCAATTTGCATAGAATTTGTAAATAAGCACTTAAGTATGTAAATTGATGCAAACTGTTTAGCATTTCAATAGAAGACATTCCAGACCGCTCTCGGTAGAGCCACGATAGTGCTATGTGTGGCAAGGAGCGGCAGTATGACATCAGGCATTGAAGGGGACATCACGCTGTGGTGCTGTCTCCGTGACACGATGCAAATGGCCACTCGGTAACGGTGACAGGGGCCGCCACCCCAGTCAGTATTAACTAGAGATACCCACAGATAGTGGTAAGTGCATTAATTCTGAAATATTTATGTATTTAATTGGCATAATTCGTTTGTGTAATGGATATCCGAATTGAGAGTGGATTGTGATAAAGGTTTCAGTTAATATGTGATGTATAGATATAATGGTTATTGTTAAATGCTTCAATTAATATGTGATATAGAATATATAATGGTTGTTATGTGTAGTTGCATGAGCCTGAATATATTTGTATAATGAGGTAATTCGAACGTCAATCAGGATGTGAATGTAACATGAATGTGCTTCAGTGCTCTGGCTTGAAGTAATGTGATTATTCTAATATTTGAAGGGTTTCCGGGTTTCCCGAAGGGTCAAGGACCCACTGGTACTGCAAGAGGCAGGCACATAAAAGGCGTCAACTGTCGACCAGCTCCGAGGCAGTAAGGGAGCATGGACTGTCGACTGAACTTCATTCCTGGATGCTGAGGAGACATCGCGAAGACGTCCGTCGGGAGAGCGACCACGCGAACGGCAATCGCGAAGAGTTGCTACGACAGACCACGCGACAGTCCATACCAGCACCAGCGTAACGGGGCCCCGTCGTCGACCGACATCGTCATCGACCTGCATTGTCATCGTCATACATCGTCGTCATAAGCCACCGTCACGCAACGTACACCCGTGACAGCCATTCGAGGTGAAATGAATCCAATTTGAGTTAACATAATAAAGTCCTAAGAGCCAGAAAGCCACTGAGCAGGAATAATTTATGTTCGTTTTTTCCTTTTTATAATTTGCTGTAAAACCAATAGTCAGTTATAGACAATTAAAATATTTGAGTTAACTGAATGCACATTGTCTCCTCCGTTTCGTCTTGTATGAGTTACAGCCTGCCAACAGTTCTCAGAGGTTATGAAAATTTCTTTGTTCCGTTTATTTCCATATAAAAGGATGGAAATCGGGCAAATTCTGTGACACTAGAAAGCAAAGAAGAAAATGAAATGTGTAAGGTTTACTAAAGGTATGTTTCAGCGGGCACACTCAAGGACACAAGGACACATCTATACACTAAATTTACTCATAAGTTACTATTAGTGTATAGATACAATAATGTATGTTGTTCGTGTATTATAATTTTCGCCCCGTTAGGGGCGAAAATTGTTGCATTTTCAGTTATGAAATTACAACATTTAGACAAGAAATATGCCTTTATTTTTCAAGTGCCACCCCTGCCCCCCCCCCCCCCCGCTTCCGGCGCCCTTGTCGGGCACTTGTTTCATGTATGTTAGGTACTCACCAGACTGCTCCCCGGAGGTGCCGAGCATTCCCCCAAGGTCACGTTGTTTAAATAGACTGCATTCGTTTGTATCCATCCTTCTTGTTCCAAATCAATCTATAGTCAAACACAAATTTCAATATCATTCTTTTCGCGTTGGTTCCTCCTGAGATTTTGAATACAAATTGAACCTTCGAGCCTTTCTTTACCCAAAGATGCCTTCGAGCCCCTTCGGCCTATTTAGTAGAAAAAGTGTAGAGGCTTAAAGGTCCAGTTTACCTTTGGGAGCAGTGATTTGAAATTATTTCATTTTCAAGATATCACATTCGACGCCTATGTGTGGGTCTGGTTTATCACAACAACCTACTGTATAACATTTTTGCAATAAACCCTTAACTATAAAGAGATGTCAGTATTTTTCGTAATAAACCAAAACTGTAGACGGTTTAGTCTGGAAACATTTTTATTACAACTATTGTTCACATTTTGGCATTTAACTATACTTAACATCGATAATACAGATTCAAATTTTACAATGGTTGTTTCTATCCCTAAATCACATGTTAGAACAATTTTGAAGCACTAAAATTGGGTTTATGTGAAGAATGACATAAGACAAAGAAAACAGAAAAAACAGTTAATCTTAGTCCAAAGTCACCCCACCCATCACGGTCCAAATTGGGTACGGGGTGACTTTGGCCAAAGCAACTGTTTAACGATGAGAAGGCAGGGTGGCTTACATTCACATGATTGTGAATAACTTAGTTAAGACTCTCTCGTATCTGATATTTCTCATTTACTTTGCACTCTTCAGTGTTCAGGTGAAAGAAAAAAAGTTTGACAGCATCCTAAAGGAAATGTCAATGACACAGAATTTGTATGCAAACTATGCAAATTAGACGATTCATGAAGCAAAGTAACTACGGTCACTTAGATTTGTCTAACATATGGGCCATTAATATGAACAAATGTCCTCAAATCATTTTCAGCTCAGCAAAACAAGCAAGGCAACATTGATTCTGCCATTTGCCCACAGTCACCCCAGTGTCCAAATTCCCATATAGTTTCCTCAGAGTTAGAAGACCAATCTTTACAATATTTTGATGACAGAAGACCCTTATACCGTCAAAAAATCGTACGGAATTCTTTTAATGTCACCTTTTTGCATTGGTTCCTTTATTTTCAAAGCACGTAAATAAAATATCGTGACTACAACGCGCCAAAAATTTGTTGTGGTATAATAGCTGAAGCAATACAGGTATGCACATGTTTCTCCAATGCGTTACGTACTCACCACACAGTTCGAGACTGTAAAAGACAAGTCTTCATGCTCTCTTTGTTCGACCTCACTCTGTAGTCAAAGACAATTTCCAATATTATTGTTTTCGCATGGGTTCTTTCTGAGAATTCCAATACGTGTAAATGAACCATTAAGGCTTTCTTAACGTAAAGATGTGTTAA
Organism: Diadema setosum; assembly: GCF_964275005.1. NCBI lineage: Eukaryota > Metazoa > Echinodermata > Echinoidea > Diadematoida > Diadematidae > Diadema > Diadema setosum. The sequence continues at coordinate 10,896,288 of NC_092690.1, forward strand.
TAGGGCCACTTCAGCCTAAATGTGGCCTATTTAGAAGAAATATCTCTTTGCGATATATATAAAAACAAATTTCAGTTGAGGACGTCATTATGAGAGTATATTATTGATTTTCGATTGGTATGATGTAATGTACTGTTAGATGAAATGTTGATTTCGTATCTTATAACTGTATAACGTTCACTCTTTAATAAGGAATTTGGAAAAGTATAGAAAAGAGCAATTCCTAACACACTTAAGATCGTAGACGATATAGCTGCATGTCGTATAAATAAGATGATCAATAGTGGTTGATGTATGTGTTTGTGTGAATATCATTATCAAGAATCAAGAATCAATCAAGAATCAAGTAAATATGGGCCAGAAGATGTCTGATCTGACTCCTGATCAACCCACACCAGCACCTGCTGAACGAGTCTTGAAACCGATGGAGAAAGGAGTTCCTGCACAACCTGCAGACAAGGCAGAAATGGACTGTCCAGACGTCGGAGTTGGTGTGGTGGCTGTAAAGGATGACAACTGTCTTGGCAACGCCTGGCCCTTGGTAGAATTGCCGAAACTCCATCAGACAACCACGTTCAAAGGGTAAAGGTCGCCATGGGAGAGCAGAACTTGAATGGACTAGGTAGTCGAACCACCCCATGCTCATATTTTGACTGTCCAGTTCATAAACTAGTCTTACTTGTCCCCCAAGAAGACCAGGAGTAATTCCCGGACAAGGAGCCAGTGCATAGCTATGCTCTAGATTGTTTCCTGTCAAAGGACTTTAAATAGTTTGAGAAACTGTGACATTTGGACAAATTTGTTTCATGCATGGATGAAAGGGTTTGGTTTGGACTTGTTTATTCAAGTACATAAGTTGAATACTTGCTAATCAACAATTCATGGGCTAATGAGTGAAGAACGCTTTTAGTGAAACGTTTGAACAATGCTAACTTCACAATTACCAGAAATTGTTTCGAATCCACACAAAACCATTGGAAGTGTTGCAGTAGTTCCAACCAATTTGCAAAGTTAACAGGAATTCAGCTGTTATTGTTAATTTGGTTCCTACTGAACTGTGACAAACCTTGTATGATAATGTTCAGGACAAGGAAAGTTATAGACTGTTCAAGCATGCAACTCAAATCATTGCTTGATGTGTTATCCCTATGAGACATGCATGTGTAAATTAAGTAATTGTGTTTTGGAGATATTGATTGCAAATAGCAATTTGTGTCGAAATTGTGGACATTTGGTTCAATTTACGCCAAGGGTTCTAAGATTATATTGATAAACGCACAGGACTCTGAATTGTGTCATTCATTCGTTTAGAGATTCCAATTCACATACTGTGTTGGGTAAATTGGTATCCAATTTAAAAGCGCCATGTAATGTGTGTTCATTGGAATATTCCATTATCCGCAATTTCAGTCTTCGAACAAAGACTAGCAATGACATTCTGATTACCTTGAATGCACTCCACAAGTACACTTTGGAATGATGAGCTACATAAATTTGTAGTATGTGTGTGTACAGAATCTGTGTATGTGCTGCACATTCATGTTCCACACTCAGTGTCTCTGAACACATGTATACAAGGACACAAGGGAAGGCCAGATGATGATGGCTGCTGTATCTTCAGACCTAAGTTAGTTTGTGGACGAAAACTTCGTCATCTTCTTTTATCTTTCGATGCCTTTGAGTTAAAGAACCTGTTGGAGGAGGCAGAAAGGTTTGTTATTGACAGCTTTCTGAGTTGTTTCATGATGCACATGCAGAAAAATAAGATCACACTTGATATTGTTGAACTTCAATCGGGCAACTTTCACAGACATTAGAAATGTAGTGACTTTCTGGAGGAAAGTGTGTTCCACACATTCCATTGTGGTCTAATGACAATTGCTCTGTAATTATTGTGCATTTGATAGCATTACTTAGTATAAATGCATTGCTTGCACTGAGTAGAAGTTGTTTTACAGTGCATAAAGCTGCCTGGTTGATTGTAACTAATTGCATATTGTGACTAATGATATGTTGAATGGATCAATCTCAGATTTATTGGTGTGAGATTTTTAGAATATTTTCATGCAAAATGTATTAATGGTAGCTGTAGTTGTAGGACTACACCAAAGGTGAAGTAGAACTGCCTAGCTAGTAGAATTTTTACGAGTCTAGGTTCTATGTCTGTTATAAGAAGAATAAAGGGGGACATTCTTAATCTTAATGAAATAGCACAAAGAATTTGCTGCTTGCATGGGCTGCTTCTGCCAAGGAATCTGCTTCAGAAAGTTTCGAGAAATGATGAGTTACATACAATTGTACAAGTGTTTGAATACTGGCTATCCAAGGAAATGTCATATTACATCAACACTGCAAAAGTGCGTACAGTGAGAAAGCTATAGGCATGAGTCTACACGTATCTCAGTACATGTATCTGTAAATGAAGCAGTGCAGTGGGCATTATAGTGCTAGGAGTTACGCTTTGATGTTTGCATAGCATTTAATTCACATGCAATAATTGCATTTTTTGTGTTTGCTTGTTCGAACCTCCAGTTTTCACGAAATGAGGAATGTAACCTACACGGAATGATTGCCACAGTAAATGAATGTGCGGAATGAACCGGTATAAAGGGAAGGAGTAACGAAACGTATCATACGGTAGACCTATGAAGGAATGCTACAGATGAAATAGGAACCAGACCTTTTAAAGGAATGATACATAAAGTGACTGAATAGAAGGAATTACACATTGTTACCGAATGGAATAAAGGATAGGGAATGAAACAGAGAGAGAAAGAGGGAGGTGTTTCTGAGACATTCCCCTACAAACATTCGTCTCCGTTGATTTCTTCGTGCGATCGACCACAATTACACTTACACTGAGTGTATAATGGACAGCTGAAAGGAACATTATTATTATGTTCCTTTCAGCTGGTTTCTTATTTTTGCATACACAGGCGGAATGATTCGGTCCTTTGCAATACGAACATGTTTTGCCATAAGCTGGACAGCTGCGGGGTTTGTTACCACATTTTAGACATGATTTTTTTTTTTTTTTTTTTTTTTTTAATGACGGCATGCACTTCTTGCACTCCGGATACACTCACGTTTACTTTTGCATTGGTGACTTCAGTCAGGGATCGAGGTGAGTGTCTTCCCACCTCCCTGCTTCAGCTGAACGACATGCATCGATGGTTTGCCGCAGCACTCTTATGCAGTTTTGTGCGGGGCGATCCATCTCTGACTCCAATGATATTCCTGTCCTTTTGTTTAACACAAGACTATCATGCAAGTTTCCAAACTTACATGCCTTGGTCTTCTGTCAAGAAATCATCATTGTTTCTCCGGATTGTTGGATCCGAGTGTGGAATATATGTGTCGTTCGTATGTGATATTCTTTTGTCAGAGGAAGTGTCCATCATTTTTTTTTTTTTTTTTTTTGCATCAGGAGATCCATGCACATTCTCACGGTCTTCATCCTCAGCATAATCAAAAGTGTTGTAGATTTGAAGAGCTTCCTGGCCTGCCACATGCAAAATGTATTAATTTGCACATTTTTGCTTTTGTTTCCCATTCCATTATAGCAATTAGCAGACGCTGAATTGTTGCTTCCATGATTTCCAATTTTCTGCAAGATTTCCTCTTGTGAGTACTTCCCCCGGTGGTTTTAGTGCTTGTGAATGATGACTGCCTATTCCTGACACCATGTAACGATTGTCCCTATAGATACATGAGGGTTCATACAGCCACGCAACACAGATCAGGCGCGTGGACACGAGCAAATAGAGGTTTAGTTCATCTCACATAAAATAGAGATGTGCCCTGTTGCTGGGGTTCCACTAGTCTGGCTTTGCAGACTGCACTACATACATAATATTACACCAAATATCTTGTTTAAAAGGTGTGTTACGTGCATTTTTCTCCGATATACACCCTTACAAAGTGCATGCATTCAGTCATACGTGTAGCGCAACTACAGTACATATACATATGTCAGCTGCACTAATGTCTGAAAAGTAACACTTTTCCCGCCATGCAATTCAATGTGATATTTCTCATTTACTTTGCACTCTTCAGTGCTAAGCTGAAGAAAATGAAAACATTGGCATGGATGACCCTGACGGAAGTGTAAATGACGCAGAGATTTGTACGCAACCAAGCTTTGAAATTAGACGAGGCGTGAAACGAAACAATCATGGTCACTTAGATTTGCCTAACAATGTTCCATCAATATGTTTACAGATTTGCTCTTATTTACAAATGTTTACAAATTTGCTCTTATTATCAGCAAAACAAGCTAGGTAATATTATTTTGTTTCCTGAAGGGATTATTATTGTCTTTTTTCCTGCCTCTTCCCGTTTATTATTATCATTGTTTTTTATGTCTTTGTTTTTGTGATTCTGTATCTCAATTGTGCCCTAATTATTAGTATATAGTGTGATTGTCCATGATTATTTCTCAATAAAAACAAAATTTAAAAAAAAAAATATTATTTTGTTTTTTCATGGCCTGTCCACAGTCACTCCATTTTCCAAATTCTTATAGTATCCTCACTGTCAGAAGACCAATCATCACAATATTATGATGCCAAAAGATCCTTATACAGTAAAACAATACTTTCTATGTCATCGTTTTTGCACTGGTTCCTTTATTTCCAAAGCACGTAAATAGAATGCCACGACTACAACGCGCCAAAAATTTGTTGTTGTATTGAAGCAATACAGTTATACAAATGTTTCTCCCATGTGTTATGTACTCATCCAACGGTTACTGTGCGAGCACCGTTCAGAGGACAAGTTTTCATGTTCTCTTTGTTCGACCTCCCTCTGCAGTCAAAGACAATTTTCACTATCATTGTTTTCGCATTGGTATTCTTTCTGAGAATTCCAGTACGCGTAAATGAGCCACCAAGGCTTTCTTGACGTGAGGATGCGTTAATATAGCCACTTCAGCCTAAAATGGCCTATTTAAAAGAAATATCTCTTTGCGATATAAAAAAGAAAAGCATTTCTGTTGAGAACTTCATTATGAGAGTATATCATTGATTTTCGATTGGTATGATGCAACGTACTTTTAGCTGAAATGTGATTTCGTATTATATAATGTTCGGAATTAAGGAATTAAGAAAAGTGTAGAAAAAGGCAATTCATTAAAAACACTCAAGATCGTAGACAATAGCTGCATGTCGTATAGATAAGATGATCAATAGTGGTCGATGTATATGTTTGTGTGAGTATCATTATGTATATCATGTTGTCTAGAATCAAGTTTTCTTCTCATTGTTTCCATCTTGCATTCCCTTGAAGGTATTAGGATTGGTACATCAGACACTAAGCCTTTAAAGTGGCCATACTAGTACTGTAGTATGTTTGTAACATAATTATTTTGTGTTAAGTCTTACTGTGACTTATGAATCATTCATTCGTGTGTGTGTGTGTGTGTGTGTGTTGCGTGCTGATTTCTAAGTTTTGACTGTAAGAACACTGAATGAGGAAGACTCCGTGTCCCGTAATTTGAAAGAAAACTAAGTGTGTTCCCGATGTTGATATAATACGGAATAAAACTCATATATGAAAAAGAGTGTGCATATTCCTGTTTTCATTCACAGAGAGTGCTGTACAACAGAGCATTGTGCTGCATGAGATAGATCTATGATTTCATAATCATAGATCAATTATAATCAATTATATAATCATTATATTGATTATTTCAATCAATTGTATAATCATTATGGTCAATGATCATTGTGTGAAGTTATGGATACACGCACTTATTTCTCGCATACTCACCCCACGGATCTCCAAGCTGTCTTTATCCGACAAGTCCCACTCTTTTTGTTCCAAATCAATCTGCAGTCAAAAACAAATTTCAGTATCATTCTTTCTTTTGAGAATTTGAATACATGTAAATGAGCCATTAAGGCTTTCTTGTCCTACAGATGTCTTTGAGTCCCTTCGGCTCTATAAGTAGAAAAGTTTTAAAGGTTTAAAGGGTACAAATTCCTGAAGAGCTAAAACATGAATAATCACATACATGTAAGGCAAGAGCGAATAAACTAGAATAAATCTTTGTCCAAATTCACCCCACCAAAGTTCCAAATTGGGTAAGGGGTGACTTTGGACAAAGCAACTGCTGAAAGTATGCGAAGGCAGGGTCGCCTGGAATAGTTTACATGCCAATTACTAATAGCTAATCCTCCCTCATAATTTATTCTACGTGATGTTTCTCATTTACCTTGCACTCTTCAGTGCTCAGCTGAAGAAAATAAAAACATTGGCATGACCCCGATGGAAGTGTAAATGACGCAGAGATTTCATGCAACCAAGCTTTGAAATTAGACGAGGCGTGAAACAAAACAATCACGGTCACCTAGATTTGCCTAACAATATGCCATCAATACGTTTACAAATTTCCTCAAATTATTTTCAGATCAGCAAAACAAGCCAGGCTACATTAATTTTTTTTTTAATGGCTTGTCCACAGTCACTCCACTGTCGAAATTCTCATAGTATCCTCAGAGTCAGAAGACCGATCTTCAAAATATTCTGATGCCAGAAGACCCTTATACAGTAACAGAATACTTTCTATATCACCGTTTTTGCATTGGTTACTTTATTTTCAAAGCACGATAATACAATATCACGACTATAACGCGCCAAAAATTTGTTGTTGTATAATACACTACTCAAAAAAAGTTAAGGACCACTTTTTAATGTGTGTATACAATTTTCAAACCGGGTGTTGTATTTCTAGAAATACCCGAATATGGCTGTCTTGAATCTCCTCAAACACCCTGTAACAATTTCACACATGGGTGGTTTCAGTTGTTGCATGATGTCTCTCGCATTATTGCATATCCTGAAAAGTGGGCCCATTGTGAAGTGGTACAAATGTGGATTCAAATGCATTTTCTGTCTTTAGTCTCTACAATCAACAAATTGTTGACAACAGCAATGCCAAGATACAGCTGTCCAGGATGCCATCAAACACAATGAAATCAATTTCACACATGCAGTTCTTTCATGTCTCTTGCATCATTGCAATGTGCCCGTACAAAAGTGGCTTCCAAAGCATTTTCTGTCTTTAGTCTCTACAATCAACAACTTGCTGACAATAGCAATGCCAAGATACAGCTGTCCAGAATGCCATCAAACACAATGACATCAATTTCACAAGTGCAGTTCTTTCATGATGTCTCTGGCATCATTGCAGTGGGCCATAAGACAAGTGTCTTCCAAAGCATTTTCTGTCTTTAGTCTGTACAATCAAAAAACAAAACATCATTTTCATGGATGACAATGCCCGTGCCCACCGAGCTAGGGTGGTGACCGAGTTCCTTGAGGGCCAGGGGATTGAGCGTATGGAGTGGCCAGCGAGGTCCCCGGACTTAAACCCGATAGAGCACGTCTGGGACATGATGGGGAGGAGTCTCGAGCAGCTCGAAGCCCATCCACTTGGACTGCAGCAGCTGGGTGTGGCTCTGGAGGCTGCATGGGATGCACTGGACGTCAGAGACATCAATCGCCTCATCAGCTCCATGAGACAGCGCTGTGAAGCCGTTATTGCTGCAGGAGGTGGTCACACTCGTTACTGAACTGCCTGAAAGACACTCAGACATTCGTTTTTACCACTTCATGTCGGTAGCTGATACCCCTCGGGGCCCACTTTTCAGGATGTGCAGTGATGCGAGAGACATTGTGCAACAACTGAAACCACCCATGCGTGAAATTGATTACAGCGTGTTTAAGGACATTTAGGACAGTTGTACTGAGGTATTTCCAGAAATAAAACACCTTGTATAAAATCTTTATGTACGTTAAAAAGTGGTCCTTAACTTTTTTTGAGTAGTATATTTGAAGCGATACAGGTATGTACTTTTTTTTCTCCCTTTCGTTACGTACTCACCCCACTGTTCGAACACCGGTACTTAGAAGACGAGTCTTCATGCTCTCTTTGTTCGACCTCACTCTGCAGTAAAAGACAATTGTTTATTTTCAATATCTTTGTTTTCGCATTGGTTCTTTGTGAGATTTCCAATACGTGTAAATGAGCCGTCAATGCTTTCTTGACGTAAAGACAGTGGCGTATCTAGGGAAAACGGCGCCCGATGCAAGCGCGAAGATTGGTCCCCTAATTTCTAAAAAAGTGTTCAGCCCCAAACCCATCCCGGTGGGGACTTTAAAAAAAAAGTCCACATGATATGCTTTTTCAAGGACTTAAAAGGGGTCTTTTGAGGGTGATTTAAACGTAATAAATTTTGTCGAGCGAGCGCAGAGAGCTAGCGGAAAATTTTTGTATTTTAGCTTACAAAACATGGAATTCTTGTCATTTTTTGGTTTATTAAATCTTACAATTCTAATCAAGATATAGTGACGGCCTTATAGATAACGATTTATACCAACAAATTGAGGACTGAAACTGAGGAAAAAAATACTCTAAATTAGTATGAGCCGAAATTTGCCGTTTTGTTCTTATCTTGTTTGATTTGGGTTTTTTTCGTCCTCCCCCCCCCCCGTATGTTCGAAACCGTTGGCGCCCTCTTTTCTCTTTTCAATCGGCGATTGCTTCAGAACGAAAGAAATTATTGATGATATAACCATTGCTGAGAAACATTCAACTAAGTTCCTAGGAGTGACCCTAGATAGCAATCTATCTTGGAATACTCATGTTCAGAATATTACGACAGCAATATCTAAATCAACTGGTGTTTTAAGAAGAATAAAATATTTAATTAATGATCAAACTTTAATTTTGTTATACAACACTTTATTTTTACCATATGTAATGTACTGTAATATTGTATGGGGCAACAGTAGCAAAACAAAGTTGAACACAATTTTTCTTCTCCAGAAAAAGGCTCTTCGTATATGCACACATTCAAATTTTTTGGCTCACACTGATCCCATATTTTATCGCCTAAAAACTTTGAAGGCCCATGATATACATCTATACCTAACTGCCATATTTATGTATAAACACACTCGAAATTTATTACCATTTTTTCATAATACCCTAGTAACCAATGACCATATTCACTTATACCCTACCCGTCGTTCCCATGATTTTCATTTAAGTAATCCGAAGCTTTTACTTGCTCAAAAGTCAATTAGACATCAAGGTCCGGATACATGGAACACTCTTCCTCAGGAGTTGAAACAGTGTGCCTCCTTGTTTTCATTTAAAGCAAAGAAGTACATTTTATTACAGTATACTTTAAATACGAACTAAAAACAAACAAATTATACAATTACTGTTGGTCTCCCGATAGCAACAACGCATATCGTCCCCTCTTTCAGTAAACCAATTTTATTATTCTAAATTCCAGCCTATATCTGTCATTGTGCACCTTTAAGCACCTGCACACACATTCACCACCACCACCATCACACACTAGAGTTTATTTTCCCCTGCTACCTTCGCAGCTGAATTTATATCGTTACGAATCTAAGCAATGCTCATAATGGCGGCCCTCTGCATAATCGTTTCTTAACTATAAATGTTATTCTTATCACTGCTGCATAGACATGCATATTGTATATTCTTTCATATCGTTGTTTATGCAAGTCAAAAGACTATGTTAAATTAATTTTATATATTTCCTACATGTTCATGATTATGTACTCATATGTATCGTGGTTTATGCAAGTCAAACGACTCTGCGTTGAATTTACTTTTTATACTTCCTGCATCTTCATGATTATGTAACTTATGTATATTGATTTGCAGAAAATAAAGTATCTATCAAACAAAAAAACAAAAATTGCAGCCGCTGCTCCGTGTAACATTTTGCCTGCTAATGCCCCAGTCACACAGTGCCTTACGATGGGTTACGTCCGCCGCGGATAGATACGGATGAGTGGACGCAGGGGGACGCAGCGTGGACGCAGGCATCCGCAGGGTCGTATCTAGACGTAACTGTCCGTAACTAATCCGTAAAGAAACGCAAAATGACGGCGCCAAGCCTGCAAAATTTTGAAATGTTCCACATTTCGCAGAGGGACTCCACGGATGCAGACTTACGCAAGTAACCGTAACTAAACGTAACCATCCGTAACTGTAGGTAACTATCCGTAGCTTGGACGCAGACCATCCGCAAAACGTTTTACCTCCCGTCCATTTGCGTTCATTTGCGTCCATCGTAAGTATCCGAAATTAACCGCAAGTTAAGGTATCACAACACTTACGTCTGCTTATGGACATCTACGGACAGTTACGAAAGCTGCGGACAACTGCGTCCTTTGACGTTTTCCATTTTCCACACCCATGGGAGCAGAGATTTGCGGGAAACCACTGCAGCGCATGTACCTGAAGGAATACTATAACACAGTCGGAGCGATTGAGTGATACAACCGCATGGTCGAGTTATGAAATTTCTTCCCGCAAATGGTCAATTTAAGATGGCACCCATATACCGATGACATTGGCTGACTCCTATAGTGCTGAACTTGTTTTTCTTGCAACCTTGAATGTATATTATTCGAAAAGGTCAATATTTTTTGGTAGGGGATCAGTCAGTCCGCAGCACCCGATAATTCGCTCGTATTTATTCAACTCGTATGCAAGCCCGCTCTAGGCTTGCATACGTAATAAGCTGCGTAAGGGGATTTTGTCCTTGGGCTTTCGGCAACAAAAATACACCTTATGTTCACAAATTTGGTATCAAATTCAAGGAAAATATGTAATCTATCGTCACATGTTACTCAAATTATTGTAAATGAAAAATATCATAGCGTAATTTGAGCTTGAAAAATGATGAAAAAAGTAATTCGTGCAGTACACGTTCAACACGTCAAAAAAATATCAAATTCACCTTGCGTCTCAATGAAAATGCTTTATTTGGTAGTCCATCTCTTATTTCTTTGTATCCATGTAAATATCTTGACAATTTGTTGTTTAATCCGGTCAGGAACCAGTGAAATATACATCGATGTCAGTGCTGATCAGCTTGAAACCGTGTAATCTCAAGAGTAAGCTCTCTCAATGGACAGCGCTTGCATTCAGCGCTTGCATTACGTCATTACGCTGCTACATAACGGTTTCATGCCACTTGCGGTTTCTTGGCACGCGTGTAGTTCGAGCGCTGAATGCAAGCACTGTCCAATCAGAGAGCTCTTATCACGCCACTGTTGACTTTGTGTGGAGCGTACTTCCGGCTTAGGAGTGAATTTTACAGACTTTTCAAAACGGAAAAACTAGTATAAATCATGCTTGCGTCTCCTTGACTCCAATATATGATGAGCATCTAAGTTTCTTCTCTACGAAAAAGCCAAAATCAGAAACAACAGTTTCTTAATCCGGTCAGGAACCAAAAAAGAACTTTAGACGACAAAATCTTCCGTGAAAAGCAGGTAAAATTTACGCAAATTCAACTGATTATTTAGTCATGATAAGATCCGATGTTATACCCAAATTTAGTATCAAAATAAAGATCTAAGACTGGAGAACAATTTACCGTGACTTGTAGCCATGATGAATGTATGTACAAGTCGCTACACTGTGAAAACCATAGCCCTATCAAAGTCTCGCAAAATCTCGCACGGCGAGACACCATTCGAACGCAAAGATCGTCAACGAGAGTGCTGAATAAATCTTGCTGGATCGGCTCATTAGCATACGTGCTGCGGACTGACTGGGGATAGAGTGACAGCATTTTATTTACTCTTCTGGCCGGGGGGAGGTGTGGGACAGCGATAAGCTATAAAAATGAGAAAGAATTTAATATTTCTCTATAGTCTTAGCCACTCTACACTCCGTGGAATGCGTATACAATATTTTATATTGTATCTGGGTGGGGGAGGGGGTGATCTAAAGTCCATTTTTGTCTGGAAGTTTATCAAGCATTACTTTATTATAACAGTCTCCTTAACATATTAAATCCAGTAAGTCTTGAATATCCATGCACAATTACAACGTATAACCAAAGTTTGTTTATTCCAGGACTGTAAATCATATTTTCTTACTCTATTGTTTAACTTATCGATCCATATGATATTTTATTTGTGGTATAATTATGTTATGCATTCTATGCGTTTAGTCATACATTTTTTCGAGGGGGGGGGGTCCTATTGGATTCTATATTTTTTCTGATGTGTTACATCTTTTTGATTTGAAATTTATTCATAAATCAGTTTTGAACTAAAATCTTAAACTTTCTGAAGGGTCCCATGACTGATAAAACACAGAGTGCGGACACAGTTCTTATTTGCCAAGATACACTTTATTCTTTTCACCCCGTTGTTACATTACATGACTCGTATCCGCACATTTTTTGATTTGTTTTATTCCTGCATTCAATCAAATACAATTTAAATACAAATTTAAAAAAGTACAAAGACAAAGAATAGCAAGTGCAGTGAAATAAATCGATAACAGTACACAAATAGATACACGTAGGTGATTGCGTTGAGCAGTGTACATACACAAAAACATGAAATAAAACATACAGTATTTTTCAGTAAATAACAGAGATCATTGAATGCAGGAGACACCATCGTAAGCGATTAAGCTTGAAATGGATGGAGGCCTCATAAAAGGACTGTCCAACGACACAGCTCTCGGAGGAAAGTGAGCTGGTGGGTGCAGTGCGGTTGCTGGTGTGAGTGCAAGATGCAGTTGAAGGAGGAAAATAGAGATTGAAAAAAAAAATAACAATCATTTACTATAAATATTTGTTATCTTGATGAGTGGGGAGAATATAATTGTATCAAATATCGTTTAAGTGAAGCTTTCAAAGAATAAATACTTGAGCAAGACTTTATATTGTCCGGCAGATTATTCCAAATGTCCGGACCGGAATGTCTTATAGATTTATGTGTCACTAATAATTTGGGATTCAAAAGATGGAAATTTCTACATATACAAGTAGGGTACGAATTGACAGAAGTATTAAACCTAAACATGTTATTAAACGATGATGGAAGTTGATTATGAATATATCTAAACATAATTACTGCTACTTGAATAATATTCAAATAAAAAAAACCTTCAATGTTTTAAGTTCATGATATAAAGAATCAGTATGTGCCAGGAAATGCGATCCAGTACAAATACGTATAACTTTCTTTTGTAATTTGAAAATAGAATTTATTTTGGTAGAGCCGCAAATTCCACATACAACATTACAATAACTTATGTTATATATGCATATTATGCATACATAAACACTGTGTATATTATTTTCATATAAAAATACACATACACATTTTTTTTCTAAATAGCTTTCAATAATAAAGCAACATAACTGCACATATGCACTTGTACCCTAACTCACCTTACAACACCTTTGCACTGATGCATTTGTACGTACCCTACTCCGTTATACAACTTAATATGTATCATAAAATGGGTTCAAGAATGTAGCCAATAGGAAGCGCTGGAATGAGTCACGTGTGCTTTGGTTATTCTAGTCCCATCGCACTGCGTGTTAAATCCTATTGCCGATCGTCTGTGCGCGCGGCGGCTCCTTTGAATTGCATGCATACAGTACGCGGTGTCAATCCTGTAAACAACTTCTAGTTTGGGCTGCCGAGAGCGTTTTTTTTTTTAAAGACGGCACAGATTGGGGCATGGCGCGTGTTAAACCTATGGGAAAAACGTTGGGTTAGGGTTTTTGGTTATGGTTAGGGTTGGGGTTAGGGTTAGGGTTAGGGTTAGGGTTTGATGGTTAGGGTTATGATCAGGATTAGGGTTAGGTTTAGGGATAGGGTCCCCGATAGATTTTTAGTTTCCCCAATCTGTGCCGTCTAAAAAAAAACACGCCTGCCGGCCGGCCGGCCGGCCTTTCTTCCCTGCATAACATGATGTGCGGCGTACGTATACTCTTATACACATACACTTTGCACAGTACAGTAGACCAAGTGTTGTGGGACCGGACGCGTACATGGAGTCACTTTGAAAGGCAAATCCAACGATTTAGCAGGTTAATTCTCACGCCGTTTTCAGAGTATCTTGTCTAGTAGGCCTATATGAGGAGTCTATATCAAGTCTTTAAGGTAAAGGGTGCATATTCTATGTAAAATAAGTAAGTTTTCATGCGGGAACTTAAGTGTCCGGAAACCCAACCCCCCATCATACTTATACTGTATGTGCGGGATTTCCGAGTGCGACGTGCGTAAATGTTTGGGACGGACATCGTCGGACGTCTTGACCCACAAAGGTACGTGAAAAATGCTGTTAGTTTTCGAATTTTCGACCCATTTTATAAAACAAATGATGCACAGGATTATTTCGCCTCGTGCATGTTTCACAATAGTAAATACCCTCGAGTGCGCTACGCCTACACTAACGCACTCTATCCTGTGCATCATTTGTATATTAAATGATTTGTAATGAAGTATAAGCTATTTGCTTATCCAGAGGCCGTCAACAAATTCAGGCTTCAGTTTAAGATGACGGTCTCCTGCAATTTATATTAATTCGATTGAAATATCAATGATTTTCCAATAGTTTAAGTATGATTATAATTCACTTATACAATATTTCATTATTGGTACGAAGATATTTATATTCATTAAGTGTTGGATATAGCATGATTACAGTATTGGGAAATTGTTTGTTACGTTGTATACGTTGTTACGTTGTTGTACTTTGTGAAAAATGCAGAAATCAAATCAAATCAAGTCAAATCATTTATGATGCATATTCATATTTGAGTTGCACAAATGAAATTAAAACTTCAAGTTCAAAATTTCATTTTTCTTTTATTGCTATAAAACAAATTAAGAAATAATACGAAAAGTCTTCACAACTTGAACATAGTCACTAATTTCAGTACATAATTTCAGTTTTCCCCCATTGTACAAAATAAAGACAGTCATAAATGTGATAACCTTGCTGGCATAAATACACTGAATAAGCAGGAATCTCCAGAGAAATACCATTGTCCATGATTATTCATAACAATCTGTAACTATCCGTAACTATCCGAAAATATCCGCAACTCTCCGTAAATATTCGCAACTTTCTGCAAGTGTTCAGAAGTATTCGGAAGTTAACGCAAGTCGAAGGAACAAATTACGTGTCAATTCGTAAGATTATTCGCAAGTGGACGCAAATATCCGCATCTGGTCGTATCTGTCCGTATCGCCCGCATTTTTTGCCGTAAGTTTTGTAAAATTTTCAAAGGACGGCGAGGGATCCGCGGGAGTCCGCAGAAAAAAAAGAAAAAGACTTTTTTGGACGTAACGCCGGACGCAGAGCATTATGTGACTGGGGCCTAAATATAAAATGACATGTGTGAACGCAATAGACATTGTCATTTTGTCCGCGTCATCATCACGTTTTGTTTTTATTCTTTATATATTATATATATATATATAAATTTTGGCGAGCGCAGCGAGCGAGACGATAATGTTTGTATTTCAGCTTACAAAACATGGAATTCTTGTCATTTTTTGCTTATTAAATCTTACAATTCTAATGAAGATATAGTGACGGCCTTTAGATAACGGTTTATGCCAACAAACTGAGGACTTGAAAAAAATACTCTAAATCAGTACGCGAGAGTGAGCCGAAATTTGTTTATTTCCGCGTCATCATCACGTTTTGTTCTTATATATATATATAAATTTTGGCGAGCGCAGCGAGCTAGCCGAAAATTTTTGTATTTCAGCTTACAAAACATGGAATTCTTGTCGTTTTTTGATATTAAATCTTACAATTCCTATCAAGATATATTGACGGCCTTATAGATAACGATTTATACCAACAAACTGAGGACTTTAAAAAATACTCTAAATTTGTACGAGCGAGTGAGCCGAAATTTGTTTATTTCCGCGTCATCATTACGTTTTGTTCTTATCTTGTTTGATTTGGTTTTCTGGCGCTCCCCCCCCCCCCCATTATGTTCGAAACCGTTGGCGCCCTCTTTTGATCCAATCGGCGATTGCTTCTGAACGAAAGAAATTGCAGCCGCTGCTCCGTAATACATTTTGCCTGCTAAGTACAAAATGACATGTGTGAGCACAATAGACATTGTCATTTCGTCTGCGCCATCATCACTTTTTGTTCTTATCTCCTTTTTTTTGTATAAATTTTAGCGAGCGAGCGCAGCAAGCGAGCCGAAAATTTTTGTATTTCAGCTTAGACCAGGCGTCCACCAGGGTGCGGACAAGATGCGGACAAGACCCGGAAAGCAAATTTGGTATTCCGCACTCCTTCGGCAACCTGTCCGCACGTTCCTGAAAGTGTCCGCTCTCTGTCTTAAACATGTCCGGCCGTTTCCGCACCCTCGGGAGAGAGAAAAATTTCCGCGTCCAAATTTTGATCGAGACCAAAATTTGGACGCGGAAATGAACTTCCTGACACCTTCGGCAACTTGTCCTGAAGATGTCCTTAGGACATCCCGCCTGTCCGGAACCCTTCCGCACCTTCCGCAAATGCTCCTGAAAGAATCCCGCGGCGTGGGGAAGCTTCGCGAATGAAAGCGGAGGACACCAGGAATGTTTAATGCCCCAGTCACACAGCGCCTTACGATGGGTTACGTCCGCCGCGGATAGATACGGATGAGTGGACGCAGGGGGACGCAGCGTGGACGCAGGCATCCGCAGGGTCGTATCTAGACGTAACTGTCCGTAACTAATCCGTAAAGAAACGCAAAATGACGGCGCAAAGCCTGCAAAATTTTGAAATGTTCCACATTTCGCAGAGGGACTCCACGGATGCAGACTTACGCAAGTAACCGTAACTAAACGTAACTATTCGTAACTGAACGTAACT
This sequence comes from Diadema setosum, assembly GCF_964275005.1. Taxonomy (NCBI): domain Eukaryota; kingdom Metazoa; phylum Echinodermata; class Echinoidea; order Diadematoida; family Diadematidae; genus Diadema; species Diadema setosum. Next base: position 10,912,984 of record NC_092690.1, read on the forward strand.
ATCCGTAGCTTGGACGCAGACCATCCGCAAAACGTTTGACCTCCCGTCCATTTGCGTTCATTTGCGTCCATCGTAAGTATCCGAAATTAACCGCAAGTTAAGGTATCACAACACTTACGTCTGCTTACGGACATCTACGGACAGTTACGAAAGCTGCGGACAACTGCGTCGTTTGACGTTTTCCGTTTTCCACACCCATGGGAGCAGCGAATGGCGGGAAACCACTGCAGCGCATGTACCTGAAGGAACACTATAACACAGTCGGAGCGGTGGAGTGGTACAACCGCATGGTCAAGTTATGAAATTTCTCTCCGCAAAAAAAAATGGTCAATTTAAGATGGCACCCATACAGATGACATCGGCTGACCCCTAGTGCTGAACTTGTTTTTCTTGCAACCTTGAATGTTTATTATTCGAAAAGGTCAATATTATTTGGTAGGGGATAGAGGGACAGCATTTTATTTACATTTCTGGCCGGGGGAAGGTGTGGGACAGCGATAAGCTATAAAAAATGAGAACGAATTTAATATTTCTCTATGTGACCCTGCATCACAAAACAAACAGAAAGTAGCCAGACATGAAATTTTAGTTAAGAGCATATTCCGAAAGAGCAGACTTCAATATATATATATAACTCAAATCAAATGGACTCTCCAAACCTATCTAAATATTGGAAAGAAAGCACACTCTCGGGAAAAGTGTGAACTGAGAAAAGAGGCTCTGAAGTGAAGTGTCTAAAAAAGCGCTTAATCTGTACCAAGCTGTGCTGGCTGTGCCATGAATAGGACAAACAACAAGATGTAAACCACCAGAGTAACAACAATGAAGGGATCATCAGATTAATCTGAAATGGAGCACGCCTTATAAACACAATCTGTTCATAATTAATGCCAACTTTCGAAGCAGTGGCATCATCCTTTCAAAAGTTATTAGAGTTGAAAGTTAAGAGTGTGTACAGGGTTTTTTTTTTAAAGAAACGAAAAGGGGACTCTAAAGACACACCTCATCACACTATTCTACCAAAAACATGTTCGAGATAAACTGCTAAAAAACACACTTTCCTGCCCGTTTCATGATCCCAAATTGTAGCATAATGTTGAAGAAGACATGCTCTTTTAGAAAATATTAAAAAGTCAAGATCGGCTAGGTTGACCCATTTCACCTATTTTCAGTCCTCACACGTAATCAGTGTGTGCGACTTTTTGTTCGTTTTGTGATGCACGGTTACCTATAGTCTTAGCCACTCTACACTCCGTAGAATGCGTATGCAATATTTTACATTGTATCTGGGTGGGGGAGGGGGTGATCTAATGTCCATTTTTGTCTGGAAGTTTATCAAGCATTCCTTTATTATAACAGTCTCCTTAACATAATCCAGTAAGTCTTGAATATCTATGCAAAATTACAGCGTAACCAAAGTTTGGCTATTCCAGGACTCTAAATTATATTTTCTTACTCTATTGTTTAACTTATCGATCCATATAGTATTTTATTTGTGGTATAATTATGTTATGTATTCTATGCATTTAGTCATATGTTTTTCGGGGGGTCCTATTAGATTCTATTTATTTTCTGATGTGTTACATCTTTTTGATTTGAAATTTATTCATAAATTAGTTCGTTCGTAATTATTTTGCTTCTAAAATCAAATCAAATGAAATAAAAAGTACACCACTATGACAAATTTAAACAAAGTATAACCAAAATTAATGACAAAGGAGCAACACAAAATGCAGTTTATACGTTCATGCATAACATTTATAGTTACATATGTAATACAGATAAGGCAGTACATTTGATTCAATAAGGAAGCAGGAGACCGTCAGCACTAGTATATAGCTTGACTGGCATGATGGCCTCATCGGGAAATATAACTCAGGTATGCCTCTCACGAAAGTACATTTTTTTGTGTGTGTGTTCTACATTACAATAGTATGCTTTTGAGGGAAAAGAAGATGTGAGTGAGTGTTGTGCGAGTGCAATAGGTGAGTTGAATGCTTGTGTTGGGGCCATTTTATAATACTTATTCTTCAGGATATCAGTACAATAATACTAATAGTAAATGCAGACCAAAACATAAACAAAAAATCATATTTATTATTATACTTTATTTTATTAAAAAATATTGAGTTAAAATATATTTCTTTGAAGTAGCTTTGAAAGAAAACAGAAATGTTCGTGTTTTTAGGGAGTTTGGTAGGCCTAAAGGCATTTCTGCTGGTGTGACCGCCATGACGGCTAGCAGTCAAATGAGAAAAAGCGAATAGTCTGGGTGCCAAAGGCTGAACCTTGTTTTACCGTCCACCCAATGTTTTTTATGGTTTTAGCCTATTTCGGGGGTGCTCAATCCGAATCTGGATGATGCAACTCTTGCATCCTTGAGGATTTTGAGATATTCAAGATGGCCGCCAAAATGGCCGCCCGAACTGGAAATTCCCACGTATTTCCTTCTAAATGGTGAGATACTGAAAACAATAATCATTTATTCATGGTTTTACCCTATTTCGAGGGTGCTGAATCTGAATCTGGATGATGCAACTCTTGCATCCTTGAGGGTTTTGAGATATTCAAGATGGCCGCCAAAATGGCCGCCAAAATTGAAAATTCCCACGTATTTCCTTCTAAATGGTGTGAAATTGAAAACAATTGATAATTCTATCCTATTTGGAAGGTGCCGAATCCGAATATGGATGATGCAAGTCATGCATCCATGAAGTTTTTGAGATATTCAAGATGGCCGCCAAAATAGCCGCGCCAAATAAAACCGGAAATTCCCATGTATTTCCTTCTAAATGGTGAGAAATTGAAAACAATTGATGGTTTTAACCTATTTCGAGGGTGCTGAATCCGAAACTGGATGATGCAACTCTTGCATGCATGAAGTTTTTGAGATATTCAAGATAGCCGCCAAAATGGCCGCCAATTAAAACCGGAAATTCCCACGTATTTCCTTCTAAATGGTGAGATATGGAAAACAATTGATGGTTTTGCCCTATTTCGAGGGTGCTGAATCCGAATCTGGATGATGCAACTCTGGCATCCATGAAATTTTCGAGATATTCAAGATGGCCGCCAAAATGGCCGCCAATCAAAACCGGAATTTCCCACGTATTTCCTTCTAAATGGTGAGATATGGAAAACAATTGATGGTTTTACCCTATTTCGAGGGTGCTGAATCCGAATCTGGATGATGCAACTCTTGCTTCCTTGAGGATTTTGAGATATTCAATATGGCCGCCAAAATGGCCGCCAAAACCGAAAATTCCCTCGTATTTCCTTCTAAATGGTGAGAAATTGAAAACAATTGATGGTTTTGCCCTATTTCGAGGGTGCTGAATGAGAATCTGGATGATGCAACTCCTGCATTGTTGAAGATTTTGAGATATTCAATATGGCCGCCAGAATGGCCACCCAAAACGGAAGTTCCCATATATTGAAAGCCATTGGTGGTTTTTATCTCATTTTGAGTGTGCTGAATCCGAAGCTCAGGATACAACTCTTGCATCCTTATTAAGGGTTTTGAGATGATAAAGATGGTCGCCAAAAATGAAATTCTTATGTAGACCCCCTATTTCCTTCTAAATGGTGTAATATATAAAACAGCTGGTGGTTTTACACTATTTTGAGTTTGCTGAATTTGAAGCTCCAGGATACAGCTCTTGCTTCCTTGAGGGTTTTGAGATAATAAAGATGGCCGCCAGAATGGCCCCTAAATGGCCGTTAAAAACGAAATTTTCCATGTAAGCCCTCTGTTACCTTCTAAATGGTGTAAAATTGAAAACAATTGGCGGTTTTACTCTATTTCGAGGGTGCTGAGTCCGAACCTGGTTGATGCAACTTTCGTATTCTTTTTAAGGGTTTTTGAGATGTCCAAGACATGCAAGATGACCGCCAATATAACTGTCAAAAATTGGAAAATTTTAGACCCTATTCAGCACCATCGAAACTTGGTTGTTGAAATTCATCCATTCTTTAGGGTTTTTAGACGACGAAGATGACAGCCAAAGTAAGTGGCAGAATTCCTATGTTAATATATTTTTTCTTAATGGTAAAAGTTTTAAAATAACTTGATGGTCTTACCCTATTACGAGGGTGCTGAAGGTCTTTGAAGGTTTTGGGACATCTAAAATGTCCTGTATGAACGGAAACTCCTCAACATTTTCTTACACTTAAATTATTACCTTCCATGTTGTCGTTTGTTTTTTACTCAATTTTTTTCGCGTTACCTGTGATATGACCGTCCCCTCGTGTGTGTTTGTAATATATTATATATACGTATACATATTATACATATTATACACATATATAATGTTACATCATAATTGAAAAAAAAAATGAAGCATAACGATAAAAATGTCCCACTCGTGTCGTCAACAATGTCATCAAGACCATCAATATAAACCAAATAACCAATTTGAGTGTTCATGGATGAAGAGATTAAAACTGCTCATGGATTAAGACAGGTAATATTGGGTAATTTCAGTACACTTCTCTACATCACTATCACAATATTTTATTTTTTCCATATCTCACCATTAAGAAGGAAATACGTGGGAAATTCCGGTTTTATTTGGCGGCCATTTTGGCGGCCATCTTGAATATCTCATAAACTTCATGGATGCAAGAGTTGCATCATCCTGATTCGGATTCAGCACCCTCGAAATAGGGCAAAACCATCAACTGTTTTCCATATCTCACCATTTAGAAGGAAATACGTGGGAATTCCCGTTTTTAATTGGCGGCCATTTTGGCGGCCATCTTGAATATCTCAAAAACTTCATGGATGCAAGAGTTGCATCATCCAGTTTCGGATTCAGCACCCTCGAAATAGGGTAAAACCATAAATTATTTTCAATTTATCACCATTTAGAAGGAAATACATGGGAATTTCTGGTTTTAATTGGTGCGGCCATTTTGGCGGCCATCTTGAATATCTCAAAAACTTCATGGATGCATGAGTTGCATCATCCATATTCGGATTCAGCACCTTCCAAATAGGATAGAATTATCAATTATTTTCAATTTCACACCATTTTGAAGGAAATACGTGGGAATTTTCGGTTCGGGCGGCCATTTTGGCGGCCATCTTGAATATCTCAAAACCCTCAAGGATGCAAGAGTTGCATCATCCAGATTCGGATTCAGCACCCTCGAAATAGGGTAAAACCGTCAATTGTTTACAATCTATCACCATTTAGAAGGAAATACGTTGGAATTTCCAGTTCGGGCGGCCATTTTGGCGGCCATCTTGAATATCTCAAAACCCTCAAGGATGCAAGAGTTGCATCATCCAGATTCGGATTCAGCACCCCCGAAATAGGGTAAAACCATCAAAAAACATTGGGTGGACGGTAAAACAAGGTTAGGCCCAAAAAGTCGCTTTGGCACCCAGACTAGAAAGTCTGCTCCAAATTTACAACCTTGCCCTATTTCCAGATACTGTCCGCATATCTAACTCTTGTTGTCCGCAAGTCATCCTGATTGTCCTCGTTCATGACTTATTCATTCATGGTGTAATCCTAGATGTTTCCGCGCTGCCCGGCTACGATTAGCATATTCCGGGGTATGTCGCGCTATTCCGGAGTGATTCCTAGGACACTCCTAGGAATGTCCGCGGATAGTCCGCGGACAGTCCTAGGAATGTCCCAGGACAAGCCGATTCGCACATTTTTTTTTCCGCGTCTGACGCGGACAGGATGCCGAAATGACAGAATTTACTTTCGCCACCCTTCCTGGGCTTGTCCGCACCCTAGTGGACGTCCGCCCATATTACAAAACATGGAATTCTTGTGTGAACGAAATAAACATTGTCATTTTGTCCGCGTCATCAACATGACGATGTTTTGTTTTTATCTTGTTTGATTTGGTTTTCTGCCCCCCTCCCATTCTCCCTCCCCCTCCCGTTTTCTTTTTCTTCTTCTTCTTCTTCTTTTTTTTTTCGTTTTTTGCGCCCCCAAGGAGTGCCCCCCTTGCCCCCCCCCCCCAGATACGCCACTGAGAAAAGATGTGTTTTTTTTTTTTCTTGGAGGCGCACGCAGTCGGTTATTAATTATTGTATCATCATTGTATCATATGCTTTTTTTTTCTTCTTCTTTTTTCTTCTTCTTTTGTTACTGTTAATATGCTGGTTTTGTTAATGTTATTGTGTTTTCCAGTTTTTTAGTCTTTTTGTATGAATAGCACTAGTATGAAGCGCCATAGAAATGCAATTTATGCAATTTTTTTTTTTTTTTTTTGCATATACTCAAATGATGCCTCGCTCGGATGACTTCATTAGTTTGATCAACTTGCTACTTTCAGGCGCGGTGGAGCACTCCAATTTGCATCTCATTATCGCCCCGTTCTATTTGAATTTCCAACGGGCATCCACGGCTGCCCGAAACTGTGTGCATGAAAAAGTCAAATCTTTACCTTCTCCTTGTGCCGCTATGCGTGCCGCTAGTAAACTCAAACTTCCCACACTATCTAAGTTTTTAAAAACCTTTCTTTTGATGAAAAAATTATGAAATTTGCTGCACAAGAACTTGAGATATTAAAGCGTTTTGAAAATCACCTCTCGCATATGGAAAACTTGCGCGCATTTGCTCCGGAGCGAGAGCACCGGTGCTTATAACACGTCAAAAGACGCGTCATATCCCCCTCCTTTGGGACAAAAATAGCTCTGCACAAAAAACATGGCTATGAATTCAAAACCCTCGCACTCCAAATGAAACTAGAATGTACCCTCTTTCTACTCCGTGTATTTCCCCCAAATATAGGTTTGGGGAAATTAGGGCACTTTTCCTCTGAAATTCTGCTTCAAATCACCAAATCTTGAGTTTGTCTATGGCGGAGTACCCAAAATAAGCCATAATTTTCGGACATGCCCATACAAATCACAGGCTGTACCACGGAAGCTTAGTGGAATTGTTTACCCTCGCACTTCAAAATGAAGTAGAATGTTTGGGATCTTCAGTGATGTATAACTTGCTTTGATTGGTCAGAGAGAAATTAGGGCACTTTTCTTGTCAAATCAAAGAATGTTTTACAAAACTGCTTGTGACTTTGCTAAAGCGTGCGAGCATTTGTGCTGTCCATTGTACACAATTCCCCTAATGCTTACGGACAACGGACGAGTGTGCGTAAACAAACAATTGTGTTTGTGCTGTGAAACGAAGGCGGGAGAGTTCAAGTTATTCACAATTTTCGCTGGATATCATGCCTTTTGAATCGTCTTTCGTCCACATTATAACAGATTAGTCTTTATTAATATTCTGACAATCCTGCAGAGTGTATTGCCACTTCTTTCAGAGCTAAATATTGCCAAATTCAAGGATCATCATGCGTATTTTGCTCTGCAGAGATGACTTGAGGTTGCAACAAGCCGTGCTTGAACAGACCATGGTTCAGTCCCATTAAATCAACAGGGGTGAATGAACCCATTATGTAGATACTGTACGCGTTGGTGTGTGTGCTCGTGAATGATCAACTTGTGTGGTGAAATGGAAATGCCGTTGTAGAAAATCTAGATTCCCGGTACTAAAAATACTAATATCATTTCATTATTAGCTGTCAGATAAAAAAGAATGGCTTCCGTGTTCATGCATTCTGTCCCTCCAGTAAGCACACGCACGGTTCTCCCGATTCCCGTACAATGGACGAGTCCGCTCCTTCCCATATTATGCTCGAGTGCACTCGGCTGTTGGCTCTCGGCGACTACGTGCACTCTGGTCTGTCAACCCTAAATGCGCGAAATCGTGCGAAAGTTTTCCATATGCAAAACATGCTCTCTGTTTTTTTCCGACTGGACTATGGCCGGGCTCCAATGTGTCCAAAATTGGCAACATAAGTTTATCAGGCCTCAATCCATTTATGGTGAAAGTTTACGCTTGGTTCCACCTGTACTTTTTGAGAAATCAACTTGTTTCTACAGGGTTTGGAATAAAAAATTGTAGTCAACGAAACAATTGAAAATGACGTCATTTCTTTTCCCATAATATTGGGCATGCGTGGTACACACTGATCTCCCCTCTAGGGGGAGATCAGTGGTGGTACAGTACGTGAGATTCAGGATTTCGTGCTCATTGTTGGTTTGCATGTGACGCAGTCAATTTTGCTGAGTGTCGCACGGCGGTGACTGCTCAGAGCGGGCTAACACGCAACCCGCTAGCTGTGACTGCTGAGCTGCTGCCGCGCACGTTGCATGCAGCAAAGCGTTGTGTGTGCTGTGACATGCAACGCTACAGTCACGCGATTATACATACATGGGACCGACCTGTACGCTTTGCGTTCGTGTCATTTTTGATATCACCTTCTGTTTTTTTCCGACACAACCATGGCCGGGAATATTACGGTATGACATATAAAACGCAAGCAGATAAATAAATTTTGGTGTACTTTGTTCGAATGGCGCTTTGGTTCCGCAATCACACTTCGTGAATTTTAGGATGATTTTCGAGGCATATTTTTGGTAATTTTGCTCGCCAGGTTTTCGCTAAAATTTCACATTTTATCATTGTCAAATCCTTTAATATGTTATATGTGCATATTCGGACATGTTTTCAAATTCAAACTAACTCAATCTTAATCTGAAAATAGGTTTCCTTAAATTGTTATTAGCTTGAGAAGTTGTTTACTTTTTCTCAACTACGCGAGTACATGTTGTTTACTTTATGCAAATGAGGCTCGGCTGCCGATGGATTTCTGCGAGATAATTGGGGTGCTCCACCGCGCCTGCTTTTCTTACCATTTATACCATAAGTTAATCATAAACATTATATACTATACCTTGTACATCCTGTAAACATTGTAATATTCTCGATATTTTGAATTTTGCATGTTACGTCACTTCTGACATTGATATACTGTACTAAAACCTATGAGCCCACATCCTACAAGCTTTGCTTTTTAGTGGGTTCCTCATATTACACGCCAATTATATGTCCTTATACATTTGTGCATTATTGGTTCAAACTGACCATTTTGTGAAAAACATTTCTGCTTCAAATCAAATGGAATATAAAACTTGTATGAAATGTGGAATATGGAACATGAATTAAAAAAAAATATTATATATTATAATAAAGCTACTTCAGCCTATTTAGAAGAAATATCTTTTATATATATATATATATATATATATATATATATATATATAAAACATTCCTGATGAGAACATCATTATGAGAGTATATCATTGATTTTCGATTGGTATGATGCAACGTACTTTTAGCTGAAATGTAATTTCGTATTATATAACGTTCGGAATTAAGGAATTAAGAAAAGTGTAGAAAAGGGCAATTCATTTAAAACACTCAAGATCGTAGACAATAGCTGCATGTCGTATAGATAAGATGATCAATAGTGGTCGATGTATATGTTTGTGTGAGTATCATTATGTATATCATGTTGTCTATATGTGACCGCGCACCACAAAACGAACAAAAAGTCGCACACACTGATTTTGTGTGAGGACTGAAAATAGGTAAAATGGGTCAACCTAACCGATCTTGACTTTTTCATATTTTCTGAAAGAGCAAGTCTTCTTCTACATTATGCTAAAATTTGGGATCAGAAAACGGGCAGGAAAGTATGTTTTTTTAGCAATTTATCTTGAACATTTTTTGGTAGAATTGCTTGATTAGGTGTGTTTTTAGAGTCCCCTTTTCATTTCTAAAAAAACATTGTACACACTCTTCCCTTTCAACTCTAATAACTTTTAAAAAGATGATGGCACTGCTTTGAAAGTTAGCATCAATTATGAACAGAATGTGTTAATAAGGCACGCTCAATATTTCAGTTTAATCTGATAATCTCCTCATTCTTGTTACTCTGGTGGTTTACATCCTGTTTTTTGTCCCATTCGCTGCACAGCCAGCGCGGCTTGGTAAAGATTTAGTGCTTGGATAGACACTGTACTTCAGAACCTCTTATCTCAGTTCACACTTTTCCTGAGTGTGTGTTTTCTTTCCAATATTTAGATAGGTTAAGAGAGTCCATTTAATTTGAGTTATACATCATTTTAAAGCTTAAAGTCTGCTCTTTCAGATTATGCTCTTAACTAAAATTTCATGCCTGGCGACTTTCTGTGCGTTTTGTGATGCAGGGTCACATAAAACCAAGTAAATTTTCTTCTCATTGTTTCCATCTTGCATTCCCTTGAAGTTATGAGGATAGGTACATTGGACACCATGCCTTCAAAGTGGCCATCACTAGTAGAATGTTTGTAACATATTTCATGTTAAGTCTTACTGTGACTTATGAATTACTCATCTGTGTGTGTGTGTGTGTGTGTGTGTGTTGAATTCTATGTTTTGACTGTATGAACACTGAATGACGCAGACTCCGTGTCCCGTAATGTGAAGGAAAACTAAGTGTGTGTGCTCAATGTCCATAATGATACGGAATAAAGCTCGTATGAAAAAGAGCGTGCATGTTCCTGTTTTCATTCACTCAGAGTGCTATACAGCAGAGCATTGTGCTGCGTGAGGTATATCTATGATTACATAATCATAGATGATAATAATAATAATAATAATAGTGAGACTCTTATAAAGCGCACATTTCTACCTAAAAAAAAGATACTCAAGGCGCTATAGAACAGAGTACATATTGTGTCACGTTACAACAGTATCACAGAAACTAATAAGACAATAAACCAACAAACAACAGGCCTATATACGTACACATACTATACATACAGGTATACAATATTGTTAATTTAAATTGAAAATATATGTCTTGAGATTCTCAATTATTAATTGATTATAATTAATTATAATCAATTATATAATCATTATGGTCAATTTATGGTCAATTATAATCAATTATATGATCAGTGTGTGATGTTATGATGCGTGCAGGACAGGTCAGCGAAGACAGGTCAGCGAAGCAACTTGTTCGCGCTGCGCTTAATCTCCCTGAATTTGGCAGGAAAACAACAGCGATTATTGGTGATGACAAAAAAAAAATATCATATGACAGCGTATGATTGTCGAACATAGCTTTGTCTATAAGATTTATCAATTCACTGTATGATATCGAGTTGCTCATTAGCACATCGCATTGTCCCTTACATCGTTACGCGTGTTGGTTCAGCAGCGTATTCGTTAGGCTGGACAGGCCATTAGGCCAAAAAAAAAATTGTTGCATTGGCGTAACCCGCCCGACCCTAAAAATTCCGCCGACCCCATGTTTTTTTTATTATTTTTTTTTCTATCGATATCAAATATCTTGTTGATTGCGATCGCGATCGCACAAACCCGGAAGTGGAAACGGCTCTGGGGCTATCGGATGTACGAGGGAGAGATCTAGCGCCTCGCATAAGCCTTCCTTGTTTTTTGATCAGTACGTCATCTGTTTCCAACACGGACACGTACTCTAACAAGATTTATTCAGTGTATACGTAGCATTCAGACTGCGATGTATTGTGCACAGTTTTGCCATAGGTTTCTTGTGTGGAGAACTTACACGAATCTGTATATGTGGGACTGTAATAGAGATCGCCGTGTGCGATGAAAAGATCGTACATATGGGTCAATTTGCATCTATCTTATCTAAGTCAAAATAGTAAAATATGAAGTGAAAACATTCAGGATAGGGATTTCAACATCTTTAAATTCTGTGAAGGGGTATAATTCCAGTAATATCGGCCTCATAAATGATTTGTAGAATAGATGAACACAGCACATTCGGTGCAGCAGTTGTAACTGTTTACTGAGCTGAGCACAAGTTTTACACGTAAAATGCAGGTAGCAAAAAAACAAAAAAACAAACAAAAAAAAAAATCCGCCCGACCCAGGCGCGGTGGAGCACCCCAATTATCTCGCAGAAATCCATCGGCAGCCGAGCCTCATTTGCATAAAGTAAACAACATGTACTCGCGTAGTTGAGAAAAAGTAAACAACTTCTCAAGCTAATAACAATTTCAGGAAACCTATTTTCGGATTAAAATTGAGTTAGTTTGAATTTGAAAACATGTCCGAATATGCACATATAACATATTAAAGGATTTGACAATGATAAAATGTGAAATTTTAGCGAAAACCTGGCGAGCAAAATTACCAAAAATATGCCTCGAAAATCATCCTAAAATTCACGAAGTGTGATTGCGGAACAAAGGCGCCATTCAAACAAAGTACACCGAAATTTATTTATCTGCTTGCATTTTAAATTTCATACCATAATATTCCCGGCCATGGTTGTGTCGGAAAAAACAGAAGGTGATGTCAAAAATGACACGAACGCAAAGCGTACAGGTCGGTCCCATGTATAATTAATCGCGTCACTGTGGCGTTGCATGTCACAGCACACACAACGCATTGCTGCATGCAGCGTGCGCGGCAGCAGCTCAGCAATCACCGCCGTGCGACACTCAGCAAAATTGACTGCGTCACATGCAAACCAACAATGAGCACGAAATCCTGAATCTCACGTACCACGCATGCCCAATATTACGGGAAAAGAAATGACGTCATTTTCAATTGTTTCGCCGACTACAATTTTCTATTCCAAACCCTGTAGAAACAAGTTGATTTCTCAAAAAGTACAGGTGGTACAAAGCGAAAACTTTCACCATATATGAATTGAGGCCTGATGAACTTATGTTGCCAGTTTCGGACACATTGGAGCCCGGCCATAGTCCAGTCGGAAAAAAACAGAGAGCATGTTTTGCGAGAGGTGATTTTCAAAACGCTTTAATATCTCAAGTTCTAGTGCAGCAAATTTCATAATTTTTTCATCAAAAGGAAGGTTTTTAAAAACTTAGATAGTGTGGGAAGTTTGAGTTTACTAGCGGCACGCATAGCGGCACAAGGAGAAGGTAAAGATTTGACTTTTTCATGCACACAGTTTCGGGCAGCCGTGGATGCCCGTTGGAAATTCAAATAGAACGGGGCGATAATGAGATGCAAATTGGGGTGCTCCACCGCGCCTGGACCGACCCTATTTGAAAATCTCATGTTACGCCAATGCAACAATTTTTTTTTTTTTTGGCCTTATTTGGTTGTGCTGTCGTATTGGCCGCACCTGAATTTATTTCTTCCTTTTTTGTGAAAATTAGTGCGGCCTTATTGCCGGAGAATACAGATTAAGCTGTATGCCTACAATGTAGCGGATTGATTTACCTGTATGTGCAGAACACTGGTATCAAGTGTGTCTACATCATTATTTCCCTCTTTTCACCGAAATAAAATGAAAGTCACATTGGAAAGGGGGTAGCCGCTGTATGGAAGGCAGGTTCTGGAGAGAGAACGTGAGAGGCGTTAAGGGTGGAGTCACACAGTCCCGAAACTGACACAAGATTGTCATACAAATACGGAGTGTGTAATTTCATGCAAAGTTGGTCAAGAACTTGGTCATTCCCAACTCTTCAGCCGATGACACCGATGGCACCTAAACCATACACAAGGTTCCACGAAGATGTAAAAATTTGATATCAAGAAGTTTAACGCAGGACACACGAAGGAAACAAAGTGGCTATAGCCAGATTTTGCCACTGCTCATGAATTTGCTACTAAAGCCTAAGAAACTCTGCCGATGGTCGTATACGTAAAGACGATCTGTTTGGTGAAATACGAGATGGTTTCGTTATCAAAGGGAATTAAAGCATTCATATTAAAGGGGATGGCTAGTAACTGATCAGCGGGAATCAGTGGGAATGCTGGGGGATGATTGTTCTAATCCTTGTGGAATTCATTTAAGTACATTATATATCTATTGTTGTGTGAAAATTATTTGCTTCAGAATGGTCTCATGAACTGGCCGTTAACGATGGCCCCGTCATTGTACAGGCATGCTAACCTGCAAATATTGAACTGCACATTTCTTGATTATGCAATATCCCTGTACATTGACATTTTTTTTTGTTGTTGTATTTTTCTTTCTCTATATGTTTCGGTCATTTGTTGTATCCATGCTCCTCATCTCAATCTGTAGCTCGATTTTAACTGGGACCTACGCTCCACAAGCTTGCTTTTAAGTAGGTTCCTTCATATTTCTTTAGCATTCATTCTCAGATTCCAACTTTTATAGATCGACCACTATGTATTCTGTTTACAGTATGTTATGTATGTCTCCTAGCTGGACATCATGTATTATTCAATTTTCTTACATTTGATGTATCTTTTTTTTATTTTTCATTGAGAAATATGAAAAGAAATGAAATGAAAAGAAATGAAATGAGATGAAATGAAATGAAAAAAATGAATTTTATCTTCACAAATACATAGCAACTTCACCACCAACTTTACCTGGAAGTCTACCAAAGTAATGTGAACAAAACAATGATCTCATCAGTATTCAACTCTTTTAACCAGGTTTTCGATACTGCCATAACGCAAAAACTGAAATCTATTAGCAAGAAGAAAAAATAGTGAAATAAAATAGTAATCATAAATACAACAGGATAGAAGTAAATTATCTAGGTTCTTTTCTCACTCGCTCTCTCTTTCTCTGTCTCCGACTATCAGTTTCTCCATCTGTTTCTTTCGTTCTTCATCCCTCTTTCATTCCACCACTCTTTTTCTTTCAATTTTCTCCTTTGCTTCCTTTGTTCTTTTGTCAGTGTAGAGCTCAAACATAATTGGAATTTAAATTGCTGAAAATTTTCTCAGAAAATACTTCAAAATCTTCACAAAAATGGACTTATCGGTTTTTGCAAACAAACCCGTTTATTTCAGTCGTTCATTTTTTTTTTTTCAACTGAAAGGGCTACCCTGTGAAAATAAAACGGAAAACAGAAAAAAAGGAAAACTCATCAAACCAGGATAGTTGAATGTATTTTACACTGTTTAGGCAATTGCTATAACAACATTCACTTGTTTACTTCTCTCATAATCGTGATAATGTCGCGGTATCTGCATTGCATGTGATTGCCACCTGGCTACACGCTGTTCCTCTTTTCTTTTCCTTTTCCCTATGTTTTATGTTGCAAATACAATGTATGGTATTTCGTGTGTGTTGTTAGTTGTTGTTATTTTTTCTGTAATTACTTATAAAGATTTCAAACTCGGGAGATTTTTAAATGTCTTTCCTCTGATCCGTTTTGTTTTACCCCTTTTCACCAATTTCTGTTTGTCTCGTCTCTCTCTCTCTCTCTCTCTCTCTCTCACTCTAACAGTAATAATGTTGCTGTCCTCTCCTTACTTTATTCGCTTTCACACCTGTTTGTGAATTCTTATTTTCAACTCTCTTGTCGAACTCCCTCGATGTTTCCTCTCCTTTGTCTGTTTTCCTTTTCTCTCTCTCTCTCTCTCTCCCTTTCTCTTCCAACACTAATAGCCATGATTGGTGTCTTTGCACATTAAGCCGCTTGCATTCTATTATGTCAGGTTTCATTCTCTTCCAAACCTTAATTAATCAGCAGTTGGTTGAAATTTAGTTTCAATACCCGTGTATTATTGTATTGTTTTTGTTTTAATTGTTGGTATTTTATTTAAATGCAATACTTAATTATTTTCAAATTTCAATACATGTATGTTACGTTATATGGAATCCTTTTTTGTCAATATATATTTTCTGGAAAGTTTGGTTTTACCAATTTCTATAACCTTATTTGTATTACAATCTTTATGTCTATATTCTTTTACATTTTTTAATTTGCATTGTGCGATATTTTCTTTTTTTTTTGAGGGGGGGGGGGTTTAATGTGAATCATTTTGTTGTGTAAAGTTTCAATTAGGTGTATTTCCCTTCTGCGTCCCCCAGCTGTAAAGTTGAATTATTTATTTTGATAGTGGTTAGTCATCGTTGTTGTTTTTTGTTTGTTTTTATAATAAAGCCGAAATAGAATAAAAGTTCAAAGTTCACATTTATCATTCCCGTCACAAACAGAGAAGAAATCATATGCAATATATAGGCAGTGTAATAATTTCAAAGACGTAGACTAACTAAATACATGTGATAATGAGTAACGAAATGAAGAAAGTATAATTGTATTTTTTTTTTCAATATATACATACAAATACAGATTGTGCATAGTATAAATTACATGGGAATGGAAATGGAGGGTCCCACTAAAAAGCAAAGCTTGCACGATATGAGACTCGCAGAAAATGCATAAGAGAACGAATAATTAATTAATGTACTACAAACAAAATCAAAGGAACCAATGTCAATTCTCTCTCTCTCTCTCTTTCTTTTTAACAAGAGAGCTTCCTTGTGTTTGTCCGTCTGTTAGTTAGTTTGTATTGGTCTGTATGTGTTGTGCACTTTTTTTTTTTATTTTATATCTAGCAACTTGCTTCCTTGACGTTATTTAGTTATTTTGTCCACGAGAAGACTGCAAAATACAAGCTTAGCTTGTCAGCATGTCTCCTCCATTTCCTGCAACGTATTTTTCTTTGTTACTACATTGTAATGATATTGTGTCATTTTGTGTATGAACATGTTTTGTATTGTTTGAAGTGAAATGAATGAAATGAAATGAAATTGACATGAGATCAAATTAGGAAGAAAAAAGTGGAAAAAGAAGAAAAAAGGAAACAAAAAGGAAAATTGACTTGAATAATTCGAAATCGAAATGACTGGAATAAATCGAAATCTTCTTTTTTGAGTATATTAGGCTCCTACATGTTTGCCTTGGTAGCATTGATTTATCGAATGGAATAGAAAAAAATCATGAAGCATACAAAAGATTTGGGACAGTAACTACAGATAGTAAAAAGATAATCGTATCATTATCAGCTGATAATGAGGGATTTTTATTTCACACGCACACATAGGTACATGTAGGTCCTACTTTGCGTATACATGCATGTCTAATGTACATGGAAATGCATGCGTGCGCATGTATTGATGTCTTGTATAGGCCTACCCGCTATTCAACGTTACAGGTTGCTCGAAAAAAAAATCTTAACATTCCGCTTATATTAGCAGACACAAAATCCTACACCCTTTTCTGCAAACTGTGCTTCCACATGAAAGGCAATGGTACACAAAACTATAACATAGGACTAATCCTCTCCTCAGCATAGGAAAGTAGGCCTACTTACCTCTCGTGCTCGCCTATTCCGGAGGTGAGACCCAATGTTGCCCATTCCTCTTTGCAGTATCTTAATTTCCCTCAGCGGCTATAATCTCTCACAAACCAAACTGTTCAAAAGCAGTTCAAAATAATTTGATTTATTAACGCAGTCTCCTGTAATTCATGAGATTTGCCAAACCGTAATCTTGATGTAGCAGAAATGGCGCCGAAATGGAACACACATCATAAGGATCAAAAAACCTAAAATACATACTACGCATATCATTCACATTGTGTATGAACGTGATTGTTTGCAGTTATTAATTTTAAATGACATTGGTGGAATATGCCATATAAGAACTTCCCTAAATTCCAAGTCAAAGGTAATTGTTCGGGAAACAAATATAGGGCATGGGCCTACAGTCAAGCGGAAGTGGAAACGCTTGACCAAGGCCATGCAAAAAAGAGAAACTAGTTTTTCATCCTCACGTGCATCCGATTTTGGCTTCGCTTCAAATCTTTGTACCATTTACCATATATTCATATATTTGTTTTTTTTTTTTCCTTTCAAAATGGCGAAGAAAATAAATGAACAAAATTGTGTTTCTCGTCCTTGTCCCGATTTTTTTCGAGTTGCCACGTGAACCTTTTTTTTTTCTTCTTCTTCTTCTTCTTCTTCTTCTTCTTCTTCTTCTTCTTCTTAACTACTCTGGGTCAGTGAAAAAAAAAAAATGAATGAATAATTTAAAAATTCACCCACCAAACTTGATGTCCTGAACACATTGCATTAGACCGAAAGATCATTATGTTTATTTATCGTCAGGGATACTAGTATGATCCGCGGAGATTACAGTGGACTCCCGTTATACAGAAGTCTTTGAGACCGGCAGTTTTCTTTCGTTTTATCGAAATTTCGCTATAACCAAACAAATGAACATAAAAACATATAGAGCGGATAACTATTGCGGCCTGAATATTAACTTCGTTGTAACCGGAATTTCGTTATAACCGTGTTCGTTATAACGGGAGGGCACTGTACATCTGGCTTCACGGAACCCCCTCCTATGCAGTGTATAGAGACTAATCGGTTGTGATACGTGCTACTGTCATGACTGTATAGGAGGATTGTCTACAATGGAAACAGATTTTCCAGTGATCAGATATCACCAGTGTATGCGTGCGTGTGTTTTTAAATACTCAATACCCTTTGATCATCACCAATGTGATAGCGTGTATAGCGTGTTGCCGAGCTGGTAAAAGTATCCTTTTCCATGAAAATTTCACCCAAATCGTTGATATCTCAAAGAACTGGTGAGCGTGTTGTATTTATGAGATGTTAATTTCACTATCTAAGCGCAGGGGCCTATATAATAGTAGTATTGATATTAATATAAAGAGAAACATCGATCCGTTTTCAAGAAGGGGAATGTGGTGTGATCTGAGAAGAACCGTTGTTTAATGTAAGAAGAATAATGTTATAAAACTCCTCCGGTGCATTAGCATCTCCTTTAGGGATAAAGGTGCGTATCCTTCTAAGCAAGAATACCACTATAATATAGAGTGGCACTATTATGTTGGCCTGCATGCACGCATGTGGTGTTTCATGAAACTTGTATAACAATGAAAAAAATAAGAACGAAATATTTTTATAATAAATGCATACAAAGATGCCCGCACCGTGCACTTTTCACATTCACACAAACATACACACGTACTAGAAGCATGTGCGCACAACATTGTTTTAATTGTTTTATTTGCTTCAAAACAGCACGGCCGTTCAAAAACGTGGATGAACAATTTGACAGCTTGTAGCACATTTTATTCGTGTGCAAGTATAGTTAATATGTACAGAACATTATCCAGTAACAAGCTCATTCAACATAATCTCTGCCGAGCAATAAAGCATGAATTGCACCGAAGTGGTGTTATACCTATGAGTAGGCCTAGATAGTAGACAAGAAGAGAATGGAAAATGAAACAAAATTGCATTAGGCACACTGAGAATGGATGGGGATGCTCAAAAGATCCTAGTAAAATGCAAATTTCATGTTACATGCATTCATTAATTATCTGTGGCATAGTCCATAACAGACAGTTGAAGAATTGAAAAGACATAGGGGCCTATCTGAACACCAAAACAACAAATCATGAACAAATGCCATTCTTTCAGTACAGGTAGATGGCACAACTTGCTACAATAACTGAAATATTCATGCGTATGATATTAGCACGTATCATAAACATTATGCAAAAATTGCACATTCTCCCATAGACGCACATTGTAACGCAGTACTGTGTGCATATTTTGCCAAAATACACACACACACACACACACACACACATCAAGAACGTACTTAATATGAATAATAAATTATATTTCACAAATTTGATAATGACCGCGTAAAAGTTATCGTCAGATAAGAACTATTTACAATAAAGATGACAGTAACTAAGAAAAAATAATGACCGAGTGAAAGGTATCAATAAAGAAGAGTTATTTACCATAAAGACATTAGTTAGAACAAATGATTTAAACTGATTTCTACGCCATGTTCATGTCAGTTATCACATTATAGAGTTTGTCGCTTTGTTCGGTTGTTATAGAGATTTAATCATCTTTCCCTATTGCTTTCTACCCCTATTCTCTCAAAAATTGAATATTGTTATTGCAAAATAGTGTCATCACAATGCTGCTGTGTAGCTCTCAGTATTAGACATGATGATAAAGAGACTAGGATCATAAAATAGATCGTAGATTTTGAAGCCGCTGCACACTATACGACTTTCGAACGCATGACTGACCGACTTTCCGTGACTTTGGATCTGAAATAAACAAGCATGTTTATTCTGAGGTTATTCTGATTATTTCAGATCTAAAGTCGGTCAGACCTGCGACCGAATGTCGTATAGTGTGCGTTGGCCTTAACTTGCACACCATATGGTGTGAACAAGGCGTCTATGTCACACAATTATAAAAGACAAGACTCTTTCTACTTTGACCTACTTAGACCGCTTATAGTGGTAATCCCTCTTCTGCATAATTTCTTGCTTTCTATATTAGCAAATTTAAAAAAAAAAACAAGTTTTTGTTGATGGAATAATTATCAATGTAAATGTTTACTTTTTTTCTTTAAATCATATATACACTAAAATCTTGTATTGATGTTTTCTGTTATGGTTAAAGTGTACTCCCGTTGTAACGAACACGATTAAAAAAAAAAAGAAATCGGGTTTCAACGAAGTAAAAATTCAGGCTGCAACCTTATCAACTCTGTGCGTGTGTTGTTGTTGTTTTTTTTTATTATTGTGTATTTCTTCGATCATAACGATTAGGATATAATTACGATGTAACGAAAGAAAAGTGCCTGTCCTGAGGACTTAGTTATGGTTATAAGTCATCTGCACTACATAAAAATTTGATTCACGTATGAAATTATGTTGAAGATAATAAATCGAACTAACAAAATAAACAAAGAAAATTCCACCTGGTCTAAGTAAATCTTCAACCATTAATTTAAAGGATGAGTATTTATCTTCAGATGGGAAATGAAATGGGAGAATAGTAAACACCAATGTCGGAGATGATAGTACGTAACTTGTGTTGAGTAATAAATGCATTTACAGATGAGTTGTGTCATAAAATATCTTAATGCGTCTACACTCACTGTAAAACAGACTAACACATTAACGAAATGTATTTACAATAATCAAGGCCTCTCGTGAATGCTGTCATAATACAATACAGAATTTCTATTATTGTCGTCGCACATCTAAATAGCAGACTAACTAAATTCAGCTGGGGTACTGTCTACATCTTGACATCCTCAATGGGAGTATTGATAACGAATGTCTGAATATTGCACTGTTATGAATAGCTGCATACTACATTTTATAAAACGAGAGCCATCAAGGCCAAGTCACACTGCCCATCCAAGTCGCATAAATGCATGAATCACGCAAGAAATTTGGTTATGCGTGCTTGTCCGTCGACAATTTTCGCTGATTTACGCGATGAAAATAACCGATGAATTGCGCAAGAACTACAAAAAGATCACGCAAGAGTCACTCACAAACCGCGCACTTTCAGCACATAGGCACGCAAAGGACCAAAATAGGGCGAATTCGTGGTTGTGTGCGACGATTGAGGTCCACGGAAAACCACGCATAATCTGCGCATTATCACTAATGAAATGCGTATGAATCGCGCGTGAACGCGATAGCGGCAACATTTTCGCGAACGAGCACTGATATTCCACTCATATATCGAGCATTGTTTATGTAAGAACTACGCAAACTACGCAAAAATAACTTAAAACAGCGCGATACTGCGGAAACTTTTACGCGAAGCCGAGTTTTGAGCTGCTCAAAACTTGGAATCGCGTAAAGCGCAGATCCGGCGCACATCGGTGGAAAACTACGAGAGTTCCACGTCAGACAAACTCATGAAATGTGCACAGATCACGCATGTATCGCGTAAGGCTCGAATTTCTTAAGTGATTCAATTCATGCGTTTACGCGACTTTTGGGCAGTGTGACCGGGCCTTTAACGTGAATTTCTTATTTTGTTAGCAGACGACTACTCTTACCCGACAGTACAACGGCTAAGTACTTTAGCACATACATATCTTTACATCATAATTATCTATTGTCTAGACAGGGAATGACTGAGTAGTTGGCAGACTACTGCCTGGGTTTAGCTCACTCAGACAGCACTGTCTAACCACCAGTGCAGAAGAGTTCTCTCTTTTCTCCAGGTGTAGGCCATTTCGGACCACTTGATGACATTGTCGGGTGCTGGTCAGGATATCTTGACACAATCACAAAATGTCATCCTCGGAAAACTGGGGGAGTCGTCATATCAGTGTCTCAGGAAGATGCGGCAGGAGAAAGAGCCTCTGACGTCACTGGTTTAAAAGCAGATGATTCTCCTGCTGTCTTCAGTAGGGATTTACAGTCCTCAGTCTGTATGGGTTTGAACGATTCGGGCCGGGAGAGGGCGCCGTACAGCGGATAGTAGGAGGGATGGTGTTCCAGGAAGCCTGCTGCTACGGCGGCAGCCGCTGCAGAGGCTGTCGTCATGGAAACGTGTTGGTATGGTAACTGGTGTTGAGATGCCATCCCCGACTGGGTCGGCAGCTTCTTATGGCGTCGCCACTTAGCACGTCGGTTGGAAAACCAGACCTGGAAAATAATACACACATGGATGTTGTACAAATGTGTGTCTTTCTAATATACAAATTAACCTGTACAGTATTGTACAAAAGAATGGCCCGAGAATGCATTTTAAAAAAGATGCATAATGCATTGGACGAACTACAATGACGGTGCTCGGTGAACAGGCAAAACGAAACCAATAACTGTGCGATATCTTTTTTTTTTTTTTTTTTCGTCACCCGAATGCAATTTTAATTGCCGACTTGTCAGTTAGGCTGTCGAGTCGTCAGATATGCTGTAAAGTATACATCGATTTTTTTTTTTAACATTTCGAAAATTTTCTGGAAAAATAATTTATTCTTGAACAACTCCATGAGGACGGTGTACTGTTTCGAAAGTGCTAATACACTGCAAGTGATAATTCTTGGAAAATAGTGTATCAAACTATCACAACTACTTTCTGAGTGTGATGAATGTTTCGTTGAAGAAAATTCTCCTTTCCGTTGAAAGATTTACGGCGAAGATTATACCAGAAATTTACATTGATGTGGGTTTAGAATATTAAATGGCATGTGCTTAAATCTTTCAATGTTTCGATTTTGTGATGTTGAAAGTAAGTCGGAAGATGCATTATCATGGTCTCAACGCTTTGTCAAACTTCTACAAACCCAAACGCTAAATAATTGATGTCTTAACATTATTTTTACATGATTTTTGCCTAAATTGGATGGTAAATTTTAAATGAACGGACGTAATTTTTATGTCTTTTTTGTGTTTTTGATATCACGTACTTTGAGTATTGTTTCCTTTAGTTTTGGTTGTCTGTACACCATGGGCCCGTTGCATAAAAGTTACAATTATGGTAACTTTGCCATCCAAATGTAACTTCCATGGAACTCTTGATTTTGACTGGCTGTTGAGTATTGTTGCCATGGTAGTTACCATTGGATGGCAAAGTTATCATAATTGTAACTTTTATGCAACGGGCCCCAGGTCTTGATACTCGTTTCAAGTGGCACAATAGTAATATGGAATAGTTAGCACGGTCACTGGTAGAAAATAGAGTAGATAATAGCTTAAAGGCACCAGCAGAGTTAAAAGAAGAAAAAAAGAGCCCCAAACAGGCTCTCACCTGTACCCTGGCTTCCGAGAGACTCGTCTTAGCAGCCAGCTCCTCCCTCGTCGAGACGCAAGGGTAGTGGGTGTTTGCAAACTCGCGCTCCAGCACGGCCAGTTGCGTCTGCGTGAACGTCGTCCGGCTGCGACGGAGTTTCTTGCGCTCGGCAGCCGCGGCGCACGCAGCAGCCCTCGTCATCTGTGAGCAAATATAAGAATTTTGTGGAGATATTTAAATCACTGAGCAAATTTTAACAAGCCAACGAAGACAGCAAACGCACTCGCAAACATCGTGACAAAATTGTCAGATCAACTTGAAGACAGAATAAACTGACCAGAAAGAATATAATTTATTAGCGGAAAAATGAGCAAAGAAAATGGGATTCCATCGGGATTGTAAGATGGTAATTGGGTTGACAATCTTTGTTTATAAAATATACCTTAATCAAACGAGTGAACGTTAATGGGCAGATTATGATTGTGATGGATCTTGGTTCTGATTTAAGCAGAGATACTAAAACAAAGCCTCGAAGTCAACTCATACCTCTTTAGCCGCGGCCGCAGCAGCGGCGGCACCCTGACAGTCAAGGAGGCTCATGTTGACGAAGTCGTCCATTGAAAATGACGTTGGAGACGTGGACGACATTGAGGACGATGTCGAAGGGAGGACGTCACGGGTGGAGGAATCCTCACGAGTTTGGACATCGATGACGTCATTCCCTGAATCATCGTTTCGGTGAGGAGTAGTCACTGTGCAATAGTTGATATTGATCATGAGTCGAATTGTACGTCATTACAAATTCATTGACATCATTAAAATTTATTATAATCAGAAAAGACGAGGCGAGAAAGAAAGTCATGTCCGTTATGTATGACAAACGAGCAAGGACGATTTAAATTGATACACTCAAGCGTGATTAGAATAGCAATATATCTACAGCGTTCACCGGAAAATCTCTCCTCCCAAAACAATTAAAACAAACGACAAATAAACAAATTCCTCTCTCATCAGGATGACAAAAAATATCTGCGTTTAATTTCGACAAATTTATTATGTCAACAGAGAACAAACTGCAAAAACATTTTGTAACAATACGAATACCAGTGAAATGTCCTTTTTGTCACTGCAATCCGGGGTCAATTCGCTGATTATTATTGACATTATCCAAAACGTGTCAAATTCAATTTACGGGTTACATCAATTTTCTTTTTCTTTCAATAGAATGTCAGTATAGTGTCAACTGTATGTCACAAGTGTAACCCCGCTGATACTTTGTTGTAAAATTCCCACCTCACTGGCGTCACATCCGCTCGGTGTATGTCGGACTAATCTAGTGACATGATATTATTCTGAAACCTACCAGTGCCAACCGAAGCTGCCAGTGAGTCATTACAGGGAGGTGTCGGTGTGTTGCAGCAGCCTGGCCCCAACGACGGCTCGTGGCAAGACTGGTTCGTCACCGTAGAGGGCGCGCCCTTGAAATTGTCTAGGCGCAGGGCCTGTGTTACCGTTATGGGAGTGACGAGCTGCATGCATTTAAATTTGAAGAAGAGAACATTAAAACTCTAATTCATGAACTGTTTTGTATGTATTGAACCTTACATACAAAATAGAACATACTTTTAAAATGCAATGGTCACTCATTCCATAAACGTCTATTGATAATTCAAATATTAATATGTTTCACAAATAATAATGTATCTTTTTTTTCGTACAATGTTTTCTGATTTAACTGACGGTACATTAGTATTTTAATTACACTATACATTGAAACCGAAGAAGGACAATTTTAGGGTAGTCTGCTTGAACGTTACGGTGACGTAAATGGTATGTTTCACGTAAGTGACTGGGAAAATAGAGTTCGAAGCTGTTTTTCACTGTCTCACTTACGTATTAATACAGCCGTAAAAAGAAATACCTTATTGAAAGAATGCATCACAATGTTCTTTGGAAAATTTTGTCAAAGCACAGCTGTTTTGTGTATTAATTTTAGCAACAATAAATTTGCAACATTATTTTCTGGCTTTCTACACAAACTTTAAAGAGAAAGGTAGCGAAAACGTCAGTGGTTGAGACGCGATGCAGAAGTTAACCATCACCAAGATTACTAATGCTTACTTGACTTTTCAGACGATATGGAAAGAAGATATGGCTTTCAAAACATATTACACACCGCCACATTACTGAGGAAACCATAGTAACTGAAAAGATAGAGAGAGAAAAAAATCACGGTGTCTAGAACAAATACTACAAAAAGGAAAAGGGGTCTTACGTGCGATCGAGAGGGGCCCGACCAGAGCTCCGGGTAGGCGCGTAAGTACGCCTGCTCAGTCACACGTGCGTATTCTGCGGCAGCGCGTTCCGCAGCTCGATTGCGCAATATGCGGTTTATCGAACTGACGCTGGGGACGGTTGACGTTGTACAAACGCCTGCATAGGATCATGAAGAGAATGAATGAATTGATCATATGTGGGTTTTTTTTTCCGCAGTAGGATGTCACCACGAGATATATATATGATTTTTCAAGACTAATATTATGTTTGAACAACTCGGCTGAAAAAAAAAAAAAACGAAATAAAAGATTCGGTAGGAAGTTACATCCTTGTATGTGGCTAATAAAATTTACAAGTTGAATAGTTTTCTTCTTTTGTCTATCGTAGATATTCATCCTGCCAATGGATGGATAAAAGAACGCATTGTACGTGAAAATGAAATTAATCACCTGAATATAAGCAAGGACCAGATAAAATAGAGAGAATCGAGAGAGAATAAAAATCAACAACTAATAACTTTATTGTTAATTTTGCAGTTACGATACCAATGAGGATGTTGCATGGCCGGCGGAACCGTGGGGGGCGTGGGGGCTCGGGCCCCCACACTTTTTGTGCACCATACAAAGGAATACATAAGGTGTCATAACTTTGGGCCCCCACACTTTTTTTAACCCGGAAGTATGTAAGTGGCACTAAATAGAAATATATAGAGATCTTGAAGTGTGAGCGCAGTAAGGTAATGTCTTTCCACTGAAGACTTTTTTTTCTTGTTAGCTCATGAAACCCGGAAGTGTCCCCCCCCCCCCCCCACTTTTGAAAACGCTCCGCCGGCCCTTTTGTGTATACAAATAAAATGTAAAACTGTCATTTGAATGATTGTCTATAATTGCATCATTTTGCAAGAGGTTTCAAACTATGATAGCCACATTATTTGGACTTTAGCTGTTCTTCTATAAAGGAATGCAATTGGTAATTGAGACAAAATCATAGATGAACAGCATTTATGTTGTAAAGAATGGTGAATCGTGAAAGATGACATCATTAATAATTATGAGTTAGAAGTTGTGTTATGATATCACAACTAGTATGTCGAAAAGAAAAAGCTTAGACAGGAGAAAGAATGTATAGTACATCACATCATTTATAATTCAATTCAATTCGTTTATATCCATTTCAAATCACAAGAGACAACATTAAACATCCAGTGTTACAAGATAAAACATATAAACAATCACATAAAAAACACAATAACAACAACATCAATGTTACAGTCATAAATTGTTACAGATTACAACAGGCAAAAGGTAAAATGGAAAATGGTGTACACATAAAAAGCCAATAAGGCCTGAAGGCGCGCTTACACCGTTGTCAAAATTATGTAAGGGTTTACATTGGAATCTAAATTCCTTTCAGAGATCATAAATCAGTTTTATACAGAAGATACACAAAATATAAACATACAACAAAACAAAAAATAAAAACAGACATGAAAAAAGATGGTTAATTACATAGTTTCAATAAAAAGACAACAGAAGTTTTTTTTATACTGCTTCTTACATAAATGATAATTTTGCTTATTATGATTATCTAGGTTTATTGCATTAAAAAAAAAAATGGACCTGTATGACGAAGAGTTTGCTTTAATTTCGTACTAGGACATTTCCATAGATGAACTTTATTGCAGCTCCGTGTATCATAAGTGTGTATACTTGAGTTTAATGCCACAATCGGTTCTGAACTTACCATCCGCCACAAGTTTGTCTCTGATCTCCCAAGCAAAGATGGTTGGATTGTCCCTCTTCAGGCTTTCGATCTTGGCCACCACTGCTGGAGTCGCTACTTTGGGCTTGCTGCCGCCAATGGCACCGCTGCGGGTCGCCGGAGGATCGTAGAAGCGTCCAGCTGGTGATAAGAAGAGACCCCGGGAAGAAACCTGATCTCAGTGAGCGAAGTTTGAGGCCCAGAGCTTACCCCTACACAAACTCTCTACACTTTTGCACCATGCTGCACCCATTTCGAATGTTTCCAAACTCGGAATCATACTGTTTGTCTGTCTGTTTGTCTGTTTCTTCCTCTACTCCTCCCAGGGCCTTGGTCCGATCTCCATCAAACTTAGTGGGTGGATGCAGGTTCACCGCGAAATTGCCCTTGAGGGGTTCATGGAAAGGTCAAGGTCACTGGGGTCAAAGGTCAAACAACTTCTAATCTTCGTCAGCTGAAATAATCAGACACCCGATAGAGAGCGCTATATTGATTTCTTACTTTTCCTACCTTGGCTGCATTGGTAGATGCGGTGGCACCTCGGTATGACATAATATTATTTCCCCAGAAATATCCTCAATGGGGATTTCCCAGGTGTAGGCCTACTTATGCTTCCAGCAAGTTTGGCCAAGATCAGACCAAGGAGTAGCGCAAAACAGTTATTTGACCTCCGTTGACCCAGTGACCTTGACCATATTTGGGGGAGTCCCCATAGAGGATTTCTGGCACTCCACGGGTACATTGACTAGTATGCTCAATGAGTGGTGACTGGATTATCTATGATAATTAGTGTATTATGTGCGGCCATTATCCTAGTCAAACACGACGGGATCCCGGGGACGGGATTCGAACTCATTGACAGTTTTCTTAAATACAATTCGATTCAATTCAAATTTCATTTCATTTTTCGAAAAGAACAAAGACATTTCACTTTCCTTGGTATCAGAGAATAAGGTTTCATAAGCAAAATAAAGTAAACTGAGAAAAGTATTGTGGAAGCATGTAGTAACAATACGTTGTCATGAAAACTTAAGTGATAAAGACGAAATAACAATACGCAAACTTTGAAAAATGGAGGGACCCAGTAAAAAGACAACGCTTGTAGAATGTGGGAAATGTAGCATTTCCAGGATTTGTTTAGCTCCAAACTGATTAAGCATAAACATTTTAGAAAAAATATATGTAACAAATTCGGTGTCGAAATTGAAACACAATTATATACCGCCGGCCTCAAATGACATTATTAAGACAGATTCAATGCAGAATTAAATTTTTTGAAGTGCTGGTGCTTAATCGGTTTGGAGCTATAAACAAATCCCGGAAATGATACATTTAAGAATATTGTCAATGATTGGCCTATACTACTTGAATTTTACCAATCTGGTCTGGTATATTGTAGCTGTGACTTTCCGCAAGCAAGAAGAAATCTATTCTCATGGGAAAGCAATCGGTTACAGCTCGTTATTCCGAAGGTTCGTTATTCCGAAGGCTCTTCAGTCTTAAGATTCGTTATTCTGAAGGTTCGTTTTTCCGAATTTCATTTTCGGATGAACAAATCTTCGGAATAACGAACCTTCGGAATAACGCCACAAATGTTCGGATTAAAGAACCCTTTTTCATTTTCGGATTAATGAACCTCTAGGTATAGGGAATTAGCGTGTTTCGGATTAACGAACCTTCGGAATAACGAACCTTCGGAATATCGAACCTTCGGAATAACGAACAACACC
Source organism: Diadema setosum (assembly GCF_964275005.1). Lineage (NCBI taxonomy): Eukaryota > Metazoa > Echinodermata > Echinoidea > Diadematoida > Diadematidae > Diadema > Diadema setosum. The sequence goes on from NC_092690.1 coordinate 10,941,962, forward strand.
TAAGCAAGGTAGGTGTAAAAGAGGATGATCCATTTTCAGCCCGAAGGAACTCTTCTTTTTTATATTAAACATTCACATTATGATTTACTTTATCATTAATATTTTACTGTGAATCATTGGATGCATATGGTGCATTGGGTGGATAAGACTCCTGACTTTCAATCGGAGGTCCCAACGAGTGCCTACGTCCTTAATTGGATAAGATTTTTTACACTCCATGTCTCTCTAGACCCAGGTGTATGAATAGAATACCTGGTGAATAGGTACCTGGCAAAGCAGACCTATTATCATGTTTATTATATGTTTTCATTATCATCATTATTATCATAATTATTACTTTTATCATTATTATCATCATCATTATCAACACCATCATCATCATCATCATCATAATCATTATTTTTATTATTGTTTCAGAATTCAATCAAATATTTGAAGAGTTTGTTCGCAAAAACCGACAAGTCCATTTTTGAAGATTTTGAAGTACGGTCTCTGTCATAAAGTACAAAATAATACCTTTTAAATGATATATTGGTCACTACATATAAAGGTACATTTTTGAAGTTACGGTCAAATGAATAAAAAAAAATCCTATCATTCTCTCTATTTTTCTTGACCTTTAATCGCAAATATCTCCATTTGGCAAATATGGACTTATCGGTTTTTTGCGACCAAACTCTTCACTTGATCATTAGACATCGCCTTTCTTTCTTGCTGCTTTATCAGCATTTAGATTCAAAACAGGCAACCACTACCCCTTTGGATATAGGGACACCGACAGAGAGTTGCCACAAGACGGCACTTTATCATAGACTCCTCATGCAATTTATAACGTACGTGATTACGATAGAGGCATAGAAATTCAAATAAGGAATTTTGCATGACATGAGATACATTAAAAACGTCAGTAACACAGACAGCGCGAACAAAAATAAATCAATACATTGCTTTCAAAAATGCATTTCAAAAATTGGTTAACTATTGATCTAGTTGTACAAATCAATCAAAACGTCTCGCTTGCCTAATTCTGCTACAAAAATTATTCGAGTAAGTGGATTTTCAACGGCGAAAATGTTTGAAAAGATGATAGCAGTCTATATTTTGCTCAATATGGCCGGTTAAAAAACCCTAATAAAACTATCACAACCAGAGACGAAATGAGGAAAAAGGAAATTCAATGGATAAAATCTGCAGTATATTACTACTATAGGAAAGTCACACACACCGAATTCAGCTTCTAAAATTCTAACTGATACTGCTGTATGAAACTTTTGATCATGGTGAATGCAGCTGTCGAGCCTGTTAGTGTTAGCTGTGATTATGTCCAATCACACTAAGCTTACCAAGAAGCTTGCTTGCATATGCATGGGGTAAGAAAAACTCTCTGGAAAGATCACATGCACGTGCAGAACACGGCACCATGCTGACCATCCGACGCCGAAGATCCCGGGGAGAGAAGCTGCTGGGGCCCGCTGCCACAAAGCTATCGTACGGTGATAAGTTTCCTATTGAAACAAAAGACCGTATTTCATTTCTCATTTTCATGTAATTTCAATACAGCTATATCCTTGACTAAGTCCTATCATTGTACTCTCCCGTGACCGAATGACAGCAAGACAATATGTGCATGATCTTCACGATCTTAAAACGAGTCCTCTATATCGTATATTGAAGGCTTGTTGACAAACGATTTATCTTTGCTTGTGTCATGAATATCATGACACGTGACAAATTTCAATCCGAACAAATTTGACATCATTATTTAACAGCACCCGAAGAGATAAACAGAGACGATCTTAAAGATGGTCGTTGACACGATTTCCCACAAGGAGTCACGTGTTACTGTTGTTGTTTTTTACCTTCGTGGGTAGCAAGTGCGTTCCAATCCCACCAAACATGCACAGATTATTGTACATGTAATTTCAATAGATATGATTTAATGTGCATCTTGATTTTACATCTCATTGGTTTTGAAGAAAAAGAAAGAAAATGAAATAACTGCAGTTCTTTTGTGATATGTCCCATGGAGAAAACTCTCAATTAATTTGAATTTGAATTAGAAATATGTGCAAAATCATCCATATTATGATAATTTCACATAAGTATACCGCAAGACATAGGAAATCAAGAATAGCGCATTCTAGGGAAAAAACGATTATTATTATTATTATCACTTTTTTTTGCTGCTAAACGGTCACTATTATACAACTCATTTTTATAAGTAGAGTATTGCATAAAGGAGAAGGAAAGTATCAATAAGGAATTCAAGGCTTAAAATATTCAAACATGTTGAGTGAAAGAAAATCAAAACGCCCACAGATCATTATTCTGTCCTACTTTGGCAAACGGAAGCAAATGACATTTTTATGGATATTGACTTTTTTATTGATTTGGCATATTTGAGGCATGCTCTATTTAGCCTAACTGAAAAATCCAAAAGTTACAATTTTGGCCCATTTGTGAGATATTCGGGTGGCAAAAGGAAGAAAGAGCACAAATTGCATGAAAACAATTGGCAAAAGGAAGCAAGTTACCATTCTCATGATATGATTGTCACTTGCTTCCCTTTGCCAGATCATTTATATTTATACACAATCTAAAATACTTTGGCAAAAGGGAGCAAGTAACATCTTTATGATATGATTGTCACTTGCTTCTTTTTGCCAATTTATTGTGTTTGCTACATATCTATAATACTTGCCAAAAGGAAGCAAGTAAAATTCTCATGATATGATTGTCACTTGCTTCCTTTTGCCAGATATTTCATGTTTGTTAAAAATCTGAAATACTTTGGCAAAAGGAAGCAAGTTACAACCTCATATGATATGATTGTCACTTGCTTCCTTTTGCGAAATTATTTATATTTGCACATAATCTAAAATACTTAGGCAAAAGGAAGTAAGTGACATCCCTATGATATGATTGTCACTTGCTTCTTTTAGCAATTTTTTGCTACAAATCTATAATACCCTGGCAAAAGGAAGCAAGTTACATAATAATGAGTTTCTATGGGAATATCAACATTCTTCGAATCGTCATAAATGCATCACCATATGACTTGCACCAATACCGACATTATTTCTCTTCACAAATTTCCATGTTGAAGGGCCTACCCAAAAACATTCTTCTTTTGTAGCAATTGTACTCGATGTCACTTGCTTCCCTTTGCCGAAGTAGGGCGGTATTATATTGATCTCAATAAAATAACCATATATGATACCAGTATATAATTATTGATTTAAAAGATAAAAACATTTTGAGTAGTTTAAAGAGATAGTTCAGTTTCGGTTGAGATTGGGTTTCAGGTTTCAAACCTTGTTTTTTTTTTTTAATGATGATTTTTCGAACTATTAGGAACCTCTCATGAAATATACTATAATCTTTAGAGGAATTCCAGGGTTATATGATGAAAATTGGTTTTGAAGTGGCTGAGATATCCAAAGCAAAGCAATTATAAGGAAAGGCGGGACCTGTCTTTCTCGCTTTGTTTATTAATACTTTTTTGATATCTTAGCCATTTCAACACCGATTTTCATCATATAAACTTTGTATTCCTCTTAGAATTGCGTGCACATTAACATTTCATAAAGTGGCTTCCAAGTATCTCAAAAGATGTTAAGTGCTGAATCCTCACCTCAGCTGATACTATACCACCACTTTATAGTAGAAAATGTTTGCTTTCCTACCTTGTAAAGCCATCTTCAACATGTAGCTCCTGGCGTCTTCTCATTCACCGATATTGGTTTGTAAAAGTACCGCGTGTATTCGACTCAACAGCAATTCTGTTACTGACGCGAGCCGTGCACGACTTACGACATTTATACCTATATTTCTTTTACTATAAAGGGGTCGACAAAAGAAAGGTAAATAACGCATCATGTAAGCACAACGTTTTAACTGATTGTGGCGAAATTAATAAAAATCCAGATAGCAATACAGGAGGCAGTTGGGGCGCGCCCAGATTTGCGGGGAAAGTTTATCCCTGTCCGACTTGCACGTGCCTGATTCGCTCGCTGCTTCTGTGACGTCACAACCATGAATTCGATAACGAGCAATTGGATGAGAGAGAGGTAACAGAGATAAGTGTGCGATGAAAACAGTCCGCAAGAGAGGGAGAGAGAGAGAGAATAAAGAATGAAAGGTATCGTATTAAAATGAGCGAAGAACCAATAGGAAGCAAGCTCGTCTACGATGCGCGGGTGTGCTTTGTGTGAACATGTGGTGTATACGAATACGTTTGTGCAAAGAGAGAGAAGGAGAGAGAGAGGGGGGAAGAGGGAGAGATAGATATGATTTGATTGAGGGAGGGATGGGTGGGGATGGGGAAAATGTAAAGAGGTATGAAATATCAACAACAACAAAAAATGAAGACGAAAGAGAGCAAACCAGAAGTAAGCGGACGTCTGGTACAATTTCCTTTTAAGCAGTGAATAAGTGAATTGGATATAACGTGAAGTTACGCGAAAATCATTCAGAACAGAATATAACAGAGAAAGAATATAGAGAGTTTTACAGTAGTCAATAAATTCTACAATGGGTCTGCATTATGCGATAAAAATGTCGACACCTCAGCTGTGTTACACGATTGACATATGTTCTATATAGTCGTTAGAATAATAATGACCAAAGATGAGATTGTTATTATTATTATAAACACGTGATCAAACGAATCATATCCGACGTAAAATGTCAACAAAAACTGAGCGTATTGTCATCTCATTTCAAAACATTTCACAACAGCCTGTTCAATAATATTATGGAATAAAAGAATAATTGTTCAACCTTAACATGGAAAAGGAAGGAGAACGGTTAAAAGTACCCTTCTTTATAGGCCTACTACTGACGATTTCGTCTAAATGACTGTTTAGAAATAATTATGAGTCAATATTTGGACACTCCATGCAAACTATCGGCTGAAGAGACGCCGGGAAAAACTACACGTGTCAATCACACGTCAGACTTGAAGTAAATCTTTCATTTTATTGAGTCATTACATGGTCGGTTTCGTTTGTAGCGATTGTCGAGAAACGGCGGCATCTTTGAAGATTATTTGGCATGCGAAAACGATGTTTCATTCCCACATTTTTTTTTTTTCTTCTTCTTTTTCTTTTTTTTTTTTTACAGTGGCACAAGCACGTGAATTGAGTGTGGCTACTGCGGGCGTTCAAAAAGTTACGAAACATCTGTCAAGTTTTGTCACCTACTCAAAAAAGTGCAAATCTTATTGTGTATCCGAAGAGTAATATCATTTTGATATCTTTCAATATCTCACACACACACACACACACACACACACACACACACACACACACACAAAATCTTCTTCTATGGGGAACTAGTCGTAATCCGCGTTTGTTCTTAAATCATTTCATTTTATTGCATTTATTTCCAAATTCTCATTTAAAAGCAAAATGCAAGGTAAAAATATTAACATATATGTATAGTTAGGTATATGTTCAAGAAATACAACACATTTAGAGAGAAAAAAAAAAGAGTTTAAAAAAGGAAATTCTAAGAAAGAAAATAATTGAGGAGCCAGCAGAGGCCATTGACTTTTCTAACGACTTGGTTCCCACTAATTGATAATTGATAATAGATTTCAAACAGATAATATCAATTGGAAACAGTTATCAAAGTTATTATTTCGGAATACAGATTCAATTTAAATTTCATTTCCAATATCACAAAAATCCATTCAAATACTATAAAAACCAAAACTCAACGCATTAAAAATTACTTGAACATACATTTGAAAGTGTGAAATCAAGCAAGTGAACACAATGGTAAATAAGCTTTATATTTTATTAAAGAAAAAATACTTTTATGAAAAAAATAATGATAATGTTGTACTTCAATGTTATACAATCGATGAAAAAGATGCTCATGACGCTCTAAGCCTTTAGGTTCAGAAAAGGAAGAAGAAGAAATGTCCCATGCCGTTTATTGGAATTTCAGTGACTACAGTCTGATATGAAAATAAGAAATTGCGGTGCATTGATGTTGTTGGTATCTTTGTTGATCATGACAGTGTAGAAGTCTTTTACGGAGGGGGGGGGGGAGGGGATGGGTTGGACGGGGTGACCCTATGTGAGACGATATGAAAAATATTTCATTGCACTGTTTACTTTGAATAATTCATTTTTTGGGGGTGGATGTATTTAGAAAGCGAAGTAAAATGGTCATAGCCAGTAAAAGAATGCTGATATGACAGAGAGCAATTGATGAATTGTTTGCTTCATTTTCTTTAGTTTTGTTTTCGGATAGAGTTTTGCAGAATGTTTTCTTTGTCATTCAATGGATACGCTCAACCATAACGTCATCGGAGGATTTCATGGTTGCCATATCTGGCGATAGCCTTTGATATTTGAAGCTATGAAAATGAGAAGCGGCTCTTACGTGCAAGAGGTTGGTATCTGCAATTAATTGATAGTTCATAAGATATAAAAGTGAATATGATTGTCGAGTCCAGGGTGAGGGAAAGGGGAAGGGCATGTCTCAAACAGAACGGTGTATGCATTGACTGCCAAAGACGGACATCTATACGCAACAAAGTAAATACCAATTAAGTTGTGTCGTTTAAGAAACAATACATTCCGTATTTTGACGCATCCAGCGTAAGCTATTTTGACAGGTTAAAATTTGCTTTCTCCTTCATTGACATTGAATAGGATCTCTGTTGTTGAGATTGGTTGTATTCACGTCCTGCACTGAATAGCGGCAAGAGCGCCGTATCTTAGCCGCTTGTTAATCACGTTCTAATGAGTGATGAGCCCTCAGTTAGGCCTATCTGAATCCTTTCCCAGCTAGCTTTTAATTAAACATCGGACACACATGGCTCAAGGGGAAAGGCAAATCATGGGGTAGGAGATGCTAGTATAGGAAATATAATGTATAAATATAATGGAGTATATAGGAAATGCTCTTTTCAGAATAACAAATGAACTACCGACGTACAGATTTTCGGCTTGATGTGGATTCTTTTGATTGTGCAAATAACTCACCCCTCTTACAAGTCGTGTCTTAAGAAAAGCAAAGGATTTACAAGCGTTATACATACGTAACAACCGCATCATATTATAAGATTTGTATTCGATAACTTCTACTAAGTAAATGTGGAAATTATCATATGATTCTGAATTTCATGAAATAGAATAGCATTAATGAAGATATCGTGTATGATGAGTAGGGTAGGCGGCCAAAAATTAACTAAAGCCTTAAAGTAACCAAAGTTACCAGGGGACATCGACCATAATTTTTGTATTCGTTTTGTTAAAGTAGGACTATATCCTATGAAGTGGTCACAAAAATAATAAAATGTATGATTTTATATCTGTCTGCGGGTCGATGCCGGCTACCTTCTTTTTCCTTTCTCATAAACTTTCTTTTTGTTACCTAGATACCTACAAGGTCAAATAAAACACCCGTTATGTAGCCTCAAACCCTCCTCTCACTCTCGGTTTGCTCTTGGAAAAACATTCAAACACTTCCTTTCTCATCAAAATGTCACAAGTGTCTAATTCCCAACTACTGCAGATCTCTGATTTGTCTCGCGCGCTGAAACGAGCGTTGTTAAACAAGCTGCCTTCCTCCTGGACTTCGAATTAATATTCGTTGAATCATTTAGCCTGAAATGATGCCTTTCAAAATCAAATATTTGAACTCTCAGCACAGCTCTTGTCGTGTTTGCACTGCGGCCGTCGTTGGCCGTGGCCTTGTTTACACTCAGCAGAGAAAGATCTAGCGTATTAGGTGTCGTTTGCAAGAAAAGTCGTAATGAATCGCTATTATTTCAAACTAATTTGTCGATTGTCACGAATTATTATCCATATCCAGTCCCGTGGCGGCGATGCAGGTGGGGAATTCGGGTGATTCATCAGACAGGAAAGCGTATGTTAGTAGAGAAAAGCAAATGCCGTCTTGAATATGATCGTATTGAGAAGTTGTTTTTGAAACGACAGCATATCGCCTGATTTCATTTGGAATTCTGGACGGGGTCTTGGCGGCCACGCGCCCTGCGTGCGCCTGAGAATGGTGTGCGCAACACGTCGTGTGCTGCCAGCGCACGAATCTCACAGCACGGAACGTAACTGGTTCTTCGACATGTTTTCAAGATTGAAAAAAAAGGAAGAACTCTGGAACATTTTTCATGTTCATTTTCTTTAATGATTTCCATCATTTTATTGTGCTTCGGTTTGCTCGCTTGACTTTCTATTACATATAGCTTTTTTTTTTTTTTTTTTGGAAGTGGATGTAATATGGTTAATTAACAAGTGGTAGCACGTGATATTTGTTTGCGTTACGGCATATATGCAGTCGTACAATGAACAATAATCATTACATACAGAAAACAATGCTCCAGATGCACTTTACTACGGCATGAATTAACAGGGCATGCTCTGTTACAACCGATTGACAAAGTGACCTACATCGACATAACTAAGCACTGAATTGTTTTACTAATAGCTAGCCATGATAAAAGAAATCACGGGCGTTCCTACTCGAGGAGGATTTGAACCCAGGAACTCCTGATCTCTGGACAGGCATCTTATCCACTATAGACCATCGAGTCTCCACCCGACCGACATATCCATATATCTCGCAGCGGGTACTGCGTAGTATAATTGAAATTGACGAAATTCTTGCTTAAAGCACTGATCAATTCAGTACTTATTTACGTCGATGCCCCTATAGGGCAATTTGTCAATCACGTGCATGTTCTGTTGTGTACTCTGCTGTGCGCAATGAAAATGGAAAGATGTTATTCGTCTGATGTGAGTAATATATTCCAGCATAGTTCATTAAATATAGAGATTATTAACTCTAACAACATTCGTATAATTATAGACATAAACATTGCATATGTATGTATCTATATAATTGTGACAAAATATCAAATCCATCCGGGGTTCTCCAACATCTATTTTCATCATCTGCCACATTTGTATTGCTCTCCCAGGATGAAAAAAAAGCAAATAAACATTTATTATCAGCATTATACCAGTGTTATATCACATTTACATTATATAACATGATATCATGTATTCATTTATGTATTTATTTACGTATTTATTTATTTATTTATTTGATTTACTTACTCATTTCTTTATTCAGTCATCTTTCAGCATCAATGTCATTATGCCATTATGATTACAAAAACACGAACCTAATCATCATTCTAAAACGATACGTCTTTTATCTGATCTAAACGCTCCGGTGACACACCAATATCGCTCGACTTTCACTTTGACCTTGATCAGCTGATCATTCACCTAGGCATAAAATTAGAAAGAATTATGTACTTAAATGAAAAAAAAAATCACCCTTTTAGTGAACGATAAATTCTCTCTCGCAGTCATATATGCAAATCATGTTTTCACACCTCTTAGTTTGCCTCACCTCATGGATGTCCATGTAATATTTTTTGTTTGTGCACAAATTGACTAAGACGAAGCTTTATCGGTAGGATTCAAATAAAATCTTAATTTGTCTATCTAGCAGTAATGACCTATGAAAGGAAAGGTACATAGTTGCTACGTTATTGATAATATATATATATATATATATATATATATATATATATATATATATATATATATATATATATAGATATAGATATATATAATTTATATATATCATCTTTTAAACCGATGTTTTCACGTACAAAAAGTGGAAGAATTTTATGGTGGTGAAATCCTTCCATTGCCGTATTTAAACATGTCAAACTGCTCATATTGAAAAACCATGTTAAAACGGTTACAGCTCGTTATTCCGAAGGTTCGTTATTCCGAAGGCTCTTCAGTCCGAAGATTCCTTATTCCGAAGGTTCGTTTTTCCGAATTTCATTTTCGGATGAACAAATCTTCGGAATAACGAACCTTCGGAATAACGCCACAAATGTTCGGATTAACGAACCCTTTATCATTTTCGGATTAACGAACCTCTAGGTATAGGGAATTTGGGTGTTTCGGATTAACGAACCTTCGGAATAACGAACCTTCGGAATAACGAACAGCACCCGTTAAAACTATGAAGTCCATGTCTGCCGTGTCTGCTTTGTCCCAGTCTACTGTACTTTATTTTTGCCGTATGGTTTTAATGGTACTTGTACGTACTTAGATTGTAGTGTCTATAATGTAACTTTTAATTCCCTTCTTAGCTAACTTGAACACAAAGTACATCTTTGCTTCAAATCATTGTTCATGGATTAGTGACTACGTGCACGATTACAAATAATTTCTTTCGGTTCAGATCGAAGATGTGTTGTCTTAGAATGATATTGATAGTGTGGGGGCGTTGTGGCATAGTGGATAAGACTCCCGACTCCCGATCGGAGAACCCGGGTTCGATTCCCTCCCAGTGCTTACGTCCTTGGGCAAGATGTTTTACCCACAATTGTCCCTCTCGACCCAGATGTATAAATGGGGACCTGGCAACAATGGGGTAATAATAATGGCAGGGCCCTCTGGTAGAGCAGTAGCAACACTGAAGAGGCTACCCTGGATAAATAAGACATTATTATTATTATTATTATTATTATTATTATTATTATTATTATATATGTTCTCTTTATGGTAATGGCGTCTAAATTCTAGTGTGTAGGAAAATAAAAATTCATTTATATAACACAAATTGGTGTTTGCCATTATTAAAGCTTGCCTCACACTGCTTGGTTTGGTTTTGATTTCAAAATCAACGTGCTTGCAGAAGTACAATATTAAATTACCTTGCGTATCATATCACCAACCATATGCCAACGGGCACTTCGTGAAAACCATCATTTACAACTGAAAGAGAATATAGTATCTTGTATCTTTAATTCGTTAGAATATACGGTTGTATGTAACTGACAAAATCAATCGTGTGTGCTGTAAATCCAGTTCCGTAATATTTCAAACTTTTTTTGAGAATTAGTTTCATATCATTGCGTAAAATATCACCGCCATTCATTTTGATTTACAGCATGTTTCCAGTCATCATTATCATTATTGTGTTTGAGCATATAATATACCAAAATGATGGCCTACAAAAGATATGGTTTCTACACATGTAAACATGTAGTTCCTGTTTATTATACTCTATACATACAAGGGAAAAAATAATGTTTATAGCTTTAGCCACTGTCTGCATACATAATGGTTTATGTATGTAATCTGTGTGTGCGTATGTGTGAGAGTGAGAGTGTGTGTATAATACTCTACGAGATCAGTCTCCATGCACCAACTGTATCTAGCTAAAAACCCAAGACCGAGTATAAAAAGCAGTCTTTTTCATACACAGTAACGAAGCTATTAACTCACTACCTGTGTTTATCAAATCCTCCGCCTCACTGCCCCTTTTTAAACGCAATGTCCGCAACATCCAGGTGGTTACTAGAAGTAGTTAATTTCTCGTTTCTTTGAATGTTGTACACATGTATTCTTCTGTCACCTTTCTTTCTCTCACTCCCTTTCTCTCTCTCTCTCTCTCTCTCTCTCTCTCTCGCTTTATCCATCTACAGAGGCTCTCCACTTTTATGAAATGTATTATTGTGTATGTTTGTATATGATTGTTATGTATATATTTCATTGTATCATAGATGCGATTTGTTACAGCAGGGCTCCCTTGGAAAGCAGGCCTTGTGTCTTGAATGGGACTACCCTAGTTTGCTTTTATAAAGAAGACAATAAATACAAATAAAATAAAAATAAACATAATACATATATATATATATATATATATATATATATATATATATATATATATATATATAATGTATATTTATATATATATAATAATATCAGCTCAAGAATTTTGACGGATTGGATTCCACCGCATGCCTTTGTCTTTCAATGTCAACGCACGAATAACTGAGCATTACTTTATTAATTTCAAATTTCTATTGGTTTTAATATCTTGTCATTTGAAGTCACTTCTATACAAGATTTATTTGGCTCTTGTTTCTTTAACATCTATAGTGTATGCATCAAAGGATTGCATGAAAATTACCCGATTAATGGCATCCGAGCTTTCACCGATGAGTTTCCCTGCGACGTTCATGCATGATCACTTCTTGGCTCTTTTTCTTCTCTTTCTCTCCTGTCAGAGATTTTGGGCTTCAAACCTGCCCGTGGGAAAACAGCTGATGAAATTAAACTCATTTGAATTAGTTTCGTATAGAATTCGAATATTTTCATCATCTCCCTCCACTAGTATTGCCCATCTTCTAGGAAAACATGACGTCACAATGCATTGCTATTCTATCATTGTTCGCTAAGACGAGGGACAATGCCGCCACACGTGACCCGGGGACGAGGACTCGGTTTTCCACCGTTAACAACTGGAGTGCCTCAACAAAACAATGCGTTCTGCTCGATGTCCATTTACCCGCGTTGTTTTCGTTGACAGCGCGATAGGTGTTTAAACTCTAGGAGTCAACCAGAATTCTCCCATCCGGGAACGTGAGAATCCGCCTTGTGTGATCGTTGTGATGACTCGGACAGATCAGCCATCTTACGCTATGAAAACACGACTTACTATCGTCCAGATTCCACCTTCCCAGGCATTGCAAAGGCGCAGTACAGAGAGATAAACAGACGGTGAGGTTTCAGTATATAAGACAAGCAAAAAATCTACGAAGACAGATAAAAGTATATTCATAGAGCAATTTGATAAAGAGATGAAGCGAGACATACACGGACAGACTGACTGACTGACAGATAAATCAACAATCAGAGCAGACTTGTATCGAAAGTGAGAACTGAAATTAAACAAGTTGATGAATCTCAATCAGATCATGTGTTTCTAATTTTGATTGAAATATCTCGTTCTCACGGCTAGCTTTCCAAGTCAGTTAGGTTGACTCATGACAGAGTAGTCGAAGCGCGGGAAATGATCGATCGCAGGCTGCAGAGAAATATGAAATTTGTTTTCTTGTTCCAGAATATGTGGTTAGCTTTATTTTGTGGTTATAAAGACAGAATGAATTTCAAGGCCAAGCGCTCACTTGGCAGTGTGTGGGAAAAGACAGAATCTTGTTGAAGTCGACGGGTTATATTTGCAGCGATTCGTCTTTGAAAATCCTACGTCCTTTCTCTATCGTTTCTTGTGGAAACATACAAGATAAAAAAATAGATGAAAATACACGTGGTACTGTATATGCGTCATATTTACTTTTCATTTTTCTTCATGATGTCTCACAATTATTTACTTATTTCTCTACATATCAGTCTGAACTTGACTTAATGCAAATTCATAAACTTCTGTTTATCTAATGTCTTCGTCCACCATTGTATGTTACAAGTGAATCAATTGAATGATTATGTATGTACACGCTGTATATATTATGCATAAATGTATAATCTATGTGAAGAGCTTGCTTCCAAAAGGCTCTAAATCCACTGAAAAATGATAGATTTAGCGCCAAACCAAAAGCTTTCCTTTTCCTAATAACATTTATCTCTTTGGGTTCTTCTCCTCCATTCTTCTTAAATTACGCTAAGTGGAGAAATAAAGCTTACTGAAACTGAAAGAGAAACACACATACACGCACAAACACTCACGTATGCGTATAATTATGAACATTATTATCATTTAAAGAGACAAAAAGAAACAAGCTTGTGTTTAATAGCGTGTATGTGTACATTATGAATATGATTACACACAAATAACGAGGGAAGGAGAAGTTCATCAACACATTGTTTTCAACGTTTGGACCGTCTGTGTTTACCTGGAACAATAAATTGTTCCTTCCTATTTACGTTATCCTTTTATTCATTCAATACCAGCAAAGACTTACAAATGTTCAAAGGGATCGACGCTTATGTAAAGCTGCCAAGAAAAAAAAAATCTTTGAAGTATAAGTAGCCACATAGCCTTACCTGGCTTTGGCCCAAGATCTACAAATCGCTACGTTAAACTTTGCTTGTAGCAAACACTAACGACTACTTATGACACGGTGATAATAATTGTTAATGAACAGACGTTTCTATCGATTTTCAGTATTTTTCTTTGCCACAATAGGCACCTACGGTGATACGCTACCTCATAATGAGAGCAGTCTTTTCTTTCTCAACCTCCGCGAATATCAATTGAAAACGAGCAAATAACAAGACAATAAAGCGATGCTAAATTATTTGTTTTCTTTCCGTATAGACATTGTCACCAGACGATCGAAGAAAGGCGCGGGCGCGGTGCGGATCCTGCGTCTGACGTCCGTTCTCTCGCTCGGCTGGCATTCGGTGAATTGCAATCAGCCTTTTGGTTTCTTTAGTCTCTGTCTTCACTCTCAATAAGCTCTCCAACTGCCCCTCCCTCTGACCCTCTCTCTCTCCCTCTCCCTCCTCATCCCCCCCCCCCCTCCCTCTCTCTCTCTCTCTTTCCACTATCGCTCAAACAGAAATCTATTTCGTCAGAGTTCACGGGATGGTATAGTATTGATTGAGATGAGGATTTAACTTTTAACTTTTTGAGAGATACTTGAAAAACACTTTTGAAATGTTAACGAGCATTCAATTCTAAGAGGAATTCCGGGTTTATTTGATGAAAAGTGGCTTATCATTATCATTATTATTATTATTATTATTATTATTATTATTATTATTATTATTATTATTATTATTATTATTATTACTATTAATATCATTGTTATCATTATTATCTACTTGTCCTGGTAAAGAATAAAGGTTAAGGTATGAAGTTGTGTAACTGTTTGTGGAGGTGGTGGTGGTGTGTGTGTGGGTGGGTGGGTGTGTGGCTGCAGGTGGTACTGACTGGAAAAAGATAACATTTTTCATTCTAATAATTAATTACTGTTGATTGTATGCTGTTTGCAAACGTTCAAGATGAATGTTTTGTTATATACATGTAAAATTGTAGAAATCAAATGAAGATTATTGAAAAACAAAAACAAAAAAGCTACATGTACCACTTATCACGTGCATAAGGCATGGATGCAATACACAGTTGCCAGGTTTAGTGTACAGCCCGACCTCGATTATTTGGCCCCCTCATATCCAAATATCTCTATAAGGACCTATGCTCCTACTGTGGACTCCTGTTTTAACCCTAACTAGGCCGGGGGGGCCTCCGAGGCCCCCCCCCCTCGACGTTCCGCGCGATGTATCGCTAACGCGAAAAGCTATCGCCACGACGTTTCATGACTTTTTTCTTTCAAGTCTCCCGCATCTTTTGACACCAAATTTGCGATGCCCGGGCGCGCAGTTTCGAAGTTGCGCATAAATATGTATGTGCATGTCAGACCAAAAATTGCTCAAAAACGTGAATTTGTGTACAATTTCAATGCAAACTGTGCTTACAGGCAAATTTCACAAAAGCATGATTATTTGGGGGTTTTATTGATTAAAATCAATTATTAATATATTTTCTTGTTCGGAACAATGTCGCAAACAAGTTTCATCGAAAAAACAATGAAAAACATAAAGTCGAAAAAACAAAGAAATACATAAGAAATTCAAAAAACAATAAAATACTAAGAAATTTTTTCTGATGGCACAATTTTTTTCTCTTATATTTGCTCAGGACACTAAAAAGAATATTTACACAAAAAATGTGCCCATTTTGAGCTTTATTTAGTGATTTATACCAAATTGTCTGATTTCATGCATCATCACGCATAAATTAGCATAATTTAGCATAAATGATTATTTTTTTTAAAATTTAACTTCATGGTACTTTAGATTACATCATAGGCAATGTGTGTGCCAATTTTCGTCGCGATCGCGCGGTCGACGGCCGAGATCTGGAGGGGGGGCCTGGGAGGCCCCCCCCCCGGCTCTATGATCTTCCTAAATAGCCCGGCCTAGTTAGGGTTAACAACCAGAAGCTAGCCCGAAAATAAAAGCATGCGAATGTTTTTGCTTGCCATAATGTTCAAGTAGTTAATGTCTTGATTCCACGGAATTAAAAACACGCAAAACTTTTCTTAACCGGCCGAGCGCGAAAAATAAGTCGCGCGAAAATATCCACTTCTACAGTATTCTCTGATTGAATAAATGACATTTTCACTCACAATACAAAACACTCCAGCACAACTTTATTTATTTGTTCCAAATTTATTTTCACTAAAAAGGGACGACATCTACAAATAATCACACAAAAATAAATACACAATCGCATGTTTCTTTTTAAAAATGACACAAACTATGATATGCTTGCGAGAAATATTCTTAAAAATATGTCTTATTTCATAAACTACATTTTGAAATCTGATTATGTACAAACTTTATATCAAAAAAAAAAATCTGAGTAGTACATAGTAAGAAATATTTGATATCATACACGACAAAAATTTGGAATGCATAGTAAAAAAAAAAAAGGAAAAAAGTGAATCATTGCTTTGATCAAGGTGCTGAGATTTATAGAAATTCCAGTTGACACCGGAAGATTTTGACTCAAATAAATTTATCAGTCATTGATGTCATAAGAATATGATTCAAAATACTTTCTGTAATATTGACATCACCAAAAAGATCTAAGAAAAAAAAAAATTCCTGCAATTAATGTAATTACACAAGATACATTTTTTGTGTGTCCTCTGCTTCTCAGTTCTTGATAATCACATAAAGATGAGCAGTATTTCACTTTATTTTGTTGAATAAACACTTTGAAGACATGATCCAACTCTGAGTTATACACATTGATAAACAAGATATATTCTCTTTGCATAAAATGTGAAAGACTTCTAGGATATGATTAAATATACAGAAACACACAATATGTACATTTAGAATACAAATCACACAATTTGTACCAAAGTCTCTACAGTATTTGAATACACTACTTTCCTGACAAAGTGAATCACTGTAAATTTTTTGCTTTGATGAAACAATAAGTTAATATCTTATTCATAGATATCAGAAAAATAAAATTATCCATTTCAGGTCGACTATACTTTCGAAAATAAGATTTTGCATTGAACAAAACTGGTTGAATTTTAATATGAATCTTACACGTTTGTTCATCATGTAGACAAATTAAGTTTGAAAACGTTGCACCACAATATGCCTGTGTCCAATATTGGTCTGTCAAGTGAAAGTGGTTTTTTTTTTCGAAGTATTAACTCGAAAATGAAAATGAATCCCAACATTTCAATTTTGTTTTCAACGTCATAGGGCAATTTGATTGTCCAATCACTGATAGGATCATTTGACTTCATTCATGTAATCATACCGTTAATGAAGGAAGTATCACAAGGTATTCTTTATTACTTACATTTTCCCACAACTACAATGCAACTTCACCCCTCCACGCAGAATTTCATGGGCATAAATTAACAAGAATGTCATTTCTCGACATAAGTTAGAGACTACGGTCAATCTATGAGATCTCCCGAGGAGTCGCCAACAATTTTTCAAACTACGAACTAGTCGGACGGAACAAAATTGGGCTGTAGAAGTCAGAGGGTTGTGACCTACAAGTCTATAAGTGAATCAACCTTGCTTCAAAAACTGCATACAACAAACAGCAAACGGAATTCCTTTGGAGGAAATTCTGACTAAGAATAAAAGTTAAATAAATAATCCTCTGCGTAGCTACAAAACCCACTTTCTTCACACTGCATTTTACAAATGGATATTGATATGATTGGAACCAGAACTGCCAGTTATCTCTTTGATGGCATCTGATGTACTTTACGACCTGTACTAAATAAGCATCAGAGAGAAGATATGTCCATATTTTTTTTTTATTCTGTAAAGATTACTCTGACCATCAAAAAGTAAAGGTGGGGCCAAGGAAAACAAACAAACCAAAGGAGATAGACACAGGCCTTCATTCTAGAATGCTAGCTCTGTGTTCATGATTGTGTTTTGTTTTAGTTTCTTTCGTTTCTTTGATGTACAAGGACATAATACAGTTCATATAATGAGACTTATTCATATTTTTTTTTCCCCTTCAGAGCATGAATATGGGCAAATAGTGTTTCAGTAGCAAAATGACACCAGAGGTCATTGGTGACCTATGTAGTCCAGAAATGTTTTATGGATTAAGCTGCAAAATATCCCATTAGGACTCTAGCTAAGAAAAAAACAACAAAACAAAACACATTAACACTTCAAATGCACACAAAAATTCACAAACACTCACATTCAAACGTGTACATTGTACAAACACAGATGGACGGCTTTATGTACAGGATGCAATACTGAGTATGTACAAATAGGTTCTGTCACCATAGGACTTGGAAAACATTTTTTGAAAAGGCACATATACTTTGAAGATTTCTGAGTCACTTTGTTTTCCAACAAAACTTTCTAACCTCCTTCAATAATAACTGGACAGAAGTACCAGTAGTAAATTATTTCTGCATGTTTTCACATGAACAATTTACCAATAGATAGTAGATTGAGTAGGATATGCAGTTTAATAACTTCAGGCATTTTAATTGTCTATTGCTGCATTTGAAGACATGATTCCCTACTCACAAAGTGCATCTGATCAAAAGATTTCATCATCCGTGAACTTGCGGTAGATTGACAGAGATGACTACACACAGCCTCAAAAATCTGTGTGCGCTGACTCAACTTCAGAACAAATTATCAAAGAATAAAAACTCTGTCAACAATGGATGAGATACAGTAGGTGTAGGCTTAAGTTGAGGGATGGGCAAAAGCGAGTAGCTAGGATGTGAAGAGAGAAAAATGGTGTCAATATCAACGAAACCAAGAAGGTTTAAGTTGAGGAATGGTCAAAGGTAAGGAGCTAAGACGATCCATCTCTCTCTTTATGTTTCTTGCTGAGTTCGGCCTCCACCTGCTCGATCTTCTTCGTCAAGTTGGTGACCTTCATTTCCAGGGCGGATGCCTGCATCCGGATCACCTCGGCCGACTTCTCCCCACCCCGGGCTGCGCCCGAAGTGGTGGTGGGAGGTGCATCCCCGGCGCCGCCCGCCTCGGCTTGCTGCAGTCCTTCCCTGGCTGCCTGCAGGTCCAGCAAGGCCCTGGCTAGCTGGGAGTTCAGCTGGTCCAGCTGGCCCTGGGTCTGCTGGATTTGGAGGTCGACGAGTTCGCGATGGCTGCGGAGCGTTGAGCTTGCCTGGATTGTGATGACGGGTCTGGTGGAGGTGGGGGCAACAGAAAAAGAGGAATTACACTTACTAGGTGTTCATGGTTGTAATCAATTCATACATATCTTCAGTAATAAAATCATTTGGAAATTCAGTATGAAATGTTTACAAAGTGTGACAGGTACCATTCAGTGAAAGCCAGCGACTTATCAACCTGAAGAAGACTTGTCCTGAGCAAAGCCCTACTTGGGCAGGTGTCTATGGGAAGTGTATTTAAGAGAAAAATAAGCTCGTCTTTAACAGGTTGAAATAGTTTTCATCTGCCAAGAAAATAATGTGGTACTAGTGTGTAATGCAACAATATATTGACTTTGTCTTCCTCATGATGTTTCAAAAATTAACAGGACATTCTGATAGACAGCTTTTTCTTAAACTTCACTGTATACGAGGCTGGATAACATATTGCAAATTATATCAAATTAATTCAATATCACAATTTTTCACAATCCCTCCCAGCTGATATCATCAAAGCCATTCACAAGAACTGGGCAATCGGTCTACTATAACAACAACCATAACCACTTCAGGCCAGGACTAGAACATAGCACCAGATCCAGAAATAAAGTAGAAACCAGAGAAGCACTCTCGAGAGTGCAGACCTCCGCCAAGCAGCTAATTTCCACCACTGATCTTGTTCCACCGTGTCTTTTTCTTCCGGAAATCAGTTATTTTCACCCATACATACACTGTATGCCTGCTGAAAATCATCCGATTCCCAATATAGCCTTTTGTAACGTGATTCACTTCCAGCTGCGCAGTGCTCTTTGCCCTAGCAGAAACTAGAGCATGAACTTAAGTGCGCGCATGCAAACCTCAAAGCAATATGCATCTTAAACTTCCCAAGTTCATTGACCCTACCTGCCAAAATATCAAAAATCTTTTATAAAATCCCTAAAACTTTCCAGATCACAACTGACATTTAATCATCTGTTCTTTGTGTTACAATTCTCAACCTTTCATGTAAGTTTCATTCAAAGCCATTCACAACTTTGTGAGTTATTTTGTTTGTGGACAAACAAACAAACTAACAAACCACGGGCAATGAAAACATAACCTCCCTTGGTGAAGGTTATAAAAAGGCGCAGTCAGACTGGCAAAAGATCGAGAAGTTTAAGATCGCAAAGTTTTGGCCATTGGTACGCGCAAGAAAGAGTGCGCCGTCCGATGGCCAGTGATTGTGACGTAACAATGCACATCTGTACATGACAATGGCCTTGTCCTTCGGAGACACTGCCCGCAAACAAATTGAGAAGTTTCACCGGAAGTTTCGCGGGAAGTGTGCAGTCACACTGGCAATGCTTCGAGATCTTAAAGATCGGGATCTTAAACTTCTCGATCTTTTGCCAGTCTGACGCGCCTAAATACGGTATTTTATCCCCAGACCAAGACTTACTTGTCTTTCTCCTCTCCTGGCACCACCTTCTTGCCTCTCAGCTCCTTCAGCCTGGTCTCCACAAAGTCTGAGGTGGACTTGAAGCCACCGTGGGACACCATGTACTCCCTCAGACGAGACTTTGACGACTGCTCCTGTTCCTCCGTTATTCTCTCCTTGATGCTCTGTGGAGAAAGAACGATATCATTAAATGTCTCTTGTAGGAGGACAACACCACATCCTTTCCGTTTCACATTCTTTAATATGCATTCATTAATTCCATAACATTTCACGCCTTGGATTATGTTCATGCTTCATGACGGACAAAAAAAAAAATTAGTCTGTACGCGTACCATATTCAAAATGAAACACTCCTACACTGTATGTATATACATGTACTGTATATATCTACATTGTATTACACTCTATCAGGAGTGCTTCTATGAGATGTGACCCACTCAATTTAGGGCCCTGCTGACATCTAAATTACAGGAGAACCAAAGTACATCCTCTTAATTTCACATTTTCATGAATTTTCTTCCGATAACAGTTAAGTCTCGGAACTCTGGAAATATTCAAATGAATGATTTTTGTGTCAAGTTGTTTGTATTGCAACTGACTGACAAACTGCACTTTATTAACGTTAATAAACATAATTATTTAGAATTTGAAAAGTAACCATGACAAAAAAAAAAAAAAATGATGGGCATACACACTCATGTGGGATGGCAATGATTTTTATAAAATCTTATGAATAAGTGGTGTTTATTTACACTGATGGAGTGCTATTTGTCAATCTGGAAATACCGGTATTGCTTTTGAAGCACATAAAGAGATAAATGGAATTGAATGATTAGACAGTTGTGCATCAGTGATACACCGTTGATATGATTCTCCATTGAATCGAGGCAAAAGAGGAGAGGATTGGGAAACTGAAACCAACCTCCTTTGAGAAGTTGTCCTTCTCGGTGTTCTTGACCCGAGTGTCTACCAGCTCCGTCACCATATTGGCCTTCTCGTTACCGTCCTTGCCTCGCTTGAAGAGCAACTCCAGAGGGCGCTTGCCCTTTGGCATCACATTGCCCATCAGGGCCTTGGCTCCCTGTGTGACCTTTGACCTCGAGAAGAACATGTCCTGGCATATGATCTTCATGCCCTGTGGATTGTCACAAGATAAAACGAACATCACAAGTGCATTCCGAATTCTCGCTAGCACAGCAAACCTCTCAACTAATTCTACGTGGCCAGCAGTTATGACAATACATCTTGCATCATGAAACACTTGCTGTCTACTACACCATATAATGTACATTTAGTGAGCCCAACTTTTCGCGAAACGCGACTTTCCGACAATTTGGTAAGTGGTTAAATTAGCGATCGTGAGAGTACAGAACTGAATGGAGAAATGTATACATGCACATCATATTTATGTAAGGACCAGAGTTGATATCTCCATTGTGTCTTTATAAATTTTCTTACAGCACATGATTTGCAAAATTCGCATAAATACCCTGCAATGAATATAAGGCCTGTACAGTCCTTGATTAAAGCCCAGACACATTGTAACCCACTATTTGGGGTAAATGGGATGGGTTATTGAAAACTAAAATATAAGGATTCTGCATAAGAAAGAACAAAATAGCACATACAAGGACACACTGGGTTGGGCCTGGTTGAAGAATTCACACACTAGTTAGAAAAGCACGCACAACCACGGCTGTCTATCTTTCTTACTTACGTATTCATTCATTCATAAATTATGATGTGTGGTATGCACATGATTTTTTTACTGGTTTTTATTTATGTGTGTTTCAGTTTAATATCTCAGCATGTCATAGTTGTTGAAATGCATTTTTAAAATTTCTTTCCTTTGAAGAATAAGGGCTCCAACTAAAAGCATATATGTTGCTTCTCATGAGTCCTGGCCTTAACATCACTTGCTCATCTGTCAGGATTTGCACTGATTTATACATTGCAAAATAAATGCATGAATTAATCAATCAATAGATCTAAAGAGCTAGCAGATTGTCTGACAGATGCTACCAGCCTTAATGATGAGCGCAGCATCTAACCAGGTAGCAGCCTTAGCTGAAATCCTGCCAAAAATTCACAGGTGGTATACGTACAAGTTAGGTAAATAATTCTTCAGTCTCAATTTTTTGTCAATTTTCATGAATGGCCCATTAACTTTTGCTAGCAAGAAAACACACCACCACCAACAACAAAATTCCACTTATTAGTGGAAGGTGAAAATGAACAGTCACATACCGTCCAAATTCTGGTCCAGGTAATTTAACTTGCAGGATAAGAAGGGACAATGCCTCTGATATCAGAGATTTGTTCATAGACCAAAGTGAGATGGTTACCTTAAAGAACTCCCTCAGGAACAAGGGGTTGGTGTCATCCTTGAGGTCGCCGACCTTGATGTGGGCCAGGCAGTGGACGATGACCATGACGAATTCGCCGACGGAGTCGAGACGCTCGTGGCGCACGAAGAGGATGCGCTTGGCGTGCTGGTAGAAGAAGGAGTGGCGGAACATGTTGCGGCCGTAGTCGTTCTGGGGCAAGGAAGACGCCAGGAGGAGCGTGACCTCCGGCGTCCGCATCGTCAGCCGCAGCAGGTGGGTGATGAAGACCCCGAAGCGGTAGACCACAAACTGACTGGGGGAGATGCTGTCGATGTCCAGCGGCGTGATCTCGTCTCCAAGCGTCCACTGGGCATCCTTGAGGTCAATGAAGGCGTCGTTGATGGAACCTGCCAAAATCAAACATGACAGCAACTGGTATATTAAAATGCAAGGACTAGATACTCCATATTCTAATTCTGTCCAAGATTGTCTTGGAAGTCCTGTAACGTGATAAATTGGGATGTCATTCCTACTGCTTATGTAATCACGTTGACATGTCAAATTGTTGTGCCTGTGAGGACTTCTATAACTTGCATTCTGGACAAGTTTTGAAGGAATCTGTCAAAAGGCATTTCCAGAATTATATGCTGTCTTCTTTACACGTAATAAGATGAACAGTGTAGGCACTCCAATAAAATGTAAAAAATAAATAAATAAATGAATATGACAGAATCAAATAATTAGGAATCTGTCATAAGGCATATCCAGGATTACATGCTGTCTTAATTCCACGTAATTACAATCATAAGCACTGCAATGAAATGTAAAAAACAGAAGAAGAAGAAATAATACAAATGACGGAATTTGTTCAACTAATTCATTCAGAGCATGCACATCGAGTAAATCTTGAAGGAACAAAGCTACGTACAGGTAACATTTCAACAACAAAATATTTGTACATTAAATTCAGCACATATAAGAGGTGAAGATTGACGGTTTGAAGACTGACCTTTAACCCCAGGTTTGAAGCCCAGAGTATCCTTGAGCATCTCCTCGATCTCCTTGAGGTCGGTGAAGAAGGGAGAAGCCATGAGGGCAGAGTACATGGCCTCGTTGACGCCGTCCGGCAAGTCGGGTCTGTCGTCCAGACCGTCCACCTTACGCTGGGCCCAGTCCCCTGGGGTCTCTGGCCTCCACGCATTCACGCTGGTCATGTTCAACTCAGATGCCCCTGGTAATGAAAATAGTGAGGGATGATTAGTAAGTGTGATGGGATTGCTACATCTAGAAGGAGGCCAGATTGCTTCGAAATCAAAATATATTACTGTATAAGCTGTTATTTCTGCGAGGATTTAATTTCTGCAAATTCTGCGAATCACTGTTGGACTGCAAATTTAACAACACACAAAAAATTTTGCAACATGCTAGGGTAATAGTGCAATTATATCCGTGACCTCCTCACTTGCGAAAATGGATACGATTGTATCTGTACGCGAAAATAACAGCTTGTAAAATACTACTAGAAAAGGCAACATATTTTTTTAGACTCACACAAAAGTAAAACATAACCATGTGCATGCAGGAAGAGAAATATTTAGA
This sequence comes from Diadema setosum, assembly GCF_964275005.1. Taxonomy (NCBI): domain Eukaryota; kingdom Metazoa; phylum Echinodermata; class Echinoidea; order Diadematoida; family Diadematidae; genus Diadema; species Diadema setosum. The sequence goes on from NC_092690.1 coordinate 10,966,341, forward strand.
TATGACCAATATACAGAATCAAAAACAACAAAAATAGACAAAAAAAAGAATACATAACAAGTACATACATGTATGTGTATATAGACATGAAAATGTAAACAAAAAAAAAAGTAGGCAGATAAGGGATTGAATTACAAACATGTGGATAACAAGCCACAAAAGCCATCAAACATACAGAGAGACTGACAGGCTTAGACAACATCTCCAAGGCATTACAAGTTGTATATCCCTTTTTGAAACATAACAAAATTTGCATGGTTGAAGAATGTCTTCCGACATCATGTATGAAATCTCACTGTAATGTATCTCATACAATCATGTAGTTCTTAAACAAAAAGAAATGCAAAACTTTGCCCATGTCACTCAAGAATATGCTCCCCTTTTCTTCCCATAATAACAGCTGGAATTCATTATGGGTCAAAATAAATTGACTGGAAATCTACAATATTCATTACAACTCCGTCATAACAAAGTTTTCAGGTTTTCACCGTTGCAAAAAGAACACACCAAGTTAGTATTTTATTGTTCTTTGTATTTCTTTGTTTTTTTCGACTTTTCCGCTGAAATCTGTCAACGTCATTGTCCAGAACTTGAAAATGTGCTATTAATTGATTTTAATCAATAAAACCCCAAATGCTTGTATAAAATTTGACTGTATGCACAATTTGCATTGAAACTGTACATTTCAAGAAATCACGTTTTTGAGCAATTTTTGGTCTGACATGCATGTACATATTTATGCGTAACTTTGGAACCACGTGCCCAGGCGTCGCAAATTTCGTGTCAAAAGATGCAGGAGACTTGAAAGAAAAAAGTAGCGAACTATCACGGCGATAACTTTTTGCGATGGCAATACATCAATGGGAATGTCGAGGGGGGGGGGGGGGGGCTCCAAGGCCCCCCCCCCCCCAGCCTAGTGAGGGCTAAAAGGCCACTCCTCACTCACCTTGCTGCTGGATGAGGTTCATCCTATCCAGGGTCCTCCTCTCGTCCACGTCGGCCTGGTTCTTGAACTCGCCCTCGATGCGCCACGTCTCCTGCTCCTGCTTCTTCTTCCGCCTCGCCTCGAGGCGCGCTCGCGTCCGCTCGGCGCTCTTCTGCTGCTCCTTCTGGAAGTTGGTCTCAAAGCGTTTCATGTTCTCCTCGTGCTCCTTGATCAGTTTCTAAAGACAAAAATCAGAAAATAACTCACTCCATCAGATATCTCCTGGACCAGGTTCTGCAGGCATAACCAGTAAACTGCTTGCTCATCATTTATTAAATTCTATCATGAGTAGGGTACGCAGGGAATAATTTTCCCGGTACCGCATGGCAATTTGATACGCATTCTTTGCACACATGCCCCACAAATTGTCTTTCTTGTAGCAGTCCTATTCCACAGAAGTGTGCAGGATACCATCTGACATGCATGGCTGTGTATTGTTCAGAAGGTGAAACTGCTTACTCAATTTCGAGTTGGAAAATTATTCCCTGGTATGTCTTCATCTCTTGCGGCTCATGTTGTTTTCAAGGGCATTTATGAATCCACACTTCATGTTTATGTATCTCACCTATGATCTCATCTAGAGCTTCAAATGATGCTTTACAGATGAGATACGTGTATGTCATCAATCCAACCCAGCCATGTTTTGTTTCAGTTTGTTTTTTTAAGCTTCTCAAATTTTTGTATTTCCTTCATCACGAAAAACAAACACACAGCACTGATTAAATAATTGTAACAACCCAAGACAACAATGAATATTAGTTTCATAACTTGGTTTTTGATGTCATCACACCCCCGCCATCCAAATGACCCAATTTTTGTTTATGGTTTGGCAGTAAAAGTCACCATACCTCCTTGGCCTCCTCGTTGCCCTCGCTGTGCTTGAGTTCCTGCTGGAGTCTACGCTCGGCCTCCTCCTTCTGCTGCTCCTTGGCTCTCTGTTTCTCCTCCAGTCTCTTCCTCTCCCTCTCCTCTTCCTTCGTTCTTTCCTTCTCCAGCTCTTCTTCCAGGGCACTGGAGGGATGGTGGGAAGGGACAATAAAGGTGGTTCTCATTACTATCCCACTATAAAACTCTCTTACCCCGTTGAGGATGGTTTGATTTTGCCACAACACGCATTTCCCATAGAGACTTGCCCGAGCATACTTGGGACTTGTCTTCAACGGGTTAACTCCTTACTTCCACAGATTCAATCATTCTCCACAGTCCCCATTACCAAAGGGTTAATACTGCTTAAATAGACATTGGATGATTCTACGTTTGGTGCTTATCTCAGCTGCCTTAAATCGAGCTTCAAAAAAAAAAAAATGGTCAGATTAACACAACAATAGTGATCACAATTTATCATCAATTCCCAACACTACATGTTGGCATAAAACCACCATTGATTTAGAAGGAATTGTGTGATGAAAAAAGGGATGGTGCATAGTTAAAGTCAAATATTAACCTGTTCTTTACGGAAGCCTGACATACCACGTTCCCGTGGCGTCAAGTGGTAATATACAGGAACCTGATACCATGCTCTCACAATGCTGACAAGAGCGCCTGCATTCATGGCCTAAATTCATTTCTATTTGTGTTATTTTGCCAAGAAAACTGGCTTTGATAGACAGATTAGAGTTTCTTTTATCAATACCTGTTTTCTCTCTGTATGAATATTGTGTGTAGTATCATTTGGCTTTTTTTTTTTCCACTGTAGCACACACTTGTTTTGTATAAAACTTGTATGAAGAGGTACGGCTTGTACATAGCGATCAAGGTTGAGCTACAAGTGTAGCTAGTATTGACCGATTCTGTGACGCACTATGTGTATTTTTGGCATGGGCAGCGCCATTACTGCGGTGTATCATCCGACCCCCCCTCCTCTCTCCCCACCCCTCTCACGCGCGCAGAATGAAAAAGTGATGCATGGTTGTTTTAGCCAATGGGCATCTCGTACTGAGTGCGCGAATGCTTGCTTAGTGCGCGAACCTTTGTTACAAGTGCGCGATAAACATGTTGCCCTGGGGGTGGGGGAGAGCAGGGGGGGGTCGGCTGAGACACCGCAATTTGAGCTCATGGCTGCGCCCAGTGCCTTAAAATGTCTGCTGCCCTCAACGAACCCCAATCGGTCAATACAATGATCCCAACTTACGCCAATTCCTTTGCCATCTTGGCTCTCCTCGCTTCATCCCTCTTGGCTTTCTCGGCCTTGATGCCGTCCAGCTCCGACTGCATCTCGGCCACCTTGGTCTGGCGGAACTTTTGGGCCTCGGCAGCCGCCTTCTCCGCTAGCTCGGTGTACTGCTGGACAAGGGCCTGGTGAGGAGAGATCGACATGAAAGAATCAAAGTTATTTTCTCTTTTCTTAAATTAGAAAAAGAAAGAGAAAAGTAAAAATCACACAATATTTGTATGCCTGAAGATTTAACATCTACACACATACTGAATACCATGAACAAAAAGTGACTCACAAGTGAATGCTTACTCATACTTTGAATTCAAACAATCAGGGCATCCTACTACAAAATGTGTATTTGCTAAAGAATGAAAATTGCATGTGCTGCTAGAACATGAACCCCTTCTGAATTAATTCAACCAAATCAAATTGAACTTCACATACATGACATAGTCTCTGCTTCAGGAGCAAAATGTGGTGCCTAACAGGACCAGACTCTGAGCAGCCAGACCACCAGCTAGAGACCCCAATCCAAAAAGAAGCATCCTACTAAGTTCACTCTGAGTACCAGAGAGAACTCCCATAAATCATTTTTTCTTGTCCTCGTCAGTCCTTTTTTTCATTTTCTGATTATTTCGCCTGACATCAGGATATCAAAATTTTATACATGGAGTCCTTGACGGATCTTGAGATGCCCTCACCTTCTAGAGTAATTCACAAATTTTACAAGCTATGCTTTTCTTGTGAATTCCTCTTTTCCATGTAGAGTTATAAATTAAGATTCTATTGCTCTCACTTGTCTATTTATCCAAACCAGAGTTGATATCATTATAATAATTGTATTCATGTTTTGTTGAAACTTACGTGATTCAAAGTTCCTTTAAATATTATGTACTCATGTAAACGTTATGTATATTACTTTGTATTACTGTATACGCCATATATTTCGCGAGTCTAAATTTTCACGAAACGGGAATTCTCAACATTTCGCGAGTGGTTAAATTCACGTTCGTGAAATCCTTGTACTGAAAAGAGAAATTGTACACGCGTACGTCACATTCACATCGGGATCAGTGTCAATATTTTTGTGTGTCTTTAATTTCGCGAATAGCACCTGACTCGAGAAATTCGCGAAAAATAAAAACCTCGCGAAATATTCGGCGTATACAGTACTTTATATGGAAATAAAATGATTTTAAATTGAATTGAATAGAAATGAATTGAATTGAATTGAATTGAATTGAACTGAATTGAATTGAATTGAACTGAACTGAATTGAATTGAAATGAATTGAATTGAATTGAACTGAACTGAACTGAACTGAATTGAATTGAATTGAATTGAATTGAATTGAATTGAATTGAATTGAACTGAACTGAACTGAATTGAATTGAATTGAACTGAACTGAACTGAACTGAATTGAATTGAATTGAATTGAATTGAATTGAATTGAATTCATCTCACCTCCTCCGGAGATAGGTCCCTCATGGCTTCCGCCAGCTCCTGTAGTTGTTTCTCCCTCAGGGCGAGACGAGCCTGGGCCTGCCTCACCTCCAGAGCTGGAAGACAGTCCTTCATGGCCTGCTCGATCTTCTGACTGGCTCCCCGGTCAAACTCAGCTAGTTGTTTCTGTCCAGCAAGAGAAGGGTGTCCGGCAAGAGAAGAGTGCGCACAGGTCAGTATGATGGAATGCTGTACGTGTATATCCTCATTTTCTACCTCATTTATAACTTACAAAGTGTAACTATCTATTGAAATTCAGTATGAAGCAGTAGTTTCCATCTTATGCATCGTAAAATTCTATTCTATCAACCTCTTTTCTCACACACACACAACACACACAAATTCTTCAATCTTACTTACAGACTACTGAAAGTGAAACAGAGATTTAATTGATTATACTCACACTATTTGGAATACTGATTGAGTTAAAGAATTACCTCCATCAAATATACTTTAACTCTCATCAATTTCAGATTTAGTGCCAGATCATTCAAACATAATTACCTGAGAATGTTATCAGAACCTTGTAATCATGTTAACTGCATTTGATTTGTAACTTTAACTTTAATCTGATGACATGAATGATAAATCTTTATCATTCTCATCTACAGCTTTTGACAATATCAGCAAATTTGTTGTTACCAAAACTGACAAAGTCAGCACCCAACTCACCACCACCTCATCGTACCCTAGTCCTTATCACCATCACTACCAAACCTCATTGTCATTACCAAAAACATCATAACAAACCTCCACCAACACCATCCATTCCTTTCAGTTCATCATCTGCACAATCAGTTCTCACCATCACTATCATTCATCCCCTGCTTTCTCAACAGAGTCAAGCCCTCCTCTACCAAGCCCCTCCCAAATGAAGTCATGCCCCTCCTATATCGAGTTGAGCTCTTCCCACATGAAGTCAACCTCCTCCTCCATCAAGCCCCTCCTAAATGTAGTCGTGCCCCTCCTACATATATCGAGTTGAGCTCTTCCCACATGAAGTCAAGCTCCTCCATCAAGCCCTTCCCAACAAATGAAGCCACGCCCCTCCTATATCAAGGTGAGCCCCTCCCAGATCAAGTCAAGTCCCTCCCACATCATGTCAAGCCTCACCCACACCCCATCAGGCTCCTCCCATTTCAATATAAAGTCAAACCCCACCCACCTTGTGCTGACGCTGGAGCGCCTCCTTCTTGTCCTCCAGCTCGGAGGGTGACATGGAGCTGGAGTTGGCCACCAGTTCCAGGAACTCCTTCTGCTGGTCCTCAACCAGGGCATCTCGGTCCTTCTGGAGCTGTTCTGTGGCCTTGGCCTTGATCCTGGCCACCTCCGCATCCTTCTCCTGCTCCATTTGCTCCTCCTATGAGGCAAAATGATATCAGCAGGTTTTAACAACCTCATCATGTCTCATTTTTGGCCTTGAATTCCATACCAGGTAGCAACTAACACACATTTTATTTTATTATTTTTTAAGTGTGTTACAGCTTGCTCAAATGCAGGGAGACGGGGTACATATATCTGTAAACTTACTATTTTCATTTGACACTGTGCATGGCCATGCACATGTGTGAGGTGTAAACAAGGGTTACACATAGCTATGCAAACTTCGATTTTAGACCGCTTAATGACTGATGTGGCCACTCTTATATCAAAGGTGCAGCACAGGTTTATCTTATTGTGTATCATCTCCACTAACAAAATATAACAAGAAATCAACTATTCTGGTAGTTGTTTCCTTGGAAATTTGGGACTTTTAAGATCATAGCTATCATCTCCTGAGACAACTCATATTCAAGAAACCTACATAGTGTACTGTAGAAAGAAATATCATTTATCTACTGGTTTAATGTTACCCGAGAAATGTTCACCATCATCAATGCAAAACAAACCACTGTGATGCAACAAAAACACTATATGCAGATACCCTGAGTTATCACTGTCTCAAGAAACATTTTCAACCATGCACACTGCACCTCCCCTGTATTAGATTACTGACAGAGTGACAATTTCATGCTAATACAACAGACATGTAGAAATTCCAGAACTGTAACTTGACAAATTAAATTTGTGCACTTATATGCTGTTGAACTGAATACATTTCTACAAGACACAATTTTCCTCCTTTTTTTTTCATGACATGATTGCTGCAATTTTAGTACATGGTAGAATCACAAATCACAAACCAATGAATGAGAAAATGGAGGTGACACCGAAATGACAATGGCAAAACATGAAACTCTTGTAAAGCCCAAACACAATCCTTGTATGTGCATTCATGCAAACTGATGCTACATAACTATACCAGGGACGTCACAGGCTGGAATAGTCATGGTGCCATGGCAAACTCAACAAATTAAATTTAGTCACACATAAAGTACATACACGCGTATAAAAAGATGATCAAAATCACATTTGGGCCTAAATTGTTGTCTTCTTAATATTCTTACCCCTACGTATGCCGTTTTGACGACAATATTGACTTTTGATGGGGGGAAAAATAGTCATCATTCTGCACATGCATTTGTACTTTAAAAAAATGACAATACTAGTAAATAATTTTGGGATGTCCTCATCTTAACACATACATGTACTGCTCATGATGGCGCATGATATTACAGGTTCACAAGGAGTGCTTCACATAAAATTAAAACGTCACATCTTCACTTGGTACCCTCCTGAGATTGGTTAGCATGAAATGGTTGCTGACATAAAATGGTTTCACATTGACATTAAAACATCGAGACCTGGAATGATGCTCGTCTAACTCACTCGTAACTGGTCACCAACAGCGTCAGAGGAGGAAAACATATAACCAGTCATCATCAGAGAATGAAAATATGGCATCACATCTCTCGTCCACGTTTGATACACATTGTAGTTGTGTCAGATATTCTGAGTACATACAGTATTCATTTGGTATCTTCTTTCACCAACCACACAATTTCTTTCTCATAACATTGAATAAACATTGGTGTGCCTTTCACTCTGAGTGAATATCAGGAATTGTACTTATTGCTTCTTTGAATGTGGCAATACAAAATTATAGTACTCTCCATACAGAAAAAGGTACCTGATGAATATCATTCACTTTCAGGGAAAACTTATAAGACCCGATGGGTGATGAATTGGATTTTCTTAATGTCTGTCTTAAATAATTAGAACCAACATTTCAACGTGTATTCTCTGTTTCACATGCATGCAGTTAGCATGCTTTTATGGAGTCATATGATGATTGGGTGTATGTCATGTGATATCTCATTAGTAAGCATGTGATATCTCCTTGGTAAGCATGTGATATCTCCTTGATGTGCATGTGATATTTCTTTGGTGTGCATGTGATATATCTTTGGTGTGCATGTGATGTTTCCTTGGTATGCATGTGATATCTCTGTGGTGTACATGTGATATTTCCTTGGTGTGCATGTGATGAGCATGTGACAGCCATGTCCTCACCTGGTGGACCTGCTCCTTGATGTGCCTCTGCCGAAGAACTCGGAAGATGACGTTCTCTGCCTTGGTGGTCTTGTCAGCATTCAGGGAGTTGATGAGAGCTTCACGCTCAACATTCTTGTGCTGTAGGCAAAATTGATTATAAAACAATAATTGTCATAATAAAAAGAAAATTGGTGGAAATCTCATTGAAATCCTTCATGGTTGCAAATTTGAAGGAGATCTTTGATCATGCAGCAAAACAGCGCAAGAAACTTTACCATACTGTCAACCAAAATATGAGGTTGTGTCCACAGGAATTACAGAAGGTTGACATGCTGTACCCTTCTCATTTCAAAATTGGCACCATGTTCTTCCACAAAATTTTTGCACAAAATACATGTATATTATGTTAACCGGAAATCAGATGCAGTACATGTGCATGTACGTACACATATTACCTGATAGTAGTACAGTGGTAAGAGTTGGTGCTGTACCTGTTTGTCGGCGAGTTCGTCCCTTTCGGCTCGCTGCTTGAGGAGCTCCTGTTTCATCTCGGCGTTCTGCGTCTGCTTGAGGCTCTCCTCCTTCTGCCGCTTCCTCTCAGCGATGCGGGCGGCGATGGCCCCCCGCTGCCTTTCTTTCTCCTCATCCATGGAGCGGGAGAGATTCTCCATCTACACAGGAGACGATGACAACAAAAAACAGTGCTTAATATCTTTACCAGGCATAAGAGAGTAATGAATATCAGTTTGTTCACATCCATTTACGTAGTTTTCAGATTTTTTTTTTTTTTTTTGTGCAAAGCTGTGACACAGTCACACCTTGTTTCCCATAATGTACATTTAACCCGTTGAGGATGGACTTATTTTCCTACAACACGCATTTCGCATAGACACCTGCCCGAGTATACTTGGGACTCATCCTCAACAGGTTAATAGCTCACATTACATAACACTGAAGACCTGTTTGTTCTTCTACGTATGATCCCATTCATTGCTGCCCAAATCTCAGCATCACATGCTTCTGTGCCCTCGTCCATAAATCCAATGGTGAAGCCACTAATGCTACGAATGACCACACTCAAGCTTTGTGTCAATTGAACTCAGAGAGACCTCAGAATATGTCCTTCCCATCCGTGTCCTAGCATCCTTCAGTGTTATGTAAGACTTCATCTCCTACTCTTGATTATTATCCTCACCTTACACTCCAAAGGCATCCCCTATCTGCTTGAGAATACGCAACTGCTAGTTCCTTTCATTGGCTCCTAGGCACCCCAACTCATGAACCCCCTTTTTCCATGAAGATGAAGTACTAGACACTCTACCTAACAACCTTTCCCACTCTCCCATCCATATATTTGTAGGGTGTTGTTTGTGTTCATTTTATCCTTAACTGAGATACGTAATTGTGAAGTGAGATGTGTTTGTATTGTCATGATTATTTTGGTACAATAATGTCAACGGAAACAAAATTTCTATGTGTGGCATAGACCAATAAAGAGGAATGAATGAATGGATGGATTGATGGATGGATGGATGGATGAATGAATGAATGGATAGATGAATGAATGAATGGATAGATGGACAAATAGATGGATGAATGAATGGTTGGATGAATGGACGGATGAATGGACGGATGAATGAATGAATGGATAATTGGATGGATGGATGGATGGATGGATGGATGGATGGATGGATGGATGAATGAATGAATGAATGAATGAATGAATGAATGAATGAATGAATGAATGAATGAATAAACGGATTAAACTCATAAGGGTCCTACATGTCCTGTAACAACAATCCCTTCCCTTTTTATGGAATCCAAGGTAGAACTCCTCCAGTTCTCTGACTAGCATCCCCCCTTCCACTACCACCGCCCCCTCCCATGGACCACACCCGCACCCCGCCGGGTCACCAACCTCCTTCTGGTGCTTCTCCAACATCTCCTTGGACTGCTCCTGGGAGAGCTGCTTCCCCTTCAGGAGGAGATCCTTCTGGAAGGCCTGCTCCTTCCTCTCCACCATCTCCGCCTTCTGCGCCTCCAGCTGCCTCGCGAGGGCTTCCTCCATCTTGCCCTGCTCGGCGTCCAGCTCTCGCAGTGAGGAGCGGAGCTCCGCTTTCTGGCTGATCTCCAGGGCCTCCTGACGGTGCTCTTGGTTCTCCTGCAGGAAGAAAAGAACGAGAGACTTTGGTTTATCATTCTCATTGGTAGCTTCTTTCGAAAGAACATAGCTACAGTTTACTCAAACCTGTCTTCAACTTGTACAGTAAGTACACCTATTGAACAACTGACGGTTACAGGGCTGTGAAGACTTAATGGTAGGATTAAAAAAAAAGAATTCCAAATCATAAAATGTAATGTGTCCTTTGTGTACAGGAGCACTGCTGATATCCAAAGAAGCAGGAGCGTGATCATCTACAGTCTATATACCAATATGCTGTAGAAGTAGTAAAATTTCATCACTATCCTTTGATAAATTTATTTTTTTATTCTATCTTTATTTACAAAGAGAGTGGCAATTGATGCATTACAAATGATTTCTTCACATAAAGCCATATTTCATTGAAACTGCAAAATTCCATAATGAAAATGTATATTTCACTATCAAGACACTAAAACAGAACACCCAGAGTATGTATCTTATATCAATTCAAGGCAAATTCCTCTACTAATTACATGTATTAATTCAATTTGTCTTTTTGCCGTTACTCACAAGTAGTTTCTTCCTCTGGAAGTTGGCGTCGTCATCGTTGGCTCGGCTGTGGACCTCAGCGATGGCGTCACCTCCTTCCTCGGTGCCTCTCAGAACCTGTCACGACAAGGAAGACACCGGAGGTCAACCAGGGATCAACTCAATAATGGTATCAGGGAAACCAACAACAGGTGGGAACTATGCATGATATTCCAGAGATAGCAGAAAGGTATATCCTGCACTTACTTCTCCGTACAAAGTGGAACCTCTCGTACCTACTTCTCTGTCAGAGGGGTACCATTTGCACCTTTTCCTCCATCACAGGTGTACCACCGGTACCTATCTCTATGTCAGAGGGGTACCAACTGTACCTACCTCTATGTCAGAGGGGTACCACCTTGTACTTACACCTCTATCAGAGGGGTACCATCTGAACCTACTTTTCTGTAAGAGGGGCACCACTGTACCTACTTTTCTGTCAGAGGAACATTACTTGTACAGTTAGAGGGATACCACCTGTACCTACTTGTCTGTTAGAGGGGTACCACCTGTACCTACTTGTCTGTCAGAGGGGTACCACCTGTAACTACCTAGTAATTAATATTCAGTGTATTTCTTTGAGCACATAATACAAAACTCTTTTTAAGTACATGGTACATACTTATTCTTTTTGCAATGTTTATTAAGTACATACATGTAGAACATTCTTTTGAAGTATGCAACACATACAATATTCTTTTGCAGTGCATATTAAATGTAACACTCTTTGCAGTATATTTATGATAAAATAATATAATACTCTCTTGTAGTATACAGTGTATCAAAGAAAAAGAGAACTCCTTTGTAAACTACTCGGCTTTTTCTTTTTGAGCTACAGTGTACCTGTTGCTTGCTGAGATGTTCCAGTTCCCTAGCAACGGCTTCCTCCTTAAGGACCTCCTCCCGGAGCCGTTTCCGTGCGGCCAGTTTGGCCATGTGGTGCTCCCGCTGGCTCTGCTGCTCGTCCTCCAGCCGTTGCTGGGTGGAGCTCTTGATCTCCCGGTACTCCTCGAGCAGCTTGTCCTTCTCATCCTGGGTCAACTCCTCATCGGCCAAAATTTGCTGAAAATAAAGTGGAAAACAATAATTCAATGATAGGAAAGGTAACACTTTTGATTAATGCATTTGTAACGAATATCATTTCTCCACACTTGACCTGTTGATGATGGACTGATTTTGCGACAACACGCATTTTCCACAGACACCCGCCTGAGTATTCTCGAGACTCATCTTCAATGGGTTAAAAATCTTAACAATTTTGTGACTTGCTCTATTTGCCTAAATGTGTCAATTCCTTATCAAACACGGTGATATCAGCAATGCAGCAGTGGACGCCAGATCATCATTTTAGCATGTTTTGGTTCATGACAATGTGATGTCACAGTTGTATATATTGAAGTCTCTATTATTAGTACAATGAATGTACATTATGGAAGACTACAGCGATGCATCCACAAGAAAGGACCAGAGCTGCCAACTTTTGTAAAAGACTTTCAATACTTTGATGGCAGAAAATCAGTAATTTGCACCTTTTTTGAGTGAAAATCAGTAATCCTTAACAGTGTAATAGAATATATCACAGACAATAATTTTTAAAATCAGTAATTTGCTTGTAACCTTCAGTATTCTTCTCAAATTTCAGTAGAAATTACTGAAAATCAGTACTAGTTGGCAGCTCTGAAGGACCCTATCAATGTTTAGTCCACATTGCCATTATTCTGAGAAAAGTAACAATTTAAAAAAGTGAATTTCTTGCATACTTGTACATGTACACTGTAAACACTACAAAGAGATGGCAGATCATAAAATGAATGGCTTCAATCAGTATTTCTGTATTCTGTTGAAATCTATTATTTTTGTTTTCCATGTTTTAAACAATTTTACATGTACAGTACAGTCTACATTCCATTTGACTTCAAAGATGAAAACAATACAAAACGATTTTCGAGATGAAAAGCAACAATTACAATTATTGTATGTAAGAAAGTATATCACATAACATGTTATGCAAACTAAGAACCCACTGAATGGCTTTTGAACAAATGTGGAATGACTGCAATCATGTACATTGAGATAAATGCATAAAAACCCATCAGGACCATATTGTAACTTTCTTCTCTGCAATGGTTAAATAATATCAATTGTACAGTAGATAACAGTAGTGTGTATTGGGTTTGAGATGGTCAAAGGAGTGTGAGGGAAAGAAAAGAGAATGGACTGTGGTGGTAAAATCCTGGACCAAGACCACTTCTTACCTGGATGGCATCTTCAACCTGCTTGATTTCCTCCTCCTTAGTGACGTCGGACATGACCTCCAGGGCCGCACTCAGGCCTCGGATACCATCCGCTTCATCTTGGGCAGCATCAGCTGGGATTAACAATAATCATAACGATGATGATGATGATGATGATGATGATTGCAATAGAGATAATAATGATGATGATAATAATAACAATAATAATAATAATATTAATAATAATAATAATAATAATAATAATAATAATAATAATAATAATAATTATTATTATTATTATTATTATTATTATTATTATTATTATTATTATTATTATTATTATTATTATTATAAAAATAATAATGATAATAATACTAACAACAATAATAATTGTAATAATAATAATCATAATAATAACAATAACAATAATACTAACAATAAAAATTACAACAATCATGACAAAAATAGTTCTCACTAATAATAATATCACTAATAGAGATTATGTATCATAAGAATGAAAATACATGTAAACAACCATTTTCATATAGTGTATATACATGTACATGTATATCACCCCAAAAGAAATAGATTAAAGACGACGATGAGACGGAGAAATCTAGCCATGAAAAGAACAGAAGGAAATCTTAGACCTCAGATCAGCTGAGTCAAATACATACAGCATGATCATCAACACTTCTTTAAAGGGGATGGCTAGTAACTGGTCAGTGGGAATCAATGGGAATGCTGAGGGACGATTGTTCCAATCCTTGTGGGATTCATTTCAGAGTACATTATATATCTATTGTTGGGTGAAAATTATTTGCTTCAGAATGGTCTCATATTCAGGTAATGTGCAGTTTAATGTTTTCAGGTGAGCGTGCCTGGTCAGTGACGGGGCATCAATCTGCACATTACGTGAATATGAGACCGTTCTGAAGCAAATAATTTTAACACAGCAGTAGATATATAATGCACTCTTAAATGAATCCCACAAAGATTGGAACAATCATCCCTCAGCATTCCCACTGATTCCCACTGATCGGTTACTAGCCATCCCCTTAAGATCATGACCTTCAGTGAGATCCTCTTCTCTTCATCACCAACTAGCTCTTTTTATCAGCAGAAGTATTGACTTTATCGTAATCACACTATGTCATCTACAGAGGATATAATCTTTCGCATTCAGTCAGTTTCACTTTAGCATCACCGACATCACTTTAGCATCACCGACATCACTGCAGGCATCATGTAGTCCCCACGATTTTTCTAGTTCATATCCTATCCTATCATATCATTTCCAATCATACAAATATCACGTTCATCAACAAGACATCACATCAAAGTGATTCAGCACATCCCTGTATCACGATCTGCTCCCCCCCCCCCCCCCATTCCCTTTAGTCCTTTTTACCACCTTTGTTCAGTTGAGGATGGGCTGATTTTGCTATAAAATGGATTTTACATAGAAGACACTTGCCCAAGTACACGTGTGAATAATCCATGACAGGTTAATAAACAAACTACTGTCAGTGGTCACCAAATTTCACTCTATCATCACCACACTCAGCATCCCCGGCATCAGGTTGCCACGGTTACCTGCAAGATACTCCAAGGCAATGGTGCTATCTGGGTCAACGCCCGCAGGCAGAATGTCCTTGGCCGACTTGTTGGCTCGCCTCTTGTTCATCCTCGACCTCATCTTGTCCTTCATGTTGGAGTTGGTCCTAGCATTTGCTGTTGATTTCTGATTAATGAAATTGGGAAATGATATGCATTTACAGGATGATGATAACAAAATCCGCATACACGTAGATACACATTACATATGAAAGAATGAAAGATACATGTACATATATGGATCTCTTCCAAAATTCCCTACTTATGGGATTACAGTGAATCACAAGTACTTTGAACAATGTACATGTAGCTTTAATACCACTATGTACAGAAGTACACTACTGTATAGGCTTGGTAGCAATTAATATATTTTCATAATCTCTTGGTATGATCTCTAAATATAATTGCAAATGTATTTGGTAAGGGGTACATGTACAGTTTGTGTATATTCTAAATTGATGTACATGGATTAACACCAGCTTCACAAAACAGATTTTGTGCTAATGAACATCCGGCTTCAATACAATGTACAAGTACATGGTACTATTTTTATGATTGCTTGTTTCATTCATAGATAAGTATCTTCATGTACAGTGTATCTTAGTCATTAGATAGGTTTCAAACATGATATGAATAATTCTTACACTAACTAAAAACATATTCTTTTAAATTCATCTGCAATAAAGAGCTTTCCTAACATTTAAGGAATTGTGTTTCGTTTCCATTTGGATCACACGTGCAGCAATGAATAAAATGCACAAACATGGGCCATTCAAGTTCACTCAAAGACAAACTTACGGTTGCCATGTCATCGACGATGGCAGCCATCTTGGGTCGGTTGGTGAGGTTGAATTGTCTCATCCTCTCCTCCATGTCTTCGTCAAATCCTCCTTTCCTCTTGGCCTCCATCTAGAAAATCACGAAAAAGGGGCACCTTGCATCAATCTTGTCTTTATTTTACTCAAAAAACATCAAAATTACTAGAAAAGTGAATATTTTCGCGCCAGTGATAATTTCACGCTCGGCTGGGCAAGATGAGTTTTTGCGTGCTTCCAATTCCGTGGAATCAAGACATCAACTACTGGAACATATGGCAAGCAAAATATATGCATGCTTTTATTTTTGTGCTAGTTTCTGGCTGCGCAAAATGCACAAAAATTTCAACACTGCAAAAACTTTCACTTTCACAATAACGTGCTAGGCACCAAACAATACATCTGGTTGGACTTGCTACATTGGCATGCATATGGAGAAACAATTTTAAAAGACTAAGAACTTTCAAACCTCTAGAAAACCTCCTAGAAAGCTTCTTAGATACAGTCAATTCCACAAATGGCACATACGCCAAATAATTGGCTCAGTCAATGAAAATGAGAACTCCCAATTTACATTTCTAGCCCTGAGTGTACAAGCAGAAGTCGCTCCTTGCCCACAATTGATGTGTTTTCCTTTAATAGTCCAATTGAGGTTGACTTATGCAATGTTACTTGCATTTTAAGAAAGGCCTTTTATATCATCATCATCACTGTCACTTCCACTACCATCAACATACACATCTTTACGTCTGGTTGCCATAGTAACACCCACCTCCAAGTCGTCCTCCATGTAAGACTGCTGGAGCTCGGCGATCAGCTTGTTCTGCTGCAGCATGAGGAGGTGGCGGAGCTTGGCCTGCTCGTCCTCGTCTTCGCACGTCATCTCGGGGACGATGTCCTCGGTCAGGCCTTCCTTCTTGGCTTCCGAAAGGTGTTTGCTGCAAAAGGCGAGATGGCACAGAGTGTAATCCAGCACAGAAACAGGGTACTACATAACTCTATTTTACCACTTGCCAGGTCGGGCAAGCAGATTTTCAAATTTGCTACAAAACACTTGCCCGAACATCTTGCCCCCCAAAAAAGTCAGAAATATAATGAAATAATACAGAAAATCATGTGTAAGTCAAGGGCTTAATAAAACACAATCATTTGAATAAACAGTTGATTTGCACGCTTGAAACAAACTGTCTTTAATATCAAGTGTTGCCGGTGCACTGCATTGGGGTTTCTTCACGTAAGTGTTGGAAAGTTGCTGATATGGAATACAAAGTGTATTGCATCACTAAACAGCCATTAACTTTGGGCTTCTGTATGGTTGACTTTGTGGGTTTGTTGGGGGGAATAAGTGGGAAAAAAAAAAGTGGCTTCAAAACTTTTTGCTTGCCCAATTCAAGTAGGCATTTGTTCTCAAAAGTTCAAAAACAGTTGCCCAAATTTGATTTTTACTTGCCCAGGGCAATCGGGCAAGTGCTTAATATGTAGCACCCTGTAGAAACACTGCAAGTCGCCTCATGCATGTATACAAATCCTTTCATAGGAAGGAATGGTGGTCAAATAACTGAACGGATAAACTCAATATGTTTGTGCAACTTGATAAAGTGTGTCCATCTTTTTAATACCTGTACCCCCATTTCCATTTTAGCAAACAAGTGATGCTACTGCACCATTAAATCTTTCAGTTTGTGCTGGCATGGCACTACACAGATGATGGTCAAGTTTATTAACTGACTCTTATCTAGAGCTTCCAAAGGCTGCAGGCAAGTAGAGTTATGATGCAGCTTTGTCGTTCACCACCAGCACTGTTCAAATGTCAGGTCAGTCATCAAATTACAATAATCAAAATAATCACTCAAGAAACCTAATGTGACTTGATAAAAATGGGGGTTGCAGGATGCATTCTTTGAGGGTCTCCATATTGGTGGAAGGTTTGGTGGTAGATGGCTTTTTATGGCACACCATGTATTCTTTCTTTGATGTGAGTGCAGTCCTACAAGGGACATCCTCAAACACATTTTTTGTGAGCATGTTCTTTCTATCCTCAGGAGAATATGGATGGTTAGCATGTTCTTACCGTCCTGAAGATGGGAAGAGCATGCTTACTGAAACATCCAGATTAAGGTTCTTTTCAGGACTACAAGTACATTCACGAAAGAATGCATGATGTACAGTGGAACCATCTACATGTAACACCAAGGGATCCGGGACTTACTTGTGAAGTTCCTTCTTCTTTCTTGCTCTCTTCTCACTCAGTTTCTTGCGCAGCGAGTCCAGCTGCTTCTGCTTCTCAGCCTCGATGTTTGCCGAAGCCTTGGATGACTGCCGAGTCAAGGTGAAGACAAATACAGTGGATTATATTAGTGGAAACACCTAATAAGACTGATTCCTTTCTTCTATGAAATTCTGAGATAGTATTTAGCGATATAGCTGTGACTCCCAAAAAAATCTCTCAGTGAAATTTGATTATATACCAACAGATGCTATCCTAGAGTGGTTTCACAAAGCATATCAGTGACAGATCTGAGTCTGTGCAAGCATTATACATGTACAAGACTTGATGTACATGTATATGTGCAAAACATGTACATCAAGTACATATGTAACAAAGACCAACTAGGGAACTTTTTTTTGCCACATGTTTTCATGATAGACACCAATGCACTACTTCATTCCACAGCCAATGAAAGTTACAACATTTTACTTTTGTTTCGTTTTTGCAGTTACCCTAGCAACAGGGTGGAATGAAACCAATCAGTCACAAGCATTTCAGCTGCTGCCACCGTGACTAACAACTGCTAATTGTTACTGAAGAACGGAGCAACACTCTCCAGCTTCAATCAAGAATGAAAACATAACAATCTGAAACTCCTCCCAACTTCTACTGTTTCACCCCAAACATATCCTTCCCACTGAAGCACTTGACATTTGAGTGTCACTGGAGCCTGTACCTGCAGCACGAAAGCCTCGATGAGTTTTTCTTTGTCTTGTTCCGTCTTGGCCTCCTTCAGTTTGGCTCTCAACTCTTCCTTCATCTCCTTGATGGTCTTCTCCTTCTTCTCCTCATGAGACTAGGTGGGAAAAGAAAATGCAACATGAATTTTATGAACAGATAGGCTATAATTCATCTTTTCTGAGCATTTACATTGTACTTTGTATCTTTGTACATGATTATTCATACATGTATATAAACTTTATCAACATTACCTACAGTCTCAGTCCCATCAGCACCATTATCAACATCATTGTCATCATCATCACCACCATCATCATTATCATCATTAACTCCAGCATCACTTTTCTCATCATTATCATCATTACTGTCATCACCACCATCATCATCACTAGCATCATGACCATCATCACAATAATCATCAGCTTCACTATCATCATCATTATTATCATCACCATCATCATCATCATCATCATTACTACAATAATCATCACCATTTTCACAATTATCAGCATCTTCAATATCATCAGCATTATCATCATTACCACCACGGGCACTACCACAGAAACCATTATCATCAACATCATTAAAATGATCATTTACACTTTATATACCTTTGTCATCATCATCATCATCATCATCATCACCATCATCTCGCACCAGCACCACCATCACCATCATCTCGCACCAGCACCACCATCACCATCATCATCATCCTCATCTCCACCTTCCTCTGGACTACACCTGTTAGTGCCATGTACAATGTAGTCCTCCAGATACCAACCTTGATGACTTCGCTGACAGCTTTGATCTCATCTGCTCTCAGCTCCTCCTCAAGCTGGACACACTCCAGGGTCTGTCTCTCCACCAGGGTCTTGGCCATCTCCGTCTTCTTGTCGTCCGTCAGGGAGGTGAGCGTGTCCTGGACAACCAGCTTGCTCCTGATGTCGTGGGAGCTCACCGCTTCATGGGAGGAATAGCGTGGCAGAGAAATATTGGTAAGATCTTCATGAATACCACTTGGAGTGTTTAAATGCAAAAATGTGATACATTCATTTTGTAAACTTCAGATATTTGAGATTGATGTTGCTGAAAAACAAAGATTATAATCAAAATAAGAGTCATATAACTTCTAAACTCTTTGTTGTCTTGTATATATCATTAAAAACATTAAATACTCCTCTATTTGATGATGACCTTACTTTTAAAAAGATATGAAAATGGTATTTATTGGCTTTTACATTCAAACTCTTCACTTCTTGTCTTTTAATACTGGTATTGAGTCTGTTCAAACTAACTGCCATTTTGAGACTGATCTCATCAAGTTTGAAACTTTATTCACATTGCTATTAACAGGAGGCTAGCAGCAATTCAGGTCATTAAAAGCAGCTCGACAAGCTACAATGATTACATACATTGTATACCAAATCTTACATAGAGACTCCACATTATTCAATAATGCATATCTTTGCATCTGTGCAAACACTTAGTGCTGTTATACACTTTCACAATGATCCATTAACGTTCAGGAATCTCTGGCAGAAAGAGGGGTGCTGCCTACCAGCCGTCTGTGGTCTGGAGTCCGGTGCTGCAGCCTGCAACAGGTTGACGGTGGTCTTCCCTCCAGGCTGCCCTGGTGGTATGTAAGTCTGGTGTTGGTTGACGTTCACTGCCAGATTTTGGCCATGTGCGATATTGCGGTTGATAATGCTGCTGGCCGCTCCAACCTGAGGGAAATGGAGATTATTCTTTTATATTTCTCTGTTGATCAATATGAGATTACTCTCATTTACCAAAGAGAGTATTTTCTCTCACACTAAATCTTTCTCCCTATCTCATTCTCCATATTTTCTTTTTCTTGAATTCAACAGCACATTTTCTTCCATATCCACTTTATATTCCATCATGATTCCATTTGTCCACTGCTCAGTCTTTCACATCATCTCATCCTTAAAATCATCCTCTCCTTCACACCACCCTTCTCTTAACACCACCCTGTCCTTCACAACATGTTCTCCTTACACCCATATTCTCCTTCACACTACAGACTGTATCATTGCCTTCACACCACCCTCTCATTCACACTACAATCTCCTTCACACTGTCCTCTCCTTCATACTACAATATCCTTCACACCATCCTCTCCTTCTCTTAACACCAGCCTGTCCTTCACACCACCCTCCCCTTCACACCACCATTCTCTTAACACCACCCTGTCCTTCACACCACCCTTCTCTTAACACCACCCTGTCCTTCACACCATCCTCCTTCACAACATGCTCACCCTTACACCATCCTTTCATTCACAATACCATCTCCTTAACACCATACTCTCATTCACATCATCTTCTCTTTCACAGCAGTATATCCTTCACACTACAATCTCCTTGGCATTACCATCTCATTCATACCACCCTCTCATTCACACCATCCCCTTATTCACACCACCCTCTCCTTCACACCATCCTCCCTTCTCCCTTCTCACCGTGACAGATGTTGGCCCTCCCTGCAGTCCCTGGATGAGGTCAGCCGAGAGGGTGAAGGTGGAGCCCCTTTCCAGCATGGCAATCAGCTGCTTCAGGAGAGGGATGATCTCTCGGCTGGACTGCTCCGTTGCCGTGGTGTCGCCATAGACGCCAGTGATGGTGGCATCATATGTGCCCGCAATTATGATCGCATTCGTGAGCAAAGCCTGTTGGGAAAATTTGAAAAGTCAGCAAATACATTGTATTATCCAAAAAAGATCATGATTGATAAAAAAATATATACTGTATGTATTTCAGGGATTCTGTCATCTTATCATAAGGCCTTTACCAAACAGACCTAGCATTAAATCAATATCCCATTTTTCTGTTATGAGTCTCCTTCAGTTGCTTCTATATCATCACTTCAGGCTATCGTTCCAGGAACCATCTCAGATGGCGTATGTGTTTGGTTTTTTTTTGCTAAAAAAATTATCTTGTTTGCATAACTCAAAGCATATTCTTTTTTGTTCCTTTTATTCTAACACTGCCTTTATCCCATCTGTCTGAAGTTTCACCATTACTTGACTAAACTGTCCTCAAAACTTTGGGTAGGTCAATTTCTCTTTCATTCCTTGTGTCCAATGAAGGACGGCGCCTCACCTTGGCTTCCAGGGCAAGGAGTTCGGTCCGTTCCCTGCCGTACTCCAGCCCCGCCCGGTCCTCGTCAATGTTCTCCGTCCTGCTGAGGAGCTGGTCCTTGAGATCTGCCTGCAGCCTGGCCTTGGCCTGGCGGTAGCGATGGAGGGCACCGGCCTCGGCGTCTGGATTCAAGGCATCCTGGAAAATGACACAAAAAGGGAGTTGTGATTTCACTTCTCCATCATTCTGTCTGGGACCTACGTATTACATAAAGGATTACAATTAATCTTGTGCTGGATTTATTGAGCGTGACTCAGTGAATCAAGTGTTTCATTAATATTGATTGTAAGTCTGTTTCATAAAGATACTTACACTTGATTTAAAGCATTAGCAGGCTTAACAGCAGATCAAGCATAACTTTTGTAAATGGCATTGATCATACGATCAATCTTATGAGCATTCTTTATGAAATGTGCCCTAGGTCACACAAATTTGTACATGTACATTGTAACTAAAAATGGTGTACATGTAAACTCAAGTGGTTATAATAATACAATATTTTCGAGATGCATACAAATCTCCATAGAGATAGTTCATAGCACACCTCCAATTTTGTCTCGGTGGATGTTATGAAGCATTGATTAGAACATGGGGATATCTATCATGGTGAACTGCTGCCTATGCTATATTTCATTTCTGTTTTTGTTTTCATTCTTCATGAGCTATCATTAGCTCTAAATGCACTTTATTTAAAAACAAAAAGAAGAAAATTTACTTGTAATTCTTCCATCCTCTCCTTGTACTTAGCCTCCTCAGCCTGCAGCCGGTTGTAGAACTTCCTCACAGAATCAGTGTACTTGGTGTGAGCCAAGTTATGTTTGTCTGCTGACACGCTCTCGGGGTCATCACCTAGGAGAATTATGAAACCAAGAAACACAATGATGAGTGTTGGCTTGCCATAATTTGCACATGCTTACAGTAGTACGCATGCTGAATCATATTTCCCATAGTTTGTAAGCTTATAGTCACCATTACTATTGTGAACTGACCATAACTCTTTTTCATATTGGGATAATTCTACATGTACGTTCAGGTGAATGTTTCCCCGAAGTTCTACATTGTACTTAAGTTTATAATTTGGTATTTGTATGTTTTTTTCCCCCTTCATTCCTTGATGGTGGCAGGCGTTGCTGTACACAGTATATACATTTCTAAATCATTAGAATGTTAGGCTATACAACAATACACTAGGATAGAATAAAGACAAAACACAAAACAAAATAAAAAACAAACAGAAGTGTATTGCCCAGATAATCTGCAACAAAACTCCAACTCAAAGCACCTCTTAAATGGAAAATTCTCCTGCCTTCACCCCCCCCCCCCCACAAAGAGGAAAATCTAATTGCATGAACATGCTCACAATATTATGTGCATGCAACGCACAGAAGTGCGGTGCCCCTAACTGCCAGAGTCCAGGAACCACTTCGGGGCCCTGGAAGCTCAAGGGTTATAGCTGCGCTCTAATGTCATCCTAGCCTTATATTTGAACATACATGTATAAATACATATATATGGCAAAAATAATGTTGGGTGGGATAAAGTTAAATTTTAAGTGGGAGAAAACACATCTCACGCGGAAGATGCACAACTAGTGTGAAAGAAATTCAAACACAAATGAGAGAGTGGGAGATTTTGAGAAAACATTCTCAAAGTGGGAGAGATTTGAGTCTCTGTATTGTCTAGTCTTGAAATAGGATATCTGCACCACAGAATCTACATGCTATTAACTATCAAAGTTCTCTAACAGACTTGAAGGGCCCCCTCTACCTTGGGTGAGGACAGCCATGATGGAGCTGGGCAAGAGGTTGCTGAGCTCCTCCGTGGTCTCGATGCGCCTCTCCACCTCTCGACGCTGGTGGTCGGCGATGGCCTTGACTTGCTCCGTGATCGTCTCGAGGGATGACTCAACCTGAAGAAGCAACCATACATTCAATCAGTACTCACGTCAATAAGAAGTATATAAACATAACATATACAATGTAGTAGAAAGATATGGAAATAACATATGTTAGAAAGATATGAAATAAAACATACATAACATATATGAAATATATATAAACACATAGTCATAAATATGAAATATATAAAATGAGGTATATAACGTATCACAAATATGAATATATAAAAGGAGATATATATATATAACATATCACAAAATATAACAACAGATTTGGGCAGAGTCACTAAATCTATCAATATCCCATCAAATATCTTCACTTCACAGAGCTTTGCACTTTATTGTGATGTTGACAGGTGTTATTCAAGACCGGCAGTTACAAGATATTGTAGATTGTGCATTGTGCATATGCACATCACATGACTGTTGATGGACTTAATGAAATCCGGAAACAGTTAAAATTGAGGATAAAGAAATTTAACTGGAGTATCGTGTTGCCAACATGTCAGTCATCAATCTATGATTTGAAGAAAAGAAAAAGATTTTTCCATTGTCACACGTTACAAAAACATACAATTGTAGCATGTATATCAATGAACAATGGTTAATGATTTTGCTATTGTTGTTGTTGTTTTTTTGTACCACACTATATCATATAGATGTCTTAATGTAAAGGAGATACGTGTACATGTAAGGTTAATTTTCATACATTATTTACATCACATAATTGAAGTCCTGAATATAAGAACGACCCAAGTCTAATTTTTGGCCAAATTCAGTTTGACATGGGAGATTGTAGCGTATGCATGGACTCATCTTGTGTATAAATGATAAATCCTAATTATCCCTGGAAGTGCCTGAAATGAATGAGTTAAAGGGAACATAAACCCAAAGAGTAATGTGGATTGAGTAAAAGCATTAACATTAGTAGAACACAACAGTGAAGTTTGAGGAAAATTGGACGATCGATGCAAAAGTTATGAATTTTTAAAGTTTTGGTGTTGGAACCGCTGGATGATGAGACTACTAGAGGTTATGACGTATGAGTGGACAACAATATAAAGAAAATATAAAAGGAATTCCACAAAAATGTACTTTTCTAGCGAAATGAAAGAGTACTTGACAAACCGCTTTCAGAAAGTAGGGGGAATAATTACTGCCCCTAACATATGTCAGTATCAAGTCGATGGAATGTGTAATTTTCACGAAAAATGAATTTTTATTAAATTCCCTTTATATTTTCTTTATATTGTAGTCCACTCATACGTCATAACCTCTAGCAGTCTCCTTACCCAGCAGTTCCAACACCAAAACTTTAAAAATTCATAACTTTTGCATCGATTGCCCGATTTTTCTCAAACTTTCACTGATGTGTTTTACTAATGTTACTGCTTGCACTCAACCCACGTTGCTCTTTGGGTTTACGTTCCCTTTAAATCTTACATGAATGTAAAAATGAAGGACTTGGGTCATTCTTACATTCATATTATAGCACCCTCTCTCATCCTTCTCTCATCTCTATAGCAGAATATCATGTATATGATTCAAAGAATGACCCAAGTCCATATGATTCAAAGAACGACCCAAGTCCATCACACAAAATGGCCTCTCAACAATTAATGTAGATGTCAACTGTCATAATAATATACGTTCTAATTTGTATATACAATGTTGCCTTCCCATCACAGTTAAATAGAATATTATTGGACAAATGAAAAAGATATGAAGTTTTTTAAAGTTTACTCGAAACGGTCTTCCATGGACTTGGGTCGTTCTTATATTCAGATACTCAATTATCTACACCTCCTAGACATCTTTACCTTGCTGGGTGAGAGGTTGTCTATTTCCAGGATGAGTTGATGTGTCAGGTGAGACTCCATATTAATCACCTCCTCCTCCCGTTGCCGCTGGCGACGCCAGAAGCCACGCCTAGCAACAAGCTCATCCTCCAGCATGGACACCTGAGAGACAGAGACAGAAAGAGACTCTTCAATATAAACTGCAGTCAAGTACAATAGTTTGTACAATCACCCCGTCTGGCTTTCATAATTACCATCTCCATTTCAAACAAAATCTCCAAAAGTAAACTTTCAAAATGAAAGAATGTTCAGGATAGCCTCAAAGTGACTTTAAGTATATGTACACTGTGTGTTGGATATTTTTATTTCTCATATCTCAGTGCTTGTTACATGCATGAGTGCAAAAAGTAATCTGCAGCGCGAAATCTAGGCTTGCATAACATGTACATGCATGACAGCTGTGATAAACAGGATGTACATATACAAGCATTTCAGGAATATAATTATACAAAATCAATTTGGTTACACCGATAATTGGAATATTTCTGGTGGGGGGGGGGGGGGAGGTCCTTATTGTGTTCAGTTTTTGATGCTGGAGGACACTGCAAAGGTCTAAGTTCAAGAGATGATGCACTCACCGCTCCAAGAGGCGGCTTGGTCTTCTTGGCCCCGCCCGACAGGGTGACCGGTATCACTGTGCCCGTGTCCGAACTGATTCGGACTCCGGTCACTGGACTGAGGTCACCGGTCACGGGGTCCACAGCCAAGTGACCGATCATGATCGGAACCAGACCTGAAAGTTGCATAAGATTAGAGGTACTGTTAACCATTGGGAGCAGTGATAAAAAAAAATGCTTGAGTTATCACATTTGATGCATACGCATATGTGTAGGTCAGTTGGACCATAAAACATCCTACCATATAAAAACTTCGCAATACAGCCTAAAATATAAGGAGATGTATCACAATTTTTCTCACTAAACCGTAACTGTAGACGGTTTATTCCAGAATCAAGTTCATTATTACTATTATTGACATTTTGTGTATTCAAAAATACTTTACTTTGAAAATACTGTTTAAGATTTTTGCATTGGCTGTTTCTATCCCTAACTCACATTTTAGAACTATTTTAAAGCACTAAAGATGGGTTTTTAATTCATCTGCAAACTGTAAATAATGCCTTTAACAGAGAGAACCAAATACTGTCAGTATTTGTAACTGCTACATTAACATCTTGACCAGAAAATTTGTTTTGACTATTTCATCAAAACTGTCCTCATATCAGTCAATAATAAGTAAGTTTCACATTGATCTCTCAAAGAATCTCTTAAGTTTGGCTTATCTCCGTATCATTCAATTTATACTCTAAAAGTGGTTATTTTTGTGTGAGTAATTTTTCCCACTCAGCTGGGTGAGATGAATTTCGCATGTTTCTGATTCCTTCTGTGGAACATTATTGACATTAAAAAAAATATTCATGTGTTACTATTTTTTGTGCTCATTTCTGGTTGTGCGAAATGCACACAAAATTTCCAGTTTAACAGTTAAAGCCTTTGACTCAGTAGAAGTTAAGTAAGGTAAAACACGAGATACTCTTCTGGAAAACAATTTGATCAATACTGTCGCAACATGTCACATGCACATGACATACAAATTGTGTGAATTTAAAACAAGAAAATGTAACAACATCAGTTTGTTCTTTCACAAACTCACTAGATGTTTTCACAAACATCTCAATCTGAATCATTTAAACGTTTGATACCTGTCTGATATCCAGTGTAAAATGAATAATGGCGTACTTGGCTTTCCATAGCCTTCTTGAGCAATGCTAACTGGAAAGACTTTTTGTTCTACACAATGAGCACTAACTCCATAAACATCATACCTACAAGAAGCAGCATACACCATATATTAAAACAGCACATAATACATGTACAAACATGTATGTAGCACATGGAAAGGGATTAAGAAGAGTCGCATTCAGGCAATTAAAAGGGGTATCTTAAAGCATTATGTAGTTTGAGTTGGCAAATTAACAATGCACACATCAACTCTATCAATCGCAATGAAAATATTACTTCTATGGGTAAAGAACTTCTTAAGTCAACACATGGGCACTCAGAATTTCAATTCCAGGAGATACAAAAGCGAAACATGTATTGGTATACTGTATCATCATGCAGGTATAGAAAAAGGTTAGGGGGGTCTGAGATTTGGTCGATACAACAAAATCCAAATGTTACCTCCTGTGTCAGGGACAGCTGTGTACATTGGCCAAATAAAATACAAGTAAATACATATATGATGCTGGTTAACTGCTACCACTCTAAGATTCTTACTGTGCTTCATGCATGATTATCAAGATCATGCGATGATTACTGCAGGGGATATCAAAAATATATTCTTATCATGATAGCCCATTTAATGCCATACACTGGAATAAATACAGTCATAAGCATATCAAGATATTTATAAAGATATGTTTGCTGATGTGACAAAATAAACGCCTTCAACAACAAAACATTAACAATGGGCAATTTACTAGGTATGGAGTATCTACAGAGAAACTATGCGTCCATCCACTGCTGGGAATTGTAAAATACTGTATACGCCATACTCTTAACAAGTTCAATTTTGGGCTTTGGGACCTCGCAACAACTTCATAAATGGTTAAATACATGATCAAGGAATACAGTTAGAATGGAGAAATTTACACTTGCACGTCACATTCATGCCAGATTCAGTTCACAGTTTAGCATGTTGTTAAATTTGCAATTACATCCATGTAGCACCAGATTTGCGAAATTCATGAAAATAAAAACTTTGTGAAGTATATGCCCTATGTACTACCCATTACAACATTCGCCCAGTTCTAATGCAAATCTGCTCTAAATTTTAAACTTACAGGAAGTATAATTTGCCTACATCAAGTTTGAAATTTAAATCAAAATTTGATGTATGTATGAATACACTCAAAAAGAGAAGGAACTGGCCCAGGGCTACTGTAATGAGGTCACTCACCATCTCCATTATGGTCCTCCATGGTTCCTCCAAGTGGCATCAGTCTTCCCGTCTCCGGGTTCTTCTCCACTCCCAAAATTGGCACCTTCTTGCCCGACCCGGCGGGGTCGGTCATCAACGTGCCGACCAAGATGGGCAGAATCTGGCCGGTCTCGGCAAACTCATACATTCCTGATACCGAAAGAGTCAAATATATCATGCATAGTTTACCTTGACATCTCACTCATCCCTACTGCAATATGTTCAGCAAATCACAGAACAATCTTCATTAATTCTTGTGATGAAATCATAACAGAGTTTGTGAAAGACTGACAACTGTCAATACTCTCAGCTTTCTTTTCCTTCAAATAAATTCTATAAGCAAAAGCACAAATATACACTTTAAACCCTACGATATATACAACTGTATCTTATTCTAAATCCACCCAACATACACTGTACCACTTAGGCGATCATACTGTAATTACAATTCACCCATACTTGTACATGTTCAGAGTGCAAATATCATTCTGGTGTACATCCATTCTTAACATTTGTTGCTGATATGTTCATCAATGTCTCTACATCAAACTCATCACCATCATCATCATCACCACCATCACCATCACAAGTAATATCACCATGGTAACCATACCTGGAGCTCCTCCACTGACGGCCAGGATGTTGGCTCTCTCTAGTCTCCTCTCTACGTCCAGTGCATCTCGTATCATGTGAGTCCTTGACCGCTGCCGGATGTTGGTCATCTCCTTGACCGCTGTCTCAAGGAGATTCTGCTCGTGGCGACAGTTGGCTCCGTCAGGACCTGGAGGAGGAATCAAAGTTTCCATTCCAGTCAGAAATTCAGATTAACCTCAAAAGGGGAAATTATCAGACAAAAATGGATGCACCTGAACATAACATACACTGTATTATACATGCCTAACTAATTACTGTAAAAGTGGAAATAATTGTTCAGGCTGGATCGAGCAAGATGAATCAAAACATAATATACTAGTATTACGTGTGATGAGCACAAAAATTAAAAAAAAAAAAATTCATGCTTTACTTGTGCGCCTGGTTTCATACAGCCTGAAATGCAGTAAAATTTCCATTTTTCAGTATAGCAATTCCTATCACATTCACACTTGGCATCCTTTTATATCAAACAAAGGGTGTACCATCCAATGTTGTACAATAACACAAAAGTCCAAACCCCTGATTAACTTCAGCTTTTGTTTTTCTCACCGATAACGTGATCCAGGTAAGTCTTAATCTTGTCCATGACTCGGATCTCGGCCGTCATGAGGCTTGCATCCAGGAGTGCCTGGTAGCTGCCACCCGTCGGTCCGATCTCCACGCCCTGCAGCCTGGCTCCTCCGACGTGAGACACCAGCATGCTGAGTGGCTCGGAGAACTTCTCCCCACGCACCAGGGGGAAGAACGCATCGTGGTCGCTGGACTGGGACTGGGTGACTCCACCGATGGGAATCACATCGCCTGGCAACCACGAGATAATCACAAATCATTACCAATGTGCCAAGACACAATTCCACAGAGTATGTCTAAAGTAAAATGTGGCTGGTTGCATAACAGGGGAAATGCCTTTGAAAATTTTGGAATATATATGTACATTGTACATGTAGAATAAAGAAGAGTACAAAATCTGTCGTGAAAACTAAACAACAAACTCTTTCAGCAAGTACACAGACCTATGGTGCATTCATATTTAATGCTCTGATTGAAAAATGACAATGATAAATCAATCAATAAAAGAAGAAAGATGGAAGACCATAATTTTAACAACACCATATTTCATGGTAAACTTGTAAAATCGCTTGCATGAGCAGGGGACCAGACTTTAAGAGCCTTAATCTCCACTAGGGTCCTCCATTTTAACTCAAATTTAAAACTGGGATTAAACTGTGAAATTATCCCATCCCATGAAGTAATTTACATCATTTCTTTTCATCCCCTCATCGTACATAAATTTGATTCGATTTGGAAAATGGGAATAAACTGTGAGGATTATCCTATCCCCAAGAAGCCATTCAAATCATTTCTTTTAATCCCCTCACCTGTCTCTGCATCAATGGCAATGTCCAGGATCGGCACCGGCTGGTCACTGCTGGGGTCAATCATGAGGGATCCAACCTCGATGGGGAGGGGCAGACCGGTGACCGGGTCCACATGGGTGCCACACAGGGGGTATGCCACGCCCGTCTCCGGGTGGATGGTGATGCCCAGTATGGGGCACTGGAGGCCGGTGGAGAGGTCCGACATGGGCGCACCGAGCTTGATCTCCCCCGAGTGCTCCGCCTCGATGACCCGCGAGTGGACCGGGGCCCCCGTGTTGGGATCCATGGGGTACGGTACGAATGGGATGACGCCCTCATCAGACCGTGGTAGTTCAGCTGGGGATTAGAGATGGGCAGAGCACTTTGACATTACAATGCAGTCCCAAACTAACAAACATGGTTACAATGGAATTTCTTTACAACAAAGGCAAAATACAAATTCCCAAATGATTATCTACATATCCCTATATACCTAATACTTTTGGGTATTAGAAAATTTTGATACGACAAATAAAAACTGCTAGTCCCAAGGCCTCCACTATAAAGAGAGTTACTTGTATTCATTTGATTTTAGAAATCAAGCATACCAAAAAGTAAGCAGTCTTTGCTAACTTTGATACATGTAGTAATGTAAAATACAGTGACCACAAGAGGTCTCATAAGCATAGTGTAAACACACTTACAAACTATTTCAGCTAAAGTGTTATCTAAATGGGAATTCATTTTAGTGTGTTAAACACTGGCATAAGTATTATACTAAATGACAAGGTGAAAATCCTGCACTTTAGAAAAAAAAAAAAACTCTTAATGCTTACTTGAAGAGGTATCGACTGTGACGATAAGTCGAGAGCCCATTGTGTCGTATGCCACGTTGCCCTTAATTGGCATGACGCGTCCAGTCTTGGGGTGGACGAAGTAATCCTCGGGCACCTCTCTGACCTCGCCACTCGCCAGCAGCATGAGGGCGCCCTTCACTGGCACCACCAGACCTGTGCTGGGGTCGCGCTTCGTCACCTCGGTCTGCTGCAACTTCCCGTCCTCTCCTGAACATCACAAATATACGTAAAACAGTCAGTATATTTTCATAGAAACAAACAGGGAATGCTGAACGCTTTCATTCTGTTTGGATATCTATACATGTACATTAAATCATTCTGCAGAAAATGATTTCTACACAACTGACAGAAAACTACAAAAGAACTTGCTTTGAATTTGACTCTACATCCATATACATATCGTCGCCGGTCACACGAACCGACGAATCCCTCAGGTTTGCGTAAGAATGACAATTCGAGAAAATCGCGTTTGAAGTTAACCCATTTTTGACTTATGGTTGCTACACTTTCATGTCTATAATTTCCAATTATTTTTGTAGTACATCAGACTTCAATTCTTGCTCTAACTTGTGAAGTTTTTATCGAATTGTATTGTTAACAAATAAGCGGGAAATCGTCAAAGAGCTGCATGCATGTATTTTCGGTCTGCAAAGAACGTTGTCATTTTCCATGTGTGTCCATATGTTCATGTACATTGAGCGTTGTCATTGTCAACAAATGTATTACATAGTACGCGCACTGTGCGCGCGGTCAATGAACTGTTGAATCTCAAAAACTACACGCAAGTCAATGTGCACTGATTCGTCGGTTCGGTGACCGCCTGACCGCGCGTACTAGTACGCGCGGTCACCGAACCGTCGAATCACCTGATTGTTTAACACATGCGTCTATGGGGAAAACAAATAATTTTCACAAATGGAATTACATACTTCTACAAAAAGGGATAACTACGTAAAAATTACACGGAATTACACACTGAGAATTTCAGAATATGCAGTATGGAATGTCTACTATCGAAATGAGTGAAAATCTCAAAATCGAAAATTTGACCCAAAATCGAGTGATTCGTCGGTTCGTGTGACCGGCGACGATATATGGTTTTAGAGTACTCCTTATATCAAAAGCAAATCAGACAACCCCCATATGAAGTATGAGTGTACACTGATTGCCAAATGTAAATTAGAATAGTACCCACTCAAAAAAACAACCAAACAAATCAAGGTATTTTTAAGGTCATCATGTGCAGTGGTGAACGCTGAAAACATAAGATCTACATGTACTTCGTGGATACAAGTGTATGCAGAAAAGGTGTCATGCAGGGAGAAGATATTATTAAACTAAATAACTTTTAAACTGAATCTTGCTACAAGTACTACAACTGTATATACTTCCTGTTTCATCTGGGTCATTGTTATCAAATAATGCAATTACACCTAAAGCCCCAGTCTAGCTTTGTTGGTAAAACAATAGATTTAACTAAATCAATGCAATAACAGTTTGCTCTTAATGACAAATTCCTACAAATTCTTCACCATCTTAATGGGCAAAATGTTACAAAAATATTGTTGAGAATCTTGAACACAACAAAATTCAAGCTGATATAATCACTAATTAAAAACACAACATTGTATTGGATGCTCTCTCTGATGAAGTTTTACAACTATGTGACATAAGAATTCCTGCACCTACTGTTCAACTCACCAAAGAGATCTTGAATTGGAAGCGGCGTGTCATATGACCCAGGGGTCATCAGTAGACCTCCTGACCCCTGACCTGTAACTCCCCAGGCCCCAACCCGCTGGCACTCTGCAGATACTTCGGTGTGCATCTCTTTGAGGAGAGCGCCGATGCGGTGGATCATGCTGGGGGAAAAGGGGGAGGAAAGAAGATGAAGTCAACTGCAAGTGTAAGTCTCCAGGACATGATGTGCACTGAAGAACGATTGCTTGATTGCTTGATTGATCGACTGATTGACTGACTGACTGACTGACTGACTGGCTGACTGATTGACTGGCTGACTGACCGGTTGGTTGGTTGGTTGGTTGGTTGGTTGGTCGGTTGGTCGGTCGGTCGGTCGGTCGGTCGGTCGGTCGGTCGGTCGGTCG
The DNA here is from genome assembly GCF_964275005.1 of Diadema setosum. Classification (NCBI taxonomy): domain Eukaryota; kingdom Metazoa; phylum Echinodermata; class Echinoidea; order Diadematoida; family Diadematidae; genus Diadema; species Diadema setosum. The sequence continues at coordinate 10,999,640 of NC_092690.1, forward strand.
GCCAAAACTTTTGGCACAACGATATGACCAAATACAGTATGTTTCGATCATCCTTTGCAGTTTAGGTATAAGTGGCAATTGTAACAAATGATCAGGAAGGAGAAAAAAAAATGACAAACAAACAAATAGTCAAAAAAAAAGCTTACTGATTCTGCATAGAGTTGTCAAATTCGTGTTCCAAGGAGTTCGCCCCTGAAGCGAGTTTCTCCGAGTACTCATCCAGGAGACGGTTGGCCTCGCTGAGACTGGACAGGAAAGACACCTGGGGGGAAGAGGAGTCAGAACAAAACAAATATTATATAGGTCACCTATTCTAGGACTAGAGCATTTTTTTTTTCAAGATATTTGTTCAATGCAAGCCAAATTTAGTACGGCGATGTCACCAAAAATTCATTATCTAAAATAAGTATCACAAAGACACATAGGTATAAAACTATCATAAAGAAGAGGCTGACAGATCACAAAGCATATTGTACTTATTCCTAATGAAGCTAATTCAGCAAACAAAAATGAAAAATGGTGCCATCTCAATTGCCAATACATATGCAGGTACTGAATGTTGGTAGTGTGTACAGCACAGCATGCATGTCAGTTTAGTGACTTTGAAAATCTCTCAAACAAAATAGTCCTCAGCAACTACTGCAAATTTTCCACAAATCATCAGTTGACCTTTTGATCAAAAGTGCGCTGGGATGTTATCTCCAAAATTCAGATGCACAAAACGATTGAGACTCCGGCGGAAATCTTCTCTGTTAATTGTTTAATTTTTCTAGAGCACCCTTTCTGTTACCTGGTGATCCTCGCGGTATCGCTCATCTTCGGACAGGATGTCCTGCTGTCTCTTGAGGTAGGCCTCCATCCTCATCCCGAGCTCACGACGACGCTCCAGCTCCATCTCAAGCTGCAAGAGATTGCAAGATGTATCCTCAATCAAACTCAGAAATCGACCGATCACATCAAAGCAATAACTCTTAGGGGCATTTTATGTTGCAAACACAAACTTCACAACCTGCAGACTGAAATAAGGATGGGCAAAATATCATGTGCAGATTTTTTCTTTTTTCTAATGCTGTTACTCACTATGAGTAAGATCATATGCTCAAACTGTGTTATTATGAACACCAGCAAAAAAGAAGGAACTAATGTATCTGGAGATTTGAACCTGCATCGCATACTTGCCTACCAAGCAGAGGCACTGCCACTTTAAAGAGAAGGCCATTGAAGACTTTGACATGATGATGTTTAAACAATATTAAATACATGTCTCTATCAATTTGCTATTATTAATTTCAATTAAGAACAGGCATGCCATACAATATTGGATTCAGTGCTACCACTTCTATCAGTGACATAGAAAACAGACCATTTCTCTATTAGAAATTGTTTCTACACATTGTTTGATTAATTCTGAAATGTCAACTACTCCAACAAGTCTTTGCAAAAACCGATTTTCTTCTCCTCCAAATTATATGTTAATGATTGCACACTCCTGTGGCAACGGATCGTAAGTAACCCTTTCTGTACCAGGGGCTTTGGACAGTGTGTAGAATGCTATGGGGTTTTCTATGTCAATCAGCACTCAAGGCACACATAGGGTTAAACCTGTGTACATGTTGTATTTCTCACCTCCTCCTTCTTGGCGTCGTATGCTGCAAGGTCCTCCTCCGTTGCCAGGGCAACCTTACCCTTCAGGTTCAGCTTGGCTACCCACAATCCTTTGAGGGACTGCGTCTGGTTGCTCAGTTTCTGATACAGGGCTTTGGCCTGAAAGTTAAGAAAGATAAATAAATGTTATAAGAAGAAATATAAAAAAAACATAAAAGAGGGGTCATACATGTATGTTCAAGTTGATTTCCAGCAGTGTCAATACATTTACAGTATAGCATAAAAGTGGTACATACACAGTGTACAGTTGAAATACAATGTAATCTGATGACAAATTATAAAGTAACATGTAGGGTTTACCTCATCCTTTTGCCTGCCAAGTTCGTTGGTCACATGACGTGACTGCCTTGATAGGTGGTCGTAGAAGTCGCTGGTGGTGAACCCTTCGAGATCGACTTGCCTGTCATAGTCCCAGAATTCGTCCTCCTTAACGTGGATGGCTTCCACTATGGAATGGGCAAGAAAGAGAGATCACTTCAGTCAGATGGCTGTTATCTGTTTTCTAACAGAACTTTTATTTGTAGGACAACGAGGGCAGTGTTCTCATCATCACATATACTGTAGCTTTAATCTGAATTCCAAATGAATTAAAATCTTTAAGTCAGGGTGAGTATAATTTCAATCTAGTAAACTTTATCACTCCATGTAAGGAGAATCAAACTTGATGTAAATAGCATAGAAATACTACAAGCAGATCTTCCATTTCTTACTTTTAAACCTGTGGGTAGTTTGAGCTTCTTTGAAAATTTACATGTACATGTACCATCCTGTTTCTTGTTTTGTTTTATTTTTTTCATTTAGTTAAACAATGCAAATGGATATCAAGAAGAGAGTTTGCAGAAGAGGCATTCTCTCATTTAACAAAAATGCAAATTTCAATTTGTTTCTCACTAGCATTGTGTGTAATGTGTCAAGCAACTCACAACTTGGCCATATCTACACTGTATACACTAGAGATTTGCAACATGTGCTTTGACCCCCCCAAAAAAAGTGAGTTTAGCACATACATTTTATCATAATTAAACCATCTGGGGGAAGAAAGAGTAATACTGGTGCACTGTGGTTTCTTTCTCACAGGTTTCATCAACCACTTTAATACATGGCTGTCCTATCAAATTAGTCTGGGTAATATGTCATACATTTTGAATTTTGACATTGATACCTGGCACAGCGCCCTCTTCAGCTTCAGCATTGCCAGCTTCCAGGGCACGGTGGTACTTCTTGGTGTGATGAACGGTTGACCCCTTCGATGAGAGGTCATCGAGGTTATTAGCCGTGGTCAAGCCCCGGAACTTGGGGCGCACGTAGCGCTGCTTCTGCCAGCCGTACTTACGGAACAGCATCTGTGGTAGCAGAAAAGGGAACGGTTAAGTTTGCTGAGCTTTATAAACTACTGCAACATCAAGACACAAACCGGGAGATGGGAAAAAATAAAAATCAAACTAGATCTAATATGGTCAAATGTGTAGTACATTTGAGGTCATAAAAACCAACGCTTAGATACAACATGTACATACACCATCTACTTTTAATGGGGCAGAAAATTTGTGGAAGACAAAGACCTTTGCTCCAAACAACTGGTATCATTTCAACCCTATTTCAATTATGACGAAAAGAAAAATTCCATCTCTCTCCACGCTCGAGAATAAGTGTAATTCCTGAGCTCAATACACTGAAACCAAATGATTATCAACAAACAAAAAGAAAATCTAATTACACCATATCATTCATCAATATCCTCAGACATAAGATTTGGTGTAAATTTCTACTTTTATTGCAACTTGTAAATCAGCTGCAATCACAAAAGCAACTCGATACGAGAATCACTGCTGTTCTTGTCTTTATGAAAAATATAAAAATAAATAAGAATTAATGACTTATTGAATTTATTTATTTGAAAAACTAATTTGAATAAATTTCTGCCTCCACTATGAACTATATCAAGGAACAGCGATGACATGAAATTGGCAGAGCTCTAGAATATATAAGTGTACATAGAAGGAGACAAGATCATCCAACTATGATGATGATGACACTAATGATGCGGTTGCCATGGATACGAACCAATGCTAGGATGAGGAGGATGGACAGGAGGACACTCAGACCCAGGACCAGACCGATGGTGATCCAGTCTGGGGCCAGGAGGATGCCGGACTCCAGCGAGATGCCGTTCTGGATGATGTAACGAGGCGTGGACGGGAAGAAGGGACCCTCCTCGGAGCACTGAGCATTCTCTGCCATGACACGGATGTACTGCAGGACAGAATGCGACAAAAATCCGGCATTAGCAGGGAGGAAATAATTTGTGATTTAATCCTCCTAGGAAATATGCTCAGGGCGAGATTTCAGCTTTGCAAATCTCTAGTGCAAATTCCATCCATACTGACAAATTCTGAGAGCATGCATTGAAGTAGCGTCTCCAACACCATGGCTTCAGTGGCAATTTAGCGCCCTTATCATTCTCAACCAATGCTTTGTACACATCAGTCGTGTATCACCAAATACTGATAAAACAAGACAAGGCTTACTTCTGCCAGGATTTACCCTGAGAAGTTCCTTTAACGGATCAAATGTTTTTATTTGTTTTACATTTATAAATGTTTTCTTGACTACTTGATACCAAATGTTCAAATACTCATGTGCATTGGTGTTGTTTAAATCCTGTTGAAGACTAGTCCCAGTGAATATACTCAGGCAGGTGTCTATGTGAAATGTGTGTTATAGCAAAATTAGCTCTTCCTCAATGGGTTAAGATTTCAAAAAGATTCTACTTTGTGACACATATACATTTGTTTGTAAAAATGCTACATATACAATGATTCTTGGTTCATATCTGCCTCTGAATCTTTACCATTTTCTTTGCCGTATTGTTGCTGAGAGTGAAAACGTAGACACCAGGGTCGACAAAGCGGTACGCAAAGAGAGTTGTCGACGTCTGCACTTGGGTCTGCTGCTCGGCGAGCTCACGGAATCCACCATAATCGAACCTCTCATTGGTATTGTATAGGTTCTCCCTAGAATGGTACAATAAGAGAGAGAGACAGGGTAAAGTGCTGTATGTGACAATCAAAATGCTCCATGGCAACATATCAGCACTGCTTAAGAGTCTTCGGGTCCCAGTTAAGGGGACACAGCAGGTTTGTTTTTTGCACTGGTATTATTCTCAACTTGCAAAAAGATCAGAAACAATATTTCATGGTTGAAAAACAGTCAACATGAAGGCAAAACAAAGGAAAAGGTGTTAGAATAGGTGATAATCACCAGGCAATATGACCTTTGATACTGCCAATAATTCCAAGAAAACTTTTCTTGCATGTTTCCTTACCTGTCGTAGACTGGGTAGTTGTCGTTGTCCACGGTGAACATCATGGTCTCCCCGTACCTGAGGCACACCGTCGGGTTGTTGATACCGGTATAACTGTTGCCGCCGACCTCTGTGGTGGCCAGCAGGCGGCGACGCCCGTCCCTCACCATTTCGTTGACCCAGAGGAGTCGGCGCCGAGCCGTGTTCGCACCCGTGTTGTTGGCGGCACCCTCTTTGGTGTTTGACTGCAGGAGTTCGGACAGACTGTCTGGATCTGCATTGTACGCTCCTGTCATTCCATCAGCTATGGAAGGGAGCAATTCAATGTTAAAGGTTTGTAGAACATTGCTGTAACATTTTTCAGGACTTTCTACAAGTTGTATCTTACATGGTACCTGAAGGATAGAGTGCTACATGTACTTCCATATCACTGGTACCATTAACTCTAACTAGGCCGGGGGGGCCTCCGAGGGCCCCCCCTCAACGTTTCGCGCGGTGTATCGCTATCACGAGAAGCTATCGCTGCGACGTTTCATGACTTTTTTCTTTCGAGTCTCCCGCATCTTTTGAAACCAAATTTGCGATGCCTGGGCACACGGTTCCGAAGTTGCGCATAAATATGCACATGCATGTCAGACCAAAAATTGCTCAAAAATGTGAATTTGTGTACAATTTCAATGAAATTGTGTTTACAGGCAAATTTCATAAAAGCATGATTATTTTGGGGTTTTATTGATTAAAATCAATTAATAACATATTTTCTTGTTCAGAACAATGTCGCGGACAAATTTCATCGAAAAAACAATGAAAAACATAAAGTCGAAAAAACAAGGAATTACATAAGAAATTCAAAAAACAATAAAATACTTTTAAAAATAAATTTTTTCTGATTGCGCAATTTTTTTCTCTTACATTTGCTCAGGACACTAAAAAAATATATTTACATAAAAAATGTGCCTGTTTTGAGCTTTATTTAGTGATCTATACCAAATTGTCTGATTTCATGCATCATTATGCATAAATTAGCATAATTTAGTGTAAATGATAATTTTTGAAAAAATTAACTTCATGGTACTTTAGATTACATCATAGGCAATGTGTGTGCCAATTTTTGTCGCGATCGCGCGGTCGACGGCCGAGATCTGGAGGGGGGACCTGGAAGGCCCCCCCCCCCCCGGCTCTATCATCTACCTAATAACCCGGGCCTAGTTAGGGTTAACCCGTTGAGGACGAGTCCCGAGTATACTCGGGCAAGCGTCTATGGGAAATGCGTGTTGTAGCAAAATCAAACCGTCCTCAATGGGTTAAAGAGATGATCTGTTACTACATGTCATGCAATAAAAGTATTCAGGATCGGTTACTTTCCCAATAGCAAATATATCTGATCAAACATGTGGCTAACATTTTTTTTTCTTTTGCTAAATCAGCAATTACAGCTGCAATAATTGTTACAATCTATGAAAAAAGGAATGACTGAAAACTAATTCAAAGCAACATTATCTTCCACCTTACGTGTATCCACCTCACACATAAATCAAACTACACAATTAATTACAACTACCCTAACTTACTGATAGCACAAGTACAAGTTAGACTGCACCTTAATTAGTAGAGTAAGGTTCATGAATATGCTGTTTAACCAGATTAAGTGAAATTTGATTCTCCATTTTTCTTTCCCTCCCTAACACAAAATTTGCATTATTTCAAATGCACAAATAGAGAAACAAATTCAACAACAGTTCTTGTAGAACATACAATGCACAAAAAAAAGACATAGCAAGTAACAATTGTATGAACATAAAATTGATTGCATAAACAGCATTAGGTGACATTTTGTACAGAAAACAGTGGAAGTTTTGACACAATATTGGCAAGTATTCACTTCCCTATGCAGAGAGTGCATGTAAGTTTTCACGTCATATATTCAAGCTTGTAGCAGACAGTAATACACTGATTCTCACGAAAAGGTAATTCATATCTGATGAGGTAAAAGGTAGAAAAGAGTGTGGCTTACAGTCACAAATGGCTAGATTGATCTTCTGTGTGCTGCCATCTAGTGTTGTACATTGGTCAGCTGAAATGGAGTTCCGGGAATTTATGACCTTGGAAAGCGAGTCTGTCGAGAATCGAGTCTGTGTTGCAGATGTAGAAGATAACAAAGTAACAATAAATCAGTTCAAAGAAAAGCATTGCGATTGGTTATAAGCATTTCAAAAAATACATTGAGACATTAATGTTACACATTGACACAAGACACTCTGATTTTTGGTGAGAAGTAGAACGCTCTAAGTCATGATGTGACCCTCCAGAGGATGATGCTCGACCAGTATGTGGCTCAGAGTTGTGATTGGGTACTTACTCAAGAAATATGTGATACACTTCAAAGAAATCAAACCCTGATACAGATACTGCCTGACTTTCGATTACACTGTAGGAATAAGTTAAAGGGATGGTATAGTATTGGTGGAGGTGAGAATTGGGCTTTTAACTTTTTGCGATATACCAAGAAAACACTTATGATATGGTACAGAGCATACCATTTGAAGAGGAATTCAAAGTTTATTTGATGAAAATCAGGTTTGGCATGACTGAAACATCCAAAAACAAAGTAAAATAAAGCGATCGTAAAAAAGTGTGGGTCCCACACTTTATTAGAATCGCTCTTTTTGGGGTATCTCAGCCATTTCAAATAAACGTTGAATTCCACATAGAATTACATGTTCTTTCATATTTCATAAGATGTTTTTCATTATCTTACCAAAAAATGTTAGAAACCTGAAATTAGGTCTCAACCAAAACTGTACGATCCCTTTAAACAAGTGATAATGTTGGCAGCTGTAGCATAGAGTAGGAGTAGTCATATAAGTACATCTGAAATTCAAATTGATGACACAGAGAGATTCTGTGCACAAATCAGACGAAAAAAAGAAATAAGTATTCCTTGTGTAATTTGCCAATGAGATGATTGAGGACATGGCACAGTAGAGTCTGCTTGGGTGATTTTATATGGTAATAACTGGATGAACTCCTTTGGTGTCTTTTGCCTAAAACAGTCTGTAAATACATTGCCCCAGGAGTATAAAATCATCAATACTGTCAATGGAGTTACATCCCTAAGCTTCTGATGTGACCATAAATGAGTACCAGGGCCCCATTGCATAACATTTGAGATGAAATATATGTCAGAAAATCAAACATAAGTCTCTAAATACTCCATTCTGATTGGCTGATACCTGACTAAGGTTTGATTTTTCTGACATCCTGTTTGATTACATCTCTTTATGCATCGCGACCCAGATGGGATTTCTTTGGGTCAAAGGTCATGAAGGTGATATCTAAGAGTGTGACCCCTAACCTGGTTTCCGTTGGCGTCCGTGATGGCGATGTAGGGTGGGTCATCGCAGACGAGTGTGAGTCTGTTCTCCTGGGCCAGCTGGCACTCCCGGTTACAGATCTCCTCCAGGTCATCGGTCACACACTGGCAGTCGTTGGGCGTTCCCTTGGTGAAGCCGATGTAGTCTTCTGGGGTGCGACATTGCTGGTGAGATGAACATATACACTTGTATGTGAACATATTTCACTTTGAAGATCTGTCAATCAAAGACTGATGTAAATTCTCTTCATTCATCAAGTCGAAGTTCATTGTACTAAACCAACAATTAGTTGAATAAATAAATTGAAGGGGTCGGTGCATTATAGTGTTAACCCACACTTTGGTGAAAAATGAGTTACATGCATTTACACCATCCTGAATCACAGCTCTATAATCCCTAAAAATGTCATCTTGAAATTTAAGCAATAAATGGGTTTTTAATGCAGTCATGTTTTTGCCCCGAAAATTAATCACATCTTATAGGCAGGAATATAATGCTAAGCCACACTTTTCAAGATGGCGACCTCCATGGTAGCAGACAGAAGGGTGTCATAAAAATATCTAAATCTGAACAGCGAGGAAACTTTTTCATCTGCAAAAATGAGTGATTCTGATTCATAACATAACTTGTACTCTTCTGCCAGTTATGAAAAAGGAGATGAGATAAACATTAATGAAATTTTAAGCATTTAATGAGTATTTTTTGTTAATTTTTGTACTGTTGGGGTTAGCACTATTTTCATGTTAATTCTACTGATCATGACATTTTTCGCCAGTTTTTTATTTTTGTTGAACTTATCACCAAAATACCACAATCACTGGTTTTAGGAGTATTTTAGCATTGTGCATTATGACCTTTAAGAAAATTAATCAACGTTCATGGTCTGTCCCAGCACCTTAAAATTTCATTAGTGGGTTAGCACTTTATTCATGCTGACATTTCGCTTCAAAAGGAAAGCTTCCTCAAAATTAATCAGTAGTTGAATAACTGATGAAATATATTCAAAATATAAATCTTCATTTGTTATGTGTGGTTTTTTCATCGAAATGACTTATTGTAATAAGTGTATTGTCTCTAAATTTATTATTTTTTCCGATGCAAGTGTGATCTGAAAACGTTCATACATTATGGGTAAAAAAAAAATGTACGGATAGCTGGATGTTTGAACATGTGCCTTATCTGTTAGTAATTCTTACAGAGTTAGATCACTAGTGTAACAACATTTGAAATTGTCATTGATTAATTTGTAACTTCTTTTGAATAAAATGCAATTTTGTTATGCTTTCACAGCCATATTTAGGGGGATTAGCTATAGACAGTAGAAAATGGATGAAAACAAAATGCATTTTAATATCGATTTATTTACCTCAAGTTTTCAAAAAAATTCCTGCCGCTGTCAATACAGCTGTGCTTCCCTGTAGTTTCTTACATAACCGAGACACGATACTTACATGTTTAACATCCTTTGAAAGGATGTTACATTTATGATATAACTGCAAACATTATTTTTCAAATCTGTCGTATAAAATTCATAGTTCCATGTTGTTGATACCTCTATACGGTTTCTCAATTTAAATCAATAAACGTTGAAAGCAATCAAAGCGGAATTTAAAGCATCATTGCTGATAGTATAGTGTTTTTTTTTTTACGTAATTTAATTGTGAGTCAATAGCTCCCTTTTTTCCACTTCTGAATTTACCCTTTAAACTCGGCATTTATCATGCATTTTTATGAAAAAGTCTCCATGTTAGAAAGAAAATGTATTTGCTGTATTCTGTTACAAATTTCAGTTATTTTTTTTTCACAGGGTTGTTTTCAAGATTAATTTACAAAAAAGAAAGTTTCCTTCAAATTAATTTGGAGATTTGTGATTGATAAAACTAATTGAAAGCATATAGATTTTTCATTTTTTCGTGTACGTTTTTGTCACCGTAACAGCGTTGACATGAGAACATTTTTTTCTTGTTCCTAAATGATCTTCATGATCCAAATGTAGTCTGAAAACGTGCATATGGGGTAAAATATATGTATATAAACACACCAACTTGGTATAATACGTAGGCTGTTTTGGTCTTATTCGGCACATTGCTTGTATGGTCTATCCGAATTATATACGAAATTAATAAGTGTTCAGACTTCCAAAGAGATTTTTTCCCAATTTTTAAAAATGTTCTTTTCATGGATTTTTTGGCCATTAAGAGTTAGTCATTCATTTTGTGATAAGAACTTTCCTGCATAATTTCACACAGCCTGCATTTACCAACGAACATGGAGGAGGAGGATTCATTGAGGCATGTACAGTCATAATTCTGATGCAACACTATTTTTTTTTTGGTAAATTCGTTGCCATACAAAGAAGGATTTTACAGTACTATTGGTGATTTTGATACCCTAAACAAGAAAACCAATGTAGCTAAACAAGGCCTTGATGTCTACTTTGTGGTATTTTATTCCCTTTAACAAAAGACATAATAATCTCTGGAATATGTTGATATGTACCATTTTACTTTATTTTCTCTGATGTAGATACTCTAAATTTAAAATGCGTTATAATGCTGAAGAAGGGACTCTTTCCCTGCTTTTAGGTACACGAAAGATGTAAAATCCTCAATGAGATGTAACCCCCAAAACAAATCATATTATTTGTATGACACTGAATGCTTTGTCTTTTAAAACTTGAATTGTTGAAATTGTTTAATATCCACATTTCAAGATGTCTTTATGCGTATATGATTGATTCTGTGCACGTGTGTGCGTCTGAAATTATGCAAAGTTTGTCTTCATAATTCACACAGATTATACAATACAGACAGTTAAAAACAAGTATATCTTATTTTAATTTCACTTCACAAAGGAGGGAAACTCAAATATTACATTAATTTTCCATTTTAAGCGAAGAGATATTGATATTTTGTGAGTTTTTAAAAAATAAAGAGTATTTGTATACACGACGGATTTGGCTGCAATAAAGTGCTAAGCCACAAATTCAAAATGTGACTTGAAAAATTGTCTTAAATCCGCCAAAATATCAGCGTAGTAAATTTCCCGAAGACACTATTCAATCTTGAGTATGTAAGGGTTCATGTACGAAAAAATTGGCCTTCTCGAGTCATTAACCTGATTTATGGATTTTTTCAGACTTTCAAAAGCGATTATCTCAAAATGAACATTGTGTGGGTTAGCACTATAATGCACCGACCCCTTCAATTGGAAACACCGCAACAGTAAGTTTGTTTCTAGTTTATTTATTCAACTAATTATTAATCTCTCAATTATGTGGCTAATATACACATTATACCATATACATGTACACAGTGTACATATCATTCTGTTTTTATTTCAAAGACTCATTCAAAACACAGCTATATATACATGTATCTCTTTCTCTTTCACCCTCTCTTTATCTCTCTAATAACAATCTTATCATTTTATCTCTCTATCTGATTATATGTTTATCTGTCCATTTCTCTACCTATCTGTCTATCTATCTATTTAACTTTCTCTGTACTTTCCTCTATAGCTCCTTCTATTATCTATCTCCATCTATCTATCTATTTATCTACAATTAATCTATCTATATACTGTATATCTACAGTGTATGTATGTATCTATCTATCTGTGTTTATTTATCTGTATCTAGGTATCAATCTCTCTATCTATCTGTGTATCTATCCAGCTATTTATGTATATGTACATGATCTTTTTCTCCTTCCCTCTATCCCTCCAAGTGATCTCACCTCATATCTGCAGTATTGTTCCCACTCCTCAGCCGTCCAGCACTGTCCGGCCTGGTTCCGGTATGTCCCGGTCTCGCACTGTTCATAGACCGTCTTTGTACAGCTCTCAGTGTTTCCGTCCGCCTTCAGTGTGTAACCGTGCTGGCAGATACAGGTACGGTCCGTGAACTGAAATTGGACAGGAAAGTGTTCATCAGAATCTATAGAATCACAAACATGAACTATTCTGCAGTTGAAGATAATGATAATATCAATACCAAGAGACTTTTAGAGTGCACGATAATTGTCAGTCAATTCTCTATGCACAATACATACAAGTACATGATTGAGATATCAAAGACAAAAACTAACTGCTTTAAAAGTTAAAGATAAATTTCTCACAGAACTTATAAAGTGCCTGTTTCCAGCACCGTCAAAATACCATACAAGTTCCATATACAACATACACACAGGTAGTACTCAGACTACTCATACAGAGTGTAGTCACACACTATGTAAAATTTGGAAAAAAAAAAAAGAAGGAAAAATCCTATCTTGAAACTATACTAAAAGGCAATAAAACTCATCAATCTAAGCCTTTACATGAACCCGGCACGCATAAAACATGACGGTACCTGGAATTCCTCATTGGCACCGTTGCAGGTGCACTCGACGGCACCAGTGGCGCCTTCGGTGGTGGCCTCCCCACCACAGTGGAAGCAGCCGCCTTGTCCCGTCAGGTGGTTGAAGTGGTCGATGGGGCACACCAGGCAGTCCGACACCGCCTGGCCGTACTCCACGTCCAGGTAGGTCCCAGTGCCGCAGGGCGTGGCCTCCGAGGACCCCTCGGGGCAGTAGTAGCCCACCGGGCAGGGGAAGGAGTTGGTGACATTCACGCCGTGGTTGGTGCCGTTGGCCCGCGGCTCGTCGGTGGTCGCCCCTTCCAGGCAGACGACGCCGGCGACGCAGATGGTGCAGTTGGCCCTGTCAGGCATGTTGCCGTAGTAACCAGAAGGACATATTTCACACGTATCCTCGAAGGTGCTGCGGGGAGAGCCTTCTTTCTCTCGGTAGCCCAGAGGGCAGATGACTGGTGTGATGGATCCTGTGGGTTTAATTCAAAAAGACAGATGGATTAACTACTACAACTACTGTAACTACTAATTGGAGGGCATGTATAAGCTTCAGTCTATGCCAACTCGGGTTCCATAAGCGAAGTTGCACCTCTAAACCTGTCTATCTACAATGTAACATGGCTGTTTTCAGTTCATCAACACTATCAAAGCCTCTGTCCTTCTTCATTAAACTGATAAAAGTGAACCTACTTCTTCCTCTTTTTGCAATTCCCCATTTGGGATTAACAGGTTCCGCATTAATTTTCATACATGTACATGTATATCAGAATCATGTGCTGGCGGCAGAATGAGTTCAGCATGAGTACACACAAATCTGCATTTCAAGAAAATTTGAGTAAATTATTTGTACAAAGTTCTAAATGAACGATTGTGGATCCAATCTATTCTGGATTATTTTGACGACACACAGAGTGTATGCATTGACACAGTAGAATCAGACAAAAATCAGAGCACAATGCAATCAATTTCCATGTGATGAAAAAGTGGAGTCAATTGTTGATTGGCAATACCAATAGTCATTTTTAGCCAACATATTACACGATTGTATCTTTGTCTTTATCTGCACATACGTGTGTGATGTACAATTGGTGCTGTACACGTACAATGTATACGATCCTACTAGCAAATAGGAGTTTTGTAATATTCTGTTGGTGGATGAAGCAACAAATGTCATTGTCATTACATTACACTGACATGTAAAATGTGTAATAAAGAGAAGTACATGCAACATGCAAACATACATCTCTACATAAGCATTTTTTTTACATGTCAAACAATAACACAAGAACCACATAAGTAAAATCAAATCAAATCAAAGCAAATCAAATCAACATTGTACCTGGACAGGGGGCATTGGTGTCATTCAGGTAGCCACACTCCTCCCCACAGTAGTGACCGTCTGGACACGGGATGGGGTAGGCTGACCTCACTGGGCAGTAGTAGCCAGGTGGACACTTCTCCTGAGTCATTGACCGGTTGCAGTAGTAGCCTGGACAAGATTGTGGCAGCCAAAAGGGAAAGGTTATGATCATTTCTTTAATAGTAGACATATTGGCCAGAATTTTCAAAAGCAGTTTAATCCTACGTAATAGTCCATGGTCTCTGACTTTTTTTTTCTGCATTAAGTGTACATGAAACACATTGCATATGCCAACAAACATACAGTAGTCATGTACTGTGTACATTGTATAATGAAATAGAAGCTGATACTCACGAGTGAAAGTTATATGCATGCCTAATTTGCTTTACTCCATATACAAATGTACAGTAAATCTAAACCATAAAAATAGATTTACTGGTAAGGTACGTGAACTTTTTGTGATTTCAGGCCATTGCTGATTTCTAGTTTGATATATACCACTTCACAAGACCTACAAATTTTGTACATGCATGTACGTTGTATGTCTGCGTTTACAGTTGTAGTACTTGCATGTCCGCACGCATGTATTTCTGTATGTGAATATGCAGCTTAACATGCATGTGTATGTATATATGTCTATTTGTTTAATTTTTTGGTTGTGTCTCACCTGGTTGGCAGTCCCTCTGTTCCCAGGCTCCCTCGGGGCAAAATTGTCCCTCATCACACTCAATCTCAAACATGTTGGCAGTGTCATTGGGACAATAGTACCCTGCTGGACAAATGGTACAGTCCATTACACCTGCACAGCAAATAGAAAACAGAAAACAAACAGATTAGACATAATAAACATTGGCAGAAGTCTCATGTTCGGTATGAACACAACTAAATTATGAATTTCATCCAGAATTATGAAGCCACGTAGAATAATGGATGACTTGCTATCTCTGGCACCAATGGAAAAAAAAAGAAAAAAAAATATCAACACCACAGCTCTCTGGATCTGTGGCAACTAACAAGTGTAATGAGGTCTTACGGTGCAGATTTTCAGTGCAACAAGCATACATGTACAACCACTTTTAACATCAAACAGTTGTTGTTAGAGGCCACCTTTTTGCTAGCAGGTTATACAGTGTACAAGATGTACATAATTATGCTTTGAGAAATGATGAACACATTGTAAATTATATTAGTTGGGGAAAAAATACTACTGTTAACTCACCTTCCGCCTGAACATCACCCCTGTAGGTTCCTGGGGGGCAAGGCAGGGGTTCTGGGGTTGCCTCAGGGCAGTAGTGACCTGACGGGCACGGCGACACGGTGAAATCCGTGAAAGCTGGTTGGCCAAGAGAAGCAGGGAAAGAAAGAGAGTTCACAGCACTGTAGATTTGTTTGTTTTTGTTTTCATTTTTCCTGGAGGAGTTTAATCATCTTAGGACCATACATGTACCTCTGCTGCAACGTATAACACGAGACAGGTGAGATTCTACATTGTATCTCTCCTTCTGTACATCTTCTCTTCAATATCATAAAGTGGGCATGGCTTCAGCAAGTCGAAATTCAACCTGACGGGTTATTTTGCGGCTTGGGGAAAACAGTCTGATATCATGACAGTGCATCTGATCTCTACTAGCTTGAAAACAGCATGCTTGGGAAATTACAAACTGTAGCACGATATTGACGCATGCATACTTTGCGTCGTTACTTGGCTCAGCACTTGGTTCGTAAGTGGTTTCCCCACTAGGTCCTACGATGGGATCGAGAAAATTTCAGGCTGACGGAGAAGCAATTCAAACTGGGCGCTTATTCACAAATTGGAGTGCTACTTCAAGAACTAGAGCAAGATTTTGGGAAAAGTTTCCCGATCAAATGGTTTTTGTGGTTTATACTGGCTTCATTTTTTTTTTTTTAAAGATGAAAAGTTGTACTTTTTAGAGGCAATATCGCATTATCACATTTCACTCTGTTTATCATACTAAATACTATAAAATCATATAGGTTGGCATCATGAAAAGTTGTACTTTTTAGAGGCAATATCACATTATCGTATTTCACTCTGTTTATCATACTAAATACTTTAAAATCATATAGGTTGGCATCATGAAAAGTTGTACTTTTTAGAGGCAATATCACATTATCATATTTCACTCTGTTTATCATACTAAATACAATAAAATCTTATTGGTAGGCATCTCTGTTTTACTCATTTGATCTCACATAACTTCTTCCCATCTATCCATTCGATAATCTATGCTGCAGTCCTCCCAGTATTCCTCCTTCCTCAATCAGCTAAACCTTCTGTCAATCTCTTCACCTATTTTTCTTCACCCACTGATGTCTATCTTTCCCAACACACAACTACCGCGTAGCCTTCAGTCTTCTACTCCTCTCACGCAATTTCTTCTTCTCATCCGACTACCCATCACACGTTCTACCCTTCTCTCCTCCTCATATTCCTCCTCTCTGTCTCAGTTAAACCTTCTGTCAATCCACTCTCCACCCTATCCTCTATATGTACCTGGCTGGTTACACCAGAATCCCGCTGGACACGGCTGACAGGTGCTGCTGTTGGTGGCCCCAGACTCTGCTGAGAATGTGGTGTTAGGGCAGGGCTGGGGGTCAGCATCAAACTCACAGTAGTAACCTGCAGAGAAACAAAACATTCATATCAACCACAAACTCCTCTTACCACCAAAATTTTTGGCAAACAAATAATTATATTCCAGTATTGTTCCTTGGCAGACATTTTTATGTGCTGTTAATTTTGTGGTTGCAGGGTCCAGTAATCTACATGTATACTTAACTTTCCTCATGATAAATAAGATTTTCTTTAATAATTGAATGTCCTTGACACAAAAGAAAAATAATGCCTCCGGCCACTTCGTTGGCGGAGGCATAAAAAAATGAGGGACATACAATGTATAGATGCAGATTTTGGATTTTGGATCAGGAAACAATAATGATATAAAAGTACCCCTTCCACTGAATCGAGAGGAAGGCTTTGAAATTTCCGGGCAATCATGAGCATTTTCTCAAGTGAAAGTTACCCCAAGCGTCAGGCAGGGGCAGTGCTGTGGATCCCCTTGTTCTTACCAGGGGTGCAGGGCTGGGGGAGGACATTGTCCTCTGTGCAGATGTATCCCGCCGGACACTGCTGGCACTCCAGTTCGCTCATGGCTCCCCGGTAGGCTATCACCTTCCCTGGCTCACAGGCAGACACGTTGGCAGCTCCTGGGGTTGGGGCAGAGGGGGTGTGGTGAGATCAGACAACCAGCCAGAGGTGGATGGAGACAGGGGATAAGCAGAAAAGACATTCACATATCAACATACATAATTCATTCAAATTGAAGATTCCCGCACTGAGTATTTTGTTGTTGTTTTTTCATTACAAGGACAACATATGTAATCATGACGCCGAAGAACTGTCCATCACCAACATAAATAATGAACTCCAAAGCTAGCGACGGTTCTGATCCCTTACGGCAGGGGGTATTGTGATTTTATTCACATGTTCCTGATTGTTCCATTGAGTTGTCTGTATTGCAAATTTCTCAGGGTAGTGTCTTCAATGTGCAGTCTGCAACCACCCTTCTAAAAGAGGATATGGCCATTTCTCTTACCAGTGCAATACATGTAAAGTACGACAGTGTAATGTCATAGCCATTCATCAGAATGGAAACTGGTTCTAAACAATCTCACCTGGTCCGATCTGTAAACATGACTAATGAATTTTGAATGTATTGTCTGATTTTCCTAAAACATTACTGATGTGTTCTACTCTGATATTGCCCCATGCACTCAATATTACTGCACACACTGTAGATTGGGGTTTCATTCCTTTAACCTGTTGAGGACGAGGTGCAAGAATACTCTGGCAAGTGTCTATGGGGAATGCATGTTGTAGCAAAATCAGTCCGCCCTCAACGGGTTATACTCTACCCATCTTTTGAATCTTGACATTCCATGTTGATTTATCACATATCAAAGTCTAGTGTAGCATAATGTTCCTCACCCTCTTCACAGTAGAAGCCAAAAGGACATATCTCTCCCATCCATGGCTCACTGCCGTCTGGTGTTGGGGTGTTGGATCCGCTGTAACACAGGTAGCCAGCACTGCAGGGGCCTGCAATTCGACCCCCAAGGCAGTAGGAGCCTGGACAAAAGAAAAGCCACAGAAAAGAGAAACATATTAAGGATTAATTAAAAAGGAGCATTCATACAATCATCATATCTGTTAAGCTCACATTTCTATATTATGAAATTAGTGATTAACTGACATACATATCCATTTCTGATATTAGCATACAGCATTGACATCTTAACACCTTAATTTGGATATCAATCATACGGTATATGATATTCCTTTTGCTACTTTTAATAATCAATAAAAACAAGCAAGAAAGAATGGTAACTTCTTGCATAAATAATATCTTGAGAAGAAGCAAGATGAAATGATTAATGAAATAAAGTGCTCATAATGACCCTTTTTGTAATAAGATATTAGCTCCATCCACATCCCACTTTACACATATTACATCCCCTCCCCCCTCCCCCATCAATTTGAAAACCTTGACCAACCTGTGGGGCAGAACTGGCATTCCTCTGCCCGGGCGAGTCCCGTCACGTTGTCCATGGTGTAGGTCCCATTGGGACAGTTGAGAGGGCCCGGTGACCCCTCGGGACAGTAGGAGTACGGAGAACACGGCTCTGGGTGGCTGGAGTTGGTCTGGCAGAAGAAGCCTTCTGGACACGTGAGACAATCCGTTTCCCCCGTGTGGGGCTGGTAGGTGCCTGCCAATCCACAAATATTAAAATAATAACATTACATCAAAGGTGAACATGACACACACAGTTAAAGAATGACACAGGATGAAAAAAAAAACACTCTGGCAGCAGCATATGAAATGATGCTGTATATCTTAAATATGATTTATGAGTTTGTCTATGAGTCAATTGTATTAATCATCATGAGAATATGCTGTGGCCTTACACATCATATTTCCCGATGGTTTCATATTAAAGAATTCTATGTGCTGATTAATACAGGCAAAATTAGAAACACGTGAAAACATTGCATCATGAAGCACAAATGCAACCAGTATCATCCCCAAGATGGAATTTTTTTTACTTTGCTTCGATAACGAGATGGAAAAATATAATCCCATACAGCTGTGGCTCTTAATCAGAAATTTAACCCCATGTTTCACAAGTCTTGATTTCACAAACATAATGCTCCTATCAAACATGTACACAGTATCAGCACTTGTACTCTTAAAAACACAATGTATTTTGCTAATAAACTTCAATGGACTAGTACTTAGAATAACCGCATGGCCTGCAGTGGCTGCCCACTTTCTGATCAGCATTCAGTGAATGCAACTGACACTGTATTGTCATTCCTCAATGGCTTTTCTGTGACAATAGAGGGCAGCATATCACTTATCACTTTACCTGGATCACAGGCGTAGGGGGTGGCCGTGTCATTCAGACAGTAGAACCCTGCTGGGCACTCGTAGTCCGTGGGCCGGCTGGTCGTGATCTCAGCATCGCTGGGACAGAAGTAGCGCTCGAGGCAGTGACCGGTCGGTGACGACAGACCACTGGTCCGGCAGAACTTACCTGGCGAGCATGGCAGGCAGTCATTCAGGGCCTTGGCCCCCGGGGTGGGGTTGTAGGTTCCAGGGGGACAGAAGGCTTCCGTTGTCACACCTAGAGGAGAGAGGGAGGGGGGAAAGGAAGGGGGGCATGTTACATACAATGTACCTCATGACCAAACATTCATCCCCAGTACAGGATTTTGGTGTACACATACTGTACATACAGTCATCCTGTACAGCAAGCCCTACAGTTATGTACGTGTACAAATATGTAAGTATGCAGTGATCCAATATATTTGCTTAAGCATTTATCTGTATTTGGCACATTAATTTACAGCACATTAGAGAGCTGATCTAAGTCTGTATTGAATTATGCACTACTGTAAAACTGATTACAATGCCTGGTAGTTTTTTCTGAAATTTCACAGAAATATAAAATGCTCTTTGATACAAATGCCAGTATTCTCTTTCTTTTCATTGTATACTAGATTACAGATTTTGTTTGTTTGTTTGTCTGTTAGCACCTTTTCTTCCCCTGCAGTACAGACCACAATGAAATCTTCCATCAACTAACTGTGACCAAAAGAAATTAAGTTTCATATCTGAAGGGGCCAACGTACCTTCCTCACAGTAGGCTCCTGTGGGGCAAGGCCCGTTCACACCGTCATCTGGAGCGGACTCAGCTGCGCCACTGATGCAAAGGAATCCAGCTTCACAGAAGCCAGTGGGCCAGGAGAGACCCGTTTCATTACAGTGCATTCCAGCCAGACAGGCCTGACACTGGGTCACGTTGTCCAAGCCGGTCACATTGCTGAAGGTGCCTGTACAATGAACACACATATACAGTTAGAATTTTCACTTTCTCCGCAAAAGACTGAATGGCAAGTAATTGTTAAATTGCAAATCTAACTTACTATTTACCCTTGTCTTTTATTTCCATCACCATCATCACTACAATCATCATTGCCATCACCACTACCATCACCATCATTATCATTACCATCATCATCATCACATTCACCACAAACACCACAACCATCACCATCACCACCACCACCACAGATAACTGCCACCATCACCATCACCACCATCATCATCATCACTAACTTCACCACCACTACCATCGTCACCGTCACCATTACCGTTACCATCGCCATCGCCATCACCACCGCCATCGCCACCACCACCACCACCACCACCACTATCACCATCATCACCATCCTCACCACCACCATCACCATCACCATCACCATCACCATCACCATCACCATCACCATCACCACCACTACCACCATCACAATCATCATCACCATCACCATCACCATTATAATTACCATCACCATCACTAACACTATCACTACACCATCACTTCACCATCACCATCACCACCACCATCATCACCATTACCACCATCACCATCACCATCATCACCATCACCATCACCATCATCATCATAACCATCATATCAGCATCAGCATCACCATCACCATCACCATCACCATTACCATTACCATCACCATCACCACCGCCACCGCCACCATCAACATTACCATAACCATCACCAACACCATCATCACCATCCTCACCACCACCACCACCATCACCATCATCATCACTCACTGTCACCGTCACCATCACCATCACCATCACCATCACCATCACCATCACCATCACCATCACCACCACCATCATCATCACCATCACTATCATCAATACACCATCATTATCATCATCTCCACCACCCCACCCTAGATCTCCTCCTCACCCAGTGGACACGGAATCCCGTTATCCCTGGTGCCTGGCTCACAGTAGTACCCCTCTGGACATGGTAAGGTGAAATTCATCCTGGTCTCCGGACAACTTGAGCCTGTCGGGAAGATGAAGAAGCATCATGAGGGGAAACCATGAGGGGATGAATCATTAGCATAGTAACAACCCTAATTTGCATATCCACAAGACATAAACAGGAAGTCGCAGTCCACAATACAACAAATCAGCTTGATGTTCATATCAACAACAAAGACATATCATCATGTGACAATAACCAACAACTTACGAGATGCATTTCAACATACAGCCCTTAGTTCAGTGACAGGAAATTGAATGACTATGTTCATTCCTTGCTAAATACATACACTGTAAGATTAAAAAAGGTTCTAAAGCTACAATATGACAAATTCAATTCTACATTGTACTCAAAAGGATGATTTACAGTATGTGCAGTACCAATGAAGACGACACACAGAACAAAGCATAACAAAGAAATTGGAAAGCCTGTAAAAGACCTTACTGTAGTCATGTGAGCAAACTAACTCAAATTTAGAATAATCTCCTTGTGCACAATCTTAAAATTTGTGTATTTACTGTACATCACAAACTATTGAGGCAAAATTTCAGACACTTTGCAGGCTCATTCTGAAACTTTCAACACTTCACATGCTGAAGCGGAGAATACCATAAATCACACAGCTGTAAAATCATTATCATACACTGTATCTAGAAAAATTGGATCCTTTGGTGTTGACAGTTACTAATTTGTCACATGAAAATGCAGCATCTTTTCTGTTACTGCCACCATCGTCCAAGAGTCGCATCCACTGCCACACCCGCACATACCGGTATCCAGCACGCCACTCTTACCTTCTGGGCACTGGTAGCAGGCACCCAGACCCACCGCAGGACCGTACGTTCCCTGATCACACTGCACTTCCTTAATGGCACCCTCTTCGCAGTAGTGGCCCTGGGGACAGATGTAACCGATGGCAACATTGCCGGGTCTGGGCGTGTCCGAGCCACCGGTACAGATGAAACCCTCGTTACAAGGCAGCGTCACGCCTGAGGAGAGATAAACAAAAGATAACTGGAATATATTTGCTTTGGGGTTTTTCACTTTTGGAGGGAGGGGGTTTTTTTGCAATGTATCTTCTTATCATTCAAATCACTACCTCCACTTCTTACATCTTAGTGAAAAACAAAAAACAAGAAATGACATTTTTGGGTAAGATGAATTTTACATGTAGGTGTCTAATTAGGTAGAATTGAAACATCAAATAAATCATATAATATTACATCAAGCACAAAAAAGGTGCAAATTTTTATTTTGTCTTTAGTTTCTTGTGTTATGAGAAGAGCAAAAATTTCCGAATTGCAACATCTCTGCTTTTACAGTATTAGGGAGCTTTAAGTTTGCGACGCAGACTTATGAGACAACAATAATTGCATTGGATGTTCTCCTCTCTCCTTGTGTCGCATTCAAAAGCAGCTTTAGATTACATAACGTCGATGGGGTGACAAGACCTCGTATCTCAAAAATGTCAAAAAAAAAATTTTTGGCTTAATGGTCAAATAATGGGTCAAGTGATGTCTTGGCCAAATCCCAACTGTCATACTCCAAAAATGAAGCCACCATGACATGTCAAAGGAAAGGCTATCCCATTCACTACAGTGCTTTGGACGCCATGTTTTTTTGCTCTTCTGAACATTTGTCATTTTTGAGATACGAGGTCTTGTCACCCCAGCGACGATAAGGACGTAATCCATCAAAACTACAATGGCGCCCCCATACAATCGGTGAATCAAGTAGCTCTCTGCGTCCTGAATTTGTGCAGAAGTAAAATTAGCTCAGAACACGTAGTGAAAACTTAGATGATGCCACCTATACTGTAGATTGCTTTTGATGAGCGATTTTGCGAATGCTCAGAATAGTTGTTTTTTTTTTCCTTTAAACATAACCGTCGCGAAAATCTAAAGCTCCACTCGATATAACCAAAATCAAGACGAAACGGCCTAATTGAGCAAGTGATGACGGTAGAGAGACAAACCATTGCTGGAGCTGTTGGCGGTGCAGTAGCGACCAGCAGCGCAGGGGGCGCAGTCCGTCACATTCTCGTTGGTGATTCCACTGGAGATGGTTCCTGCTGGACAAGGAGTGGGTTTGTAGCTACCGGAGGGACAATAGTTCCCTTCAGGGCATGGGTTGGGAGTCGGGTTATCCTCTCCCATCAAACAGTAGTATCTATGGCAATAGAAATATGATAAAACAGATTGCACATAGTTTTTGTTTTTTAAATAAAGCATTCTATGATTTCTGTTTTCCACAGTAATACCACTGGATTATTGGTGAAAAACATAGACATCTTTTTTACAAAAATTGTAACTGGCCTTTAGAAAAAGAGAATTAATGTTAGCTTGAAGAAAAAAAAAACTCTTTCCAATCAAGAAAAGCAATCTATTATACGTGTACTACACACTTTTGTCAAATAGAATTAATCAAATGTGATCTGACTGCTGAAAGGTCAATCCAATAACAAGACCAGTCACTATTGGGAAGCATGCTTAACTGTTAGTGCGCCACATCCTTTTGACACCAAAATGCATCAACATATTTTTGAAGACATTCACTGATATTTGAAGCCATACATGTACAGTTGTAGCTTTTCCAAGTATTTATGCCAGAATTGCAGTATGATGTAAATTCTATGATAAAGATGTAGCTAAGATGTTTTCACTATGCTGTGGCATATCACAATTTATTGATCGGTTCATGTATCAGAGTAAAACTTTGGAAGAGAAGAAACCATCAACTAAGCCAGGAGTGCAAACGTAGCACACAGCTAAATACAAGTATCACATGTCCACTTGAAAAATATTCTCATTTTGGTTAGAATACCAGTTGTGGGTATTCATTGGTCCAATCTGCAACCCACAATGTCTGAGGCACCTACCCTGGGTAGCATTCGCCCTCCGGGTCACTGAGACCGGGAGTCTGGCAGAAGAAGCCGGCCAGGCAAGGGGTGCAGGACGACTCGTTGACGGAGTTGGTCAGGTTGTTGTACGTGCCCGGCGGACACGGGAACTCGTTGGCTCGCTTGGTGCCGGCGGGGCAGTAATAACCAGACGGACACGACGCGTTGGACAGGTCACTGACGGCATAGAGGGTGTTGTCGCAGAAGTATCCTGTATGGGACAAGACAGTGAATTAGTTGATAGTGATTATTTGACATCTGCCTGAGCATACCCAGGGACTAATCTTCAAAGGGCTAATGTCACTACTTCCAACTGTTACATGACATTGTACATCTTCTTCTACTCTGCAACTATCATATGTTTGTCACATTTGTACCCTTTATGGGGCGAAAGCATTTTTTTTTGTGTGATTGAGCCAGGTCATTGGAACATACTCCCCTGTCATATTCAAAACGCTCAAAGTGTAGATGAGTCTGAATCAATGGTCAAATCTCACTTATTCAATCACTAATATTTTTTTTCTCTTCTTTGCTACGGTGCATATTTGCACATATCACAATATTCGTGATCATTACTAATCAAACGTTTCTGCCCTCTATCAATGCACTATCAAATGCCTGTTATAGGCATTTTATGAATGTTACTTACATTGTATAATCATCATCATCACCACCACCCTCAGCAGCAGCAGCATCATCATCATCATCATCATCATCATCATCATCATCATCATCATCATCATCATCATCATCACCTCCATCATCAGCATCAGCATTATATCATTATTACCTGGTTCACAGGTCAGACAGGAATCTTGTCCCATCTGGTCCTGGTAGGTGCCATCCTGGCAGCGAGTGGGCGTCGGCAAGTTCTCCACGCAGTAGTGACCGGTGGGACACAGGAAGTCGGCCGGGGTTGGGGTCACCTGACCAGCTGGACAGTAGTACCCTAGAGGAAAGTTTTCAGCAAAGAGAGAGTATGTTAGATATCAGTCCTCCTTGCAAAGCATTATGGACTTTTCTGTTACAACATCACAGAACATATCGAGAGGTAGTTATTGCATCACATTATGTTATGCTTATAGATGAAGATTCAGCTGAAAGTAAATGAAATTATTATCAATTTGCAACCCATACATGCTGTATGTGAGTGGTAGATGTCTTCAGCAATTCCAATCTTGTCACAACACAGAGCAACGATCACGACTATACAATATTAGCATGAAAAACAAATAACATACAAATTTGAAACCTTGGGAAATGTATTTCAATACTTCAGCATGAAGACCACTATCACTACATTAACTTTGAAATCCATAATGGACTTGGAAATGACAAACAGTGTTTAATCACAGATAGACCCTGGATCCAGCCAGCGTTCCAAATCACAGAAAAATTCTAATAATCTTTTCCTTGGATCAGTCTTGACGTTTCCTGTTTCATGCTAATCCTTTCATAACTTTTGGCTTATTTTTTAATCAGACAAACAAACGCACAGACTGACAAAAAAAAAAAAAGGCTGACAAAAAGATAACCTCCCTGATGGTAGTAATCATACTCACATTAGATGGCATGTTCTGGGTTATATTTTGCAAAATATGGATGACAAGAATTTGTGTAGGCAATCATGTGACCCTTCAACTCACTGGCTGCACAGATTCCGCTTGTAGTGCTAGCTCCTGTCTCATTACAGTAGTAGCCTGCCCGGCAGGGCAGACAATCGGAGAACTCGTCCTGGTTCAGCGATGGGTTGTACGTCCCATTCGAGCACGGCACAGGCAAGGCACTTCCAAGGGGACAGTAGTGACCGACGGTGCAGTCCTCCTGGCGCGGGTTGTCCGATCCTGTCGGGCAGTAGTAGCCCGGGTCGCACGAGTTGGTCGGCCGGGCGAGTCCGGCGAGATTGCAGTACTCTCCGGCGGTACAGGGGACGGGAGCAGACGACCCGCGAGGGCAGTAGTACCCTGGCTGGCATTCTCCTCCATTGTTGGTTGGCTGCCGTGGTAACATCAAATAAAACTCAATGAGTTGGGAAAAATGCATCTTTCACTGCCACAGGTTTCCAAAATCTTTATCTCATCTGTTTTGTCAATAAAAGCTATTTGTGATGAAGTAAAAACAAAAATTATCCAAGATTACAATGAAGATCCTTACTCACATTTTGAGTATGTATGCAACATACCAGCAACCTTTTGCTCTTCTCTTTATAATTAATGACCAAATAACCAAATGACTTATGGCATATTCGTGAATGACTCCGCAAACTTTTTTTTTTCATAATCCTTGAGAGTTATTGAATGACCTTTTTAAAACTCATTAAAACAATCACTGCAGATCTAATATAAGAGGGTAAATTTTCAAACCTACTCCACTTCAATTACAAAATATGACTTATACTCACCTGAGTCTCATTAGCACCACCACTGCAGTACCATCCCTCATCGCACTCATCCATGGGGTGCGAGTTCCCGTAACCAGCGCAGTACCAGCCGGGCAGGCAGTCTACGCAGGCAGCGATTTCGTGCTGGACGGTCAGATTGTTAAAGGTCCCCGGTGGGCAGGGGAAGGCGTAGGGGTCTGGCGTGTTGGTTGGGCAGTAGTAGCCTGGTGGGGAGACGGGACGGAAAATATACAAGCAACTTGCCTTGCACTCTCATTCCAAGAGTAAATAAAATTAAATCTACGAATGCTACACCTTCCCAACCATTATATCCTCATCAATGATCAATGCATGGAATGCTTGCAAAGCACATTACAAAACCAGCAATGATCGAGTCTTGTGTGAAAGTTTGCATGACGATGTAAATGAGGTAGAGAGGTTTGTTGTCACACCATATTTCTGGTAACACCACCATGGTGTTACAGGACCCCCCCCCCCCCCCCCCATCAACAATCATTCACTTTGTTAAAGCTGTTCTCCCCACAAAAAATATGAACATCATCTTCAGAGATTATGGATGAGATGCATGGATATCTAATTCAGATGACTTGTAAAGCTATCCTTCACCTACACTGAAAACTTGCTTACTGTACATTAATTACAAGAAATTTACATGGCTTTGTGTGTATTTCTGTACAGCAGTGTTTCTACTCATCTGGAATGTGTACAACAATGACTTGTGAAGTGGCTGGGGGTGACACACTCACCAGAGGGACATTCATTGGCTTGGTAGTCTGTGGTGTTGCCATAGCAATAGTATCCCATGGGGCAGTCCTTGCACTCCCAGGCTCCTGGCAGATCGTTGTAACTTCCTGCTACACAGCCTGATGGGATACCAAAATGGAACATAAAAACATTAAGACATATTTACTGGACCTGAGATTAGAGGAAAGCTTCATTTGATGCAACTAATTATAATAATGATGATGATAACAACGTAAAGAAGGAGAAGTAGAACCAGAAGAATGCTAGAAATGTGACACTCATCATCATCATCATCATCATCGTCGTCATTGTCATCATCGTCATCATCATCGTCATCATCAATATCAGTATGAAGCAGTTGTAATCATTATTATCACTTATCATTATCACAACCATTACTCTCAATATTACTATCAATATTATCACTACAATCATCATTCTATTATAATCATAAAAAACAACATCATTATATTTACCACTTTACTACATTTATAATATTGTGAAGAATAGCAATTAAAAGAAGTACTAAAATGTATCCTCAATACTACTGTAGATGGTAGTCATATATCAGGAGACATTACATAGCATTCCTGGACAGACAACAAGAGGTAAGGATTAACCTTAGGGGCCCACACTCTTACAAGCATTGTCTTTTTAGTGGGTCCCTCTGTTTTTTCACACAGAGCATATTGACAATTCTTTCATTTTCGTTACCTCTGCAACAATTGCAATGTATTGATATTGTAAGTTTCTCCCATCATTGTTGTTTTCTTTGTATGAATTTACATGCATTGTTTCTGTCACTCAAGAAAGTGAGATTTATGTTTATATTACTTAATTGTGGAAAAATGAATAAATTTGAACTTGAACTTGAACTTGAACCCAATGAGGAACGGTGTTGATTTTTTTTATATAACATGCATTCTCCCTAGCCATCTGTAGGAGTGTACTTAAGCCAAGTCTTCAACAGGTTAAAGAAAGAATTCCTGCAGGATACAGGCAACATCTCAGTCTGGTTGAGGAGAGTCAAGTCCAGTCTTACCCTCTGGGTACTCTGATCCCTGGACACAGAAGTGACCCTCGGGACAGATGTGACCGATGATGGGATGGACGGTGTCTGTCGGACACTGGCTGTCGTTCAGGTACAGCGGGTTGGGCCTGTCCGCTCCGGACACGCAGTAGAAGCCACGGGAACAGGAGTCACTGGGAGCGGTGAGATTGACTCCCATACAATAGTGACCTGAGGGTTAGGATGATTAGTTTCATCACAGGTAAAACATTTGAAGCATTGCAGACATTAAACCTACTGTATACAAGTACAATATACATCTATGTGACTGTACTACATTGCATACAGTTTTGATTATAGCGAATACTGAGTGTGCATCAACACAGTGTAGTCTGATTTGTTTTTGGCATGCTGTTCAAAGCTAGGTACAACTGGCTGACACATTTTCTTGATGAAGTACTGGCATTTGCACTCTACGATAAGAAAGCTAAGAAGCCACTTTTTTTTTTTTAAGTACACTCATTGTGAAGTACACATCTGTTCGTCAGCCCTGATTGCAAATGTCAGTAGTACTTGTACAGCTAGTGGGTGGGGTGGGGTGGCTATGCTGGGGAGTAAGTATCCCTTGGAAGACTCACCTGAATCACATGGGGTACAGTCTTGGACCTCGGTGAGTCCCTGGGATTGGCCGTACGTTCCCGCCGGACAGGGCTGCCAGTCGTGTCCAGTCCCGTTGGGACAGAAGAATCCCTGTGGGCATGTTGTCCTGGTGGTCCCGGCATCACCCTCAACCACCAGCTCAGGGACACAGTAGTAGCCTTGGGAGAAGACACACATAAAAGCATAATTTTCTTGCTCCAAGGTCTTAGGGAGAAAAAGTTGAATATCATATTCCATTTTACTTGCCCACTGGTTTCTACAGCATTGCATATAAGCATCATTAAATAATTGCATGCATTTAAATCAAATCTTGTAATCATGGGGATTAACTCTTTAAGATTCTTCAATGTTTTATTTATGAATCACTCACATAAATCTTGCTGTATATGTTTGATACCGTTGTACATACATTAAACATATCATTATCCTACTGTAGGTGATTCTACGTGATTGTCATTAATTCACTCATATTCAGAATGGCAGACCCATCATCATTTAATCCGTCACTGAGCTAAAAGTGGAAAACATAAATAGGAAACAGTTCACCTTATGTAAGGTAAGTTAACTTTACATGCGAATTATGTCTTTCTCTTCTTGTTTGGTCTTCTTCTTCTTCTAATACTGTTGGCTCCTGTGGAAGTTATCAATGCATGTATTTTTGAGATGTTTAATAGAAGAGCATCTGAGGGCGCCACACACCTTCTGGACACACTTGACACTCGGATTGACCCTCACTGTCCGTGTAGGAACCGGCGATGCAATCCTGCGGCTCGGCGCTGCCCAGCGGGCACTGCTTGCCGATCGGACAGATGACCGCCTTGGCGTGGGAAGAGCCCTGGGGGCAGTAGTAGCCCGGATCGCACTCGGCTGTTGGCTCTACCAGACCTGTTCAGAGATTACAACCCAGAACACTACATGTAGCTCTGATAAACACGATGGCTAAACATACAAAAACTAACCAAGTTGTATATGGCCACTCCATGAGCAAGCTCTGTTTAACCCATTGAGTACGGACCAATTTTGCTACAACACACATTTCCCATAGACACCAGCCTGACTATACTCGCGACTCGTCCTCAACAGGTTAATAAGTACAAGTGTACCACCACCATCCTCAGCAATATGATTACCCAATGTAATGACACAGCTTTATTGGCAACAGATTTATAAGATCTTAAAGTGACACCCAATTCTACATTAAAAACCAACTGTTGCAAATTTGCCCAAGAACATCAACAACAACAACAAAAAAGAGACTTTCAACATGCAATTCTCTTACAGTTTGCAACATTCTGATCTACAAACAAGGAAAGGACTTTGCATAAAGCCAACATTCTCAAAAATTGCAATTTTCATCACTCAAATACAGAGCATAGAATTTATCAAAATGCCAAATAAGACATTTTGTGGATAATACATTGCAATGGTTGACTACGACAATTAATGCAGATAGCTTCACTTAAAGCACCAAGAATATCCATAAGGGTGAGTGGTATTAGGTCACAGAGCAAAAAAAAGAATATGACAATGCTAACAAACTTTTATGTAGTATTTAATTTCAGTATTTACACACTTATATTGTACAGCAACAGCGAAGGGAGCAACAAAACCACACAGGAGCCACAGGGTGTGTTCACACTCACCTAGACCATTACAGTAGAAGCCTGGTGTGCAGTGGAAACACTCCTCCTCGGTGGAGATGCCAGTGTCGTTGAAGAAGGTTCCGTTCGGGCATGGGGTGGGGTCAAAGGTCGCAAGCCCACAGTAGTGACCCTCGGGACAAATCTGTCGGTAGGGCGTGGTGGAGCCCTCCTCGCAGAAGTAGCCCGGGGAGCAAGGACCACTGACCTCCGTCAGTCCTGTGCGTGGGAGGATACACAAAGTTTTCAGAGTGTATCAAATTGGCAACACTAATTGGCACTGTTTGCATTGAATTTACCCCCCTCCCCCCCCCCCCAAAAAAAAAGGAAAAATGACTTGTCTCAATTGTACAAAGTAATTTGGGACTTCAAAGCTCAAATTTGAGAGGAAGATGTGCATCAAAGACTTCAACCGGTTTAAAGATAATTGTCTAGTATGACTTTAAACAGTCAATAAACCAATTTTTCCTTTTCTTGGTGTTGGCATAATCTAAATGCACATTCACATCACATAACTAATGGTATTCATAACATGTCTGTTTGATAAACTTGGAACACAGGTTTATTCAATCATCACATACAGCTGTATGATACCATCATCAGTTTTATCTCCACCTAGACTGTATCCATTATATTCATTTATTATCCTCATTTCATATCATTTTTATGGAAGTATTGTAAGCTACATCAAGACTATGATCAGTAGCAAATTAGATTAGAGCACACATTAATCTGATACTTACCAGTTTGATTGCAGAAGTACCCTTCTGTGCAGTTAAGACATTCTTCCACCGACTGAAGCTTGATGTTTGGACTGAAGTAGCCCTCTGGACAGTGGATAGGGCTGTCTGTCCCTTCTGGGCAGTACGAGCCCGCTGGACACTCGTTGTTGAAGTCATCTATTGATACAATAAATTGACAGAAATGCCCTTGATCGTCATGTCCACACAGCACTACACACTGTTGACACACACTGTCCCTTTAAGGGATCGTATACAATGTAGTTTTGGTTGAGACCTACGTTGTAACTTCAGGTTTCTAACATTCTGGGGATAGATAACGAGAAACCTCTTATGTAATATGAAAGAGCATGTACTGTAATTCCAAGTGGAAGTCAACATCTATTTGATGAAAATTGGTTTTGAATTGGCTGAGATACCAAAAACAGAGTAATCCTAATAAAAGGTGGGACCCACCTTTAAATACGATTACTTTGTTTCACGTTGTTTTTGGATGTCTCAGCCATTCCAAAACCAATTTTCATCAAATAAAATTTGAATTCCTCTTAGAATGGTATGCTCTGTACTATTCTGCATAAGTGGTTTCTTGGTATCTCACAAAAAGTTAAAGCACAATCCTCATCCCTACCAATACTACACGTATATGTATACACTGTACCATCCACTAACTGTCTGGCATTTACAATAGTTGGTGGCAGTGTCACAATATACACTGCAATGAATTCCCAGTACAGGGTGGACCCATTTCAAGATTGCATTTTATTGCAGGTGGGAGAATCCCAAAGAGTTCATGGAAAGTATTCACCCTTTGAAGATTTGCTTTATTCTCCATTGTTAAACCTTGAGCTGTAGCTATTGAGCACAATCCAGCATGACAAAACTGTGCCTACAATTTTGTATAATTATATAAGTTCATACAGAATCATGTGCAGCTTGGATGATACAAATTACCTTTCTTTTTTTCTCACTTGGTTCAATAGGCACTTCACTTAAATGTTTTTTTCAAAGTGAAATAATGCATGTTGTGAGCTTGTCCAATGTAAATATTCATGAGTTTCATATTTAAAAATTGAATGAACTTGCATAGGCCATGTGACCAAAATGCTCGGTCATTGAACACCTGCACAAGTATCCATATACATTGTACACGTACATGCAGTTGCTTCGTACTTGAATGAATTAACAGAGTTTCTCTAATGATATTGCCAAATAATGGTCTTTACTGAACACTCTCGGGTGCACTAGCTGGAGAGCAACATTTGTAAGGATTACAAGAATAATCATTGCATCACAAATGCTTTACACATATCTCACGGAAGTTACAATGTATGAACTGGCTTATAATGGGGTATAATATTGCATCTTCACAAAGAATCAGCGACAATGTACGGATGAATAGGGAAGAGATTTTCCCCCTCACCATATGTCGGTGTGGTGATGTTGGATCCTCGTCGGCAGAAGTAACCAGCAGCGCACAGAACGGGAGGATAGGAGAGACCCGTCTGATCACAGGCGTAGCCTCCGGTACAAGGAGTGCAGTCATCTTCAGATGGTATGCCTACCAGAAATATCAGAGAGTGATACAGTAAATCACCAGCAGGTCTATTGAAAGTAGATTTGTATGGAATCAAATCAACAGTGCAGCAAGAAGCAGAAAAAAACTTTGAAGAGAAAAAAATTTTCATAGCTGGTTGCATTACATAATGGCTTTTTACACTGCTCATAATGTTTTTATATCAAGTCTAATTAACATTTGCAAATCAAAAATATATAATAATATGCAAGCAGCTGTTCGATCAATAACTACAGTATGAATATACAAAAAAAAAAAGGTGGACTTAACTTTTTGGTTCCAGCAGCATAAAGACAATGACAAAGACTGTTCATTTAAAGCCATTGTGTTGTGCTTAAAACAATCTTACAATCAATCAAATCTCATAATAGCGTCACTCAAAATTATGGACTTTTTGTTTACATTTTACATTAGTAAAGTTCTTTAGATAGCATATACAAACTGTACTTTATCGAACACTTTCTGAACCATCTGAAACTAAGAAAAAGTTTATTTGGTTCTGAAAAAAAACGGGGGGCTTTGTATGAAACTATGACAAGATTTAATGTAGTCATGTTTAAGCGGTGACATAACATATTGATTATATATGTACAAATACAATTGGCAGTTATAGTCAGCAAGATCTACTG
This sequence comes from Diadema setosum, assembly GCF_964275005.1. Classification (NCBI taxonomy): domain Eukaryota; kingdom Metazoa; phylum Echinodermata; class Echinoidea; order Diadematoida; family Diadematidae; genus Diadema; species Diadema setosum. The sequence goes on from NC_092690.1 coordinate 11,033,429, forward strand.
AGTCTTGCTTACCTGTGAGATTGTTGAAAGTGCCAAACGGACAAGGGAACTGCTCCGCGTACTCCGTTCCATTCGGACAGTAGTAGCCGCTGGGACAGATGTAGGACCCATACCACACCACCGGGCCGATAGTGGCATTGCAGTAGAACCCCTCGGGACAGGTCTTGCATGTCCATCGGCCCGGAGTGTCCTGGAAGGTGCCTGACGGACACGGCGTCGGGACAGCGCTACCGGTCTCACAGAAGTGGCCCTCAGGGCAGGCGTAGTCCGGCGGAGTAGCCACAGTCTGCCCCTGGGGACAGTAGTAGCCCCGTTGGCAGTCGGCTGTGGGTGAGGGCAGTCCCTCCTCTCCACAATACATTCCTTCAAATAAAAACATTAAGTGCACATGAGAAAATAGACACTTCATATGCCACAAAGTGCACATAATATTATACAACCTACAGGGCAGCAACATACAATGTACATAAGAAGCTCAAGGCTAAACACTTTCTCTGCACGGAAATTTCGACAGTGCATAGATACAGGCTTTGGGGTTTTCCTTGTATCTGCACACAAAAATGTAATATTTTCTGACATTGTAGTTTTTTGTATTGTATGGATAATATCCCTGAGAAATCTGAGAGTGTAAGATTGCTCCCATACAGAGACACTGAATTAAAAAGATCAGTCCCCAAACACCTCAAATTACACGCACCTTGATCTGAAACAACTTCTCTAATGTTTATATTACGTGCATTTGACTGAGCAGTTTGATGACTTTCTGGGCATACGTTGATGTTCATTATCGCTTTTCAAACCCCCAGAGCATGCACACACAATGTTCAAAGGTGTACCAAAAATCGAGGCGATACCAATAAAAGGTATTCGATAGAGATGTTTGCAAACAAGAGAAATGAAAAGTACACCCTCCAAAGGACTTTGTAGGGGTACCATTAACCCTAAAAAGACTGGGGGGGGCCTAAAAGGCCCCCCCCCGACATTTCGCGCGATTACTCAGCAACACGCAATGCTCTCGCCGCGATGCTCTATGACTTTTTTCTTTCGAGTTTCCCGCACATTTTGACACCAAATTTGTGACGCCCGGGGGTACGGTTCTGAAGTTACATAACTTTTTGTACATGCACGTGAGACCGAAAATGGCTCAAAAATGTGATTTTGTGTACAAAGTCAATACAAATTGAGTTTTATCACATGGTTCATATAAATATGCTTATTTTTACTCTCAATGGCTAAAATCAATTTGTTTTAGTATTATTATGCTTCAAAAAGGGTCTGCCACAAATTTTGCTGAAAAAAACAACAAAAACAAAAGGTCGAAAAACAAGGAAATACATAAGAAATTCATAAAACAATAAAATAAATAAGAAATTAGTTTTGATACCGAATTTTTTTTCAAGTACATTTACTAAGAATGCTACACAGAATATCTAGACCAAAAATGAGCACTTTTGGAGCTTTATTTACTGATTTAGATAAAAAAGTCTGATTTCTCGCATAAATTAGCATAATTAATCAAAATAAAATAAAAGAAGACTATTTTGGAAAATCTAAATATACAATCTTGTAGATTATATCGCACACTACCATTGTGCAAATTTCCGCGGCGATCGCGCGATCCACGGCCGAGATCTTAAGGGGAGGCCCTTTAGGCCCCCCCCCCCCCCCCAGTCTTTCGAGCTACCAAAATAGCCCAGTCTTTTTAGGGTTAAGCAAACTCACTACTAATGCAGGACAGATGGTCACACATGGATATTAAAAATTATCATAGTTTCTCACCTATGAGTGACTTTTGAGATGAGCAAGAACTTTCCCTAGGGTACTGAAAACATGTTCTTTCATCTCTGAAATTGAGATTTCAGGCTACAGATATGCCTAAAAACACACAAGGGCTTTCACTACTTACCCTCGGTACAGTTCTTGCAGCTAGAAAGCTCAGACTGCTCCGTGGCATCCAGGTAATAGCCCATGTCACAAGCTGTGGGAGAGTAGCTGCCCTGTGGACAGTAGTATCCTTCGGGGCAGACATTGCCTGTAATGTTGTCTGTAGGGTTACCTATGGATGCACCACTGATACAGTAGTACCCTTCAGAAAGAAAAAAACATGACAAAAAATTCAAAAATTAGGTCAATGTGTTCATCAAATAAGTCCAGATGGAACGATTTTGCATACCATCCACCATATTTCATCAATGCTGGGGCAAAATTTCTCTCGAAATAATTTCACAATATTGTCAGTCCCAATCATTTTATACGTACTGCTTTACAACTCATGCACATAAAAGATCCAGCTTCATTTATTCATCACAAAGGTGAAATGGTCCCACCTAACATCCAACTGGACCCCATGAAAGACCAGCTATTGCAGATGTATATGGGGTATTCAGCCATCTTCTCAGGTGGAAATGAAACAAACAAACAAGCAAATAAAACTAAAAATGACATCTTTATTATCTCCCTGACTACCAGTGATGCCCTCCTCCTGTTTACTCCGGGACACCAATGGTGTCACCCTGCACCTCTCTGGACCCCGCCCTCTCACCTGGATGACACTCGAGCTGGGGCAGAGCAAGCCCCGCCCGATGACAGTACATCCCGGGGTCGCAGTCGGTGGGCAGCTCCGAGCCACCTGGGCAGTACTGACCGGCCTGGCAGCGACCTCCGATGCTGGGGTCAGACGGCATTGGACTCGAGGCTCCGGACATACAGTACCAGCCATCACTGGGATCAAAAAAGGGCATAGAGAATCTTGAAAGACACGTGGCATAGAAAAACTTAACAGAATCAGTGACATCTTTATCGCAGTAATTGTCACTAAGACATGTAACCGTTTGGGGGCTATACAATTGTACATCATGGAAAGGCTATGACAGTTAAACACATTTTTCAGTGAGACTGAATAGGTGAAAGTTGGTATATTCATCACTGAGACTAAATAAGCAACGTGGGACATACAAATTGTACAGTGTGACTTATCATGAAATATAGTTACAAAGCAACACTCTACGTATCTCTTTTTTCTACAACCTTTGAATCTATCTGACATTCAATGCCAATTAGCTACCAACAGTGTATAACATCTTCCTAATGAAAGTAACCATGGCAACCACCGCATCACTTCTCCCTCTACCTCCAAAGTCCACTGACACATCACTCAGTACCTGCAGTTGCTGGTAGGCCACTCGTTGTGGTATCCCATGCAGTACATGCCTCCCAGACACGACAGGCAGGAGGAGTTGCTTGTCTGACCGGTAGCGTTGTTGTAAGTGCCCGGCCAGCAAGGGAACTGCTGACCGTGCTCTGTGCCGTTTGGACAGTAGTAGCCGGCTGGACAGATGTTGAACTGGTAGTCCGTGGAGTTTGCTGGACAGAAGAAGCCTGCATTGAGTGAAAATATCAAAAGGGGGAGTAGAATGATTTAAGCAGTCAGAAATAATACAGCTCCATAGGCCTTATTAATGTACTTTTGTATCAACCACTACTTATAGCAAATCTAAATTTTTACAAAGAGCAACCGCTACAGAAATCATGAAAGTCATCAAAGCCATAAAACTATAATTTAAAATCTAGGGTGAAAGTTTCACTGATGTAACAAGCAAGCTTCAAAAATACACATATCACTAATTTTCACAGAACAACAACAACAAAATCAATCATACATGTACAATTGTTATTGTTCATTATGAGGTACTGTATAAGCTCAAAATTGATGTTGGCTAGTTTGCTTGTTTCTTTTGCCACCAAATACAAGAACACATAGGTTACAAAAAGTCACAACCTACAATGATTGACCAGGGCCCCGTTTTATAAAAAGATAAAATCAATTTTAAATTTCCTTACCACACAGGTTGCCATAGACTTACAGTTGAAATCAACTTTATAATCAATCTTATCTCTTCATAAAACAGGGCCCAGTACTGTCGAATTCATTTGATGCACAGTACACATGTAGTAAACCAGCATCCAAGCTTTAAAGACACACACACACATACACAAAGAAAACAAAGCTTTAACAGTCCATCTAACTCAAGTTAGAAATGATAGCACCCTCGTGCTGTACCTTCTGGACATTCCTTGCATTCTCCTTGGCCCTCGTTGTCCTGATACGTTCCTTCGTCGCATCCGATGGGGAGCCCCACCCCCTCCGGGCATCGGTGACCCCTGGGGCACACCCCTCCGACACCGGTATAGCCTCCCAGGACAGGGCAGGTGTCGTTGTACGTCTCGTTGTTGCCGGGCGTGTGCGGGGTGCCTCGGTCCACACCGGAGTTGCACCAGTATCCCTCATGGCAGAGGTTCGTGACGTTGGTTGCGGCGGCATCGGGGCAGAAGGTGCCCACAGGACAGTCGGTACACTGCTCAATCTATATCGGAGAGAAGATCAGAACGAAAGAATAGGGTCAGGAAAAAAGGATGCTCATTTTGTGGTTTGCATTTCCTTTTGAATACTGTAACAGATTCACAGGGCAACATCTCACTGCACAGTCACCTGATATGTCCATTAAAGTAAAGACAACAACATGTAACTTTACAATAAAAGAATCTAAACATCTTGGGCCAGCACTGACTTTTGTTCATGAGGAGGACTATACATGCACCTAAAGAAATTGTCAATGAATCAATACAACATGTAGCTTAAGTATACAGCTTTAGGATTAGCTGTTTCCACTGGAAACCTCATAACATTGTTATAAAGATAAGGAATGCGGGGCGTGGAGTCTTTAAAAAATTATTACCCTAATCTGCACTGCACAGAATGAAGAGTGGGCCAAGTCATTTGGTAGGATAATTCCAGGCTACGAATAACTGTGTTGTCATGGGGAATTAAAAGTGTAATTGTGTATGATTGCTGCCCTCCTAGGTATGAAGTGCAGCATACATGTAAGTGAAAACAGTAACTATGCATCATCCCATCAAACTCTCATCTCATCAGAGGTAGAAGGGCGCTATACATCCATTAATCCTTGGGAGTGTTTACAACCTTCTTGTTCTCAATTTCAAGTCTCTGATGTTTTACTTGAATCTCGTCACTCATGGATCATGCAACTCACCATGTACAGGTTTGTCTGGTCACTGTACGTCCCAGCAGGACATGGCATCCAGTCGAGACCGGTGCCCGTCGGACAGTAATAACCGGCCGGACAGTCTGCATAGCCAGCCTCCAGGTCAGGGTGTCCGAGGGTCTCATTCTCGGGCAGACAGTAGAACCTAGTATGTTATCATGCAACAGCACAAGTCATCAAAAAGAGGCATTGTATAGTACAGTTCTCATAGCATTCACTTAAGCTCTTTCTTATGTGCCTCATTCAAAGGTAATGCCATCTGACTAATATCACAGCTTTAATACACAACTACACATGTAGTCATGTACTATACTACTACTACAAATGTATGTACTAGGGATAACAATGCTGGTACATTGTAATAATTCTGATTTATGACAGTCAAACATGAATATGATGGAATAATGACTGTAATGAAAAAGTGATAAAAATGATAATTATAGTAATTAACACGTTGGTAATACAAATTTACACAAGAGCAACAATACATTTCAGTTATGAAATTTTCTGGTGCACAGTATCTATCACACAGTGACACTCCTGGCGCAGAAAGGCGAGAACTGAGTAGTCACATTCTTAATCTCAATTCTTTTTATCCTTCTTTTCCAAATCTTAGTTTTCTTTCCTATCTCCTCCTCCTCCTCCTCCTCCTCCTCTTTTTCCTTCATCTTAGTTTATATTATCTTCTTCATCTTCATTCTTCTTGTATCTTTTTCACATCCTTCTTCCGTTCACCACTATCATCGTAACAAAGATGTTCGGACAAAGGAGCGCAATTTCAGGAGGAATCTTCCCCATCACCCTAGGACTCACCCTTGAGGGCAGATCTGGCAGGAGGACTGGGTGGTCCTGTTGGTGTAGGACCCCGAGGCACAGGCCTTGGGTTCGGCCGAACCCAGCGGGCAGTGAAGACCGATGGGGCACTCGATGGGGGCCGGGATGGACGATCCTATGATCATGTGGGGGTAGAAATTTACATGATCAAATTACCCTGTCAATATCATGACCACATGTAATGCATGAACAGGGGCAGGAGACTGAAGCTACGCATGTCTTGCACTATTACCCAAGATGTACTGTAAATAGGGCTTATTTTTTATTGCTCCATTTTTTGGGGAACAAAGTGCCCTTGCATATTCGAAACACTGAATGTTTAGACAATCTCAAATCAAATCTCAAAACTCACTTATTCCATCAATCTTATTATTTTTTTTTTCTGTTGCTATATACACATCAGGATGTTTGTAAATAAATTTTGTATCTTAACCTGTTGAAGACTGGTCCTGAGTATACTCGGACAGGTATCTATGGGAAATGCAGGTTGTAGCAAAATCAGGCTGTCCTCTACGGGTTAATCAAACTTTTTGGTTCTGTATTAATGCACATAAAAATGCCTGTATTACGAATAAAGTGCCAAATAAAGTTATTGTAAGGTACAAATGTTATCTATTGTTAATATCATCATTATCGTTATATATCTGAGTGTTTACTACAAGCAGCTGGTCATCACTCCTACAGTACCTTCAGGGCAGTAGTAGCCCGCAGTGCAGGGGCCTTCCTCCTCCGTCAATCCGGTCTGCTGGCAGTAGAAGCCAGCCGTGCAGTTCCTACACTCTGCCTCCTCGCTGAGTCTCGTGTCGTTGGAGAACGTCCCCGCTGGACACCTGAAGGGGACGGACGTTCCCACCGGGCAGTAGCGGCCCGCCGGACACACGTACTGCTCCTGGTTGTCGGAACCTTGCTCGCAGTAAAATCCCATGGTGCACTGCGCGACTGGTTCGGTGAGGGCAGTCACGTCACAGTAATATCCTTTGCAAGATGAAGATAAAGTAAAATTGGCAACAAAGGGTTGTTATTAAAGGCAGAATTTATCAAATTAAATACTTTCTGAAGACCAGAAAAAGTCTGAATGATTATTTGTAATTAGGAGGACAGATTGCTGTTATTCAAACCAAAACAAATACAGCATATTTGTGATTGTGTTATTATGATAAATTTACATTTGTGTGACATAAAGCTTGTGCCACTTGTTTACAAACTCTCCGAGAATAGCAGGTGGACATACGATGTATCTGCAGATAATTTCAATGCTATCATACAATACTCATGTATTTTGTCAATAATAATTATTTCAAGATACGCAGTAGTAACTCTTTAAATTGTACCGTGACCATACTTCCAAATCAGTAACTTTGCAAAAACAGCAAGTGTTCTTTTAGTGGAACCAAGTAACTTGGAAGCAGGGATGACAAGAGACATGGAGTAACTCACCTGGTGTGCAGTATTCACACTCGGTGACATTCATAAGTCCAGTATTGTTGCTGAAGGTACCAAGAGGGCACGCCACGGGTTCCGTGGTCCCCTCTGGGCAGTAGTGACCCACGGGACACTCGTCTGCGTCGTCGCCCTGGTCTGGCGTGGCACTTCGGGAAGCGCGGCGACAATAGTATCCGGCAGCGCAGAGCGTGCGCGGGTACGTCAGGCCGGGCTCTCCGCAGTAGTAGCCGCCGAGACAATCCGAGCATTCTGATTGGTTGCTGATACCAGTTATGTTATTGAAGGTGCCGACAGGACATTTGTAGTACGTAGCTGCCCTGGTGCCTTCTGGACAATAGTGACCTGAAATAAGCCACAAAAACAATGTGTTGGATATATTATTACTAGATATATTTCTGGAAGAATGAAATGAAATGTTATAAAGTCTCAAATGATACTTCACTATCTTTCCAAGAGTTTCACAAAACATCTCTGGCTCAGACAGGAAACTTGAATCTTTTGATTTTGTCTTGAGTTTACTACATCCTACTGTACATGGAAAACAGAAGCGATCTTTTAGATAATAATGATAATACAGGGTACTTATAATGCGCCAGTTCCACATAGTTAACATGCTCAAGGCGCAGTAGAAGAAGTAAGTCATGAAATACAAAAATCCTTACACAAACATGCACATGAAAATGAATGACACAATAATGATAATGAAAAAATATACATCATAATATACAATTCTACTGGAAAATGGTCATGAACAAATGAGTCTTGAGGGCAACTTTAAAGGAGTCAACATTCGAAATGTGACGGATAGCTTGAGGCAACTGATTCCACAGGTAAGGTCCAGCACGTGCAAACGACCGATCCCCCCATGATTTCTTCGTTTTTGGAACAACAAGCAATCTACAATCAGATGACCTTAAACATCTGGAAGGATTATAAAATGTCAGTAAATTAACATTGTACTCTGAGGCAGATCCATGTCTGCAATAAAAACAAATAGTAATAGTTTAAATACAATGCGAGATTCAACAGGTAACCAATGCAATGAGGACAAAACAGGGGTAATGTGAGTATTTCTCCTGGTAAGGGTAACAATGCGGGCTGCTGAATTTTGCAATTTTTGTAACCATGAAAGTTGAGATGTACAGTAGTCCCCACTATCAGGGTATCACTTGCCATCTGAGAGCATAATCATACCATTTTTAGCTTATACAGTGTACCAAAAACAGTAGGTTGCTTGTCATCTTTCTTTACAGCGAAACAATTGGGGTCACACTTTTATCACCTTACTAGCAGAAACTGGCCGTTGACTAAGTATTGTTTTTCAGTAGCAGCACTGGGAGCACTTTCATACAATTCCTCCACACATCTACCGCAATAGTTTGTCAGACAAAAATATTCCAAAAGACGTGTAGTCAATTACTTCACAACCTCGGCATCAGAAATATCCAGATGGGAGAATTTGTATCTTTAACATGGATACATTATCTGTGGAAAGGCATAAATAGTACAACACGAAGAACAAACAATCATCCCCATCCCCACATTCAAGAAACCGGAGTGAAGATTTAAAAAAAAAAACAAAAAAAAAAAACAGCAATACAGTTTGAGTAAAATGGAAAGACCAACTACAGACATAACAACATAACAAACAATTTGACTCTAAATGTACAGTGATAAGCATCAATGGGTTTCCAACCTTCAGGGCATATGTATGAGGTGTAGTTGACGATGGGGCCATTGGTGTCGTCACAGTAGAAGCTGGCGGGACAGGTCTTGCAGTCCCAGCGTTGCGGCTCGTCCTGGTACGTTCCCGCGGGACAGGCGTGCTCCTCGGCGACACCTTCCTCGCAGTAGTAACCAGGGCGACAGCGGTATTCGTTGGGAGTCGGAATGGTCTGTCCCCCAGGGCAATAGAAACCTACAAGGAACAAAGGAAAAAGGTCAATATTAAGGACTATGTTAAGGGCATGTACCAGAGAGAAAATATGACTGATTACAGAATTGTGCTTTCAGTGCAAGCATAAAGTAATGTTGCCTCATAAATTGCAGCTTTCTCATGAATCCCTCTACATACAGTACTGTATGCGCCATATATTTCGCAAGTCTAAATTTTCGCCATCATTTTCACATCTGGATCAGAGTCAATAGCATTTCTTTAATTTCGCCAATAGCACCCAACTCGCGAAATTCGCGAAAATAAAAACCTTGCGAAATATTCGGCGTACACAGTGTATTGACCACAACAGCTTCTTTCTTCCTCAGGCATAGAACACCACAAGTTCACATCTCTGCACATTACACATTGACTGAATTATATGACATCATGTGTTGTCTGAAAGTTTGCATAGTGATGTAAAATGAGAAAGAGATATATATAAATAAGGCAGTGCAATCTCGGCTTAAAGCTCACTGCTGCCCTGCGACTGTCACCATATCGTCGCTGGGCTGACAAGACCTTGTATCTCAAATTTTGGTGAAAATGACTTTTTTGCATTAGTGGTCAAATAATCGGTTAAGTGATGTCCTGTCCAAATCCCAGCTGTCTTACCCCAAAAATGAAGCCACCACGGCATGTCAAAGGAACGGCTATCCCATTCAGTATAGTGCTTTGGCCGCCATGTTTTTTGGCTCTCCTGAACATTTGACATTTATGAGATACGAGGTCTTGTCGCCCCAGTGACGATATGCCTTCCTAACACTCTCCCAATGTTGCCTCCCTTCTTCTTTCAAGTCTTCTTTAACCCAACAACAGTCCCTTCAAGGACTACAGATACACGTGGCATCAATGTAAAGCCCTCGGCACACCGAGCACGGTAACGGAAATGGTCTGGCATGTTGCTGTGGTGAGCCAAAAGGAACCATGTCAGTCTGATTATGTTATAATATCACGTCTCCGCTGCTAATTTTGTAACAAAATAAATCTTCATATGGTGACTTTGCTGCTTCCGATTTTGATGTACAGTATAAGAGTAAAACTTTTGGTAATTTTGTATCAAAATGATTGATTTTTAAACAGATCCACACATGGTTCTTTTCGGATCACCACAGCAAAAAACTGGACTGTTGCTGTTACTGTGATCGGTGTGCTGAGGCCTAAAGCCTCAGGCCTACTGTATTCCTCATGGTAAAAAGTTGTATATGACATGAACTACATTGTATCACAGCAGTGTAAGCGGTCCTCACCTGCACTGCAGTTTCCTTCTGGCTGGGCTAGACCGCTCTCGTTGCAGTACTTGCCAGCGAGGCAGTCCAGACAGTAGGTGATGTTCTGGGCCAGCTGACTGGGCTGGTAGGTACCCGGTGGACAGGCCACCTCCGAGGGGCTCCCCTCCACACAGTAGTGACCCGGGCTGCACCGGTCTCCTGCAGAGGTTAACGAGAAACGCAGTCATCGTTTACGTATCTGTAAATATTTTGTATTGTTAGGTGTGCCCGATACCAGCTGTGCTTTTTGGTGCCATGACTCCTTCACTGTACATACATCTCCAAGTTGCCCTTGTACTGATTTGGCACTGAAGGAAATGAAATCAATGCTATTTTGAATTGGAAAAAGAAAAAAATAGTTAATTGAAAGTTAGGACAATCATCCCTTGCACAAAAGAGCCCCTCATCATCTTCAACCTCTAGTGAATTCTTGTACCAATATGCAGTCAGGACCATTCCTAATTCGTTAACACCAGCATTTGCTACCAACAATCCTTTCCATGATCATCACCATCCAGAAATGCCAACCCCATCAATAGCATTGCAGTATTCTGAAGACTCAAAAGGCATATTTCCGGTGGAAATACAGTATTCTTAACTTTTCTACAGCTAGATGTGTGGTAACACACACTTTTTTTTTTCATCTTTTTTTTTTGGCGGGGGGGGGGGAGGGGAAGGTAGTACAGACCTCCCAACCTTTCTGACTGAAAATAGGGAAGATTTGGCTCAAAAGTAGGAAAGAAAGAGCAGTTCCCGTAGGAGTGTGTAGTCAAATTATCCAGAAATATAGGAAACTCTTATTGAAACAAGACCTGGGAATTGTCAAAATTCAGATTCTTTCCTTCAAATTCAGTATGGTTTGGAGATCTGAACGTATTTCATGTAAAAAAAAAAAAAAAAAAAAAAAAATCTGCTATAGTTTTAGTAAAAAACAAACAACAACAACAACAATGCAGTACTAAATACTACAAGAGGTAATAGCACTTCTGACTACATGTATATCTTACCTCCACTGCCCATAGGAGTCCCAGTGATGGATCCACCGCTGCAGTAGTAACCCGCAGCACACATGGCAAACGGAGCGTCCAGGCTGGCATTGTGGCAGTACCATCCGGGGTCACATGTGACGGGAGCCGACGCCCCTTGAGGGCAGTATTCACCTTGACAGGGATGTACAATATGAATTTGAATGTTAGAAGAGTCAGAGGACATTATTTCGTGTATGAACTGACTATGAAGCAACTGCATCTATTGGTACTGTATGCTTGTAATATTTAGCACTTTGATGCAAATAATTAAAATCCTATTAACATACTTTGCTCTGTCATGCAGTACAATACCAAACAAAACAACAAAACCTAAAATGACTCTATAATAAGTAAAATTCTTTAAAAAATGCTAAAATCCAACATCCTGCATGATTGGAAAAAAAAAATTAACCAGAATTTTATCTGAATAGTATTTCCACTGTGTAGAGTATCCATAGTCAACTCCAAATGAATGGTAAATCTTTCACTTAACACAGACTGCACATCATGAAATACAACTTAACATATTTCTCTTTTAGCCATTCCATCCCATCCCTATAGAATGATGTGACCTGACAGCAACTCCGGCATACCTTCGCTCTCCCGTGCACACACATGTACGGATTAAGTATGATAGATATAATTGCTGTGAGCACAGTTAATGGCTGATTTACTGCAAGGTCCGATCGGTCTGTTGCTCAACTTTTTTACTTGTATTCTTTTCTTTCGAAGAGTCAAAATCTCATTCCTCTTTCCCCAGCTCAGCTGGTCAGTTTACCTGCTTGACATCGGCCTCCAAGGCTGGGGTCCGTCGGCTGGGCTTCGTACGCACCACCGATGCAGTACCAGCCCGGATCGCAGTAATCCGTTGGGTCGGGATTCCCAGAGCCCTGGCAGTACATACCCGGTAGGCAGGGGGCGCACCAGGACTCATTGTGTCCACCTTGAATGCATGGGAGACAGCAATCAGAGTACAGTCAAAGCATGATGAAAATTATCACTTCTCCTGCTAGTACCACTCAAATCTCACCACAAAAAAAAAAAAATAATAATAATAATTATAATAACCTCTACAGTTCTTAAGACAGTCAATCTTTCACAATCCAAACATGCACAATAGACATTAACCCTAATATAATGTACATGTACTCTCTGGGCATTATTAGTCTCGTTATTGTCGGGGGCATTATGGCACCCTCACCCCCATGATCTCCACTGTTGTTTGACTGGTTGCCTTAAAATTGTGCATAAGGATAGAGGATGAAATAATCTACTGTACAAAGCTGTAAGGCTGAATTCATGTAAGTCATTTTCCTTTATTTTATATAAATCAATTCATGCTAATTTATGAGACAAATCATAGCTTTAGTTGTTTCTCACCAGGTTCTCATGTGATAAGGCAAATTGACAGTAAAGTTCCCTTACGCTTTAAATGTAAGACCACATTTAGTCTCTGTTCCCATTAGTTTACACAGCATTCAATGGACCAATATGTCTGGTGCTCATCCAGGTTTACAAGGACAACTTTATCAAAGATAGTGACCTTACTGCTACGGTGACTGGACTAGAATCACCAACCCCATCACTGTTCTGTACTCACCTGTCAAGTTGTTGAAGGTTCCCTCGGGACAAGGATTCCTGATGTCATAGGTCGTTCCAGCTGGACAGTAATAGCCAGCAGGACATATGGTATCCCTAAAAAGAAAAACAAAACAAAACAAAACAAAAGTAAAGAATCAATTCCAGGCTCTCTCATCATCAGTTCAAGACATTTGCTCCTGTGACAATTACTCCTACAAAATGTCTGCATGCTAAGCCAAGCATAAATCCCACTCCCAAACTTGTTACCCTAACCCTACCCCTACATAATGCCCTGGGAGAGCAGTGCAATTGTCACAGGAGTAAATGTTGTGTCATCCTTTCATCATATTGGGGCACTGTATCATGTGAGCTATGAGACTTTCACATGAACAGATGGCAGTAATTAATATATCTTCATGTAACTAACAGCTTATAAAATCTTGGCATGCTACGTAGGTATCAAATCTATTGAAAATTCCCATGTCTTGGAAGCAAAAGCTTGGGCAATCAAATTACAAAGTGATGGTATGGTACAGTCCCCATCCTGCAGCTGATACAGTGTACATCCCTGCAAAAGGAAAATCAGTCACCTTGTGCAATATTGTCCACACATTAAAACCAACATAATAGGCAAAGGCAACACATCAATTTCATTGTTACCCACATCCACAGAACGATCCTTCATGAGTTGCATTAATACGTTGAAGACTTACTAGTCTCGAGTGTTGTATAATAGGGCAGGTATCTACACTAAGCGTGTGTTATATCAAAATCAGTTCATCCTCGAAGGGTTAAAGAACTGTGTGCATGATGTGTACACTGTAAGTGCCAGTTTCTGAAGATATCCACTTCAGACCATTTTTAACCCACTGGTCCATGGGCGTGATGATGGGTGTTCCCCCCCTCCCCCCCCCCCCCCCCACCCACCACACCCATGTCAAGGTGAGACAGCACCCTTTACACTGGTACTCACAGGTAGGTGGTGGCATTGGGGAGGCAGTAGTACCCCGCTGGACACTCCTTACAGCTATCCTGGCCCTCCTCATCCTGGTAGGTCCCCTCTGCGCACCCCACCGGGAGCTCTGACCCCTGGGGGCAGTGGTAGCCGAGTGGACACACCCCACCATAGCCAGTATGGTTGCCTTCAATCAAAAAAAAAAAAAAAAAAGAACCAAATGAAGACAAGTCCCAAGTAAACTTGTTCAGGTGTCTATGGGAAATGTACATTATAGCAAAATCAGTTCATCCTCAATGAGTTTAAAATAGGAAATATATTCAAGAGAAGTTTAAACCCTTATAATAAGTTGATCAATTCCATCTATTCAACAAAGAAATAAGCCTAAGATTTCAAGTCATGTTGATTTACCCCCAAAAAAAATAAATGAAGATCATTTAAGACATAAATATATGTACAATGTACACTTTGACTCTATTCATCGTTCACATGCAAAGAAATAGACTGATGCTTCAAAGAATAAAAGAGCATGTCCAATTTGAACAGGAAAAGTATCAGAGATACAGGCAAATGACTTTACCTGCATAGGTGCAGCCATCATTGACAAAGGCAGTTGGGTTCGACCGGTCCACTCTGGATGTGCAGAAATATCCAGCAGCACACTCAGCTGTAGGCTCAGTGAGATTGACTCCATCACAGTAGAATCCACCTAAAGGGGGCCAATGTAGAGAGTGTTACAAGCAACCTGCTACAAAGTTGACCCATCCATCAATGCATGGGGTACTTCTTCCTGCATTTTGTCCCTGAAATACACCTGTACAATCTCCAGAATACAGGTCAAAATGGTATACTCATCTGAAAACACTTATTATATATTCAATTTCCCAAAACTTCTTCTGTAGCAATCGTATCATCATCCCCTTCTTCTCCTCCTCCTCCTCCTCATCATCATCGCTATCATCATTATCATCATCATCATCATCATCATCATCATCATCCTCACCATCCTCATCACCATCATCACCATCTTCATCACCATCACCATCACCTTTCACTGGCCCCATTTTAACATAACCATTCCCATGACCAATACCATGACATTATTATGAATTTCACATCCTCCTCATTCTTTAAATTATCAACATTAAAATGATCATCATCATTATTATCATCATCATCACCATCATCATCATCATCACCATCATCATCATCATCATCACCATCATCATCATCATCATCATCCTTCATTGTCTCCACTTTGATCGCCATCACCACAGCCAATACAATCACAGCATCATTATGAATTTCACATCCTCCTCCCACCCTTTTCATCATCATCACCACTACCACCATCATCTTCACCGTAACTACCCCAATCCCTTCTCCTCTTGCCTCCATCTCTCCTCCCAACATCCCACCAGCCAATCTCTCATCTCACCTGGGCAGTTTGTACAATCCTCCTCATACTCCAGTCCCATGCTGGCCCCATAGGTGCCAGGCGGGCAAGCCGTCCAGTTACGCCCGGTTCCTGCCGGACAGAAGTAGCCCTGGGGACACTCCCGATGGCCAGCCGATGAGTTGCCTTAACAAAGAGGGTAAAACATAATCAAGTAATCATTCTCTAATGCTGTTGGGTTTTTTTAGTTCTCTATTAACCATCAATAGCCAAAATCTTGACAAATATTGCAAACCAACTCTCAGCAAACTACAGGAAAATGAGCTGTCATGACTAAAAATGCATTGCACCTCAAAGTAATAACAAGATACATAACTGTCTCTCATAAAATCAAGTAGTAACAGTTAGTGATGTATGAAGTTTCACGATAGCTTGTTTTTAGCAACATCTCTGTTCTGTGTCGTTAATGACGCAGTACTTAAAAGTTACAAACGTGACAAATTACATCATACACGTGTATGTACATTTGTAGTTTACTCATTTCATTCTCTTGCGATCATATTCTTTTTCAACACCCACCTCCCCCCCCCCCCAACATTGATCGGACCGCAGCAACAAACAATCCTTCAAATCACAATGGAAGTTATACAGAGTCACACAAATCCCAGAAAATTTATTTGTCTTGAGTATCATGTGTGCAACATACTACCATCCACACAATAAAAACAGTGATATAAACTTAAGAATGAGAAGATGTTGTATCCAAGAAGAGTTCTGGGTCGTTTTTTTTTTTTGTGGCTACCGTCAACTCACCTTCGATGACCTCCTCCGGCACGCAGTAGAAGCCGGCGGGACACTCCAAGCACTCAGCGGCCTGGGTCAAGTTGGTGAAGTATCCCGGCTCGCAGGGGACGGGCAGAGGGCTTCCCGTGGGACAGTGCAGGCCGATGCTGCAGGGGTAGTCATCTGGGTTTGGAACGCTCTGACCGGGTGGACAGTAGAAGCCCGGGTCGCACTGACCAGAAGGCGCTGAGAGCCCTGTGGAGACAAAAGTGAGAGGAAAAAAGGCTTATGTACCATGAACAGGAAGTTGCCTCCACTTGCAAAACATCATGGGAGCTGTGAGATGTTTTTTAATCATGGGGAACATTTTCAAGTCCTTGCAATGACGGGAATAAAGATTCAGTATTAATCATTACAGTGATTTCCTCAATGAATAGCATATCTTCCACCTCGCCTTATTTGCATGTAAGCACAAATGTCTCAAAACTGTCGCTTCATAGAGGTCATGTGACCATTTCACTGTTTTTAATCAATCATTCTATTAAGAGTAATCACAAGTCCTTTGCACATCATCTTCACAAGTTATCACTGCTACATGCAATAATTTATGATTTCTTCCTCATCAATTTCATTCCAATCGGAAAATTCAGTGAAAATTCATGAGAATGCCATGACAATTTCTTTCAACCCACTACCAAAGAAATACAAACTACAAACTGTATTTGTGGGCAGGTTGAAGATCGGTGCATACATGCACATAAACACACACCCACATAACACACACACAAGGGTTAAGTACACGTACCTGTGTCATTACAGTACCAGCCCTCATCACAGTCCACACACTGGCTAACATTCCATCTCTCCAGGGTGTTGCTGTATGTCCCCGCTGGACACGGTTCGGGAGTGGCTGACCCCTCCGGACAGTAGTGACCGACGGGGCAGGAGACGTTGGTGGCGTCCCACGACCCGAGAACACAGTAAAACCTGCCACAAGACAAACACGCATAGGCCAGGTGAGATCAGAATATAGCCAAAACCATTTGACATTCAAGGGATTGCACAATATACAGTAAGCTGATATTGCAGTAGTTTCACATAATACTCTTATCCTATCCAGCTATGGAATGTGTTTAATCCCCTTATAAATACAGGTACAATTCATACAAAGCTAAAACGTACTGGTACAGTGTACTAGAAAATGCAAAATTCATTCTGAAAGAAATGAAGTTGTCTGTTCAAAAGTCAAACAAATTCGAAGTTCTCCTTTTCTATATGTCAAAAGAGTACTTCAGATATCATTGGCCGAATATTGTGAGTCATTGCTACCGCGAACCACTGTACACGTGTAGGTCAGTACAGGACACCTGTGCCAATGACAGTAGTACATAAGTGATCAGTAACATTGCGATTGTGATAACCACTCACAAGATCTTTATCCTGCTAGTTATCAGAACTAGGGTTGGATCTCTTTTATGCAATTCCTTGTGGAATGTCCCCTTCAAAGAAAGAGGGCCTCACAGAGGGATATGCAACATACTGTATACGTATGAGTTGTGCATCAAATGAAAGAAGAGAAGTGTATCTTTCAATCCATGTACAACTCATAATGCAAATATGAGATTATGATCGCAAAGAATTGCAATGAAACTTGGTTTCGTCTTTTCTGGGACAAGCTGTACAGTACTGACCTTGTACGACACACTCAGGTACAAGGCAGATGGTATGCCAACATCAGTAAAATTTGTTGCTATACAACTTGCGTCCCTTGTAGACAGCATTATTACATGTACCTAAACATCTATTCTTTTCTACCAAATTCATCTTGACATGAAACCAACAATGGCATCATAGGTTTCATAACATAATATGCTACTGCGACAATTGCTCCCGTGAAATACCTGCACTCTAAGCCCACCATAAATTCTACTTACAGACACAACCCTAATCCTAATCCAAATTCTCACAGCAAGCTATTAAAACCTTAAACCATATCACAATTCTTACGAACCCTAACTCCAAGACCTAGGAGAAAATGAGAGCGGAGCAATTGTTGCAGGAGCAAATGCCACGTCACCCATCCCGAGTCAGTAACGATACCATCACCAGTCCCTGCGGCATCTCCCACTTTCACTCACCCTTCCATGCACAGTCCAGAGGTGTTGGTCAGTCCGGTCTGAGAGCAGTGGTGACCCGGCGTACACAGCTGGCAGTCTCCTTCAGCCTGGAGTCCATACTGGTCACTGAATGACCCCTTGGGACAAGGGACGGGGTCTGTGGTGCCCTCTGGACAGTAGTGACCAGGGGTGCACTCATTGGCATCATCACCTGAGGAGGGCATCAGAGAAAACAGATTGAATTGACTCCACTCCAAGACTTCACCTCAAAATCATTACTTTGTCATTACATACAATCCTGTATTTTAATAATCACAAAAAGCACTTATAATGTAGCATCATTCTCGAATCACTATTTTAAGGCACAGATGGGTACAAAGCACAATGATAAACCAAAAGAAGAAATTAATACATGCACCTAAAAATTAATCATATGCAAAGAAAAGGAAAACAGGCAATACAGTTTTTTGAGCTCTCCTAAATGCATCATTCACAGAAATTTAAAATTGTATACAATGTATGCTGTTAAGATAATGTGAGATTCTTTCACATACAGTATGTACAAAATGTCTATACACACAAGTATGATTAACCCTAAAAAGACTGGGCTATTTTGGTAGCTCGAAAGACTGGGGGGGGGGCCTAAAGGGCCCCCCCTTAAGATCTCGGCCGTGGATCGCGCGATCGCCGCAGAAATTTGCACAATGGTAGTGTGCGATGTAATCTACAAGATCGTATATTTAAATTTTCCAAAATAGTCTTCTTTTATTTTATTTTGATTAATTATGCTAATTTATGCGAGAAATCAGACTTTTTGATCTAAATCAGTAAATAAAGTTCCAAAGTGCTAATTTTTGGTCTAGATATTCTTTGGGGCATTCTTAGCAAATGTACTAGAAAAAAAAATTCGGTATCAAAATTAATTTCTTATTTATTTTATTGTTTTATGAATTTCTTATGTATTTCTTTGTTTTTTCGACCTTTTGTTTTTGTTGTTTTTTTCGGCAAAATTTGTGGCAGACCCTTTTTGAAGCATAATACTACTAAAACAAATTGATTTTAGCCATTGAGAGTAAAAATAAGCCTATTTATATGAACCATGTGATAAAACTCAATTTGTATTGACTTTGTACACAAAATCACATTTTTGAGCCATTTTCGGTCTCACGTGCATGTACAAAAAGTTATGTAACTTCAGAACCGTACCCCCGGGCGTCACAAATTTGGTGTCAAAATGTGCAGGAAACTCGAAAGAAAAAAGTCATAGAGCATCGCGGCGAGAGCATTGCGTGTTGCTGAGTAATCGCGCGAAATGTCGAGGGGGGGGGCCTTTTAGGCCCCCCCCCCCCAGTCTTTTTAGGGTTAAAGAACACAAAAGTTCTCACTTCTAAAACCCATGACAAATTCTATCACTAAAATGTTTCCATATGGTGTCTGTTGTAAATCATATCTACATGTAGTATGGAAACATGAAATGTATGTTCAGTTTAAGGGAAAGTACATTCTAACTTCTTTTGTTAATCAAGTTTGTAGTAATGTACAGTAGCAGTGATTGACAGATGTCTTTGACAGAATCTTTCTTTTTTTCTTTCTTTTTTTGCTGGCAGATCCAGGTATTCTGAAGACAAATGAAAGGAAAAATATTACAAAGTATATGACTCATATTCATATAGTTCTTTTGGCCACATAAAAGTGATGATTCGGGTATTACACAATCAGCGAAGTAAAGTTAACATGCATATGAATTGCAAAGGTCCCTTAATCAGGTCATTTAACCCACTGAAGACTAGTCCCAAGTATACTCAGGCAGGAGTCTATGAGAAATGCATGTTATACTTAGTAAAATCAGCTTGTGTTCAGCGGGTTAAAATCAACACTTTTCTCTCCTCACCTTGACTTGGAGCCGAGATGTTGGCGTACTGCTTGCAGAAGAAACCTGCATCACACAGCTCCTGGGGATACACCATCCCTGGGGTGGGGCAGTAGTATCCACCCAGACAGGGGCTACACAGGCTCTCCTCGGTCAAACCTGCACAATCAACATTTAAACTCTTTGACTTCATACAACACTAACTGGGGGGAAATGCACTAACAGCTCTCTCTAGCAAACTGCATTTTCTTACATTGCATAATATATTATAAGCAAGTAGCCATGTTAGCAGTAAGTGGCATCTACTATTCTCTTACTCAAATCAAAATAAGAATAATCGATGGCATTCTGTGTCAAATATATAGCACCACTTTACTGTAATAAAACAATTTTCATCAATGTGCTAAAATGATGATGAAACATAACACAAATCTAAATAATTATGATAAAGACATGTCACTTCTCATATCACCTTCAGCATTGGTTTTGATGATCAGGTGTTCAAAAATAGCTTCAAATAACACAAGTATAAGACATATATGTATAGTATACTCATAAGTTGCATACTGTAAAACGAGGAATGTTTGCATGCATCTTAATTTCGCGAATTTCGTGAGCGGCAACATTCGCCAAATTAAAATGCAAGCGAAAGTTCTTGCCTACACAATATGCATTGGATGCCAGTGGTAAGCCGCGAAAATTTCATGCTGCGAAAAAGGCCGTCGGCTCCAATTCGCGAAATTTTAATGCCGCGAATATATCGTGTTTTACAGTATTCTACTGGGCTTTATATACTGTACATGTCCATGTACAAGGTATAATGTTATGGGCAGAAGTTTTTCGACTGTAAACTTTGTATTTATCAGGTGACTGTCACGGAAGACTATGTCATCTTATATGAAATGAATGATACCCAGAACTAAAGACCACCAGTCTCACCTGTCTGGTTATTGAAAGTACCGATGGGGCACGGGAACTCCACATCGTATCTAGTCCCGGCGGGACAGTAGTGTCCCGGGGGACAGAGTCCCGTGTAGTTGAGTGAGACCGGCGAGATGGTGTTGTCACAGTAGTAGCCGGCGGGGCACTCCTTGCACGAACTCTGACCCTCCTCGTTCTGGTGGGTGCCGTTCTCGCAGATCTGGGGTTCGAAGCTCCCCTCGACGCAGTAATAACCCACCGGACAGCTGAAATTCAGTTAAAAATGGACAGTTATGCAATGAGGTGAGGAAGCAAGCTATCTTTCTGTATCATCTTACTACTTTTGTTTTTATACCCTACAAGTACAACTGTACATGTATGTGAGTACAAATTAATGAAATTGTAACTGATTGAGAAACTGCCCTTCATTGATGGAAATAAACTCCAATTATACAATGTTCTGTGTAATAGCCATGAGAAAAAAAAAAATCATGGGCATACATGCTCAGTTGGGATTTGAACCCACAACCTTCTGATTGTTAAAGACAGGCTTTATACCCTCTAGATCACCAAGCTTCTGCCCAGCAGTCAAATTTAATGCAACTGCGGCATCAGAACGAATACTCTATTATCCTGTCATGATACAGTATTTCCTACAGTACAGGTGCATACCCATAATCTTTTCATGATCGACAATTCACAAAAGTTCCATGTCGTGAAAAAGGCCATGTGCTCCAATTTGCAAAAGAAGCCACACAGATACTGTATAACAAGTTAGAAATTTTAGCGTGCTTGAAACTTTCACAATTTTTCACGAGGAGCCAAGATTCCCAAAAGTGAAATCCAGGTGAAAGTGTTTGTCTGCACAATGCATTGAGTGCAAAAGGCAATTTACAAAAATGTAATGCTGCAATGAAGGCCGTCGGCTCCAATTTGTGAAAGTTTCATGCCGCAAATGGTTATGGTTTTAGAGTACATTGGGTCTCAAACCACAGAGACACACATTTTGATCACTGAGAGGGCATGGAGCATATCACCAGGCAGAGTGTGGTCATTGTGGTCACTCAAAAGTTGGCTGGACTCACATGTACTCGGCTGGCGCTGACACATTCTGGCCTCCGGGGCAGTAGAAGCCGGCGTCACACTGCCCAGCTGACTCTTCTCGCCCCACCCCGGGGCAAAACTCCCCCAGGGGGCAGGGCAGGCAGTCTTCCAGTGCATCATTCTGCTGCGAGTTGAGGTAGTACCCAGTGGGACAGGCCAGAGGGGCGGGGCTGCCTACCGGACAGTAGTGACCAACGGGACACACGCTTCCGGTGGTGTTGTCGGTGGGGGCGGGATCCAATGCCCCCAGAGTGCAGTAAAACCCTATAGAGGGGGGAGGGGAAAATGTAATATTGCTAAAAGTTAAGCACTAAGACATCATTCTGTTCAAAGCACAAATTTATTGCTACTCTGACATTGCACTGCCTTTATACTAATTGTGCATATAGGTGTCCACCATTCCAATTACAATGAAAATGCCTTTTGAATGACTCACAAAGGCACTCACAGCAGAATCAAATTTAATTTGAAAGTTTTATAAGTTTCATCATTTGTACAGTCTAACTGACTGGTAAATACATGTACAGACAAAAACTGACAATCTCAGATTTTTTCCTCTTGTTTTGTGTCACGGATATGCATCAATATGATGCACATGTGTGAACAACATTCATCTTGAAATAATGCGAGGGTGTTTTGTGTTTCACACCACGAAATCTTCCCCAGGACATTTTTATCTAATAGATATTTAGTTTCCCAAGGCTGAAAATGCCATATCGAAAGACCACATTGACTCTGACCACATACACACAATACATAGGAAAAGTGGTCCTCTGACCCACAAACTGTACCTGCTGAACAGTTTCCTGTAGGCTCCTCAAGACCAGCCGTCTGACAGTACATCCCAGGGGTACAGTCAGATGGGGCGTACGATGCAACGGGGCAGAAGGTTCCTGGCATGCATTCCCCTCCCGCGATCAGCGTCATGGCAGATGTCGAGTTCCCTGAGCAGTACCAGCCTGAGGGGAAGACAAAACCCAGACAGAACCAGATTATTTCTTCTGTTTCTCTCCCTATCATAGCATTTACATTGTACTTGTCTTAAAATTTGTCAAATCACCAAATAAGTCCACCTTAACCCCTTGAGAACGAGTCCAGAGTATACTCTGGCATGTGTCTATGGAAAATGCGTGTTGTAGAAAAATCAGTCCATCCTCAACGAGTTTTAAGCTACTGAAATCCCTGCATATGACTTGCTGAGAGCAAATTTACTAGTGAATATCACTGATGAAATGCCCTCCCCCCTGGTCTCTCCACCTAACCAGGTCTCCATCTCTTGGCTTGCGGACTCTACAAGTGTTGGATCAGATGTGTTGAGTGTAATATTGAGGAACATACAATTGTACATTGTAGCACGGGGCTGGGTATCGATTTGAACTCATGAGCCGACATTCAAGAAACCAAAGTCTATACACCGGAGGACTACTTCTACTCCTTCAAACTCTTACACACAACATAAGGACAGGGCTGATTTTGCTATAATACGCATTTCCCATTAACCTGTTGAGGATGAGTCCCGAGTATACTCGGGCAGGTGTCTATGGGAAGTGCGTGTTGTAGCAAAATCAAATCGTCCTCAACCTGCCCGAATATACTGAGGACTGGCCTTCGATGGGTTAATATTCCCTGCTCCTACCGCCAATCTCTTCAACATCCACTGCTCCTCCTACCTGGGTCACAAGGTCCCGTTGGGTATCCCAGACCGTCCATCTCACAGTAGTAGCCCCCGGGGCACGGGATGCAGTCGGCCCTCTCGGTGGCGTGGGTCGTGTTGAAGTACGTCCCCGCCGGGCACGGATTCTCAAACTCTGACGCCGTCCCGACGGGGCAGTAATGACCCTCTGGGCATGGGGTGTCCTCGTACGTCACAGCTCCTGAAGAGGGGACAAAATGATGACACGGTGCACTGAAAATCCAGATTCTCATATGGTATAAAGCTGTAATTGGTTGCTTCTTCACTCACTATCTCACTATGGGATATCCAATCCTGATCTTTATCACAAATTATTTACTGTAAAACGAGAAATGTTCGCGTGCATTTAAATTTCGCGAATTTCGTGAGCGCCAAGATTCGCGAAATTTCTTATCTACGCTATATGCATTGAACGCAAAAGGCAATTCGCGAAAATTTCTTGCCACGAAAAAGGCCGTCGGCTCCAATTCGCGAAAATTTCGTGCCGCGAATATATCATGTTTTACAGTAATCCTTTCACATAGCAGGACACACAACATTTTTCAACTACTGTAAAACCAGAAATTTTTGCAGGCATTTTAATTTAGCAAATTTCGCTAGAGCCAAGATTTGCAAAATCGAAATGTATGCGAAAGTTCTTGTCTGCTATAAATGCCATTGGTAATTCAAGAAAGTTTCGTGCCATGAAAAAGGCAGACGGCTCCGATTCGTGAAAATTTCATGCCGCAAAAATGTTTGCTGAACAGTACACTGTAGTTCAATGATGCCTCGAAAATGATTACCCTCATTCAGCAAAATGTTCTCAACAGTAAGTACATTCTACACCATGACTTCCATTTGATGGTCATATACTGATTTGTACTACAGAAGTTTAGACCACTTCTTAAGTAAGGAGTGATGCCATTCTCCAACTGTTCATCAATAGACTGCCTAGTACTACAGGTATGTGTACATATCTGTAGCTTCATAACAATAATTCTAATGAACAAGCAAGAGTGGATAATGTCTTGCACATCAAAGCAACATCCCATTGCGAATATGTGAAATGAATATTGAAGAACCTCTTTGTTTGAGGGCCAATATTATTTCAACAGTAATTCAAACTCTGAAAAAAATATATATACATGTATATTTGAGATACATGTAGTACCAACAACTTTTGGAAGCTTTTTTCCAAATGGTAGAAGGCATAATTTCAATTTTTGCATATCATTTTACCGCTTTATCCTATTGATATGAACAACTAAATTACTACCACACAGAACATTACTTCATAATTTATAAAATTTGTATCATACTGGTTTTCATGGCATGCAGGTACATAAACTGAAGTTACGATGCATGTACAGCTATACAATATAACTACATTTGTACTGAGCTAGTAGTATAAAAGCTGCAATTTGAAGAGTAATGATTACCTGTGAGGCAGTAGTATCCCTCGGGGCAATCCCAGCATGCCGCCAGTCCAGTCGTGTTGGCGTAGGAGCCCGCCAAGCACTGGATGGGCTGATCTGAACCTAGAGGGCAGTACGACCCCTCGGGACAGATCCCACCCACTCCTGTATGCTCACCCAGCACAGCACAGCTCCCATTAACCAGGGTCGAGTTGTTGTTTCCGTTGGGGTCAGCCCGGTCAATGCCGTACTCACAGAAGTGACCTGAATGAGTACAGAAATTATTCATAAATGTTGATCACATTGTATTAAGACCATAATCTCTGTACAGACCTTGTTAACCCTTTATCTGCCGATGAGTCAACTATGAACAAATTTCACACATAAACTGATGGACGGGCAATCAATGCGACAAGCAGAGGGTTACAATCCAAACGCATTCAAATGATGAAATATTGAAATACATTGATGACATGGACAGGTTGTCCAACATTCCAAGGAGCTCAGAACATGACAGAGACTGACGGCTACCTAAAATTACAAAATTATTCACTAGATAATAATGATTTATGGATGATGAAGATCATAGGAAAACCTGTGTGCCAACGTTGTATATATCATCATCAACATCTTCATCAGCAATGTCATACTGTCACAAAATAAGTCACAAAAGTCTCAGATTAGTTTTACATCACGTACATTTTGTACAGTGTAGATATTATGTAGATGGCGCAACATACTGTCTTGTACAGTAAATCTGTTGTACAGTATCATTATTTTCATGATGATTACTTCTCATGATCATCAACATCACATCATTTGAAATGTTTCTTGAATGATATTAGTAATGATGGTAAGATTGATACAGATGTCATGGCCATAACCATGACAAAGACCGTGCTAATTATAAAAGAATGGAAATGACTATGATAGCAATGCTGCCCCCCCAAGGAAAAACGCAGTATCTACATCCAGCTCCATTTCTAAACAACCGAGATATTCACCATTTTATCTTTTTGCCAAAGCCCCTGGAAAATATACTCTTTTGAAAAATTCCTTCATTGTGGAATTTTAGTCTATCTAGCTACCAATTTTCCTGGAAAATATCATTTTGTGTTTTTGTTTTGTTTTTCAGTTATTGATGAAAATGTAGATACTTTGGGGAAACCCCACGCAATTGACTGATTTCCCCAAGGAAAAACGCAGTATCTACAATGGAACGAATTTCCCCAAGGAAAAACGCAGTATCTACAGCGGAATGACTAGGATTAATCTTCTGCCATAATTATGTATGCATGTATACATCATTGTTCAAGTATTCTCTGGCCCTGGGGGATGCATCCTCCATCTCCCCCCCCCCCCCCATTTATCCCCTGATTACAGAGTAGGCTTCATAAGATTATTAAATAACAGATCGTTCTTGGAACGTTTTGCTTAAAAGTGTATCCCAGACCGATCTTGCTGTAGGCCTAACGTTACGTCGATACGTGTTTAATATGAAGCTTGCCAGGGCTGTAATGTGATGCTACATGGCCTAGCCGCTAACTAGCATCTAGAATACTAGATCTAGATCTGTACAGTCTAGGTTACAGTCTGTCTAGACCAAAATAAATCTAAATCGGATGTCTGGACCTAGATCGATCTAGACTAGGTCTAGTTTTTATATCGTTTATTCTAGGCTGGCTACGTAGCCCAGCAGGCTACACGAGTCTACCGCCTCAGGCTATACATGCACGATGCTCACAGAAAAAAAAAAAAAAATAGCCTAACGTTAGAACTGCAGAAGGTTTAAGCCCTACACGAGCCAGGACTCTTTGATTAGAAAAAAACAAAAACACATCTAGAACCGGTCTAGAATGAAGTGACATCCGCTCTCTAGGCCTATTCCTTCTGGATTGAACCTAAGTTTAACGTAGATAATTGAACATTGACACTTCACTAGACTTAGGATTCTAAAAAGTGGTTAAGTTTTAGACTTCTTACTACAGGCCTGCCCTAGAGTAGGCCTATTCAAGTCCTACACTAGATCTTTCTTTAGACTTTCGGAAGACGGACCCTGAAAGTTCTGATTAACGTTAAGTCTAACATTAGAAAAGAGACGCAAGACTCAAACGTTAGGCATAGCCTACTGTCTAGACAAGTCTAAAAGACTTAGACTTAGATCTAAGGGAGGGTGTAACATACTAACATGTTACATAACCTGACGTTTATCCGATACAACACAAATAGATCTATTGCCTTTCGAAGAAACTTTCGGATTCGGAGCCTGAGGAATTTTGACAAGGGTCTAGGCCTAACAAAGTTACTTCACAACAAGTTATAGTACGGATAATGTTCATCATTGAGGTAGAATATGAAAGAATAAAGCTGATCGTTTATCACACGAAGCGAAGTAAACACAAATGTATGCATTTGTGTTTACCTCGCTTCGTGTGACAAACATGCATTGTGTTTACTTCGCTTCGTGTGACAAACAATCAGCTTTATTCTTTCAATATTGAAATAGTTTTGAATAACTTACTCATTATCTGCAGATAAATTTTTCTTGAGGGCTAGGCTCACGAGTAATTTTCCCCACGACAACATTTTGTTTTATTCCAAGTACACACTCCCACTGTATGCTGACTAGCCGGGCCCTGTGCTGACTGCTAGCTGCACAGCATCATCAGTGCAGCTGTGCAGCTAGCTGCAAGCTGTCAGTGTTGTGTTGTATCATAATGTGCACTCGGTTAGTCTTAATCACACACTGTGTTTTATATTAGGATCACGATCTCATCAAAATATTTACTAATCAGTATTGTTTCGGTTAGATATTTTGAACATTATGTCTTATTATTGAGCAAGTATATCTAAAGAAAGTAATTTACGTTAAAATTACAGAACAACCGGCAAAGTGTTCACATAAATAACAGTGTCTGGTAATTAAGACTAGCTTTGTAGATACTGCGTTTTTCCTTGGGGAAATATTCATCATGTAGATACTGCGTTTTTCCTTGGGGAAAGTGCAAGTTGAGTGTAGATACTGCGTTTGGCAGTTACGGAAAAGTGGCTTTCTAAACATTTTTTCAAAAATCTGAATATGTCATATGAAGAAGGATTGCCCACTGACTATATTTATGCAAAAAAGTGAAAATCGCCAAAAATGTTAGATACTGCGTTTTTCCTTGGGGGGGCAGAATACTGACGATTGAGCTAAGATTAACAATACCAAGAAGGGCCTTCTCACCTGGGTCACAGAGTGTGATGTAGTCCGTCTGGGCCATCTCTCCACAGTAGTAGCCTCCGGGACACTGGCGACACTGCAGGATGTCAGCAAGACCAGTCTCATTGTTGTAGGTCCCCCTTGGACACGGCTGCCAGTCAATGCCGGTCCCTGTTGGACAGTAGTAGCCCTCTGGACACGGTCCAATCAGGTTGCCAAGGACACAGTACCTGTAATTCAAATGAGAATAGCATCTTCAAAGATCTTCAAAGATTATAAGAATAGTGTCAATGGTCTTCAAAGATCTTCAAAGATTATTAGAATAGCATCAGTGTTTTTCAAATATCTTCAAAGATCTTAAAAGATTATAGGAATAGCATTCAATGGTCTTCAAAGTTCTTCAAAGATATGAAGTATAGCTTTAATTTCATTAAAGTTCATCCCATGATATTATTTCCAGTACAGTGAATATGACCAAAGATATGAAGTATAGCTTTAATTTCATTAAAGTTCATCCCATGATATTATTTCCAGTCCAGTGAATATGACGCCTTTCTAGCAATTATGAGGTCAGAGGTTCAAATCCAACCCAAGTACAACTTACTGTATCTGTATGCCCATAATTTTTATTACAACCATTTCTCTAAATGCTGAATAATTGCTGCTTATTTACATTGATGAAGGGCAATTAGTCCAGCAGCAATAATGTATTTAATATACTACCAAACAGCACCAAAGCTGCTGTCACTACAATACATTTAATCACCACTTCATTTCCACAACAACTTCTCTCCTTACCATCCCTCCGGACAGACAAAGCACTCTGAGGCATGGGTCTGGTTCATATACGTTCCATTCTCACACAGCAGTGGCTCGGTGGAGTTGAGCGGACAGTAGTGGCTGACCGTGCAGGGGTAGTCGTAGGGCCGTGAAGAGTTTTGTCCAGCCGGACAGTAATAACCAGGCTCGCAGGGTCCTGTTGGTGCATCCAGTCCTGCAGTGAAATCAATCAATGTATTAAAGCCAAAACCTAGTACTTGGAATTCATCTCCAACCATATGGAACTTGCTTGTAATATATTGGAAAGCTTTACCACAAAATTTGTCTTGCTGATGCAATTCGCCTGGATGATGAGTAGTTTTGGAGTACAGGCTGTATTTAGAGGTCCAAAAAGTAGAATAACAAAAGTTGGTGTACCCGACTTTTAGTCCTGATGTGCCTTTCTGTTCTGCTGTGGATATGTAGAATGCTGCTAGAAAAGTATAGTTTCTCTATAGTAAAAAGAGTCCAAAATCTAGAATAATGGGGTTTGGAGATTGTGTAAGCTGTGTGCACATTCAATGTGATCAAATGACCCTGGCTCCTTTGTCTCAGTCGTGTAGACACTTCACTCCTTTTCACAGCGATATAATGCATAAGCTTGCTTGATGAGACAATTCGTGAAATTCATGATTCATGTTCAAACAGAGAACAAACTTGAGTAGATCAGGTAATCAGAATGGTTCATCAGTCAACAGTTGGGGAAGCATCCACTTCATTCATTTAGGATCAAACTGACTGCATGAACATGTTTTTCTATCATTGATATTGCCAAAAATACCAAATCTCGGATGGGTGTGCTGGCATGCACTACTTATATGGATAACATGAAGGATTCAGGTCAGCCAACATTCCAACATCCAAATCAGAAAGATTCCACACAGCAATCATGGAGATATCTGTGTGTCTCATGCATTTCAATGGGCGAAAATAAATCCCAAATCAGGGAGATTTTAATATTCTCTTTTCTAGATATGAACAGATTTTGACATTTTCAGGGAGACTTCTGCAGAATCAGGGAGACTAGGCAGCTCTGTTACATGAATAATTTCATTGCAAATGCTTATCTCAGTGAATTTAAAAGCACACATGATGGTCGGTACCAATGACATTTTTTCTGCTCATGTGCAAACTGAAACTTTGATCTGGCTTATATTGCTGTACCCACCCTGTGTTTCACAGTAGCTTCCTGGTGTGCAGTCCGTACAGTCCTCCTCTGCATCCTGTCTCAAGTAGGGGTTAAAGGTTCCCTCTGGACAGCCGGTCGGAACATCTGAGTTCACTGGGCAGTAGTCGCCACGAGTGCAGATGACCTCCGTGCGAGACGAGGACCCAACTGGACAGTAGTAGCCAGGCTCGCAGGGTCCTGGAAAAGAAGAGGGTGATGGTGTAAAGGTCTCGCTTTGGACTTCTTATGGTTCTTTGTTGCTAAATGAATTGACGCGCCGCTCAAAATGAATATTTGGTAAATGGCCCTAGTGTTACCAATAGACTGGAACCTCTGAAAGACCTATCTTGCAGAAACCCTCCCTGATCCCCATCCCGTGTCCTCTGCACACAACATTTACTATCCAGAGTAACATTAGTCATATCTTCACCTCCTCATAAATGAGTCTTACTAAAAAATGGCAAAGTCATTCATGTACTTCCTTATTTATTTTTCTTTAAACACCTTCTTCATATCACCATAACAAAACAAAAAAAAAAATGTCTGAATTTAATGTTACTATCTGAACTAGGCGGAATGTTGTAACATATTCAACTGATGAATCTATTTAAGTCATCATCTCCCTTCAAAACACATTCCCTCCCTCCCCCCCCCCCCCCCCCACACACACACAAGGATGATGTTGTTTAATTAAGGGTCACTTCCTTTCAGCAATCTCATACACTGAGATCGAAGCAATACAAGAAATGATACAAGTGATGGGTGGCGCATAAATTTAAGGTTGCACAATAACTACACCAATAACAATTATTTGCTACAGCAGGGAGGTTTTACTACAAACTCCCATGATGCATTGCCAAGCTTCCCACAATGCTTTGTGAACAGGCATTGCAGCATTTTGTCTTCCTCTAACAAGATACTTCCCGCTCCACGACCCATTTTCTGTTAGCCCAGCCCTCCTCACCTTCAGTCTCTGTGAGGTTGACACTCTCACAGTAGTAGCCCGCCAGACATGGGGTGCATTCTGAGGTATTGTGGAGACCCACGGCTGCGCTGAAGGTGCCGGCTGGACAAGGGTATGGCTCAGCCGTTCCCTCTGGACAGAAAAATCCTACAGAGGAAACAAGGACACAGGAAAAAGTCTTGAAAATACATCTACAGAGATATGACTGTTGTCACTTCATTATGTCTTAACTTCATTACCATAGTCATGAAGATATACAATCAAAGCAACAGACTAGTAATGTAAATGCAAATCAAAATTGTGTCTTTGAGCACAGTAAAAGAATACTGCAACAATTATTAAGTTTTCAATACCAACTTTGCCTATTCTATATTTGATTATCAGTAATTCCTTGATTAGACAACTGCAGCTCCTTCTCACACAATATACAGCTGCAAATGTCCTGGTTCAGGTACGGCATTTCCAAACAGTGTTACATTTATTAGTGATAAAACCCTCCTCTATGCACATGTATACCAGTTTGTCCAAACGCATTTCAGATTTACTCTATTTTCTGCATCTTACATATTTTACCTCCACAGCATAAAACTAGAAATTTCCTCTTCAAACCTTGGTATGCTCTATCTCATTGCGATTTGGCCATCTCTTCATCTACATTTTACAGTATGTCCAAAAAATAAAATACAATCAGATTTTTGCATTGATAGCTTGCAATATGATAAAACTGTCTGAATGCTACTTCAGGGTCTACAAACATAACATCTGATCTATATTTTGCAGAAAATCCCATGAAATTTAGTTCAGTGGTTACAGGGAAATGTAGATCATTGTAAAGCATGTTATATGGGTCTGATTCTTCCAAGTTCAGCACTTGGATTATCTTGGACCTGCCTATTAATGTGTGAACACAATGGACAGAACTTGGAGGAAAGGGATTCCTGACATGCTCCACAAAACTCCTCATTTCTCTTTGACCACTGAAGCAAATCGGATGGGGTTTCCTGTAAGATGTGGGTACTAAGTTATAGTTTTATACCCTGATATTGTGTTTGGAATGATTCCCGACTTTTAAAGTTATCGTAGCAGAGTGTCCTGTTGTAATTTGTTTTTTTGACACACAGTATTTCTTTTTACCTGCAGGACATTCATCTGCATCATAGCCGAGTCGAGGTGTCGATGTGTTGGCGTACTGTCGGCAGTAGAAACCAGCAGCGCACATGGCTGTGGGTGAGGTCAGGCCAACCTCCTCACAGTAGTAACCACCTGTTACAAAGAATGCAATGAGGTTGTTGTTGTTGTTGTTGTGGTGTTTTTTTTTTTTTGTTTTTGTTTTTTTTTTTTTTGCTCTTTCAAACAAACTGTGTTAAAGCTGTCAGAGCTGGTTCTCCATGACTGGTTGTGAGGAAGTGGAAAAGTAAGATACTGAGACGAAACAGATACTACAATGTACAATGTACGTACATTAACCCATTGATGACGGGCTGATTTTATTACAACATGCATTTCCCATAGACGCTTGCTCGGGACTCGTCCTGAACAGGTTAACATGCAGTATGTAAACCTCTAAAAATGAACAGAAAGCACTTGCGTTGGTGATATCTTTCAATGTTACACTCTTCAGTTAACAGCAGCAAAATACAACGTAGCTCAGAATACAAAGCACTGCAAAATCAGTTGCACCTCATGCAAGTCTCATTTTTGGAAATCAACAAAGAAATTAGATTAGCACAAAAAATGTATTCGAAAATGGATGGAAGCTAAGCTTGGATGCTTCTCAAATATGGTACTTATTGGACATTTCACAACAGAGGTCAGAAGGAATGACACAATGTCTGGAATTGTAACAGTATTGTTTATGATCACTGAATATGCATGTACCACTCACACTCTCAGACTCTGGCAAAGGTAATTTAAGAACATATATAAACTATCTGAAGACAAAATTATGTTGAAGGAGTACCTGAACATGGGGTGCACTGCGACTCGTCGGAGTAGCCCGTCTCATTGCCATAGGTACCCCTAGGGCAGGGAAACTCGTCCGCCCGCTTGGTGCCAGCCGGGCAGTAGTAACCAGCTGGGCAGGTGATGTTGGCCGTCACTACTCCATTGGAGCTGGAGTAAGTAAAACAGACAGACAGACAGATAGACAGATAGATAGACAGACAGAGACAGACAGACAGACAGACAGAGATAGACAGACAGACAGAGATATACAGACAGATAGACAGAGATAGACAAACAGACAGACAGATAGATTAGACAGAGACAAGCAGACAGAGATATACAGACAGATAGACAGATACAGACAGACAGACAGAGATAGACAGACAGAGACAAGCAGACAGACAGACAGATGGACAGAGATAGACAGACAGACAGACAGATAGATAGACAGACAGATAGACAGACAGACAGACAGACAGACAAACAGACAGTCAGACAGATAGATAGACAGACAAACAGACAGTCAGACAGATAGAAAGAAAAAGATAGACAGACGGAGATAGACAGACAGCGGAGGGACAGTGAGATGCCAAGAAAGAGAGAAAGAGACAGAGAAGGTGAGAGAAGAAGATAGGAAGATGGAGAGGAAGAGATGGAAAGGCAAAGACATCAAGGCAGACAGAAAGAGTGTGAAAAAGGAGAGAGAGAGAAGGCAGATCAAAATAAGTGTGTTGGAATGCAAAGTGGAAAAGATGAATAGAAAGAGGTAAGAAAGATATCGCCCTGAGCTGACTGCATCTGTTTTACTTCATCATCTACAAAATTCTTCAAATACTGCAACGTATACAATGTACATGCATTATACACACCCATTGAGCATCTACAGTGTACCTTTTCAATATATACATGTACATGTATGAATGCTGACATTCAAGTGTAAAAAATGGTGTCTGTTTAAATGCCTGTTTTCTTGATATGTATTATATGAAGAGTTTGCAAAACGGATAAGTCCATTTTGGAAGATTTTGAAGTACTGTATCTGTCATAAAATACAAAATAATACCTTTTGAATGATATATTGGTCACTACACATAAAGGTACATTTTTGAACTTATGGTCAATAGAAGCAAAAATTTTCTTATTATTCTCTTTATTTTTCTTGACCTTTAATCGCAAATATCTCCATTTGATAAATATGGACTTATCGGTTTTTGCAAACAAACTCTTCATATAATTGTCTGAGTCATGGTACTTTATTGGTTGTTTTTCAAAGTATTTCTATTATAATGTTATTTGAAATATTAAAATGTGTTATGTATTCAGAGGAATATAAGTTTGATGCAGAATGATAAATATCCCTGTGGGGGGGAAAAAGTGAAAACAAAATGAAATCATGCGAAAAACAAACTGGCATCTTAGTTGGTTGGTTGCCCGAACTGATGACTTACTTGTCACAGTAGTAGCCAGGTGGGCAAGTGTCACACGTCCACTGGCCCTCCTCTGTCTGGTAGGTACCACTGGGACACAAGATGGGGTCAAAGGTCATCTCCGGGCAGTAGTAGCCGACCGGGCAGGGGGCAGCATCTGCAACCTGCTGACCTGGTGTGCAGTAGAAGCCTCGACTACAGTTTCCTATACAATCAGAAACATCACAAAGGACAGAGCGTTTCTGAGTACTGTACACACACCATACTTTTGGCAAGTCTCTTTTTTCTTGAATCGAAATGTCCCAAGGATTTAGTAAAAAAGTTTGTGACAATGGAATATACAATTATAAATGGAGACAAGTATCACATTCATATCAAGATCAGAGCTGAAAATAATGTGCGTTGTTAAATTTGTGAAAAGCACCCCACTCTCAAGATTCGTGAAAATAAAAAACTCACTAAATAACTATATGGAGCATACTGTAATCATATGTGTCTTGTCATTTACAATCACGATTGTTAAGATTACATGATCACCATACTCTTCACCAAAATAAAAACAGTTGTATATCTTGCAAAAAGGCCTACTAAAAAAAAAAGAAGCATTTCTAACACGTCAAAATTTAACCTGAGCTACTACAAGCACAGCATACTATGTTATAGCTGACTAAGTTTTAACTGTTTATTTGCTATTTTATGTACACTAGTTTGTGCAGATTTCTACCTTTATGCTTTAAAACATTTTCAATAGACTATGATTTAGTCAAGTGAATAACAAGACTTTGACACCTGAGGGCGCTGTTAGGTTGTGTTCTCCGCAGTACTGTCCATGTGTGCAGTCCAGACAGTCTGTGATGTTCTCATTCCTCAGAGCGGGGGTGTAGGTCCCCAGGGGGCAAGCGCTGGGGTAGGACGACCCCTCCCCACAGTAGAACCCTGCCGGGCATTCGTCCCCTGTGGCTCCGTCTGTCGGGGTGGGGCTCGTGGCCCCCAGGGAGCAGTAGTATCCAGGGGCGCACATGTCTGTCGGGGTGGGGAGCCCAGCTATGTCGCAGTAGTAGCCAGGTGTGCAGGGGATGGGGGCATCCGAACCTGTGTGTCATACGATGTTAACAAACAAAATGAGGATATAAGTACTGACCAATCATGTACCCCGGGCAGTCTCATGGAATCAACCACTTACACAACATAAAAATTAGGGAATATCCAGAAAACTTTCAGGTAGATACTGTATTTGTGTGTAACATGCATATAAATAGGCAGTTCTAACTTCCAAATCAGTGAAGTTTGTACGATTTGTACAGCTGTATCTCATTTCACAGCAACATAAAGAAATAACTAAATTTTTCAGGAAGCTTTCTGAAGGATCAGAGGCATTTGGCAGGTTTCCAACAGTTGCAGTATTACTGAGACAGAAAACACTGCCTGCCTGGGAGAAGGGCCCTAATCCTCGTGAGCTATAAAAAATCACCAAAGAAATGATCCTCACGTCATATGAAAAGAACTTTCAAATTCTGTCAAATTACGTTACACACTCAGACAAATCTGATTTTGCGGTGAAATGTCATGCTAGGTAGGGCCGTTCTGATGGCAGGCGACAAAAACACAAAGCATTTGGTGTGGTGGTAACTCACCCATCGGGCAGTAGAAACCGGGTTGGCATTCTCCGCCATTGTCGGTGCCATTGGGTGTGTAGGCGCTGAGGGTGCAGTACCACCCCTCGTCACACTCTGCGGTGTAGTTGCTGTTCCCGTAGCCGGCGCAGTACTTGCCCCCTGGACAGGGCAGGCACTCGTCCATGGACTCAGCATTGAGCTGCGGTTGGTAGGTACCCGGCGGGCACGGGAACTGGTAGGCGTGCTCGGTGCCGTTGGGGCAGTAGTGACCCATGGGGCACCTCGCACTCTCGAACTCGGTGGCGTTGGCCAGGCAGTAGTACCCCTCGGGGCAGATGGTGCACAGGGCCTGCTGGGGAATACTGGTGTAGGTTCCCGCTTCACACGGTATCGGTTCTGACGAACCCTCGGGACAGTAGTGGCCAATGGGACAAATACCTCCTTCACCTGGAATATGAAACAGAAAACAGTTAAACAATGCACTCAATGCTTGTACAGGGTCTGTACATACACATTATAAAGCCATACAGAAACGATGACTGAAAAACATGCCAACCTGCAGTATCTATCAACCAAACAGAAAACTTAAGTCTGCACTAGTTACACATCTTGCTATCTGTTAGCACAATGTGCACGTATCTCTCCAACAGCTGACATTATCCCTTTCAACACTTTGATAACCTTTCAAGCAAAGTGCATATCATAATCCTCTAAACCCCAAGACAAAATCAGGATCATAAAGTGGGAACCAAAATTTTCACTCCACTTACCTAACATATCATTTGGCTCAATTCACATACACACACACAGCAATAAATTCTAACTTCTTTTGCTATAATGTAAATTCTTAATAAGCAACACTGACTGTACATCATTCTAAAGATAAATTTCTGAATCTGATGAAGCTGGAGAATGTACTATCAAAGATAGTTGATACTCAGTTGACAAATAGAATACTAAAACTCTGCTTCTTGTTCCATTTGTTTTCATACTATCAGCTGAAAAATAAATTTTGAAGGTCTTTACCAGTGAAGTAGGTCTGGGCTGGGCAGGCACAGGTGGAGTTGACCAGAGTGTCGTTATCGGCGCCTGGATCGGGACGGTCCACTCCCGATGTACAGTAGTAGCCTGGAAGTGGCAAAGTAACAATCAATAATTAACCATTTTAATTTATATATAATTTTGGAGCACATATCACACACACAAAAAAAATAATAAAGTAACATCTCTATGCACAATGGAGAGGAAAAAGATAAAATAAAAGGGATCCACTCTATAAAAAAAAAAAAACAAGATGAAAGAGCACAGGGACCAAGAAGAGATGAAAAGGAGACAACGGCAAATGAAAACATAACAAAACTTTGACATACATTTGACATACAATCTGACAAATATCAATTTCCTTTATCCCTGTTCATCTTTCCAGGTACACTGTGATGCAAGTGTACTCTGATGCAAGTGTACAAGCCTTCCCTTGACGATGTAATGAGCTTACAATATATGTAATTGACTTTTACACAGCTCTGAATAAGATGCTTGCCTATGATGGCTTACATCGGTAAAATAACATACAAAAATGGTTTACGTTAGAAACATTCCCCAAGTGGTCATCCCGGAAGCATTCCTCTCTCCCTTACCTGCAGAGCAGTTGCCGCTTGGTTCAGTGAGATGAGGGCCCTCACAGTACTGCCCTCCGTCACAGGGCAAACATTCGCCCACCCTCGTCAGGCCCTCTGCAGCACTGTAGGTCCCCGCCGGACATGACTGCCAGTCCATACCGGTGCCTGGTGGAAAGAAACCGCCAAAAAGGCAAACGTATCAGATCGAACCAACAGAGTGAAAAGAACAACTGCATTCCAGCTCATCAAAGTACACATGTAAAGAAAAAAAAAAAAAAAAAACTTGCTACCTCAAGGTTTGAAGAAGTATTTTTCATACACCAAAACAGTCATTGACATCTAACATGTGTCCACAAAGCCCTACATTGACAAAAGGAAGCATGTGACAAATTTCACTCCTACAGTAATTAACAGTGATCACACCTTTAAAGTAAAGGCTAATCTATCATAATAATTTCCCAAAATTGAATCCATACTGAGAGCATTTCCTAAAATTTGAACAAATTTTGGATGTTGCTTGCTTCCTTTTGTCATTTACAACACAGTTCTTCCAACACAGAATCCCCATACACCTTTGAGAGTAACCTGCAGTGTGTAACCTCTGACCTTTGACCCCTGACCAACTCTTACCTGAGGGGCAGTAGTAGCCAGGTGGACAGGGCTGGGCATTGAGGGAGGCGTTGACCGGAGTGACCGGAGTGCAGTAGAAACCCTCCGGACAGATGTCGCACTCCGACGCCCCGGAGTAGTTGGCAAAAGACCCTCCGGGGCAGGACAAGTAGAAGGCGCTTCCATTGGGACAGTGGACTCCGACTGGACATTGGTACTCCACTGGATTGGGTTCGTCTTGACCACCGGGGCAGTAGAATCCACCCCAGCAGAGGTCCTCTGAGGCAGTCTGACCACTGAGTGGACAGTAGTAGCCCGCTAGAAGTAAGAAGAGACAAAGCTTTGTTCGTCGGGCTGTTAACTTTTTCAAAGCAAATTACAATGTAGTATCAAGGGGTTTGATCTGATTTGATTTGAATCTTTTTCCATTTTTGGTTCATAAAAACAAAGAAACAAAGTTTATAACTTAGTAACAATGATCATTGGTGCAATAGAAAGGTGGATCAACAAGGACAAAAAAACAAAGAAATAAAACAGACAAAATGTTTATGACTATCACAATGAGAATGATCTAGAGGTGTAGCACTGTCCATCAAAGTCCTTGTACGCTAATCAAACAATGCATGCTCCATGAATACTTTCTTCTGAAGTGAGAGATGTGAATCTGTAACTTCAATGCACTGTTTACCTGAAATGTACATGTACAGTACACCCACAACAGTGTAACTGTGTATTTCCTGTGTAAATCAAAACATGATGCCAGTTTTGTACAGACAAATGTGACACCAGTACGAATGATGTTGCGTGTTTGTTCATTTAGTTTTCATTTGTCTCCTACGTGCTTGTTTGCTTCTTGGCCTCACTTCATATCAATCAATTGTCAGTTAATCATATTTTATTGTCTAATGTCTATGTGATAAAACTGAGCAGAAAGTGCTCATTACACAAAATTGCATAACAAATCATTCAGAATTATACATGTAGAAAAGTTTTGCCTCTTCAATGTTTTCTTTTGCTCAATCTTACGAAGAGCTTATTTCTATCTTGAAAGTCCCAATAATTGATGACCATGTATTGGAATGTTCGTCACAGTCTACATTTATATTCCTTTGGAGTCATACATCGTTGACAGTTTGCTACCACTAGTCTTGGGATCCAGGTGTTTACCTGTGCAGTTGTAGCATTCAGACTGTGCTGTGAGACGCCTCATATCCGACCAGGAGCCTGGGCTACATAGACTGGGCAAGGGGGACCCTTCGGGGCAGAAGGTTCCTTCGTAGCACTCCTGGAATGTCGCCACATCTGCTCCTGATTCACAGAAATAACCTGCAGAGGGAACGCAAAGACGATATCTCCATAAAAGTCAAAGAACAGTACAAAAGTGATATATATTGATAGTTTTTGTATAGTTGTAAATGTCGGGTTAATGTATTATGTTTTTATTGTGTATTGTATTTAATCAATGTTTTGTACACTGTATTTTTGTTTTGTTTGTTTGATACTATGTTTGTTATTGTATAATGTATGATAATATCATGTATATGTGATTTTATTGGGCACTGACCAGCTGAAGAACAGCCATTGGCTGAAGCAGGTTCTGTGCTAAAATAAAATAAACTAAACTGAATTGAAACTGAAACTGTATAATTATGTTATTGTATGTTACTAAGAGTTAGCTTTAATCACGTTCTGTGATATGTCTGTGATGCACCTGTGATGTGTTTAATGTTTGTTTTGTTGAGATATCCAATGTACAAAGAATTTCCAGAGCAGACAATAAAGTAATCAATCAATCAATCAATCAATCAATCAATCAATCAATCAATCAATCAATCAATCAATCAATCAATCAATCAATCATCAAGAACATGATAAACAGACAAATATGAAGATGAGACAATGCATTATCTTTCATTTCTCAGGCTGCAGATCAAAAGTGAGATCAAATCAAACAGTTCAAAATACTGTACAAAGTAACAGTTGGCATTTCTTGCACGTGGCTAAAAATACAGGAAAAGATCTACACTCTGAGCCAGGGCTATATCATGCTTCATACACATAGCATCCTTCAGTCTAACTGGAAATGGTT
Organism: Diadema setosum; assembly: GCF_964275005.1. Classification (NCBI taxonomy): domain Eukaryota; kingdom Metazoa; phylum Echinodermata; class Echinoidea; order Diadematoida; family Diadematidae; genus Diadema; species Diadema setosum. The sequence goes on from NC_092690.1 coordinate 11,074,272, forward strand.
TGTTTGCTTTGCTTGTTTGTTCTCTTTATTTCAATACGGCTTAAAAAAAAAAAAAAAATCAGCCTCAGGGCTGTTTTTCAGCGAGTCTGTATATGAGTTTACAGCATATAAAACAACAGAGTATGATACAGAATAAAAGATATCAGTCACAACATGAGAAAGAACAAGCTGGTGTCTGCATGTAATCAAAAGACTGCTGTTAAGAATTGAGTGTGATGTACAATGTAATTCTCAGCAGATTTACAATGAACAATCTGAGAAATTATGCAATAAAGTTTCATCCTCACCTGCTTGGCACAGCGGTCCCGTGGTGTTCATCCCGTAGTCGGGGCAATAGCGCCCTCCCGTGCAATTCAGGCACTCACTGACCGCTTCCCTGCGAGTTGAAGGGTTGTAGGTGCCCGGCGGACAAGCCTGGGGCTGTGCAGACCCCTGGACACAGTAGTGACCGACTGGACACTCGTCGTTATCCCTATCAAAGGTGGGCGTGGACGAGTTGGAACCCAACCGGCAGTAGTAGCCTAGAATTCGGCGAAATACGACATGGCAAAGTTATGATGAATTCTGCTCGGTGAGTACTGCATACGCCACATATTTTGCAAGGTAGTTATTTTCGCAATTTTAAAAACATCCAAACATACATGTGTTTTAACTCTGATCCCAACATGAATGTGACATGTGCATATCTATACATTTCTCCGTTCAGTATTTTACTCCATAATCGCAAATGTAACAATTTATGAAATTGTGGGGGAGGCTTGATTCGTGAAAAGTTAGACTCACTAGATATACTGCGTATACAATATTCATTCACCGGGGGAAGATTTCAACATCGGAACATAAATTTTCAACATTTATCAACTTTAATAACGAACATTGAATTTCACAGGTTAAGAAAGGATACATGCTCCCTGAAACCTACGGCTTGTCAAACTTGATCCTCAGTACAACATCTTGCAGTTAAAGAAAATATGATGAAATCTACAGTAGATGTCAAAGTCTTAAGGGCCAGCAGCTAACGGTCGTAATATGAAAAAGCACTATTCAGGTAATACACCAGGAATAAGTCACTGACAAAATTAGGGAGAAGGAACAAAAAATTATCAGTACTGAGAGAAGGTAGGGCTGTAATGCACTATCATCTGTTGCTATGGTTACAAGTGAGGGTGCATCACCTGCAGCGCACTCTGCCACTGGTTCCTCCAGCCCCTCCTGGTCACAGTAGAACCCTCCACTGCAAGACTGGCAGTCTCCCTCGTTGGTTCGGTGGGTCAGGTTGTTGAAGGTACCCTGGGGGCAGGGGAACTGGCTTGAGTACTCCGTCTTCAGCGGGCAGTAAAAACCTATTAAGGAAAGTAATAGAATCACACAGAGTTATCTTCTCTCTATCATCATCATTATCCTCAGGGTTATCATTTTGGTAAACTCTGACCATTTGTAATCACCTCACCATCGATGCCAAATTGACACATAGAGAGGAAACAGGTAAAAGTCAGATTTGCAGGCGGTCACTGACCTTTAGGACAGTAGGAGTCGTTGTAGAGGACCACGGGTTCCATGGTGCTGTCGCAGAAGAAGCCAGCCGGGCAATCCTTGCATTCTGATTGGCCAACCTCGTCCTGGTACTCGCCCGATGGACACCTGATGGGGGTGGGGCTTCCACGAAGGCAATAATGACCTGCCAAGAAATATCAAATCAGCCCATGAGTGTTTTTGAGCCATCAAAATCAGTGCATTAGTTTTGAGCTGAATGAGCAGTATGCTCACAGTAGCCTTTTGCTCATCTACAACTAAAACCAACAAGGTACAACAAATGCAAGGAATGCGCACACAAAGAAAATGGCACCACAAAATACCATAGTCTTTTACTCCCTGGAGGCAATTTTGACACATCACCCAAGGTTTATTGCAGTCTACACATGCAGGCAAAAGGATAGAGACTTTGTTAATATCTAGAAGATATCGGGACAGTTAAATACTCGACTCTGAGGAAAAACATCTAAAATCATTCATTATTTTGTCACGGTATTTAAAATCACTTGTTACAATCTGATCTGATATTGCATTCTTACGATTCATGCTAAAGGATTTCTCAATGAACCGAGGAGGCAATATTACAGAAAGGTGCAGAATCAAAGTAGGATCCTACCAAGGGTGCAGTTGTATTCCGCTGGGGTGGCCTCCCTCTGCCCAGAGGGACAGTAATAGCCGGGCCAGCACTGGTCTGTCGGTACCGCATTACCGCTGCCGGCGCAGTACGACCCCGGGATACAGCTCAAGCAGTCCGCCTCCTCGTCGTTACGGGTGCTGTTCAAGAAGAAGCCGGCGTCGCAGAGGGACGGAGAGGCGCTCCCCTGGGGACAGTAGGCTCCCATGGGGCACTCGTCACCTGAACAGGGTGATAAGATTTATAACAGAAACAGGCACATGAGAATAAGAAGAAAAAAATAAAACTCCTGAATTTCGATGAAATGGTGCCATCCATATCTTTCAGGGTTTCATAATCATTATACAACGTGTAGGTTTGGTCTGAGACAATGCTAAAACATTAGGACTTATCAGCTACAATCAATAGTGTGCTCTATTATAAAAACTCAATATGCACCAGGCCTCACACCTTGATGCACTGCAATACTTTGATGCAATGTTCTACACTAAAAACTTTCACATCATGCTCTGCAAAACCTTAACATACACCTCCTACTCTAGATATTTTCATTTAGAGTCAAATAATTGCTACTGTATGAGCTGTTATTTCTGCGAGGGTGTAATTTTCACAAATCACATAAAAATGCTTCAATCAAATAGGGTAATAGTGCACTTGAGTTAGCATATGCGTCAATTCGCGAAACCAACATCTTAAAGAAAATATCTATGACCTCCCCATACGCAAAAATATCTGTATGAGAAAATAACTGCGTATACATTACTTAAAACTGGCTGAATAATATCACACATCAGTGCTATTACGTATCTTGCACTCAAAATTATACAAACCTGTGACATTTCCATCAGTAGGTGCAGACACGGTTGCCTTGGAGAAACAGTAGTAGCCAGCATCGCAGGGTCCCGACGTGTTGCTCATGCGGTCGTCTGCGCAGTATTCGCCACCGGGGCACGGGATCGGCTGACCTGAACCCTGAGGGCAGTAGTATCCCATGGTGCACTCTGTGGTGGGCGTGGCTGTGTCGTCGCCTCCGGGGCAGTAGTAGCCCCCATCACACTCACCAACCGGCCATGTCAGGGCGGGGCTTGGGCAGTAGTATCCAGCTGGGAAGGAATCATAGAGTAATCTTTTAAATGATACCATTCCATCTGAGGTCAGACAGTGTTACAATTTTGTATCCTGTACCATTCTGAGTATATGGCAGTGCATTATTTTGTCACAAATGTGTATAGTAAAATTACCTCAAAGACTATCAAAATATGTATTAACCTGATAATTTTCCCGCAAACACCTGGATCCATCAGCTTCAGAGGGCTAAACTTTATGGTCATTTTCATCAACAACTCTGCAAACATATACATCTATAACTATCATCTACAGTGTACTAGTTGGAGACTAATGATGATGGGGATGATAATTACAATCAGATGGTGACTAATATGTTAATGATACAAAATTCTAATGATGGCAGTAATGAAGGTGAACAATGTGAAAAACATAATGGTGAAAATAATAATCATGGTAGCACATGGTAACGATGATAGCGCTGGTTATATAAAGATGAAGATATACACATGGTGATGATGATGATAGTGATGATGATGCTGGTGATGACGGTGATGATGATGATGATGATCACGGCAATGAATTGTATGATGACGGAAGGTGATGGTGGTGATGATGATAAAGATGATGACAACGATGATGATGATGATGATGGTGGTGGTGATAACGATGTTGATGGCAATGATGATGATGATGATGATGGAAAAAGATGATGAGGAAGATGCTGACAGAAGATGATTTATGATGATGGTGTTAATCATAGTGGTGATGATGGTCATGATGATGACAATGATGAAGATGATGGTTAAGGTGATGATGTTGCTGATGATGATGATGATGTTGCTAATGATGATGATGGTGGTGATGATGTTGCTAATGATGATGATGGTGGTCACATGGTGACGATGATGAGTAAGATGATGTTGGAAGAGAATTATAATCATGATGATGATGATGATGATGATGGTGATGATGATGATGATGATGATGATTGTGATGATGATGATGATGATGGTAGTGGTGGTGTTAATGGTAGTGATGACTGTGATGGAGGTAATGAAGATTTTACTCACCAGTGCATGAGATACAGGCTGAGGCATTCTGACTCATAGTCTGATTATTAAACGTCCCCGATGGACACTGGTATTGCTCTGCAAACGTCGTTCCAGGTGGACAGTAGTGACCAGCGGGACAGGGGTTGGTGTCATAGCCTGAAGATCCCTCTGGACAATAGTAGCCTGAAAAGAGACAAATACCATCATCATTACACAGTTAACATTGCATCAATGCATCCTTACAGACAAATGGACAAACAAACAAACTGTATGCACACCTTAAAGTGAAATCGTTCACCAAATGATTTTGTCATTGGTAGAAATCATATTCACGAATCCCTATCACAGGGATGCCAACTTTACCACATCAAAATCATGGAGTTCATAAAAGTATCAGAGAGAGGGTAGTTATGTACATGTACTACATGCAACTCAATAGGCCCAAATACAAAAATTGGGCAGGACAAATTAAATGCAATGAATTAAGAAAAATCATCAGTGATCACAACAAGATGCAGGGCCTCTAATTCTGTGGACCTACTGTAATAGTGGCAAGTTGAGTGGCATTATGGGATTTGAAAAATTGATAAAGTCTCCACTTACGATTTAGACATGCATGACAAGGAAAATCATCACGATGCTTTCAAAATATCAAGCAGGACTGATTTTCACATTGCAATCCTATCACAATAATTAACTATTTGTTTGCATGTAGGTGTACACACACAAATTAATGTTTTTTAATTCGCATTGCACGACTCGAGTGTCACAGTTAACTTCGGGTCTGTGTAAATACAAGTAGAAAATAGGATGATTACAATTTTTTGAAAGCATCATACATTGTAGATTCCTTTTGGTATCAAATGCCTTGACTGCTAAATCTAGCTGTCCTACCTGCTTGACAGGTCGTGCATTCTGCCTGTCCTTCCGTGGATGCATAAGTTCCATTGGGACACGGGATGGGAAGGGTCGTCCCAATGGGACAGTAGAATCCAATCGGGCAGACGCCACCGTATCCCGTCTGGTGGCCGTCGTAGTAGGCGCAGGAGGCGTTGCTCGACGGGGGGCACGTGTCGTTGTTCCCGTCCGGCTGAGACCGGTCGACTCCGTAGGCGCAGAAGTGGCCGGCGCTGCAGTCGTTGGTCGGAGCGTCCAGATGTTCTTGGTCGCAGAACATACCGGATGAACACGGCAGACATTGACTGACATCGTAGAGACCTTCCTGTGGGCTGTACGTACCTCGGGGACAAGACATGAGGTCGTAGCCTAGGCAACCACAAGGTGAAACGTCAGAGGGAATAAATTGAATGTGAAGCCAATGATTGATCTTCTTGACAGCATTATTACAATTAAAGTGTTGCATTTATTTGGAAGAGTCCAAACATCTATCATTGATTTCAGCTTATTCAAATTGGTCATTCCTAATATTTATGAATACATATACACACCAAAGCAATATGTGCATAATTATCACGACAGCTACATCTCAATAAAACAATACATACTTTTCAATACCCATGACAAGAGGTGTAGCATGCATTTATTAATTGCACCACAACACCAGTTCAGCCACTGTGATGCTAGCCATTTTACGGTCATTGGTATTTTGCAACAAAATCAGTATGAATCAGGCACAGGAGGGTCTAGGTACAGTATATATTAGCTTCTTAGCAACACTATTAGTCTGTAATGGGTAACAAGATTATGAAACAGGAGTCCAGCTGCAACACCACAAGCAGTCTAGAAGGTGTTCATGTGATTTTTAGACCATTTTAAGAGAACTGACCTGTGCCCTCGGGACAGAAGTAGCCAGCAGGACAAATCTCCTGGACGCCTGAGGCCTTGCAGTGGTAGCCAGCCGGACAAGGGTTGCACTGGACGGCGTGGGTGTAGTTGACGTAGGTGTTGTTGCGGCACGGAATTGGGTAGGACACGGCCCCCGGGCAGTAGTGACCGACTGGACAGAAGGTGGTGTTGGGCTCCCTGTGGATAGTTCCCGGTGGGCAGTAGTAGCCTGTGTCCAGCCACAACAAAAGGCAAACTCGATGAAATACAGCACTTCGCATCACATCATCTCAGCCAGCGTGGAAAAGACACAACGCCAATACGCCAGAAGTTTCTAGCCCAGTAGTAGTTTGCTTTTACCAGTCTTCCCCCAACAACTCATCCACTACAAACAGTAACTACAATCGATCTTACACAAGATGAGCCTTGTAACATACTGTGCAAGCTGAAATTTTCAATATTTTTGTATAATGCTTCATGTTGGAAAGTTTTGTGCATTGTTAATTAAAATTTAGCACATATTTGTAGTTTCATGTAGGTTTGATATGCACTTGCTCATTTTCTCTTCTGCTTTCAAATGTATGTTTATATATTTGGTATAACATCAATCTGTTGTAATTGTTGTATATGAAACAGTTTGAGATAATGGAAATAAAAACTGAATTGGAATGGATTACATTAGATTGGATTGGATTAGAGTGAACTGAATTGAGTTGAACTGAATTGAACTGAATTGAAGTGAGATGAATTGAATTGAATTGAATTGAATTTAATTTAATTAAATTAAATTGAGTTAATTGAATTGAATTGGACAGGCTCGGATCAGAATGGATATAACTGAACAGAACTGAATTGAACTGAATCAAATCAAATCAAATCAAAATGAATTGAATTGACAATTGAATAAGGTTTCAAGAAAAGGGGGAGTGTAGCTACTTAAAACTTCCACCATACCTTCTCCACATTCACCGGTTGGTTCAGTCAAACCTTCTGTCTCACAGTAATAGCCTCCACTACACAGGTAGCAGTCAGTGTCTGCAGCCTTCATCGTGTCGTTGGAGTAGCGACCTGCAAAGACAATCTCTCAGTCATTAATCCTCTTCACGACAGCGAGGGAGCTGTTTCACTTTAGAGCTCTACGATCAATCATAAGTTTAATTCAACTGATCTTAGGGTCAATCTTAGGATCAGTCAGTCCTCAGATGTTAAGAAGTGTTTCACTGAGTCATTTGGGAACAATATCTTGTGCCCACCTTGCCACATTCTAGAATACATCTTGGATGTCTAAGTATCCTTCCAATCTACAATGTACATTTTGTAGACCTGTATCTGTCCCAACTTTGAGTTCATTGTTTGGCTCGATAATTTCCAGTAGTAGTGAAACAGAGCCCTGATCTTACATCTGCTGGTCTCATAGCATACCAAAAAAAAAAAAAAAAATACTGTTTCATTTCCTGCAAAGTAAAACTGACAGCAACTGAACATATCAAGGTCAAGCGAAACTACAAGTACGAACCCTATGCTACGGTCCAGACTAAATCTTTGTAAAATTCTATCAGTGCCAAAATATTTGAATAGCCAGAAGCCAAGAAGTTTTCCCTTAAGAATTCACAGCTGACACAAAATGGAATATAATGTTCTTGGCTTAATCTGTTGCACCATGTCAACATTGAAGAGACTGCCAAAGATAATCACCTACATCATCCAATTAAATCTATTTGCTGAGATGTTCCAACTTTTCAAAAAGTAAATCTGCCCACCCATACCATCTTTCTGCAAAATACTTCCACAAGTTTCTATACACCATTGAAATAATGTGATTGAAGCCCACCCCTCCTATCCATATACACATGGCCTTTAGTAATTATGTTGGAGAAATTCTGATACACATGCATGAAGTTTGTCATTTCTAAAGAATTTTTATACAATTTCCTTAAAAATTGTGATTTCTACATGCAATGGACTATTCCCTGACTGACCTCTTGGACATGGTGTAGGGTCAAATGTCCCATTGGTACAGTAGTGACCGACTGGACACTCCTCTTGGTCTGGTCTGGATGACCCGGATGGACAGTAGTAGCCCTCATAGCAGAGTCCGGTTGGCTCGGTCAAGTGGTAGTCACCACAGAACCAACCTGAAAGATTCGCATAGATGAAAAAAAAAAACAACAACAACAACAACATTTCAGGAAAGATATTTACTAACTGGGCAGTGCACATGACATACATAGTTAGCTGCATAACATTGGATCCATTTTTCCAGTGCTTTTGGAGGAATATTTGATCAATTAAGAGTTCTGCTATAAGAATGAAAGTAACTGGGATGTGGACTAAAAAAAAAAAAAAAAACAACAAGGTGACACACACACCCACATCCACTGAAAAAAGGGTAATTTTCTTTAATAATCAAATGTTTTGGAAAGAGTTCTGTTAAGTTCACCATTCAACACTAATACCATCATAGTCTTCATCTCCAATATCAACAATCATCATTATGACAATCATGATTACAATCTCATTATCCACTTTTCTGGCCATCCTTATCATCATCATTACTGAAAGCATCTACATGGTGTATGTCATCATCATTACCATCACATCAACTTTATCATTTGCACAATCATCATATCATAATATCACCAACATCATGACAGCAATTGTTCAAAAGCAGTTATTGGTTGTACCAGAAAAAATTATATGAATGGTATTCCACACTGTGATAACCCTGACGAGATAATCACTGCTAAGGCTGCCTTTACCTTTGGTACAGTTCAGACACTGGTCTTCTCGCTCAAGCTGGGGGGTGTCGGAGTAGGTCCCAGGGGGGCATGATTCGGGCTCCGTGGTGCCCTCGGGACAGAAGTAACCCTCGGGACAGACGTTGGCGTCTGTCGTCTGGTTTGGCGTGCTGCTCTCGGCGTAGATGCGACAGTAATATCTGTGGGCAGAAGACAACGGGAGAATATTGGTCTTTCTCAAATCAAGATGCTTTTACGGTATAAGGACATTAATATAACAAGTTAAGTTGAGATTGTGAGAATGCAAGAACTTTGGAAGCAAGGTCCTCATGAAGGTGAGATGTCCAAGACATCTGATGAGAGAATTTTGATATTTCAAATCAAGACACTTTTGGAATATAGTAAGTTGAGATCACGAGAAACTGAAAAAAAAAATTCAAGTGAAGTCTTATTGATGTCAAGATTACAAAGTCACTGCAATTCATCTCACTCTAAGATTGAAAAAGTTGACCATATCACGGGACATTCCTACTTCCGATCAATCTTCTTTCATCACATTTAATTGAATTCATTTGAAGTGGCCTAGGTGTGAAGGCTATCACATTTCATTTGCATCGCTATAATACCACGGTGCCTTTTGATTACGTACATAACAAGAAACAAGTAGCAACCTTTTGAATGACAGTTTGAATGACAATATGAATAAAATGAAAAAAAAAAAAACACACACACAGACAAGCACTACATAACTACAATGTACAGATTACAATAGCCAAAAAGTGGAGCTACATAAAATGTTGTACATGAAGCTGATGAACTGTCAAAAACATTTTGCTAAACACATTCGGCTAGATACAGGCTTGTAAAATAGGCCAAAGAGGTACACTGTACACTCATACATTGCAGACTATGTGTGCTATGAGCACTTATAAAATTTGACATCTCTTAAAAATATCCAACAGATGTAGGGGTTTAAATTCCAATGTACAAACAAGATAATCCTTCCCACACACCAGCACTGTTCAGCAGGTATGGAGGAGCCACTTGGAAAGGACTTCCCCCAAACTTATGGTGACTTTCCCCCCAAGGTTAGGGACTTTCCCCACGGTTAGGGACTTTCCCCAAGGTTAGGGACTTCCCCCAGTCACTCACCCAGCGAAGCAGGGCGTGGTGGCCTCAGTAAGGCCCATCTCACCACAGTAGAAGCCTCCGGGACAAGGGGAACACTGGGAGCTCTCGTTGAGTCCCGTCAGGTTGCTGTATGTTCCCAGCGGACACTTGAACTCATCCTGGTAGCGTGTCCCCGGAGGGCAGTACGAACCTGAGAGTGAAACAAAATATCAAAGTCATTTGATCATCACAGCACGAGTTAAAAAAAAAAAAAATGAAAGATTTAGAGTTTGATTGCAAAACAAGTTTACTCCATTTTTGCCAATTTGAGACATTTAATATCAAACCTGTTAAAAACCAGAGGAAATGATTGGAAAATATAGGACATAATTTGATCATGACTTTAAGAATATTCCTCGTTAGGCAACAAGTGACATATCATTGGAAAGGTTTCATTTTGCACCATCTGCTCATGGACTCACTTCACAATGTCTAAAAATGGTACTTAACCCATTTTGCAAATCAAAACTCTTTAAATCTACCATGGCATCATGAGTTATTCAAATCCGGACACAGAAACACAATTTGATTCATAATTTCACTGTCTGTGACAAGCTGGTGACTCCCAGACTATTGAGGAATCTTGGGTGGCCATCCTGATATGATACTCAATGTGGGATTCATACAAAAGGCAGACACAGAAAAACAAACTGTTCAGAGTAAGAATATTGGTCAAAGGTAACATACATAAATCTTGTTTTACAAATATCTAATATTGAGTGATTGTACAAATCAGCTTAGATAAGCATAACATTTCAATGTCATGGGACGGACGGCATATTTGAAGAATCGGCTGAAGGAGGGCTAGTAACAAACCTTCAGGGCAGGTGGAATTCTGGTAGAGGACGACAGGTTCCAGTCTGTTGTCGCAGTAGAAGCCGGCGGGGCAAGTCTTGCAGTCACTCTGGGCCTCCTGGTCCTGGTAGTAGCCCGCCGGACAGCGGATGGCCTCGGGGCTACCCACCGGACAGTAGTGACCCTGAGGGCAGCGGTATTCGTACGGGTCGGACACGTTCTGTCCCGGCGGGCAGTAGTAGCCCGCATCGCAGTCCGCTGTCGGTTCACTGTTGGCGTAGCCCGAGCAATATCGGCCTTGGGTGCAGCTGATACAGTCTGACAAGTCTGAAAGGTGTTCAGTAGATGTTCAGTAGATGTTCAGATGTTCAGTAGATGATAGTCAATACATAGATTGTAATGTTTTGAAAATCAGACATGGATTACAATAGAATATCAAAGTGTGCTGTCATAGCAATTCATCGCCATGGAAACTGGCTCTAAACAACCTCATCTGGCTAGAAGATCTGTAAACACTATAAACGTTGCTAACCATGCTCACACCTGGGGGGGCATTTCATGAAGGAACTTGTCGGATAAAATGTCCGAAAAGTAAATTATATCCGACAAGTTTTGAGAAATTCTTTAGTCTGATTGGCTGATTTCTCTGAACTTGTCAGATATAATTGACTTGTCGGACATTTTATCCGACAAGTTCCTTCATGAAATGCCCCCCTGGTTCCAACCCAAGCTGTAACAAAAGACTGTGACATCATCACTTCGGTACTCTATTGCTCCAAGCACATGAAATGGAAAACGAGCATGATGTCACAGAGAATAGCTCATTCCTTAAAAAAAATAGGGAAGACAAATGGGAATTCCAGGGCTCCCAGGATTTACAAATCAAAATCAGGGAGGCTTCCGAGAGCTATCCCTGAGATACTTAGTTGTTTCATATACATCAATATGTTCAAGTATTTCTTGATACTTAATACATATACTTCCGTAATTATGATTTAATCTCTTTTCATATACAAGAAACACAAGTCAAATATTGTTATCAAGAGAAGATGTGTCATTTACATCTCACTTTACTTTTCTTATCAGAAAACATCCTCACCTTCATTTTGAGTTGTATTGAGGAAAGTTCCAGGTGGACATTCTTGTGGTTCAGAGCTTCCAGAGGGGCAGTAGTGACCGGTTGGACATATGTCACCTGAGACAAAGAAAAACGTCAGTAAGAGAGGGGAAAAGACTCTTGAGTTACTACAGGAATATAACATGACTTCCGACAATTCGAACTCTGAGGCAAAACCACATGTATGTGGAATATATGGATATTTTCTCCTTTGATAACTGTACAGGTTTTCTAAAGCCAAAGGTACATGCATACTTCTGTAATCATCTTCATTATTTAGCTGCAAATATCTTCATTATCTTCTCCTCTGATAACTTTACAGGTTCTCTAAAGCTACAGATATACAAATAATTCTGTTATCATCTTGATTATTTTGCTGCCAACATCTTCATTATTTTCTAACGAACACTATTCAATAATCTTTGTCATCATCATCATAATTAGCCTATCTCATCAAATCAATTATCAAACTTGTCATCAACATAATTGTAACCTTCCATATTATTAGCAGCAGAAAAGCTAACATTAACATCAACATAACCATTTTGACAACTGCTTCAACACACATTTGATCATTAATGGCATAAAATCTACTCCCCTTCCTTACTCTCATATCCCCATCCATCATCTCAGTCACCATGGTAACAGAATTGTACAGCATCACTTCTATCATCAGAAAGCAGTGCTCATGCCAGGAGCCGTGCCTGTTAACACTCACCCGATGCTGCTCCATCTGGACTGGCAACCACGGCCCCACCGGTGCAGTAGTGACCGGCGCTGCAGTTCCCAGCCGGAGACCCAAGCTCCTCCACATCGCAGTACATCCCCGGCGAGCAGGAGGTTGGATACACCGACCCCTGGGGGCAGAATGACCCCACTGGGCAACGCCCACCCTGGGAGGGTTCCGTTGGTTGCGAGAACTGGGAGCCATTGATGCAGTACCAGCCGGCATCACATTCTCCAGTAGGCCAGGACAAACCAGGGATCTCACAATAACGTCTGCAAACACAACATACATTTATTCATACTAATGAAACATTCAGGGATGAATATCAAAATGCCGACCATGCCTCTGATCACCTGAATTACAAAGTTAAAGATGAGGAGGATATTTTTTTTTTTTTTAGGGGGGATGTAGCGAAAGGCTCTGTAGCAGTTCTAAATTATGGAAATATATATTCTTGTACTATAAAGCATGCAGAAAGAGACACTTCATTTCTGCTGTTAAAATGTTCTCTAATTTCAATCAAGTTTCCAATGCCAATATTCGAGACAATGTGAAATCAAAGAATCACAGAAGGCAACACATAAGAGAATTTAAAGCACAAACAACTTGCTTGACAAGAAAGTATATTGTGCTCAGGTGCTTGCAGCCAACCACCAACAGACATTTAACTATGTACCACCCCTTCCCCCTCCAAGTTATCCAGACAATTCTATACAGTGCAAACATCTAGCAGGTAGTTCATTCAGCATCCTCCCACAGTTCCTCCTGGTCCCAACTACCCAGTGAGGCTAGCAGACAAAATCCCACCATCCCACCGTCCCCACTGACTGCACCGCTGACCCACCCGCGGACCAAACGAATGACCTCCGTGACTCACCCAGGCAGACAGAGGATGCAGTCCCCTTCCTCCTGCTGACCAGTCAAGTTGTTGAACGTCCCCTCCGGACACGGGTGCTCGTTCCACGTGGCCGTCAGCAGCGGGCAGTAGTAACCAGCGTCGCACTCCTCGGGCACGGTGGTGTTCTGGGTGCAGTAGAAACCGGCGGGACAGTTCCTACAGGACCATCGGCCAGTCTCATTGTTGTACCTCCCTGCCTGGCAGGCTACAGGTTGGTCAGCACCAGCTATACAGTAGTAACCTTCATGCAAAGAGGGCAATAAATAGAAATGTTTAAAGTTATCCTACAAAATCTAGTATGAGAGTGATCTGCTACGATTTATTTGTTTTTTATTTTCCTCTCCTCTCTTTTCTGCTAAAATTCTGCAAGTTAGATTTTGAACTGCTACACTTCAAGGAGTAGAATTATTGTTTTGTTTCTTATTGTATCTACACGTACACTCAGTGGAACACAATTCAGCCTTTGAGGTGCATATGTACCATTCCTGTTTGACCACGACAAACCAATATCTACAACCCTCCTCCAGATCTTTCATTTGACCCTGATAAATCACAAGCACTATCAAGAAGCCATTAAAACTGTAATGTAATCAAAAGAAGTCATAATCATAAAGAAATCATAAACTTTAAGACTACCGAGAGAATAGATTTGTATATTTGAACAGGTCTCGTAATTAGCTGTGAGCAGATTTTTACTGCTTGATGAAAAGTTGCTACATAAACTGCAGAACCTTTGAATTTTGTATCATTCCAGGAGCCAGGTCTGATGCACAGTCATAGCATTATGGATAACTTACAAACATTGCTCCTTACAATGATTGATCTTCCAAGTTTAAATATTTGCGATCATTTCATTTCCTTCATACCAGCTTTACAGTAAATCCCATAGGGCTCAAGCTACAAGAGCATATGAATAAGCTTCAATAATTGCAGTTTTGAGCACTCAGACTAACTGGTAAAGGGCAATGTAAATACCCCATAGTATTATAATTATCATCATTACTATTGACAGTTACAAAGTGAGCATGCGCAGATTAAGGTTAGCGGCTTGTAATTGTTTTGACATACTAGATAGGTCTTCAGGAGAACTGTGTTAAAATATTCACGTATAACAGGTGCATATCAGAATATACAGGTGAATGTTTATTCTTCTTGACCTAGTTAACAAAAGCCAGCACTTACAGGTACAACTTGTAAATCATCACTTTTACCTTGGCTGTTTTTCAACTGCTCTGACTTCTATGCATGTTTTTAAGTCTGTGGTTCAGAGGTCATCGTACTATACACATATTTCAAACTGCAAACTGACTTATTAGGACGAGTAAAGTTTAGCGGGATGGATCACTTCAAAGCCTCACTCAAGACTCACATTTTTCACCAGGCATTCAGTTGGTAACTCTCTTGGAGGAGCTGCGCCTTTGAATGTTTCTACAACAGATACATTGTATATGGTGCTATACAAATGATGTGGATCATCATCATCATCATCACCATCATCACCATCATCACCATTATCACCATCATCACCATCATCACCACCAACATCATCATCACCATCATCACCATCATCACCATCACCATCATCACCTTCATCATCATCACCATCATCATCATCACCATCATCACCATCATCACCACCATCATCACCATCATCACCATCACCACCATCACCACCATCACCACCATCACCACCATCACCATCACCATCATCACCATCATCACCATCACCATCATCACCGCCATCATCACCATCACCATCACCACCACCACCATCATCATCACCATCATCACCATCATCATTACCATCATCATCATCACCACCAAAGATGTGGAGGGGCCTGATAGACCCCCTCTGCCATACCTGTGGGACACTCCCCGCCCTCCAGAGGGTCGGTGGGCATACTCTTGGTGGAGCCCTCGTAGCAGTACCAGCCAGGCTCGCACTGACCGGCCGTAGAGGTCATTGTGGTGTTCGGGCAGTACTCTCCAGCCGTGCACACAGTGCAGTCACCTTCAGCCGTCAGCTGTTCAGTAGCACTGTCATAGCACACACATTTAACATTGAATCCAATTTTCATTTATATATATCTTTCAACAGAACACAACATATTACACTTCACTCTTTTCTTCTATTTTTTTTTTTTGACCAAAGAGTGAAATGAATGGTACATTGTGAAAGAAACAAGGCATACAAGGTTGTACAGAGATTCCAAAACTTTTTAATATCTCACTGTAATTGAGAAAAATTGTAATAAATCAAGAAGGAAAAATAATAATCATGTATTCAATAACCACTGCATGGCCCCACTGAAAATAGAAAGCTTGTCATATGTAGGCCGCTCTAGAGAAGACAAGGAAAAGTAGAAATTACGCGGTGCGTAATATATGTCCCCGTCGGAAGTAGCATTCAGTAGCAAAATGTACAATATAGGTAAAAAGATGAAGGTCAAAGGTCAAAGAGGTCAAAGGTCAAAATTCTATGTAGAAGTTTTGAAGCCCTCACCTAGTGCCATCACATAAAGCAAACGGAATCGAAATCGGGTTAGAAATGGCGAAGGAGTAGCATTTTGTAGCCAATGTACAATATAGGTAAAAAAATCAAGGTCAAAGGTCAAAGAAGTCAAAGGTCAAAATTCTGTGTAGAAGTTTTGAAGCCCTCACCTAGTGCCATCACATAAAGCAAACGGAATCGAAATCGGGTTAGAAATGGCGAGGGAGTAGCATTTGGTAGGAAAATGTACAATACAGGTCAAAAATCAAGGTCAAAGGTCAAAGAAGTCAAAGGTCAAAATTCTGTGTAGAAGTTTTGAAGTCCTCACCTAGTGCCATCACATAAAGCAAACGGAATCAAAATCGGGTTACAAATGGCGAAGGAGTAGCATTTTGTAGGCAATGTACAATATAGGTCAAAAATCAAGGTCAAAGGTCAAAGAAGTCAAAGGTCAAAATTCTGTGTAGAAGTTTTGAAGCCCTCACCTAGTGCCATCATATAAGGCAAACGGAATCAAAATCGGGTTA
The DNA here is from genome assembly GCF_964275005.1 of Diadema setosum. Lineage (NCBI taxonomy): Eukaryota > Metazoa > Echinodermata > Echinoidea > Diadematoida > Diadematidae > Diadema > Diadema setosum. The sequence goes on from NC_092690.1 coordinate 11,090,807, forward strand.
GAAATGGCGAAGGAGTAGCATTTTGAAGCAAAATGTACAATATAAGTCAAAGGTCAAGGTCAAAGGTCACAACTGAAATTCTGTATAGAAGTTTCAAAGCTCCCATGTAGTGCTATCATATAAAGCAAACAGAATCAAAATCGGGTTAGAAATGGCGAAGGAGTAGCATTTTGAACATTTTGATCACACACGGACGCACACACGGACACACGGACGGACGGACACACGGACGGACGGACGGACGGACACACGGACACACACACGTACGGAGCCCGTTTCATAGTCCCCTGCTCGAACTCGTTCGGCGGGGACAAAAATCAATACATATGCAAGTTCAGAAGCCCCTTAAAGGGGCAAGACGGACATGAAAACTGGACAACAGAGGAGACTCAATTCACATGTGTATTTGAGTTTCATTCCCCTTTAAACCTTTTGTGTGATTTGAGTGCTGGCTGGCACAGAAAACCCCAAAGTCTTGCACAAACTGTCCACCATCCACGGCATAGAAAGGGAAAAGAGCTAACTTTAAAGAGTCTTATCTATACCCTCGTCATCTCAATAAAAGAGGTATGAGAGCTGAATATGCAGAGATGGACACATTCATTTACAAACTGTACCAGAAGAAAACTTGATCCTGATTTTAACCCGTTGAGGACGAGTCCCGAGCATACTCGGGCAGGTGTCTATGGGAAATGTGTGTTGTAGCAAAATCAGTCCGTCCTAAACGGGTTAAGTGTACACATGCTATGCTTGTCTCGGGTTCTCGGGTAGGCAGCAGGCTGCTAGAGTGTCTACCACCTGCTCTCCATACAACTCTCGTTTCATGGGTCAATGCAGATCAGGCGGGAGCAGAATATGCGAAGTTGGCACGCCGTCGACTGAGTCGGGCGTGTGAACGTGGCACATAAAGAGTTAATTTGGCACGAGAACAAGGAGATGTCACCTACCCAAAGGACCCCTTGGGGCAAGGGGAGGGGTAGCTGCTCCCCTCCGGGCAGTAGTACCCACGGGGGCAGACGGAGTAGTCCGTGCTGGTGGTGACATCAAACGGTCCCTGCTGGTAGGCGAGTCTCAGGGAGTAAAACCCTGCAGCGATCGGCCCCGTCACATTGGCCAGGCCGTCAGTCTCGCAGTAGGATCCTGAGATGGAGAAGAGGCAGAAGAGAGGAAAAATGTTCTCTCATTTGATGTTTCTTTATTATCCATCATCACATTATTTCTTCCATATCTTATCTTTTGGCCCTATAAATGACCAGAAACTGAATTTCTTATCTCTTGAGCATTGCATATTAAGCTCAAATCACATTTCCTTGTCTATTGATTATGAGTATAATGCTTTCCAAAACTGGAGCTCAGCAAATGTAATGGATGCTTTCAGGGAATAATGAGCTTCATCGCTTGTCACCTTGTTTGACTGTTTCATCATTCAGAGTTTATCAATGTACTATGTTTTCTTCAGTTTTATTGTCCACAGCATAACACCTTGGGTTGCTGTAGACAGTGCCTAAAGAAAAAAAAAAAACATATTGCATAGTGTTTCAGATTGACAAATTCTCACAGAGAGCAAGTATTTATGACATTACCAAGAGGCCTACTACTCTGAATCCCAATGTCACTGCTGAAAGTCTTTATATGAATTGCCAGTTAAACCCTCGAACATACATTCTGAACAATTATAATAACAAGAAAATCATGACTGGTATTGAATTACACTCTCAAGTGGAAATGCCCTGTTTCAAAGAAAACATTTTTTCTCTTTCAGTCTTCTTCACAAGCAAGGTTTAAAAAAAACACATACACCGAATTGTGAAAAATGACAACATTATTGCAAATATTCCACACTGATTCCAAGAGTTTCTTATCAGCTGGTTCTATGACATTTGCTCCTGCGACAACTGCTCCAATGAAATATCTGTACCCAAAGCCAAACATAATTTCTACCTACAAACATAATCATAACCCTAATCTTAATCCTAATTAGTTTTAGATTAGTTTAATCTTCACATTAAACTAAACCTAAAACCCTATCACAACCCTACCCTAACCCCAACCCAATGTCCTTGGAGAAAATAATACCGGAACAATTGTTGCAGGAGCAATGTTGTGCCACCTAGCTATTAGGGGGTCGTATCCCAGTGAGTGGTTTCAACTCACATTTTCTGCCTCAACACTGGCAGAATGAAGAGACTACTTACCTGCTAAACATTCGGTGCATTCGGCTTCTGCCTGTAACCCTTCTCGATCGCCAAAATAGCCCCTCTGACACGGTCGTGGGTCGTTGGGTGAGTTAACCCCTCCAAGACAGTAGTAGCCTGCAGACAGATGTTTCCATGAGAACAGTACAATTATTGGACTACCGTTTATCAACATCCAGATGTTAACATGATGCTTCATTTCTGCAAAGTACATGTACCTGTCATGCTTGATTTAGAAATTATCATTTCATCATCTTTCAAGGGACCTCTGCACTGAAATCCTCAAACTTGCTTTTGTTCCCAAGAACAATTGTGCTCCAAAATGTTAGTATGGAGAACTTACTTGCATCATCTTTTACCATGTTTATCTCACAACGGTCAAAGGAAAATGTAAATGTATCTTTGAATGTACATAACTATTACTACATGGGATGGAGAGATGATAATTTCAGGACCTTAATGATCATTTCGTCATAACAACATTTTGTTATAACTGTGTTGTTTTTAATGGGAGTGCACTGTCCTACTTTTTTTTTTTTTTACATCTGACTCAGTTCACCTCATGTCTATTTACTCTGAAGTCCCGTTTATGCTCGGGCAGGTGTCTATGGGAAACGTGTGTTGGAGAACACAGGAAAATCAGCCTGTCCGGTGTTAAATCTGAGCTTGGGAAGAATCAACCAAATTACAATCTTCTAGCCAAATGCAAGGGCACATAAGGTCTTATTTTCCCAAATGTGCTCTAGATCTTTAAACGCCACGCGTCACTTGATGTCATTTAGACCATGGTGTAAAATTGCGTGTTTCCCAAAAGAAGTTTAGATTAGGGAGGTGCACTAATCATGATCACGTCAGCTTTTGTGGAGTTCAGCTAGCTTCAATTCATTTAGTCAGCATTTAGATCATGATTTACATTTAGACTATGGTTTCTTTAGTTGACCATTTGGGAAATGTTCCATGGTTTAATTTCAGACTATGTCCATGGTTTCAAAAATCTATGGTCACAATCTAAACCATATTTGAGAATTTTGGTCTTAACCTGTTGAGGGCATGTCCTGAGTATACTCGGGCAGGCGTCAATGGGAAATGCATGTTGTAGCGAAATCAGATCGTCCTCAATGGGTTAAGGGAACAAAAGAAAACGAAAACATTTTGAGTCCATTGCTCTGACCTTGTGGACAAGGCACGGGGTCGTTGAGCGGCTGGCAGTACATTCCCACGGGGCAGTCCAGGCACTCGGCCAGCCCCGTCTGGTTGGAGTATGTGCCCTCGTCACAGATGATGGGAGAAGACGATCCAATGGGGCAGTGATACAGCTTCGGACAAACCTGCCCCGTCACGTTGTCGTAGGGATCGCCTCGTATAGCGCCCCCTAGGCAGTAGTATCCTGCAAAGCAGTCAGCTGCAGCAACACAAAGACGGAAATTGTCGAAAAGATTAATGGGTTAATATCTAGACATCATTAAGGCACTGTTCATGTATCACTATATGGGTACATACTAGATAGTAGGTTATTACTTCCACCAAGAAGGTTGCTTTTTGTCCGAGTTGGTTTGTTTGTCTGTTAGTCTGTTTATCTGTCTGTTTGCACAATAACTCACAAATTTACTTGTATGAACGGATTTGGATAAGATTTTCAGGAAAAGTCGATACTGACACAAGAACCATTTTCGACTAGCACTTGTGCTAGCTTTTGGTTCCCCCTTTAACAACATTATCTTCTGTCTATGCACATACACACTGTATGTCTATATTACATACTTATTCATTGTTTTTGCCTTTTCAGTGATAAATACATGTATATCATAATGAAACTAAATCAATTACACCACAAGTATTCTTATGTAAGATAAATATAAGTGTGTAAAAGATACACATGCATAGCTGTAAGTACCTTGCATAATATCACTGTATTCTCATAAAAGATTTTCATGTCATTTGATCTTATCCTAATGTAATTTCATGTTATCATGTTATCATATTCACATGCATATGTACAAATACGTTGTTAATAAACTCAACTCAACTCAACTCAACTCAACTCAACTCAAAACAAATGATTAACTTTTGGTTGTGGTTTGGCTCACTGTCTGGATCAAGGAATTTCCTTTTTTGAAGGATTAACATTGGGAAACGGGACTAAAAAACAAGGGAATTCGAGCTGCAAGCATTTGAGGTGCGCATACACACACTCGGCATGTGCTCAAGGAGCAGAAGAAGTAAAGGTAGAGACACTACAACGCATTCTTCATTTCATTGTGTTTGAGAAAAAGGGCGATTTCGAGGATACTTATATGTGTGGGTGGAAATGAGCTGCTTGGCCAAGGTCTGTGCTCTTCAAGTGCTTACAATGTACTTCTAGAATACATAATGTAGTTCTTTCTTTCATCCAACATTAACATTCAGATGGATCTCTTGATAAGGAAAAGATGAAGTAATAACATGGTGCATTCCTTCCCCACCTGTTTCGTCAGATGCTCCAGCCGACTCGCAGTACCTCCCCGGGTTACACTCGACGCAGTCAGCCTCCGACTCCGCCCCCCGGTAGTTGAGGTAGGTACCCGGGGGACACTCCTCCATGAGAGTTGTGCCCTCTGGACAGTAGTGACCGGACAGACATTGATCTCCCCACGTCACGATGATTTGACCTGGAGGTCAAGCAGCGATGAAAGAAAGAGGAGAGATTAGTCATTGCCTACAAAAACATGATGGACCTGTACAAAGTCATTGGAAGTTTAGAATCTTGGAGGGGAACTGGTTAATCTATTACAGTACTAAGGCGACAATCACAACACAGCTCGTACATTAAGTTTTTAGAAGGAACTTTCGAAAGATTGAAATCTAATCCCTAAAATGACATGGTATAACCTGAAGATTGCTTACATAAGCATAATCAAGACGGATTTGTACAAGTAGAGCTAAAGGTAGAGTTTAAGTTTTACAATGTATTTTCTTTATCATCAAGGAGGGTAGAGTCACTTAATATTGGTATATGTTTTTTACTATTTTATCCTGCAAAGCTGACACAAAACTCTCTACTGTATTTGACCCTGCAAGCATATCTCCACAAACATGCACATGAAATTAAATGAAATGAAATGATTACATCATTCAGAATCAGAATTTAAGCTCAAAGTAACTTCATTGGCGCCTTTTCTTGACATATATCGGACACATAACTTTTTATTGTCAAAGGAATTACAAGTGCATAAGAATGTGGCACAGTGAGACATTCAAAATTCATAACTCTCCAAATATGCAAGCACAATGTAGCTGTCAAAAACTCAGAGCAACCCTATCACACGATCTTCATACAACCACGACAGTTTTCTACAGTTTTCTCTCTCTTCTCAAACAGAATACACAGCCTACCATCGCTGGAGTCGTTGTTGTAGACGGGCGTGGCGTAGAGACCCTCCGAGTAACAGATGTGGCCCGCCGCGCACAGCCCGCTGGGCCTGATGGCTCCCCTCTCGCTGCAGTAGGATCCGGGGGGACAGATGGTGCAGTTATCCAGGTGCGTCTGGTAGGTCAGGTTGCTATAGCTACCGGGAGGACACAAGGAGTAGATGATGGATCCTTCGGGACAGTACGCACCTGATGAATGGAAGAGGGACGAGAAACCAACACTGACATCTTTGCTTTAATCGATACCGACGATAGTCATTCATAATGTCATAGTCATGTAAGTCAAAATTAATTTCAAATTCTACTCCCAGGCATTGATTTATGCCAAGCAGATGCTTATGATCATGGTCTCCTGCTTTTCTTTTCTTACATTTATTACAAAGACATAATTTCCAAATCCATCAATTCAAATCAACCTTTTTTCGTTATTTTTCTTTCTTTTAAATTTTAGCTATTACGGCAGGAGCGGTAGAGCATACAGGAAGCAGAGTTAACCCTCTGTCTCGTCCTTGCACCTTCCTCGCTGATTTTTTGGCTATTTCGATTTCTGAGCATGTGGACGCTCGAGTCCAGTCACCACGTGTACTGTGTAAGCTGGCACACGCACATGCACTGAATCTTGAAAATACAGTAATTAGCCACTACGTCCCATTTACCGACTGAACGTTATTTCCACCTAGAATCGTCATTAATGAAAGAAAGATATTATTCAGAGGGGTGAAGGTTCAGGTGTGAGTATCATATGGGCAGCGACACTGCCACCAGGCTGTCCCTGGTTTCCGGCAAATTAAATTTCTTAAGATCGCAAATGCTGATCGGTAATTAACAGATCTGTAAATTCAATTGTAGAGGGAGACAAATTGAAGAAAAACACGAACCTTCAGCCCTCTGAATAATATCTTTCTTTCATATAATATGCCTTGAACTCCTTAACATAACAATGTCGGAATTTTGGAGCTTGAGTATTTGTTCCATGTTCATCATGTCACTGCCAGCAATCACGGACAGCCGAGTGGTAGTGTCGCTGCCCGGAAAGCAGTACATGACAGGTTCGAGTCCCACTGGTTCCTTTTGTCTGACATGTTTGTTAATTTACAGATCAGCAGTTGTGATCTTCCACAAATTAAATTTGTAGAAGGAGACAAATTACAGAATCATCATATTTTCGTAAAATTTTGCACATGCCCTGATTGATTTTATGCGCTACCAATCCCCCTCTTTGCCTCCCATCCTGAAATCAAAAGATTTCACAAATCTCGAGGAGTCTTACCGGCTGGACAGGTCGTCATATTTGTCATCGCCTCATCCTCGCAGTAGTAGCCCGCCTCGCAGACGAAGCACTCCCCGGCCCGATCGAAGGGCATGTAGTACCCCTGAGCACAGGGGTAGGGCTGGGTGGAACCAGAGGGGGAGTAGTAGCCCGGCTGGGTGACCGTTTGATTGGGGTTTGTGGCCCCGCCCGTACAGTAGAAACCTGGGTTGCAGGGTCCCGTAGGTTCTGTAGGAGAAAAATTGCAGCTCAGTATGGATACCAAGAAGAAGTCTTAACCCGTTGAGGACGGACTGATTTTGCTACAACACACATTTCCCATAGACACCTGCCCAAGTATACTCGGGGACTTGTCCTCAACGGGTTAATCAAGGAGACATACATATTATTCTATTACTGCATGCCACAATTTAAAAAGAAATGTTAACTGTGAAGCATTTTGTTTGCTATAGCTTATGTTGATTTCGTATGAAGAAATTTCTTTGATATCAATGTGATTATGAACATATTTTGCTACAAGTACAAATACATGTATTATCACTTTGAATCCCCTGGGAAATACTTTCCATGCATCTGGACCTGTTTGTAAAGACCAACTGTACATTGAGACCACATCTACTGTAGAATATATTTGGCGAGCTTAATTTTTGCTACAAATCAGGAATTCCTGAATATTTCATGGAAGGTTAAATTTGCTGTTGTGGAGTAGAGCAATGGATGGAGAAATGCAGGCCTGCACATCACATTCATTTCGGGATCAGAGTTGATATTTTTGTGTATTTTAAGATTCATGAATAGCACCTGACTGGCAAAATATATATGCCGCATACAGTATATCCCAAGGTTTGTATGTATGGAGAGGTTTGACTGTATTACCTGGAGTCCTGGCATTGCTGCAGTAATACCCTGGGAGGCAGTCTTCACACCCCTGGGCGTCTACAGCTCCAGACACGTTGCTGAAGGTACCTGGCGGACACGGTGCGCTCTCGTACGAACCTAGATTCACAAATGGTGTTTAATGCTTGCATTTAGATGAATACATTCCTTTGTTCATCAACATTTGAGTGTTGTTCTGTGTTTTTTTTTCAACTGATCAAATAGATTTGGATTGGGGAAATCCACATAATCATAAGCCATCAGCACCATAGCAACCATTAATATCATGTGTATGATCGTCTCCTGTACTAACCTATCATACTTTATCAGGAATGTGAAATTCATTCTCATTCATACTACTGCTATAATTACTACTAACCCTGTGCTATAAGGCTTTTCACAAACTGCTGCATATATCATAGGAATAAAATCAGTCAATTCTTTCATCATTCACTGTGACTATATTGTAACATCATCACCAACATCACCATGATTGACATTCCTAGTACTGTCATTACGTTTTTATATCTTTGATCATCGCTCTCACATGTCAAGAAAAATTCTTGATCATTGTAAGTATCATAATCAAACATCAATCACATTCATTATCACCACCATCACCATCATCACCTTTATCATCATGATCATTATCATCATTATCATCATCATCATCATTATCATCATCATCATCACCACCATCATCAACATCACCATCACCACCATCATCATCACCATCACCATCACCATCACCACCATCACCACCATCATCATCACCATCACCATCACCTCCACCATCACCATCACCATCACCATCACCATCGTCACCATCACCACCATCGTCACCGTCACCATCACCATCACCATCACCATCATCACCATCACCATCACCATCACTACCACCATCACCATCACCTCCACCTCCACCATCACCTCCACCATTACCATCACTATCGTCACCAACACCACCATCGTCACCGTCACCGTCACCATTACCACCATTATCATCATCACCACCATCACCATCATCTCCACCTCACTCTCCCATCTCTCTGAGCGCACCTGTCACACAGAATCCTCCAGCAGGGCAGATCTCTCCCGTTACTCCGTCTGTAGGGGTGGAGGTGTATGCCCCGCCGTAGCAAATGTAACCTGGATCACACTGGGCCCTCGGAGTCTGGAGACCGGGGGCGTCACAGTACCACCCAGGGTCGCACTGGGGGCAGTCCGTCAATGCTCCTGCACCTGTTGGTGTCAATGAGAAGGGTGGGGGATTTATTAACCCACTGCCAACAGAAACCTCTTGGGTCCTATACAAAGCCTACAGGTATTTGAGAATATGCCCGGATACACGTTAAACAATTATACCTGAACCAGCCATCTAGCAACATATTACTAGCACATAGCTAGATCATAGTTGTCAAATTTGCAGCAGTTATACAGAATGTTAATCAACCAGCACCTCAAGAATCCAATTCATCTGGATGCTGCCCTTGACTATTGGTAAGACAATGCAAAAAACTCAGGAGCACTTCATTTCACTTTAACAGGAAATAATGTGACCTTGAGGCTGGTCATTCTAAACATGTCTGGCAGCATGATAGGAAGTACTGAGAAAAATTATGACATTACTCAAGAGAGGTGTGAATACAGCAAAGAGATTTTCTGAGAAACAAGTGTGTACTGGGCAATGCACTGACCTGTATCGTTGCCATAGCGACCAGCTATACACGGGATGGGGGCCGTGGAGTTCTCCGGGCAGTAGTAGCCACGGGGACAGATGATTCCATTTGCCGACCCTAGAGGGCAGTATTCACCGTATGGGCAGGGGATGCAGTCTGCTTCGAAGCGCGCTCCGGTGGAATCAAAGTACGTCCCTGCTGGGCATGGCACCTTCAAAGCACACATCACCATCACATTGAATCTTTTAATACAACTATTCCATCAAATCACAATTACAGATTGAATCACTATTCTTCCAGCTCAAATTCTAAGTTTAAAGACTTCCATATCTTAAAGGGATGGTATAGTTTTGGTTGAGATGAGGATTCAGGTTTCAACTTTTTGCAAGATAATTAGAAACCACTTACATGACATATTAAAGAGCATACAATTTTAAAAGGAATTGAAGGTTTATTTAATGAAAATCGGTTTTGAAATGGCTAAGATATCCAAAAACAAAGTAAAACAAAGTGGTCCTAATAAAGGGTGGGTCCCACCCATTACTAGGAACTCTTTTTTTTTTGGATATCTCAGTCATTTCAGAACAAATTTTCATCAAATACACTTTTGATTCCTATTACAAATGTACACTCTTATATATTTTACATACACCCAAGTGCTAAAACATGACAATCATTATTAGTAGTAATCCTTAAATCAGGGAGAAAAAAAAGTAGTAAGATTAACTTGTGTAACCCACCTGCTGTGGACCGTAGGAACCAATCAATGAAGGCGTGGTGGCATACGGGTTGTTAATGTTGGTGGGGCAGTAGTAACCTGGGTCACACGGACCATTGGTTGTGTTGACCCCCTCAAGGCAGTAAAAACCGGCATCACAAGGGGTGCAATCAGTGATGGCTCCCAGCCCGGTGGTCGGGTTGTATGTCCCCACCGGACAATTCAGCTCCTCGGGTGTGGCTGCAGAAGTAAAATTTTTTTAAAGAGAGAAGGCATGACATTTTAGACTTTCTCTCTATCTGCGCTTAGTTAATTTTGAGTTAAACATCTTTGATATAGCGCATCTATTTCAGTTTTACGGTCTCACCTTTGAACTCCCATCACCATATCATTACACTGAACAACACCAGATGCACCCCTCATTACACAATTATGTCTTCAAGTAAGCAAAATACAAACTTAAGGAGAATTCAGTCAAGACATATACACAGACTGTGCTGTGGGTTATCAAAATTTGTGTCCTTTAAGTACTGACTTGCGAATATCAGAGAAAAAAAAGGACAACTTTGAATATCAATTTTAGCAACAACCAATACCAAGATTATGTGGTAAGACACTGTATGAATGGAGTTTTCTAGCTTTGTCAGTAAAGGGCAGAGGATATCTGATGAGAGTGGAAGGGAAACATGAATTAGGCAGTCAATAAAAGCTTACCTTCCGGACAGTAGTGGCTGGTGCTACAGTTGGTGGCCTCGCTGAGGGAGTGTAATCCTGTTGTGCAGTACAGACCGGCCGGGCACCGCTTGTTGGTGGTCATGTCGGCATACGACGTTGTTGCGTTGTCGCAGTAGTAACCCGCCTCGCATGTCTCGCAGCTGCTCTTCCCCGGTTTGGAGAACATACTGGTGCCGCAAGGATAAGGGTTCACCGTCTGCGCCGTGCAGTAGGAACCTCCAGTGCACTCCAGGCAGTTGTCCTGGTACTGCGCCGGTGAACCGTAGAGGGTACCGTTCACATCAACACCGTCAGGCATGTAGGTACCAGCAGGGCAGTCGACTGGATTGACGGCACCGTACTCGCAGAAATGACCTGAGGTGAACATGAGAAATTCAAGATTTTAATGCATGAATACACTGCCGGCCAGTTTTCTGGGCAATGAACTCCATTTTCTTCCCATCATCATCGTCACTATCATTACAATCATTATCACTATCATCATCATTATCATCATCATCATTATTATCATCATCATCATCATCATCATCATCATCATCATTATCATCATCATCATATCATCATCATCATCATGGTCATTGTCATTACAATCACTATCACCATCATCATCATCACCATCATGACAGTCATTATGATCATCATCCTCATTAATTATTTCAATTTGTACTATCCCCCTCTTTTCATCACTGCAATCTTTATTACAAAGAGAACTATCACATTTTGTTTTATTACAACATCACATTGTCATAATCATGGTACAGTATTCATAACATTAGCAGCATCAAAATAACAATGCCAAACCTAATTCATTACGTGAAGTCATCCAGCTGCAAAGTGTTTTTATTGTAACAGGTTGTTTTTAGGTTTGTTTGGGACACTTAATCCCTCAGTATTTGATGGATAAACATAAGTAGATAGCAAACAATCACATGGTAAATAGATGTCACAGTCTTCATTTTTGACCTGTAATTTCCTGTGTGTTGTTTGATCATTATATTGTGTGACTGGTATGTTCCACTTCTTTGAAACTGATGACAAAATGGCGTTTTTTACAAATAGTAGTGCTACATTGAATGTTATATCATCATCGTCACCAGTTGCATCCATTGTCATGACAACCATCATTATGACAACCATCATCACCCATTAGTCCTCACCCTGAGTGCAGTCTTGACACTGCGACACATTGACGCGCTGGGTGTGAGGGTTGTACGTCCCGTTGGGGCAGCCGTACTGCTCGGCGTACTCCGTCCCCTCGGGGCAGTAGAACCCAGGAGGACAGACGTCGGTGTCTGTCGGTTCTCCACCTAGGAGAAAGAGGAAAACAAATGAAGAGTTTTGTCACAAAACAAGTTAACTCCATTCTTGTTTAAGTTGAGATAATTGCGACTACTGCTGCAAAATAAACTAAGTGAAAAAAAATTAACTGTATTTGTTTTTTAAATCATCATAGCAAATTTAAGAATATTCCCTAATTTGCTACAAGTGACATACATGCATCACTGGAAAGGTTTTATTTCATGCTATCAGATGATGGACTTACTTTCAAATGCTTATAAATGGCGCCTAGCCTATTTGGCCATGAAACTAATATTCATCATTTACAAGGTTGTGGAACCAGTCTCAAATTGGCAACGTGCCATGTTGCCCGTGAAATTTATAAATACAGTCTAAATAACACCTTTGCATGAACCCAATTGACCACTATATGAGGAAAACATTTGATTTATTGATATTAATAATTTGATGATATGGCCGATAATTTTATAAATCAAATCATACTTTCAATATGCATCTTGGCAATTGCTACAACTTTGCTGGACAGCAAAGGCTCATGCTATAACAAAAGAATGATTCAAAGAATTTGTCCTTTGTCTGCCTTACTCTGCTTGCTTGCCTTATGCTTGCCTTTACTACTCCATTCTGCCAGGTCTTTGCTGCATTACTATCGTCATAATGGATGTTCACATGAAGGCTACAAATCAGGAGAAGATCTCGAAGGGGGGAGAGACTTACCCAGACAGTAGTAGCCAGGGGTGCAGGGGGTGCACTGGTCAGCTCGCGACAGGTTGGACAGGGGAGAGAAGGTTCCGGCCAGGCAGGGGTAGCGGTCAGGGCTGGGCGTCTGCAGAGGGCAGTAGTAACCCGGCCTGCAGGGCTGGGGTGGGTTGACCGTCTCACCTGTTGGTCAAGCAAAGAGTGAGCCATTGTTGGCAGAGGTAGGCTTACATACAGGATAGACAGAGAGGACATGATTTATTTCCTTAAGCCATAAGTCCTGGGGTAATTCTGCTGGAAAGCTGATCATCAATTCATCATTGAACTAGCAACTCTCTATTTTACTGTGTGCTAAGGTTAGGCTGATATTCATTAAATTGGCCCACAATCAGAAAATAATGTCCCAACTGAAGTGAAACACAAACTTTGATATTGTATAACGTGTTGCTAATTCAAAAATCTATTCATGCATTTATGAATGAGGAAGGCTCTTGAAAATTTTACTCCCCAAAACACATGATATTTGAAGGACAGAGGGCATAATGATAGATGCCACTTTACCAATGAATCCTCTTGCTTCCCATAATACAATCAACATTTCCATCGCACAAGTTTTCTATCTCTCAATCATATTACCTGTCCATAGCACACTATGGCAATCACTCCATCACAAGGCTATTAACAGAATGGGTCAGAGAGGTCAGAGGTCAGAAGTCAAAGGTCAAACCTGTAGCCCAGTCACAGTAGTAGCCCTCCCAGCAGGGGTCACACTCCTCGGGTGCCGTCAGGCTCGTTGACCCTGTGTACGTTCCCGGAGCACAGGGGTACTGGTCATTGGTGATGGTTCCATTCGGACAGTAGTAACCTGTTACAGAAATAAACAGAACAGGAATTCAGTGTTCACCCCATTGAGGACTAGCTGATTTTGCTGTGACACGTTTCCCTGAGTATACATGGTACAATGTACTAGTCTTCCATGGGTTAAAGGTAGGGGATACCTTTTACAGACCTCCCAAAATGCAGCAAAACATTAAATATGAACCTCAGGGGATTTGTTTAGGCCACTGCTGAGAAATTTGGAAGTCAACAGTTATCTACAATTTGAATAATGCACAAAACTCAACTACTCAGTAGTTCTGTGTGTCAGCCACACTTCAGCCATTTTGTTGCAGTCTTCTGTATTTTTTTAATCTATAAACACAAATCCAAAAGTATAAGAGCTGATGTAATAACATATAGAGTGTGTGGCAAGAATGTATATAGAAATGTTTATAAGTTTTGATGAACTTTCTTCACAAAATATACATGATGGACACACATGCAGTGCATGGGTCTGCAAAGGTAGCCTAGTAATGTACTGGAATTTACGGTGAGCCCCGAAAAAAATTCAATTCAAAATCTAACGGTCAATAAAAATGTACTAAATGTTACCTTCCACTTTCAATACTTGATGGGAGTTTCTAAAATGATACTCTCTTCAACATACCACTGTATTTATACAACTCTTCACTTAAGGCATGCAAATGGGATTCCCTACCTTTAACATCTGGCATTGAAATGCGCTGAATCAGGAATATTTGGTAGAAAGCATAATGTACATTGTAGGTGCAAACAGAACAAAGTATGTCTTGACTGTGAATCAGGAATTGAGTTTTCAGTAAAGTGCAGATTTTCATTTGACTGTACAGACCCATTAGTGAGGAAACACAAAGCTATGGGAAGACGTAGATATATTCGGGAGTTCCTGTAACAAATTGTGTGCAGCTTTATCACTGACCTCTATGTAAACTAAGTATATAAGCAACCAAAGAATCTTGACTGCACATAATTATTAGCTGATGGACAATTCTGTCCTAGCAGGCCTGCACAGTTGTGGTTTTCAAATGTACCCCAGTGGGTAGCAAATGAAGATCAATTCGATCGGACCAACCTTCTCTCCCCACGCTACTGGGTCTGTGAAACATTATTTGTGGTATTTAGACCACTTAACAGCTAGATGCTGTTCCATACACTGGAATCCAACCTGCAGCTAAGTGTACAACTTATTTACAGTCACACACGGCCAGGTCATAAAACGGATTTGATCAGAGTGAAAATGAGCCGGATTAGTTCCAGCGAGGGTAATTCATGCTACAGTCACTCATGGCCAGATTTTGAACCTGGTCCATTAGGAATTAAAAACGTTCTCGACCCGGTTTGAGCCGTAGAGACCTGTATTGAATCGATATTGCATCGAACCGTATAAAAATCCACTTTAATTAATCCTTTTCGACCCCTATTGACCCGTGTCAACCCGCTTCGACCCGTACTGAACCCAGATGTAAACCTTGTCATCATCCGTTGCATGAAGGCAATGTGGTAAACGGCAAGGGTCCATATGGTTTTACGCCGCGGGTTGCAGCGGGTTGGTGCGAGTCAATGCGGTTCAAACCGGGTCAATTCGGATATTAATATGGAATTGAAATCCGTGAGAAAATTTCGAACATGACCAACAAATTTTCACCACTACATCATAGCCCCTGGAATCCATCAGGAATTGACAAGGGTAACCATGCGGGTAAATGCGGATCTCTACGGCTCGAACCGGGTCGATAAGGTTTCAATTCCTCATGGACCCAGTTCGAAATCCGGCCATGTGTAACTGAAGCATTTACATTCAGTCCACATTGCAGCCAGGATACTACAAACTGCCTAACAGAAACCATTATCTAACCAGAAACACATTCAGCTTCCTGTCAAGTACATGTACCCATCCAGATTGGCTGGTCAAAGAGGAGTGTTTGAGATACATCCATCTTGGTCAATGAAAGAAACAAGTGTCACAACGGGACTTGGACCCTCAGTTTCCTCAAAGAAGTCTGGTTAAGTGCTCAAACTCCTGGACCAAAACATTTCTACATAATGTGCAGCATGCTAACACCCTAACCCGACTGTCATGCATACCTTGTGCACAGGGGTGCGAGCTGTTGGTGAGCCCAGGTACAGGGCAGGAGCGACCCTGGTCACACAGCCTGCAGTTGTAGGCGTGGCCAGCACCCTCATCCCCATTGTAGGTGCCAGGTTCGCAGAGGATGGGCGAGGTAGTGGGGGAATTCGCACTGCCAAAGGGGCAGTAAGCCCCGGCAGGACAGGTGATACACATGGTCATGTTCTCAAAACCGATGTCATCACTGTAAGGATATATCAACAGGGCAAGCACAGAGCATAAAGTTATTGGATGTTGGAATGGATGACTCATGAAGGGTACTTGTAGTCCTTCCTTTCTCATGGCATTTCTAAGAGAGCTTATGACATTCATCAAAATTTCATGACACTGACTAGCCTCTAGTGGGTGGGGGGGGGGGGGGACGACATTTATATAATATTGGACGGCCTTGAGATTAATACAAGGAAATATTTTGCTTAGCGAGTCCAATATTTCCTTGTATTAATCGAAAATAGGACATCCAATATTATCATTATTATCCTAAAGAGGATTTAGCAAAGAATATTTTCACTTACCCTTTCTGTTTCCGAGTGCTGTATGGTCTCCTACTTAGCTACTGTACTTGATCCTGACATGGGGTATGGTACACTCTTCAGTGCAAGTTAATCTACTTCATTCTCTGATAAAACAGTGATCTATGTATCCATGGTAGCCGTCATTTTACTGTTAGGCCGAGATCTAGCTAATTTACTCCAGCATTAGATGTTCTTGTATCCGAGATCTGAGACACAATTCACGTCACATCTACTGTAGATCGTGAAAGATCAAATTACTCGTACTGTAGTCCTATGGCCTACTGTACTTAGTATACACATAACGTAACATGCATGCAAATGCAAGCGGCGGTGGCCGGCTACATATATTTGTATATCGCGCACGGGCTATCTAGCAGTAGCACTGAGCAGATCAATCGTCGCCTTCAAAAAAAAAAATGCAACTTGTTTTCATTAAACCTCAATTTAATTTCCTGGTATGAAAGTGATATTTTGAAAAATTGTATGCAAAATAATTTCAACTAATTGATATATGAAATTTGTTTGTATAAACACAGAATTTTAGAAAAAACGATATTTTAGTTAATTCGTGATTGACCAATCATAGACGTTTTTACTTCATATTTCAGGTCATCTTGTATATATCTCAGCCAATCACGGTGCAGTTTATAAAAACTTTGGGGAATCCCCCTCTTGCTGTCCAATATTTGAAATATTGGTCGCCTCGGCAAAAAATATTGGTCGAGTTCAACAAACTTTCTAAGTGGGTCGGAGGTTATGATGTTCGTCAACAAAATAACAAAATATTTGGGCTCTAAAAATCCTCTGTATGGATAATACATGTAATATCAAATATTGCTCTCTATGGGAACTCCACTTCAGTAATTCTACAAATGGCGTCAAGGAGAATCAATATTTGTAGGATCTTTGAATAATCCTCATAATCAGTAACTAATCTAAATACATCTTTGAAAGGAAAGCAAACATTTGAACTGATTGGTGACATGGATCTATGTCAACTGCAGGAACATACATACATTGTGAAATAATCACATGACATTCCATAATAAGACTATTTAAAGCTCTCATAAATTCTCCTGTCGGTGAAACAATAAGAAAACAAACTTATCAGAAAAGGACTGATTGCAATAAATTTTCATCCTTCGATCTTGATGGATGTCAAGGTGTGGAATCTTGATGCTTCCGCTACAAAATAAATGGTAAAACTATTGGACATTGATAAAGCAGGAGGTCAGATCACTCACCCATAGGTTCCTAGCGGACAAGGATTCTGGAAGCCCGAGTATTGTCCAGCCAAACAGTAGAATCCCGCTGGACACGGGGTCCCGTCGGTCGAGCTGCCCTCAGGACAGTAATTTCCAGCCGGACAGGTGATGCAGGCGATAGCCTCTGAGGACTGGTTCATCCGGTCATTGTAAGTACCGCCTGGGGGATTGGAAAAGAATCATAATAATATAGATCTCAACTCGTTTCACTAGCATCATGTTAGATGTCCATAAGATTACTTCATTCTTCTCTGAGCCCTTCAAATACAGTGTATTTAGGTCATTTCAGCTGGTGGTGTAAGTTGCTAATGGAATGGATTTGTGCCAAATTTTAGAGAGTACATTTAGAATTTTCTTGATCCTTCTGCAAAGTACATTTGGGCAATCTTATGATTCTCTATTAAGCCCTTCATACTGATGTCAAATCTATAATCTAACCAAAATTTCCAGTTAAAGATGTTACAAAACATTGGCTTAATTCCTTAACAAATAATGCATTGTGTTAAGAACTTGAGCAGAGGTGTTCCATCATGAATGAATATCCATAAGAAAATCTCCTTAATCCTTTCTGTACCAAGGAACTTTAGATATTGTGTACATCATTATGAGGTTTTTCTTGCCAATCGGCACTCAAAACGCACAAATGGTCAAATAAACATAAAGATAAAGAGAAAAAATCATAGTAGATTATGCTGTCCCCTTACCAGGGCAAGGGAACCTGGTGGCATACGTGGTGCCAGTGGGACAGTAGTGACCGGTTGGACACTGGTTGCTGACGTAGTCTGACATTCCTTCTGTGTCACAGTAGAATCCTGGGGAAGGATCAAATGATAAATGTAATGTCATGAAACAGGAAGAACCTCATTACAACATGACAACGCAATTTCATTCCTTTTTTCGAGACTCCTTGTGTCTGATCTATTTACAACTTCTTGAAAAATGATGAACTACAAAGAGAGGGAAAATGGCAGAAGCAGTGACACTAATTACTGTCTCAAATAGGAATAAAATGATTTAGCAATGAAGAATCAAATTACTTGCCTTTTTCCTTGAAATTAAATTGTGGCCTTGCCAGAAGGAAATCAATCAAATAATTACTAAGAAAGCCATTGAACAAACTGAACAACTGCTCCATTAACGTGGTGTCAAACTTTCCAAATGTGTGTGAACTATACTTCTGAAAATATAAATGTTGACTCTGATAGCTAATACCAATTCAAAAGTTGAGAGACACCAGACACCTCTCGACCCCCTTAACATCTGAATTTCATGGCATTCACAACAAACTCAATTCATATGAAGAGTGCCTGAAATTTACTAGTCATTGCCAAGGGCCCCTTTCAAATGAGAAGTCAAAACTAATTAATTCCATAAACAAACCACGAATAATTCCTCATAAAAATGATTCAGTTCCTTTCCAATTTTCAAACTTATGGTCAGATGTGAAGACCCCTGCAATCCAAAGTGTTAACCCATTGAGGACGAATTGATTTTGCTATGATACACATTTCCCATAGACACCTGCCCGAGTGTACTCGGGGACCAAGGCCCCATTTCATAAAAAATTGATATGATAGCAACTCTTGCTAAAATCACAATTGTCATGGTAATGACCTGATTGGCTGTTGCTATGGGAAGTTGCCATTCCAGCAAGAGTTGCTATCCTAACATCTTTCATGAAATGGGGCCCAGCCTTCAAAAGGTAAAGTAAAAGTTCATACAATGTATGGTGTACTCTCACCTGGTGGGCATGCAAGACACGCCTCTTTCTCAGTCTTGGAGCCATTGTAGGGGTTGTAGGTACCCAGGGGGCACTCATACCGGTCCTTGCCATCACACCAGCCTCCCGGCTCGCAGAGGTCCGCCTCGGGCGTGGCACTGGTGGAGCCCTCATCACAGGTGTAGCCTGCCTGACACTCCCGGCAGTAGAGAGAGCCCTCCGGAGACCACATGCCGGGCGGGCAAACAACCGGAGCTGATACGTAGTGTGAGAGAATCAAACATACAAAAAAATTGTTCTTCAAACAATCTGATTCTCACAACTGTCTACCACACATCTTACATCATCACTTTGACTTCAGAATTTTGCATGTTGACTTCAGAATTTTGAGTGTACAATTGTATGACTAATACCTATAATGGTGAGCTCATAATTTACTTTCCACCAATGTCCTTTATAGTCCTGTCTTGCAACATCAGTTTAATAGATTTTCACCCTAACATAAGGAAAAATAAATGAGCTTTATTTGCAGCCACAAATAAGCTGACAAATGCAACAAACCTTAAATAACTAAGTGATTTTTATTCAGATTCTGACTCTGTAAGTACTTCTACACTAATTCTGTGTTTGTGACATGACATATCTTCATTTAGAATCAAAATAGCCCGAACATACAAATTCATCATCTGATTAAAAAGAAATACCCACTGTAGATCAAAAATGAGCATCCTTTCAGCTCTGTATCCCTCATAATTACAGCAAAAAAGGATAAGCATTTAACAAAAATAAAAAATATCAGATGCGAGAAAACTCACATGTTGGGTCAGAGCACTGGTAGCCGGCCTCACAGATGGTGCAGTTAACCTCATTGAGTCCGCTGTAGTACCCCTGGGGACAGGGGAACTCTGAGCCGTAGATGGTGGGGCAGTAGTAGCCTGGGTTACACTGACTGCACTGTGTCTGACTCCCGAGGGAAAATGTTCCAGCTGCACAAAGCTCTGATGACCTACAGAGAGAAAATACAAAAGAAAATTACTCAGTCTTCATTTTTACATCCTTTTCAAAATTCATTTGAACCCCCTTACCAAAATGAATAAACACAAGTAACAAACAGACTGTGAACAAGTTGTATATCACATATTTCTTAGTAATTCCCCAACATATGACTGCTGTGTGTTTAGGTATTGCGTACATAATACAAAATAAACAGTCAAAACTCTAGTATATTCATGCTTTGCTCAACCGCAACTTGTGAAATTTCCGAAAACCTTCTGGTTTGCAAAAATTACAACCAATGTGAGATTTTTGGTGTATACAGTATTGTGAGTGGATGCTACCTGCAAAACATGACAATGATAAAGAACTCAAAATGCATTTCATGGTATGTAAGTTTAAAAAATTGAAAAAAAATAGAAGGAATAAAATGGCACATTTATTCAGGAAAATTGATTATGAAGTCATGAGTTCCCTTTCCACTGACAACCTCTATGAATTGTCAAAATCAGCCCTAAAGGATGACACATGCGTAAAACATTAAATATATAACCATGTGTTCATATTTTGTTTTTGTTTTTTTAGGGGGTTTTAATAATCAGTAATAGAAAATCTCACAAAAAACATCTGAAATAGACCATTTCATTTCTTTTTGAAGGATTTCCTGTTTTTGGCCCAGTATACTACTCTGTAGGTGTGTTACACAGTAACACTGCTATTGGCAAATTGTCAAACTGAAAACCTCATGTGCCCTGCATGTTCAGTCATAGGTCTTGTCCTCGGCAATGAACTGCTGTAATAATATTGTTATTCGTATTGTGTAGTTACAGTATGTCTTTTAATGTTTTTCTTTGCTGTTTGACTAACTTCAATAAAGTGATGATGTGCACAAATAAGACACCCATGCTACTTACGTAGGCGCTTCAGTCTTGCTGTGACAGGCATAGCCGAGGGGGCAGGCAGTGCAGACGGACGCATTGCCCAGGGAATACGAGCCGTCATCACATGGCCTCTGAACAGCATCGACTGGCACTGGGCAATACCTACATGTGTACAACATGGCAGGAGGGAGCCAAAATACTATGGTCACACATCTCACAAGAGTACATCATTTCGAAATGAAAATGAAGTCAAGGGTTCCTGACATTTCAAATCGTCATTTTACCTCCTTGTCAGAGGTAAAATGACAAACATATTGGGTAAACAGTCACATGTACATGTACATGGTTTGCAGACATACATGTATAACATTATTAACCATATCAGACATCTGAACAGAGTAACTTGAATCCTTTGAAATGAAACTCTTTGAAATTAAATCAAAGATGTGATTACTAATACTAATTGTCAATATTTAAAGTTCCCTCTAGATGTCTGATTTGGTTAAGAATAGTAATATAATGTGCACTATCTGGGCAAGACTAGGGCAGAGAAAAATATCACAAAAGGGATGAGTTGGGTGATGAAAACAAGAATCCAATCAGGTAAAGCAGAGAAGTTTGTAAACAAAAGGGAGAGGAAAGGCCAAATCAAGATTGTGGGTTTTTTTTTCTGTATAAATTTGAAGTAAGCATTGAAAGTTAAATTAAAAACATGACAAGAATATAACCATCAATTTGATGCTTTTACATAAAATGAGATCTAATTCTGAAGGGTATCAAGCACAAAACATTTCCTTACCTTATACAAAGGTAATGCGATGTAATCATGATATTCTGACCAAAGATGACACTAGATGATTGCATACGAAATGCTTGGACACTCAAAAGGATTGTAAACTGAATAACTCATCTTCAGTTCACAAAATATTGTCGCCTGCCTAGTAGAAAGGCCCTAGCTTGAAATTTCACTCAAGAAATCAAATTTTTGTTCATGTCATAATTTGACAGTTATGAAAGCTCTGTCATACAATGCGTTCATAACTTTTTGTGATTTTTACTTTTTGAGCCTGCAGGCCTTAGGGCCCTTTTCCTATGCAGGCGATGGATCTTCAGTGACTTACATTCCAGCCGGACATGCCGAACACTCCGCCTGCTGACCGGTGGAGTACGTCCCGACCACGCACGGCTCCTGGTAGTCCATGTCAGTGCTGGGGCAGGCAAAGCCAGGTGGACACACCAGGCAAGCCACGCTCCCGCTGGTGCTATATTCGCCCGCCTCGCAGGCTCGCATGTCCGAGCCGTCGGTGTTGGGGCACTCGAACCCGGCCTGGCAGCTGACACAGATTGTCGCGTTGGTGTAGGAGTAGGTCCCAGGAAAACAGTCGATCTCTGAGTTTGATCTGCCCAACAAAAAACAATAAAAATCATAATATTGCGTCATTTAACCCTTTATATGGCAATTAGGTTCTTAGTTCATCAACGCTCTTCTACAAGCATTAAATACGCAAGAGATTTTTAAGCAGAGGAGCGAGGTTTGAGGTGTGAATTTCATTCAATTTGTCTCCCTCTACAAATGAAATGTGTAAGATCGCAACTGCTGATGTATAATTTAACAAACATGACGGAAAAAAAGGAACCTGGGGGTGTTTCATAAAGCTGTTCTTAAAGTTACGAATGACTTAAGAATGGCTGGTGATGAGTTCTTGTGCTGAATTATTGAAATTCTGATAAGTAGAGCACATCAAAACGTGTTCCAATTGTTCTTAAGTCGTTCATAACTTTAAGAACAGCTTTATGAAACACCCCCCACGGGACTCAAACCAATCATCTACAGCTCTTCAGGCAGCGACACTACCTCACACTGCAAGCATCACGCAATTGCTTAAAAATCTATCGCTTAAGTGCAGCAATATGCCTCAGTCCAACTGAAAGGTCTTAGCAACACAGTAGGGAGTGGGGGATTACGTGATCTCTATTCATGGACGATTAGTTTCCACACTTCTGTGCAAATCAGCAAAGAAAGCACTCCAGTGCACGAGTCAATCAGCCTCTGCCATACTTACGTTGTGTCTGTGCAGTACTTTCCAGATGTACAGGGCGTGCACTCGGTGGCCTTTCCCGTGGCGTACCACCCAGGGGCGCACTCCTCCTTTCCAGCCGATGTCTTATCCGGGCAGGCGTAACCCGGAGGGCAGTCTGTGCAGGTCGTTGACCCCGCCTGGCTGTACTGGCCTGGATATGGTAAAGACAGAACAAGGATCTTTCTGGTTCAAACACTGCAAAGGCGTTTGTTACCTTGGGTACCCTCTTTAACCTTTATGTGCTCTGGGTGCCGATTGGCAGAGGAAATCCCTGGAGGAGAAAGGGTTAATTAAAATTCCACAGTACTTCAAGGTGGACCCTGCCACCAACCACCATTACCCAAGCCTTCATTGTCTGATTCCTAAGATGGGACACCTTGAATGTACAAACCAAGCCAGGATTTGAACCCTAAACCTTCCGTTTCAGGCCAGCACCCTGGATTTCACATTATTTTCATTTCTTTTTCTGATTATGGCATCAGTATGCCTTAATTCATCAAACTAAGGTGTGATGAGCATGTTCTGAATATGTCCCCCTCTATAGCCCACCTCTAATGTCATTCATTTTACAGGGAGTATCGTCACAAAAATCAAAACAGGATGTAAAACATAATTTCAATTCTCACCATTATCACAGGGTTGAGGTGCTTGGGTGGCATCCGCACACGAGTAACCTGCATCACATTGTCGGCAGTAGGTGCTCAGAGGAGCGTCGGCATACCAGCCGCTGTTACAAGCTACTGGAGCTGCATTTGTGACGTTACACTGAAAACCTGCAAAGAATTTTTGTTTCAGAGAGAAAATGATTAAAAGCATAGTTTCATCAAGTTAAACTCATGAATCAATCCACCAACATAGCACAAATACATGTACATACAAATGAAAACAACAAGTATATGTGACCCGCTACAACAAAATGATCCTAAAGTCGGGCGAGGTCGATTATTTGAAAATTGCATGATATAATCCCCTAATCTTTCTGCTTTAAATTGATATATAACACATTTTATAAAAATAATCGGCTGCGGAGATATCGATGTTTAAAAGAGAGCATGTCGAGACGTCTGGAAAATCACTGTTTCGAGAAAAGCGCCCTAAAAGTCTTCCTTTCGACGCAATCGCGATCAAGGGACACGCAAGTCAGTGTTCACCTCTGGACAATAGAAGGTAAGCCCTAGCAACTCCCGAAGAGTTCATTCAAGCACATCAGCATCAGCGGTCTCCTCACCAACCAATCAGTGACCAGGATGTGAGAAGCGGCTGAGCATAGTGCATCCCGCCCACACGCACCAGTCGACTGGGCAGTGTGCGAGCTTCACGCTTCGGTTAGCAGCAAGCAGCAAACTGACCAATGAGATCACTCTGGTCGTTGTTAGGGGCGGAACCTGTCTGTGGCGCTCAATCCAAATTTTCGAACCAGTCTCTGCTTCGTTGAAATGCCAAAAAACATGGCTCAGAAAAACGCTATTTTTTGGTCTTTCCTTTGATCGTTTTGCTTCAAAATTTCGACAGATGATAGAAGATATGTTAGACTCCAATAATATATCAAAATCAGAAAATCGTAAGTTTTGACCAATTTTAATGCTCTGACTTCAAACTCGATTTTCACGGCTTCGACCGTGCGCGACTTTAGGACCTTTTTGTTGTAGCGGGTCACATATATAACAACTAAATTTCTTAACAAATAGCATTCAAAACATTATGAAAATAGCATATTGTTGACACAGAAACACACTGTAATGTGAACATGCACAATACAAAATGCATCCACAGTTACATTATGTTTCTATTCTCAAATCACACAAAATGTGATTAATTGGGATTAATTCCAAGATTTTTGCACATGTCTTTAAACTCAGAAATTTATCAAACATAGTGCCATGAAGCAGTGAAAGAAAATTTATCAGTCCTTCATGCATGGAGCTTCTCATGACCACTTGATTGCCAAGAATTGATAACATAAGGGCTTATGATGAAAACTACCATAATCTTGAAGGGATTATGAAAACCACATATGAAAACACAAACAAGCAGGCAATGAAAAATTGTAACAGATGATCATAGTACAGTATTTCCTCATCCATTCTGTACATCTAAATGGAAGCAGTTCTTCCTGCAAGCAAATAAAGCTAGACATTTTCTATGAAATTAATCAACCCCAAGCACACACAAACAAACCCCAGTGTTCTTGTATATAACCTTCAAGCAAACAAAGGCATTTAACAGATTTATTCTGACTGTAATGAAGGACATAATGCAAATCCTTCACCCAAGTTGGTTCTCTAACAGACAAGCTCTGACTTTTGGCGGAGCTTAGGGTCATGGCATATCAGTTAGAATCAACAAGGCTCCAGGATCTAAACCATGATCCTGAATGATAAAGCAGTCAATATTTGTTTTATACTTGAAACAATACTAACTATGAGCAAGTGATGACAGTCATAGTCACTCGTAGGCTGTGCACAGTGACTAACACACACATTGATCAATTGTGTGCATGTGTGTGTGGGGGGGGGGGGGGGGGGGAATGTCTTGTTCTCACTTATATTCAAGCTTTACAGTATCCATAATGTGAACGACCAATTTCAAGCACTTCACTGTTCATGACATCTCTTAGAACAATTTTTGCATCACTCAAAGTTTTCCCACCTCTTGTAATTTACCAATCAGAGAGTCTAAAAGTAAGGTAGGTGTAGGTCAAAAATCTGAAGACAAACTGTACCTGCAGGGCAGGGGGAGCAGGAGCTAGCCTGCCCGAGGGAGTAGTAGCCCGATGAACACTCCTGGGCAACGGTGGAGGTGCACTGGTAGCCCGGGGGACACTCCAGGCAGCTGGTGGCATTAGCTTCGGAGTAGTAGCCCTCGCGGCAAGCCGTCTGTGAACCCGCCAAAGGGGTGCAGTAGTAGCCCGCGGAGCAGGAGTAGCAGTTCACATCTGAAAGAATCGAAGTTGCAAATCTACAGGTTTACATGATGTGTGTGGAAGAGGGCAAACACGTGATGGCATCTCTGATTATCAGAGCACCCTGAGTGTAAAGACCAAATTTTGATGCCCTTTGGAGCTTTCTAAAGTAGAATCAGTTTGGATATTAACTCTCATTCTACGACCACTTCTCTAGTATGACCACTTTTGTCTATTTTCCTTGGGCAGTCTATAGAACCAGGGTGAATTTTCATAAGTCAAAAATGTATGCATCATTACAAAAAAAAATAAGAAATAATCACATTTTTCCTTAATCAATCCTTAAAAGAAATTTTTAAAAATAAAAATGGGGGGGGGGGCTACAATGCCCCCACCCCTTCAATATTGTAAAGGTGCCCCCTCTTAAAGGGGAAGGCTAGTAACTGATCAGTGGGAATCAGTGGAAATGCTGGGAGATGATTGTGGCAATCCTTATGGGATTCATTCAAGAGTTCATTGTATATCTATTGTTGTGTGAAAATGATTTGCTTCAGAACGGTCTCATATTCAAGTAATGTGCAGATTAATGCTCCGTCACTGACCAGGGACGCTAACCTGGAAGCATTAAACTGCACATTACTTGAATATGAGACCATTCTGAAGCAAATCATTTTCACACAACAATAGATATACAATGAACTCTTAAATGAATCCCATAAGGATTGCCACAATCATCTCCCAGCATTTCCACTGATTCCCACTGATCAGTTACTAGCCTTCCCCTTTAATGGAGTTCCTAGATCCACCCCTGCATACATACTCAGGTTGGATCATTTATCATAGCCACTACTAAAAACATTGAACAATCAGTGCTTATTTATGTCAATGAAAGGAGATTTGTCAATCAATTGCAATAAATACAGCTTGACGCAAGAATTCATTAATTTGAAGGAGTTACCTGATATGACAACAAAAAAGCCTGGTAAGTCTCAGCCAAGTCACTGGACATGTAAAGGGTTACCCACTGAGCTATGATAAATGCCAGTGATACCATGGCAACCAGCAGCAGGTGCCTCTGTAAATATTCATGAGTTTCCCATAAACCCATTGAAGACTAGTCCCGAGTATACTCTGGCAGGTGTCTATGGGAAATGTAGGCTAAATGTAGCGAAATCAGTCCGTCCTCAACGAATTAAGAAATAACTCTGGGATTTGTTGAAGATACAATATACACGTACCTATAGTGAGGAGATAAATGGAGGGTCTATTTCACAACTGGCAAGCTACATTGTATATTGACGTAAGGTCCACTGTCTCTTTGCATTTGAGTGTGTGTGTATGGCAAGTGTTTTTGCGTTTAATAGCCAAGTGCTAAATCGGAGCTTGGCGGGGCCTGTAAAATGTCTATGAAAGTTTCCGAGTCCTCAGAGACTGTAGGGAACAGGCTAAAGGGATCGTATAGTTTTGGTTGAGACCAAACTTCACATTTCTAACATTATTTGGTGAAATAATGAGAAACCTTTTATGAAATATGAAAGAGCAATAATTCCAAAAAGTCATGTTTATTTCATGAAAATTGGTTTTGAAATGGCTGAGATATCCAAAACAGGGCAATCCTAATAAAAGGTAGGACCCACCTTTTTTTTTTTAATCCTTTCATTTTACTTTGTTTTTGGATGTCTCAGCCATTCCAAAACAGATTTTCATCAAATAAACTTTGTTATTATTCCTCTTAAAATGGTATGGTCTGTACTATTCTATAAGTGGTTTCTTCGCATCTCACAAAAAGTTAAAAGCCCACTTCTCATCTTCACCAATACTATACCATCCCTTTTTATGTTCCCTTCGACTACCCACCTCCTATGGGGCTGTACTGGCCCGGCTCACACTGCGAGGCTGATGAGTTGGTGCAGCTGTGACCTGCTGGGCACTGGGTGCAGTCAGTGGTGCTCCCAGTTGAGTAGGTTCCTATGAAGATGGAACAAAAGAACAGACAGACAAACTATCACCATGACTGTCTAAGATGAGGGAGGGTGTGTATCCACAGAGTTTGATTTCATTTCATTTGATTGTACATAAGAAAACAAAACATCAATGATCACATGAGCTCACATGAAAGCATTTATCAAACAAAATTAGAAATAAATATGAAGACTTACAGCAGCAAGTAAAGTTGTTTTGTGTTTAGAATCTACATTTTACATGACCACTATCAAAGGAAGAACATATAGATTAAAAAGAACAAGCTACCAAAGGAGCAATGTCTTTCAGTAAAAGTCCTTTCACATCACAAATTAAATGCTATCACAAAGGGATCTAAACTTTACACATATCAATCATCTTCATTTTGGATAAGTTTTTCTCAGCTCTTTAGAAGTTTCACCGTTAAAATTGCCTTTGGAACTCAGAAAGCATATTTTTTTTTTTTAATCAGGACTCGACACCATCTTCTTTTTTCTTCTTTTTTGTGGCGAGTTAGGGCCACTAAAATTTTTGAATGTGACATTTTGGTGGACCAGAAGATATAATGTAGTGGCCTGAAATAATTGCAAATGTAACAATCCATCCTAAATCTTAATTGCTCCATCAGCCACCAAAAAAAAATTTTTTTTTTTCTAATTTAGTAGCCGGACATCAATTTTTAGTGGCCCAGGGTCACCAATTATTAAGTCCATTCAATTGAACTACTGCCAAACTAAAGTCTCCTGACAAAATACAGGTACATATGAAATCATCTTCATGTTATTCATGGAACATACATTAGGTCCTATGTACACTGTATTACACCTGGAGAAAAGAAATTTCCATTCTCTGCAAATGAGTTTACATCTAAGAGTGCTAGCAACAAAAAAAAAAAAGTACATGTAGGGGTAATACCTGGGGGGCAGTCCTCAATGGTACTGGTGGTAGGGCACCTACTACCAGCGGGGCAGCTCAGACACACCCCGCCCCCTAGGAGGGCATACTCCCCACTGACACAGTCCGTGGGGTCTTGGGTGGGGTCTGTGCACGCCTTGCCCGCCGGGCAGGGGACACAGTCCGTCTGGGCACTGTTGGTGATCTCGTTGTAGCTGCAACGGGTGCAGTTGTCCGAACCAAGGGGGGCGATGTACCCCTTGGAGCAGGCAACAGGTGACTGGGAGGGGTCAGTGCAGGAGTGACCCTCTGGACAGGGGATACAGGCTGAAGCAGCAGCACCACTGCAAAAAAAAAAAAATAATATATAAATAAATAAATAAAAAAATAAATGAATAAATGAATAAATCCACAAATAAAGACACAAAATTATGCACATTATATCTGCACATAAAACACAAGCCTCAACAACTACCGTAATGACTTTGTTGTTAGGTTTCACATATTTTGCAAACCTGTAGAATACATTTTTCTTAATGAACTACTAATTTACTTGCACAAGACTTCATTGTAAAAATGTCTCTAGATTACAATATCATACATTTCGAAGCTTACATACTTTTATCAGTCAACAACAACAAAAAAGTTGCGGCAGCACAAAAGGACGACTACGTAAATACATTTCATACATTGTGAATTCAAACTATCATTCCAATAAATTCAAGTCACTTTTAAAATTCCTTGTACTTCAGAAGATAATGACCATACTGTTACCAAAGCACTTGTTCCAGTTATTATATTGACCAGGAAAGTCAGGCAAATCAATGTATAACTGCCTGAAAGTTAGTAGCATGAGCAATATCATAACATGAAAATCAAATGTGACATATGTTTATGCCATGTCTTTGTTTTACAGCTAGCCAACAAATTTTTGGAATAGATGAATTATTTTACAGTGAGTATTCAACACAAGTTTTTGTTAACCCTACCAAAAGGCAGAAACTCCCATACCCGTAGGGAATATAACCATGTGCCACTTTACAGAACTTTGCTAATCTGAATGTCGTTGTAGTTTTTTTTTTTTTTTTTTTTAAACAGGTATTTGTGTTTAACATGGTCCCTGCAAGAACTACATACATGTACACCGTAGTACCTATACATGTACATACATTGTATGTGATACAATGTCACCATAAACTTCAGTTTAATCTCTTTCTCGATCATTTACAGTATTGTACGTAACCATATAAGCCTTCAAACTGCACACCATGATTCATTTTAAAGCCTGACAGTGTGCAGAAAAACCATCTAATACTGGAAAGGTCCACTGAAGGCACCCACTGGTTACATACACGTACATTGTACATGTACTACCAGTACCCGTACTTAGGTAACTGGGTATCATACATTTACATACAACAGCCAACATTTCTTTACACCTAGAGAAAAAACTATGCTGTTTCATAGTGTCATAAACTGCAGACACAAAAATTATTTAAGGGACATTAAAATAAAGTGACATATGAGTACATATACATACTAACTACAACAATTGTGAATGCTGCTAGCAAAACAACAAAAAAAAAATGGACTTGATCATACTATCAGGTGTATCAACATTATTCCCTCAATTATCAAGGTTTCAACTCTTTTGCTTCCTGCGATTTTTCAAATGTATACAAGGAAAATGATGGGAGAAATAATCAAATGATCAGTTTTCAGACAATTATACTTCATGTAGATTGCATGAAAATTTGTGCAGATCATAAACATTACAGGTAAGGTATTATAAAAGTACAGAGAAACTCTGTGAGAAAACTCAATCCATGTGATAACAGTATTTGCATGATGTAAATGATCTTCTATTGCGCATCTAGGTTGCAAAACGCATGTTCATAAACACCCTTTCTCCCTCTCTCTCTCTCTCTGGTGGCTTCAGTTGTACAATGCTCGACTGCCCTCGACTTCAATTGGGAATTTGCGATTACGCACCAGCGGTCTGACCACACAATAGCCCAGTGTGGTCTCTCTATAACTACCATTAAACTGTTGATCAGTGCACACATTCCCACACAATGGAGTGCTGCCTAGGCTACTGAAAATAATGAAGCACCGTGTTCGCTTGCATCACAAGAAACTTATCAAATCAAACCATTTGATGAATGGGCTGGGAAAAGTTGCGCCCTACTAAAATGTACATGGCTTTAGTTAAGAGACTTGAAAGAAGAACATATAAATCAACTACATTAAACATAAATAAGAAGTAACTAAATTATATTTTGATTTTTTCATTCACAAATAGCTATGCAAGATGGGAGGTTGGGCATATTGTTGCATGAACTCTAAGCTCATTTCACTCCATTACCATACTACAATGTAGTTGTCATAAATTGCATTGTACGTAAATAAATATTCACTGGCTAACCATGACTTGAACAGACAAAAAACAACATCAAAAAGTCCCCGAAACTTTAAAAATCACATTTTCATATTTTTAATGGTTTTCAAAGATTATCATTTGCTGTGAACTCATGGCATACAATGTATTGAAGCAAAACTGGCTGATTTTTCCATCAAACTTCAACTTACAGGCCGGGGCCAATCATTGGAAATTCATGGAAGTCGCAATGATTACATTTACTTAATAAACAGCAGCCAAGGACCAACTACTCATTTGTGAGTATTGAAGCAATTACTACATGGTAACCATGATTGTAATAACTTCCAGTCATTGCAAACACCTAAAATGCAAAATACATGTAGGTCTCATATATTAATCATCCTCTGAAGAGAAATCATTTCACATAAAACTGTCCATATCACACAACAATCCCATATCCCCATGACCAGTATTCTCCACTGAATCTGATACAGTTCGACCTCGATTATCCGGCCATGTCGGGACTGGCGCTCATCCGGATAAGCGAATTGGCCGGATATGGGAGACACAATGTTAATGTATATAGTATAGCTGCCGTACAAGCTGCCGTCCCAGTGCACTGGCAGCTAGGCAGATAGCATACTCCGCAACAGTGGTGTAATCTATGCTAACCTGCCCAAAATTGTAGTCCCTTCTTCACAAAAATAAAGTATATATATCTTTATGTGAAAATCATACACGTTTTACCTCATTAGATATTGAGAAACCTATCATGCACATCTTATGAAATTAGTGAAATAGATCCATGAAAGTCACTGTTTTTTCTCAATTTTTGGATGAAAAAAAAAAGTCCTTCACTGCGTGAACGTGTCCAGAAAATAGAGATTTCCGGATCGAACTGTACAATGTTCAATAGACTAAACAACAGTCCACCCAAAAGAGAATTCAATTTGATAAAATAGGATTTTTAGCCAGCAAGGATATAATTTGAACACACACTCACACACACAAAAAAAAAAAAATTATGAAGAAAATATATTCATATGCGATTGTTTAGAAAATCATAGTCACTGTGAATTGCTGAACAATGGCACTAATAAAATCACTAAAAAAAAAAAAAAAAAAAAAAAAGGCCATCTTTCATTATTTAAAGTGACCTCCATGCCCTCAACACTCATCCCCGGGAAAAGATGGCATACAATCATACAACAGTGTTCCTCTTCATCAAGGTGTATACACCTGGCAATAAGAGGGTAATAATGTAGCAGAGCCCGCTGGTCCTCTACAGCAGCACCAGCACTAAACAGGCTACTTTGGTTCTATAACCACATGAAAATATTTTTACTTTCTATCATCAAATGGAATATGTACTGTCTGCATAAAACTGCTGCAGTACAGATGTATTTTAATTGCTGTAAATACATTTCACTAATTTTTCTTTTTCCACAAATCAACAGTTAATCATTTCCTACAAAACTGCTTTACGGTAAGACATTTTCTCAAAAGGGTTCAAAATTCATCTTCTACCATTTGGAATTGCTAGCAATATATCGGAAGGGGCTACCATGAAACTTGTCTGGCTGGCTGATGTGATTTGCCAGGATAACGAGTTCTTTTGGAGTATTTTGAGATCAAAGCTTTAGTAAAATGCCATAGCTTTTCACATATTTATTTTGTATAAAAGTTTCTTCAGGCACTTTGCATTCAAAACTGGTCCTTACTAACTGGTAGAAAGTCTTCTGCTTTTTTTTTTTTTTTTTTTTTTTTTTCTATCAAAGATCCTTATACCAAAAGCAGCCTTCCAGTCACTTCTGAGTTGAGTTTAGTTCATTTAATATTTAATGCACACAGCATTTTATATCCTACATTTGATAAATGTTGTGACAGTCTAAGCACAGTTATATCATTGCACTCAATTTGCTAAATTGCATCTAATCACATGAGCTTGTCCACACTACATACATGTAATCATCAAATATACATTGTACACATATACATTGACAATGATAAGAGTCTGCCAAAACAGACTAATCCTGCAGCAATGAGTGGCAATAAACTCATCAAATACTGTATCTATAATGCTAGTCTCTGAGCCATACTCTGTTAAAAACCATTTAGAGACTGAATTGTTTGAATACAAGAAATGTATGCTTCATAACCTGAATTCATATCAGTATGGAAAATGGATACAAACATATAGGCACATAATTCATGAGCCTTTTTAAATGCTCAATTTTATTAATTATCATTACCATGACAACTTCCATAATCTCTTACATCAATAACTGAAGTTGCTGTCTGGTGAATCAGACTAGGACACATCCAATACTCTAAGGCTGGGAGACAGCTATTCGTCACTGTAAATTAATTGCATTGTCTATTGATGAGGTGAGCTTGCTCAGCTTTCGCACAGCCACAAAAAAAAAAAAAAAAAAAAAATGCAATATTCAGGGGCTTGATCAATTCTTTTCTCAAATAATGGAATATGCCAATATGAAGGGAAAAGTGTTGTATCTGCAAACACTGTACCAGTATTGTCAGTGATTTAGACCAAATATTTACCAATGTCTGGACTGCATGTACAGTAGCATGGGGACATAGTCAAATAAAAAGTGTGACAACACAAAATGAATCAAGTACAGACAGGAAAAAATGTTCTTAGTAATATTAGTATCAAGAAAACTCCCCGCAATTGGTAGTGCAAATATTGTACATCCATCATAAAACTGTGAATTTAATCCATCCCCTCTCCATTATGTATGCATTGAATTCAAAGAAATCAGTTTCAAAAGGGTATGGGGAAGGATACTGTATGTCAAGAATATTGCAAAAGAATCAACATTTTTAAGAGGCAAAATTGGCTGTTGTTTTTGTTGTAGATGTACAAGGAGATTGCAGTCCGTTATCAGAAAACCTAGTGAATCTGTGTAACCAAGACAATGTTCTGCTTTGACCTTTTTTTTTTTTTTCAATATTAGCAACAAATTACTGGTTTTAATAAGAAACTGAAAACATTGAATACTGTTGCAGGTTAATACTTTGGATTACCCCAACCTTGTTTGATGACATTGCAGATGAAAACGTCTTTGTTATTGATGGGTAATATGAGTTGTTTTTTTTTAAAGACTTACCTCCAAACACAAAAGACTACGGATATACAACTCTACATGTAGTTCCCTTTCCACAATATCTTCTGATCATACCTATTTGAGGTTTCGATCAAATGCTAAAAAAAAAAAAAAACAAAAAACAACAACAACAACAACAACTTCCAACCGACCATTAGCAATTTGACAGAAGGTCGACCAACTACATTCACACAATGGTAGCCATGGGAACACAAAGCTCATGTGGAAGGGAGGCAAAATGTGAATTTCACTTCCTTTATTCCGAATCCAATCGCATGGGTTGGTGGATAATAACAATGATGAGGAACGGTGATAGGTACACTGTATACGCCTGCATGCACACAGCTAATTTGTTCTCATTGGGACAAAAGTTGATAGTGAATAACAATGGTTGACAATTTTTATTAGCGTTAGTTCGATGAGGATCACAGCAATTGATGGGGTACCTCCTTTCTCGCATACCTACATGTAGGCTTCCCAATACAGTCCAATATACAAACACAGGAGTTTTTCTAGCATTATCAGTCGAGTGTTACATACACTCACGAAGATGCATGGCATTATCTTATACATATGAGTATGTATTCAAGATTTCTTAAACAAATACTTGTCGGGCTATACTTCTGATGATATCTAGATACAAAAGTCATACCAGATGAATATTACATGTATCTTCAGTCAGCCAGAAAGAAGTCAGTACTGTAAGCACTGAATTTTTTGCGGTACATTAATTTTCACATATTTCGTGCTTGTTTTGGCTAGCATAAATTCAATAAACTCGAAAAGATATCTTCTCAATTTTATCCCCACATTTTGAATGGGTTGACAATTCCGCAGTGCAAATTCAAGAACCTGCTTATATTTTTTTGATGCGCTCAGCACAACAACAACAAAAAAAAAACCACCTCACATTTCTATCAAGACTGCTGTTTGGAAGACCACTGCCCAAGGTCACAATCCCATCTTATCTTACGAGGCATTTATACTTTGTCAGACTTGAAACACTCTTCAACCAACTAATAACTGTCCAATAATCTAAGATGACAACTGTGATGATTATAATGATACTAAAAGTAACAAGTAATGCAAATAATAATGATGATAATAATAACAATAATAATAATGCTGATGATGATTATGTAATAATAATAATAATAATAATAATAATAATAATAATAATAATAATAATAATAATGATAATAATAATGATGATAATAATAATAATGATAATAATATTCATATCAATAAGAACATATTAAGCAATGATGCAGATAACAAAGAATTATGCATAATACACATAGTTAAGAAATCATTAATTTCATTAACAATAATCGTGACAATTACAATCACCAATGTTATTGTCATCATTTCATTACCAATTCTGTGCCTTCATTCCAAAGAGGAAAAAATGAATAAACAATGAAGATGTATTCCTGTATGAATGATGCTTAAAAATGAACAGCGGTTCTCACCTGTAGTATCCCTGGCTACAGGAGGAACACGAGCCATCCCCCAGGCGGCTGATGTAGCCCGCCCCGCACTCCTGGGTGCTGTTCCGGTCCGGGCAGGCGTACCCCGCAGGGCACTCCTGGCAATCGATCTGGCCCTCGCCGTTGGAGTAGTAGCCCTCCTCGCACAGCACAGGGTCCTGGTACGGGGAGGGACACTTGTGACCGATGGGGCACAGGTTACAGGTGTCACTACCATTGTAAGAGTACTGGCCTGTGGAAAGGTGAAAACCATTCATGGTACATTATGTTACATATCCATCCTTTGCACACTTCATTGATAATGTCCATTCTTTATGCAATTGACATGCAGACATAAAATGAAAAAAAAAAATAACACTCACCTATTTCAAAACATCAAAGTGTGAACAAACAATGTTAAAAAAACACACACACAATAATGAACAAGGTTAAGGCTAAGTCCAGCATCCAAAAAAAATTCATAACTGGGCTGCATAGATTTTTTTTCCCCTTTCTTTTATGGATTTGATTACTTTTTTTTTTAAGTTTTGCATTAACAAGTAGTATAAGAATTTTAACATTCATGTTGTTTGTTTTCACTGTTGATTTGTTTTGCTTTGTTTTGTTTTATTGTTTTTTCTGTTCTTTTAAATAAAATGGATACAAAAAAAAGAAAACATGCCACATTTCTGGTGTAATCATCAATGATATTTAAAACTTTCCTCACAATTCCATTTTCTGAAAATTCTTGACATTTGTCCTCACCTTGACCGCACTCTATGGGCTCCGAGAGACCATCGGATGGACAGGCAAAACCGGCTGGACACCACTCGCAGAATTCGGCAGCATCACGGCTGTAGGTACCCGCAGCACAGTCCTGAAATCAAGAATTAAGCCTCTCTCATCTTTAACATTTACATCCATGCAACTGAATCCATTTCTCTCAAAGAAAGCTCATACACTGCAAACTTTGATACCATATCAAAAGAAAAATGGCACTGCATTGTTTCATTCAAAACCTTAACAGAAATTCACTTCAAATTGCAGTTTTCATCTACATCATAATAAACAGAGTAGCTTACTGCTCTCATAAAATTAAGGTACATCCTTTGTGAGAAGTCCAGAATGAAATAGTATTGAATAATTTCCATCTAATCAAATAACAACAAGATTTACAGATACGATGTACACTTGTAGTGTGTGTCAGGACAGATTTTAGGCTGTTAAATGCATAAAAGCGAGAATGTGATATCCTGTTTGAACAATACATGTTGAGCTGTCATGGTGCAGTGTATATACCAACTGTACTTTGTAATCAATAAATGGAGACTAAAATATATAGTATGAGATCTATACACGTTTCTTCCCTTATTGATTTTACTGCAGATTCCTGGCAAGAATGGCTTTCACTTGTAGTACATAGTGTATATTGACAAACCTAGATGAATTTTGTGTGTGTGTGACTTCCCTAATTTTTGACATTGAATTCAATATCCTCGATGAATATTCACGATGCATGACATTCATGAATATTCATAATTATGACTGGCAGGAGGAGTAAGAATGTGATTGGTCAATGAGGCAAGGATTAAGTCTCACCAAGCAGTCCGCCTCTTCATCCTGACTTGAGAGGCTGTTGTAGGTCCCTGCAGTGCACGGCACTCTGGCAGCATTCCCACCTGCACAACTGAAAGAGAAAACAGAAAATCAATAGCAAATTAACATTTTTCTGCTTGTACAATGTACAGTTGTACATATCATACAGGACAGTGCTACATACTGTACTGCCCATTTAAACATTGATTTTTTTTTTCTTTTAACTTCTGAGATCCATACAGGACAGTGCTACATGTACATACTGCCCATCTAAACATTTTTTCTACTGTTTTTAATAGTGGGATCCATAGTAGGACAGTGCTACTACATGTATACTGCCCATAATTTCTAGTGTGCTGGAAATATTTGGAGCGATTCTACAGTGTGGCATCAAACATTGCACAATAAGTATAGCATGATGCTTTAATATCATGATCCTAATCTTACCCCATGATACGCTATGTCCATCTGAACATGTCATAACAATGCACAAAATGTACACTGTATAAATTGTACCTTGACAGAGTAACATCGTCACACACTGAAATGACATCTTTTACACGCACATTGATGCCACATGGCTGCAAACAGTAAACACTACAGTGCACTCCTGTTATAACGAACATGGTTATAACGAAATGCCGTTTAGAAATAAAAATCCAGCTCACAAAATTATCGGCTCTACACATGTTTTCTTATTGTTTATTCAACGCTGCACACTGGCACTGGTCCGAGGGTCCCTGACGTAAAAATCACTGTCAGACCAGTAACTTTTTCAAGATTGGACCAGTAACAAATGGAAAAACTGGGTACCTACTGGTTCGAAAGACAGGTCAGACCAGTAAAAAAAAAAAAAATGAGTTAGTGTGCAGCCCTGGTTTATTTGTTTGGTTAGAACGACATTTAACGAAAGAAATCTGCCAGTCTCGAGGACTTCTTTATAACGGGAGTCCACTGTATGCGTAAGTAAGAATCTGCTAACATTCAGAACAAGCAGAAATATATTTGTAGACATCACTGAATGTATACAGTAGTCACTTCTTGATTTCATAATATCTGTTTTGTGTACGCCCTGCCATTTACAACATACAGTACAAGTGTAAATGCCATAGGGGTAAAAGTCTTTTTCCTTTGTCTACTTTTTTTCTTAAATTATGACAAAATACATGGTATGCAAACCTAATCACAAGTCTTGATTAAGCACTGAATGCTACAAAAAGCAATTAGCGATCATGCCATAAAAACAATTTTATCAACTACACTATTAAAACAAGCACTAAAGTACTGAAAGTCCACTAACACAGTTTTGATTCAATATCTACACTGTAGTTGTTGGAATAAAATTTGATTAGAATAGAATTGACCTGTGTATCTTAAACTATGTAGCACCGAGGTTTACACATAAAAGTCAAGCGCTCACAATGTCATCATAAACCTTGACAATAAATATCAAGGAGCCAAGGAAATATTGATTTTTTTTTCTATCCTGCACTCAAAGGGGGAAAAAAAGAAAAGAAATTGAATTGGAATACAATCTTTGAAAAAAAAATGAATAAATGATTTCCAATTCAAAACTTTTAAAGTAAGTACTGCAAATGCATTTTTATGGCGGTCTAGAGTATTTGTATTCAGCAAGCCTTTGATAACACAAGGCCCAGAAAAGTTTTACAATGGCTTCAGAAAATCAATATCACGTCTCCTCTATGGCGCACAGTGTACAGATAGAGATCTGGAATTATTGATTTTTACTAGAAGTGATTTATAAATACACTTTTGAGGCATATCACTTACAATGTGTACACAGGTGTAGTCAAAACAAGATTTGTTGTTCGTTTCAGATCAATGATAAATTGCTAGAAGTACTGCAAGCTACATGTAACACAATTTACTTCAAGGGTTTGATACATTACGGAGCCCTCTTGGCTGACTTGCTCTTACTAGTACAACATACATGTACAATGTATTTCAACCAAATATCAGTTCAGTAGGACATCTCGGGTGAAAGTCGCCATGAGATACTAGCTCAACCATTTGCAGAATTTTACATAATTATTGAACAATACTTTTTGAGTTTTTAAAGAAAAAAGAACCATTTTAAATTTCTTTTTAAAGCAGGCTGTACATTGTAGGTACGTAGTATACATGAATTATACCATGAATTTTCTCCGAATGTTCAGAAAGCATTGATTACAATCCTCATGGTAAATTTAAGACAATGATGTTGCAACTTCCAGCTGAACAACATTATCATCATCTTTGAAGATCTTAACATTTCTAAAAGGCTCTGTTGATGGTAATGGTGATGATGATGATGATAATGATGATCAGTATATTATTCATACTACAGTACATACATGTACAAAATACGTATGTGACAACATGAATGTCCTTTAAAGGGGCCCTGAAATCCAAATGCGTGTTGCTTTGTGTTGATTTATGATACCCGTAATATCACTTTTGCGGTGAAACGAATATCTAGAAACATTCCATATATTTTTAACGATTTTTTTCTTCTATTTTTCTTAAGATTACTTGGGAACGCCCACAAAAAAAAAAAAATCCTTCCAAACCAATATTCTTGAGATGACCTCATCTGTCAATCATTGCTAAAGTACTGAAATGTTTAACAAAGGACATTGGAATGCAGCTTCCCCTTGACTCAGGATAACTTGCATGTTCCCTCGCCATGTCTTTTACTAGTCACATTAATATCACAGAAACATGCATCTTTAATCTCCATAGAAACCTTATAAAAATGTCACATTTGTTTGAAACAATGCTTAGTGGAACGACTCAGTAGACTGTTAGTATGCAATCTTGAACATATCTTTATCCATCATGGCAGAAAGGCAAAATGTCTTGAACACACTGTCATGTAGGGCATTTTTAAACTTCACACTACTCTGGATTTACTGTACAATTAATGCATTTGTACAGTCAGGTTTTGCTTTCTCTCTCTCACTCTCCCTCTCTCTGCCTAGAG
The DNA here is from genome assembly GCF_964275005.1 of Diadema setosum. Lineage (NCBI taxonomy): Eukaryota > Metazoa > Echinodermata > Echinoidea > Diadematoida > Diadematidae > Diadema > Diadema setosum. The sequence continues at coordinate 11,131,441 of NC_092690.1, forward strand.
GGATAATATTATGCTCACATCTATATTCCCACACCTGTCACTAGCTTCTATTTTACTGCCTTAATACAGAGCTTGGCACCTTGCTATTTCAGCATCTGTGGTACATGCATTATTGATTGTTTACTCGTTGCTATGGAAAACAATGGCACTTCGCAAAACGTGCAACCTTTGATAATACATCGTATCCGGGAAACAATCTTAGACTTTGGGCAATTCCCCTCGTTAATCCTACTAGTGTCAAGACATGCATTGCATGCACGTTACAAAAGCCAACATGTACTAGCAAGTCTATACAGAGATTAAATGTCATTTGGTATTAAATACATTTAATCTATATCAAGTACAATTACATGTTACCACCTTATTACAAACGTGATGTAGCCATATTACTGTAGTTATAAATTTACAGAGCTCTGTGCAGACCATTAAGTGTATTTATACTGTACATGTATGTACACACTGTATTCTTGTGTAGCACTGCAAGAGCTCCTGATAAAGATCAAACAATAAATGAACAGTTAAATGAATAGATCAATACATTTCATCTCAATTTAATGATGCTTCAGTTTGGGATTTCCTGAGTTCTAATGTTATTCCAGAGTTTGGTGGCCGCATGGGAAAATGCTTGGTCTCCTTAAATGCATGAAATGTTCTTTCTGTCCTTCTTTTTTTTTCTTTTTTTTTTCTTTTTTGGGCTTCACTATTGATGTCAGCAAAAACTGTCGATGAGAATTTGCTTTTTCCTCAAAACTTTCAGATTACTAAATTGTTTTAATCTTTTATGGATGGTTTTGCTCCTTGTTTTATTTTCATCCATGTCTTACTTTTTTTCTTCTTGATTTTGAATGCTTTATATAGCCTATAAACATACTCTTGATGCTAATGAATGCAGAATCAATTACTAGTAACAGGTGGATGATGTAAAAACAACAAATTGAAATTAACCTTTCATAAAACCTTTCATAAAAAGTATTTAGAGGAACTATGCAATGTACAGTACACTGATTGTAGTTGCCTTCCAACTGAACTGATGAAAGAATGTTTGAAAATGCACATACAGTCTGTACAGTACAATTGTATTGTCACAAATGTACACACAAGTAGTTATGTACATGTATCAAGGCTGTATGCATGGTTGTTTAATGTGTATGTACACAGGGTGACCAGATTAATGGAGAACATTCCATATGATATAGATATAGTACATACAGGCTGACCAGATCAGTGGAGAATTTTCTACATGGTATACAATGTAGCTACAGTACATGTATGCATGTGACAGGAAATACATTATAGCTCACTCAATCTAGAATGATTTAACCCATTCCAGAAAATTCTAGGAAGTGCTGGCTGAGTGAGGCACTGCCCTTGTAGCCCAATGTGATTGGTAGTTAATTTTGGCAATGATGTTATGCACATATTAGGCAGTGAGTCATCCAGGATTCCTGGAATTTGGACTTGCTGGTATGTTCAGGTATGTAGCCCCAGGTTGGAGAAAATTACAGAATGTACTAGAAAGGGGTGAATGAAGCCGGAGAAATTCTGAGGTAGGGAGAGTACCCAACACCTCTGCTCTGAGAGTTACGTCACTTCTGGCTCTGAAGCGACTTGTTATAGTCAGTCCTGTGTTACCTGCTGACCTGCTATACAAACTGTGTTTGTGGAGATAAGGCCTGGGAGACATTTTGCCTGCAGAGAATTAATTTGCCTACGTTGGAGATAGACTCCATATTTTAGTGTCAACGGACATTATTACGGCAAAGCTGTGACGGGCTGGATTCCTTGCTGGACATTATAAAGTGAATCATTATTCAACGCATCAACTGGACGTGGTCGTCATAACATTTGGATTCTACACGTTTTGCTGTGGACATCTATCGTGGATTTTTACCCCGGATTAATACCGAGGATTATCACAACCTGCGCCTTTTTACGTCTGAGGTATCATTCATCGGTGCATCGTGGATCATTCATCTGTGCATCGAACATCGTATCTGGACACTGTCAAAGGATTACTTGCTTTCAAATTTGGCAGTACTACGTGTAAGTGATGCCACTACCGATTTATAATTGTTTCTATTGATTATTATTGTACTGATGTGAGATCCGATTACGAGTCTGTACCCACAATATCACTGTTAATAAACCGCCTGAACATTAGTTGATTGTTTCTTTTGTGCGATCATTCTCAGAGTGATTTTGGTCGTAACAGTATGTATGAAAATGAATCCCATCTAAATTTTCACTGCATACTCTAGATGTACGCTTCAATTACATATATGTAGATGACCGTATGCCCCAACAGTTCTAGTTTCTAATCATTGATACAGCTGTACATAACCTGTGGAGGATTGACAATCTGTATGAATGCTGTTTAGAATAAACCTCTAGAAAATTTCAGATATTTTGTTTAAATCCCACCGTAACTTTGTGTGTACAAGTGTAGGCTACAGTTGAACAGTTGAAAAAAAAAAATGATCATTATATACAGTATGTTGTGCCATCCCAAATGATATGCTGCTTAATTAAAATTTTTTCCAGTGTATTTTTTATTGGGCAAGTCCAAGATATCGCGCACCTTACGTATGGGACATTCAGAGATTTCAAACCTCTGAAAAGTAATGAAGGAGCACTTGGATTTTATTGTTTATCATCAGGAGGACTGGTATCCCTGAGAAGAATATTGTGTTTAAGTTTGATGTCATTTGACCTTGGGTTGATGGTTTTATTAAGAAAAATATGCCAACTTACGTATGGGACCAGAGAAAAACTGGATTTTTCAAAATAAAGTTTGAACTGAAAATTCTCTGAAAGTACCTTACTGATCAAGTTCTGTTTGGAAGTGAAGAAAGGTACAATACTGAAGTATCTTTCAGCAAAGTTTCACTGCAAAAGAATAAAGCATATTTTCATGAAGTTGGTTTAATCAACGAAAGTACACCTTACGTATGGGACATGGCTCAACTTACGTATGGGACATTTGTCTTTAGTGCACAAATGCATTCATGGGATTGACTTTAAATTTCCCCATAGTGTCATATTCAGTTCCACAAATCATGCTACAACATGTAACAAATGAAATAGACTTCTAGGTGGGTACTTTCCCGGTTCAGGTACCTAGCAAAAGCTAAAATAAAACAAATAAAAGTAATTACCAATTTATAATTAAATGTCTTAGTTTGGATTCCCTCATGCATCAACACTGTCCTCATGATGTCTACACATACAGATACAGTATACTGACACTCTATTTCTAGCCCATTTGTAATTACTCTAGTCAATATTTTTTCATCAAATGAAAAAAAAATAAGCGAATTCTAGCTTGTGACCTTGATATAGCATACATGTACATGTACAATAACTAATTTGTAGTCTTGATAATTTCAACTTTAGAATCAAATGTCATGTACAATGTAATTTGCAAATACAGTTTGAAGTGGGTACTTTCAGTAGCTCTAGGCTTACCTTGCAAGTTGTCTAAGTTTTTATAAAGCTTTATAATTGTTTGAAATGCAGCACAAAACACAACAACAACAAGAGTACTTCATTTTGCTCTGTAATCATCATGTTTTGCCATGTGAATTTTAGCTGAACTGCAAAATCAATCAAATTTTAATGAAAGTTTTAGATTTTAAGGAGATAGAAGAATGTATGTACCAATGCTGTTTGTTTTGTTTTTGTTTTTTTTTTCAAATTGCTTGGCTTCGTGTCTATGAAACCAAAGACGACAAAATTTGTGTTACTTTGTGCATACATACATGCTTGTGTAGTGATACAGGAAAGATTATCATTTGCACATTCAAATCTAGATTTGAAACACTTAAGTAACTCACTGATCTGCAAATTACAATTTTGAATAAATTCTAATAACCTCATTTGATCATACACTACCAGATTGCAATGTATGTTGATAATTGTGTAGATGTGGGGTACAAAGTAAGTATGGGTTGATGAAGGTGTCTCAGAGCACATCTGTCTCTTCAAACACAAAATAGAAAAGAAAATTGAATTCCCTATTTGTTTGTGTAATTTGTGTTTTTAGCACTCCAACCACAGAATCAGTATTGATATTGTGGTTTATAGCAAATGTAAACTATAGTCTTCATTTTACAGGATTTTCAGAAATCATGTTCATGACCTTGATAAGTCATGACATATTCTGAGGGTGAGCAGTTGAAATATTAACAATCATATCAAAATAAAAAGTATTCTCATAAGGTTTTTCCTTTGCTATCAACTCTAGTACTGACAAAGTTACCTGCTCACACCTTAAGTGATTTTTCTTTTCAGTAAGACCTATAATGTTGTCATTGATGCGCGCCATAAGCACAATTGTTTTGATTTCGCTTTTGAGGCTGTACAACCTGTGGTACATGCTGAACAGTGTACTGCACCTAAAATGACACTCAGAGAATCCCATTCTTGGACAAAGTCATTTTGTAGAGAGGTAAAGTTGAAAATGATAACTGAATTAAGAAAATGTCCAATATCAAAATGTTAACGGGGAATGTTAATTTAAGACCAGCTGCACAGCCTGTAATGAAAATAAGAAAATACAAGTATAAATGAATATTCTTTATTTTCCTTTCTTAATCATAGAATGACTCAATAATGCTGTTCTTACACTCTCCCTGAGGTCAACTGAGTAGGAGAGGCAGATATATAGACATATCCTTCAGAGTAGGTGCAAAGATAACCATTAACCAAACAAATGTAAGGACATATAGCATCCATGTCAAAAGGCGGTTTTCCCATTCACTTTGCATGTAATGTCCCATACGTAAGGCATTTGTCCCATACGTAAGCAGACTTTAATTAGTTATAAGATGAAGGACTAATTAAATTTCCTCATTTAGTTTTGCTAATCTGGAGTTGAAATGAATAAATTAGAACTTCCTAAAGTATGATTGGTCAATGTTACAAATCTTCAGAAAAAACTTAAAAAAACATACTCAAATCCTTACGTATGGGACACTATGTTCTGGGAAAGTGCATAATTTGCATAATTAATGTGCTGACCTTGTCTTACCAATTGCAGATTATACTAACTCATACAGGGGTCATGTCCATAAAGGAACTAGGTCAAGGACAAATTCAACTGATTTTAGATGAATATTTATAATTTGTCCCATACGTAAGGTTTGTTTTTGATTTATGCAAATCAAGGCCATATTTCTTGCATAAATTTGCATAATTCAATATTTTCTTTGCTGGAAATATATGATTTAACTCTTTGGCTACAACATGATATCAAGAACTTTTTGATAAAATCAAGATGAATTTTGAGCATCTGAGGGGACATTATCTTGGACTTGCCCTATTCCATTTTAATTTCACTCGACGAAACACAGTCCATTGTCAATGAAATGTACACAGAAATTGTATAAAAAATCTCATGTCAAGAAGACAATAGACAAAGATGAATAAACTTTTTTCTATTAAACACACACACACACACACACACACACACACACACACAACTTCTGTCCCCGTCCAAAATCTATGGAGAGTGTATTCAACCTCTTTGATCATTGGAATAGAAGCTCATCTGTCATTCTGCTGATGCGTGAACAGCCGAGATCTTCAGAGGTACATTGTAAACACAGACCATGTAGTTTGTATTGAGATCAAAAGTTTAATGCCATTTTCAATTCAATCTGCTTTGATCATTTTAGCTTTCACAGAAATTACTGTATGATTTCCTTGATAACAATTAGCAGGTGAATGAATTATTCCACAGAGAGAGAGAGAGACACAAACACAGGCAAAGAGACAACCTTCAAGTGGTTCTTGATCTCTGCCACCAGTCCTACAATTGTAGCCTTAAAAAGGGGAAGCTAAATAAAACCTGGACCATGTACAAACGGACTGAAGCATAGTCTATACTGGGATAGTTAAGAAAGCAAGCGAACCCTGAGTAAACAGCAGACAAAGAGGCGTGTTTTCGCTTTAGCGTCCAGTCGCCATGACACTGCATGCACCTCCACTTGGCGTATATGTATAAAGCTCTCTCGGTGCGCACGAGGTTTTTCCGCACGGCAAGGTTGAGTAACTACAAACTCTCAACAACAATTAGTCTGTGATGCCTTAAAGTGCCTTGTTCTATACTGGGGAAATAACAGGCATTTCCATCAGTTGAAAGGCTACTGTGCAAACACACAGCAGGACAAACAGACAGTTAGATTCAAATTGTCTCCCCTCTCGGGATTGCAAATCCTGGCCCAATTGAATAGTTAAAAGGTTTTGATGATTTCAATAGTTGACGGTAAACCTGATGACACAGTAATCAATGCCATTCAGCATTAACCGACAATCTATCTTTATCTTCTATCAAATGAATTGGTGTATTTTTCTCTTCTAAGTAAACAAAGACAAGAGCTTAGAAGTTCTTCATTTCTACACACACGTACGACACTTGACTGATATACAGTGGAATGTTTTAGTGAGGTCATACAGTAACTGGACTTTGATTCCAGAAGAAAAGGATACTCTGATTCTTGCATTCATGCATGATTCACTACCCTTTTCTATTCCCTTTGATTCAACTAAAAACATATTTTTATTGACCATTGCAGTACACTTCTTGTAACAGCTAAACTGCAATATATAATGTGACTACACTGTGCACAGTGGATATTTATTTTCCCCTTTTGTACCATGTATGACAATCAAATTATACCAACATGGGACTGAGGCATGATGGTATGTATTCTCAGTCATTTCACAGGAAACTTAAGATACAATCATACTTGCAGTGCCCAGCTGTAATTGTCTTGGTACAGTGTATGTCATATAAATTATGTTTCACACAAATATCTGGGAATTGGTAAGTTTTTGCTCAGGAATGTACAATGTAAATTCTACATATTATGAAATAAACACTTGGATTTTATCATCTCATATTATGAAAGATGATTTTAGCCATGGTCTGAAATTGCACAGTTTTTTTTTTTGGGGGGGGGGACAAATCGTATCTTCAGTCCAACAAACAGAATAAAAGAAGTTTAAATTCTAAAACTGAACTTAAAAGGAGAGTGTTTGTATGGAAACTTTACGCTTCATACATACAAACCATATACAATGTATAAAAATGATGATTCTGATTCTCATATTTACATATCATTCTAATTTCAAGATAAGTGACAATGTCTTTACAAGTTTTAGAAATCTTCCACTGACCAGCACACAAATCAAATACTAAATTTCAGTTTCTTTTTAAAATGGAAATAAAATCAATAAACTACAATTTCTTGTAACATTCAAATTGTAAAATTATTGTGGAGTTGTTCCAATCAAACTTTTAACAGTCAGGAATTTTTAAAGGAGGAGAAGAAGGAGATGGGGAGGAGGAGGAAGAGGAGGAAGAAAAGAGAAGAGGAAGAAGAGGAGGAAGAAGAGGAGGAGGAGAGAGGAAGAGGAAAAGAAGGAGGGATGAGGGGGAGAGAAAAAGAGGGAAGAGGGAAGAGCATGACTGTAAGAAGAGGAGGAGGAGGAGGAGAGAAGAGGATGAGATGAAGGAAAGAGAAGAAGAGTAAGAGGAATATATATGAAGGAAAGAAGAAGAAGAGGAGGAGGATGAGACAGGAGGAGGAGAGGAGGAAGAGATGGAAGAGAGAGAAGAGGGAGGAAGATGAGGGGAAGAGGAAGGAGAACAGGAAGAGAGAGAAGGGGGAAGGGAAGAGAGAGGAGGGGAAGAAGAGAGGAGAGAGAGAATAAGAGGGGGAGGAAGAAGAGGAAAAGGGGAGAGGAGGAGGAGGGGGAAAAGGAGAGAGCAGAGAGAATAGAGAGGGGGAGGGGGGAGAGGAGAAGGAGGAGGAGAGAGGAAGAGGAAGACAAAGAAGAGAGGAGGAGGAGCTCAGGAGAAGAGGAGGAGGATGAAGAGGAGAGGAACAGTACAGAGAAGGAAGGAACAGCAAAGAGGAGAGAGGAAGATGAGGATGAAGAGGAAGAGAAGGAGGAGGAGAAAAGAGAGAGAGGAGAAGGAGGAGGAGAAAAGAGAGAGAGGAGAGGGAGGGAGGGAGGACAAGGGGAAGAGGGAGAGGAGGATGATGATGAAGAGAGGAGTAGGAGGAAAGAGGCAGACAAAGAAGAGGAGAGGGGAAGAGGAAGAAGGCAAGGAAGAAGAGGAGGCAGAGGAAGAGTAGGAAGAAGAGGAGGAGGTGGAAGGGAGAAACAAAGTTCTTGATGAGAAGGTAGAGCAAGAGGAGGAGGAGGTGATACGGTGGGATGAAGATGGAAGATATGACGCCAAGGAGGAGATTTATTGAGAAACTTACTAGTATCCAGGGGGGCATTCGACGCAGGCTGTGGCATTGCTGTCCCAGTACTGACCCGCAGTACAGCTGGATACACAGTCAGTTCCGCAGTCACAAACTCCTGTCAATTGGAATGAACAGTCAATGTCAATGCAAAACAAACTGAGCTACAACTGTAAACGGCTCATCCCAAGTACCAGAGAGATGGAAAACACTGATCCAAAGTGCATACGAGTATACGATGGACGCGGATCACTTGCGCGATATCTGACTTCCCACAGAAAATTGATGGCAAAATGGACTACAACTTCCACCAGTTTGTGAGTTAAGAAATACAACTGTACTGTGTCTACTCACTGCTCAGATACATGATACATTGTACTATACATGTCTGAAACAGGCTGTGTACAACACAAAATTTTCTTGCATTAATATATAAAGTTGGGTTTTCATTTTCTTGTGCATGACAGTTTCTTACAGAATGAATACTTTGATGTATTACATGTATGGGGAATATTAGGGAATTGTACCCATACACAAGGTTTGCACAACAGGATTGTAAATTCCGGGGTTCCCCACGCTGATCTCACAACAGTTTTAATGACTTGTGAAAGAGGCAATCACATTCATACAAACTGTACTTCGATGTGTCAGGATTTTAGATGGCCTGACAATTTCATTGTAATTTTTAATAAGAGAAAGAAAGATCTCATCAATGGCACAGGGGCTTACACTTTAAAGGGACTGTACAGTACTGGTTGAGGTGGGGATTCATGTTTTGAACATTCCTAAGTGAGATAATGAAAAGCCTCTTATGAAATATGAAAGAGCATGTAATTTTAAGGATTTAACGTTTATTTGATGAAAATTGGTGTTCAAATGGCTGAGATATCCAAAAAAGTGCTAATAATAAAAGGCGACATGCCACAACTTTATTAGGATCTCTTTGTTTCACCTTGTTTTTGGATATCTCAGCCATTTCAAAACCGATTTTCATCGAATAAACTTTTGATACCCCTTAGAACTGCATGCTCTTAGACATCTCATAGAGTGGTTTCTGAATATCTCACAAAATGTTAGAAGCTAAATCCTCACCTCGACCAGAACTGTACACACTCTTTAAGTCCTTGAAACCCAGGGCACAGTAAACACATACAGTAGGCACCACAAGATTTCTTAACTCTATCTGGCTTAATCATCAACATCTAAACATTAGCATACAACTTGTAGATACAAAGTGTATACTTGATATGCATTGCCGGAACCTTCCTCATTATACAAACTGTGATTGCACCACTGTGAATGTCGATCCATTAACTACTCGAGGTGATTTTATACAGTACGGAAACCCAGACCAAAGGGCAATGTTCTGATGATTAATATTTGAAGAACCTTTGACATTTCTCTCGAACAGGATGCTTTTTGCTTGCAATTTGACAATCAATGTAACTTTTAAATTAGACCTAACTTGTATTTAATGTTAGCATAAATTTAATTTCCAAAGTTTCCCCGTGTATACAAAGCTTTATGTAATTACAGTTGAACATCATTATGCCCAGATTAGCTGTGTTGCACTGCTACAATGAATGTATTTTGCCACAGCTCAAGAACCTACATGTACACATGTATCTATAACAATCACAGTGGTCAGTAATTTTAGACGCCTACTGTGGGTGTTACTGTGAGTGGTAGTGTTAGTATGCATCTTCACCAGCGTTTAGTGTTGTTGTAGGGTGTGTGAAATTGTGAGACTTTTTATTAATACACAGCATGATTCCTTCTTGACCGAAAGATCGGTCTGTATCTGTCCGTCGGCGAATGTTCCGCGGAGACTGCGTCTGGCTTCACGGATCCCCTCCGTATACAGACCGAAGTCAATGATTGCGGCTCCTGTGTGGAGCAGTCGCGCACAGATCAAACGTTACGATAAACCAAATTTCAGACAGCTTTTTTACATTCAAACAATTTGACATGACATGACACATTATGCAGCAATATTTGGGATAAATTTCTCAATTGTGCAATCGAAATACTCACATAAACTCGGTTATAACGTAGAAATTTTATCGATATCGCAACATCGCCGTTCGCAAGCTGTAAGTCGCCATTTTGAATCTGTAAGCCAATCACATGCGAGGTACGTGTTTTAGTAACACAAACACGTAGAAACTACCTCGCATGTGATTGGCTAATAGATTCATAGTGTATGTTTCTGGAGTTTGAACGTGACGACGCGACAGGCTGTGTTTTACGTTGAAAATTCTTCTAAAATGTTGGATTATTCATTAATCTGGTGAGTGTAATGTATTCTTAAAAGGCTAATTTCACTATACAAGCTTAAATTTGCCGACCTAGGGCCGTGAATTAGACGCAATCGAGAAGGGTGAGGTACCTCACCCAATTTTCCATAGAGACAGTGGTTAAGAACATCCACACAGCAATGGGTACTGCAAGCTTCCGTCTGTCTACGGAGGACAGCGTTAATGGCAAAATATAAAAAAGAGTCCTCCGGACAGACGGATCTTTCTGTCTAGATTCCTTCATGAAAAATAATACATCAATCTGCAATAGTCATAGATGGATTGATAACATACAACAGTGGTTTATATAGCGTCTAGTAAACTGTTAAGCAGAACCTTACCTGCAACACTTTGGGTGTTAAAAACCACACAAAGAATCACGATGGCAAAGATTTTCCAGAGCAGGGGTAAATTCCAATGCATGATCCACGGGCGCGCTGCCCCGTCACCCCAGGGCAGTGTGTTCACCCGCGCGGTCCCCATCATCGCGTGGGTAGCTTCGTCGCCGTGCAAATTCTTCGTAATCACTTCGACTTTCTCTTCTGACACTTTGATGAAAGAAATATGTATCTTATCGTTGAATAAATTGCAATGTCACCCTCATTATTTCCTTCGTCAAATGCTCTCCATGTTGTTTGGTAAGATCATCGACCAGCGATGCACATTTTTTTTCTCCGTTCTCGGAGGGTTTTGCGTAAACTTGGTCAAACTTCCTCGATCTCGCGTATACGTGTTACAGGTGCCTGTTAAAAATCAGTGGGCTAGGCAGTACTGGTATAACGTCATGGTTGTCTTGGATCCATGTACACTATCTATGGACCGATTCCGGATTTGGGGGGACTCGCGCTCGCGCGATCGTCGTACAATGTATTGTATGCATAGCAATATTCAATGGCCTGTACAATGGAAAGGGTGCCGTTTGTATTATGAGATGGTGGAGGGGGAACGCTCGAGTGGTTCTATGCACCGTGGAGTCTTGCGTAAAATTGGTAGGGAATCATGACGTAAGTTCGAGTGTCCCATGTCCATTATTAGTATACAACTGTACTTCGGAATGGTCTTTTGCAAGTTCTTGGTTGACCAGTCTTTGATGCACAACTGATCCTTCCACTCCAGAGAAAAAAAAAAAAAAAAGGAGTTATGATTCGCACTTCAAGACTCAGTCAAGAGTGCATATTGATTAACATTTTTGATAACGCGAGAAATTTGTCATTGGTTACCTATATGTGCATGGGTTTGTATGAAATACCTTTGACTTTAGTAGTCATGTTCATGTTCATATGAACATACAGTGTGTATGAACATATGAACATAATATGTTCATTATTATGAACATACAGTGTATATGAACAAAAAGTTCATATGAACATATTCATATTCATGTTCATATGAACATACAGTGTGTATGAACATATGAACATAAGTTCATATGAACATGTTCAATGAACTATATGAACATATTATAGTGCTCCACGTCAGCACAGCAAAGCTGGAATTCAAAGCACATCATGTCGATAGTCTTTCTCGTTTCCACTTCTTCCATTTTTGAAGCAACACGGATGAATGACTTCACAAGAACATTGTTAGTATCTCAGAGTTCTAAGAAGAGGTCAACGATACGAGGTTTGCCTCACAGGACCTATTTAGAGTCAATTTGAAAACAAAGTATGAATTTCAATTTTCATTATAGGCCTATCTAACAAAATGAGACCATGTGTCATCATCCTATAGTTTCATGTGTTTAATAATCTAACTGAAAGAGACACAGACGGACAGACAGACAGACCCCGAAACAGACAGAAAAGAACAGTCAGAGTTCGTAAATCAAAATGCATCACTGGTTTGATGGGAAAGAAATCTATTTCCTCCTTATATGACACTTGAAGAAAAAAAGAATGAAATTGAACATTTAATTTCTTTTCTCACTTATTATAAATAGATACGACTACTTTAATGGAAATCATAAATGAGAAAAAAATAGTGCGCTTCATATCATAATAGCTGAGTAATGGAAACGTATAAAAAAAAGGAAAGCAATGCAATTTCTGCTTTTTAGCTCCCCCTCCACTTTCAGCATGTTTAACACTAATGCAGTAAATAGCATATAACTATTTCTTCTTTATTTTATCGTGTTTATATAGTATTTCGATGTATGTAAGTTTAGGCCTATATTTTTCTACATTATATGTTTAGTGCATTGACACTCTATGTTGAAAATGAAAATGAAAATAAATGAAATGGGGTAAGATGAACATTATGGTAATGAAGTAGTGATAACGCAGATGGCTAGAGGGAGATACACGTAGCCCATAATGGGAAATGCCCGCGGGAATCCCCACAGAGGTCACACCACGACACGTCTTCAGTCAAACAGAAAGAGTCGTTCGAAACATGAGGTGTGAATGCACTTTGTTGGCCGTATTTCATGAGATCGACGAGTCATCCCAGGTCTAATATCATTGATGAGTCCAGAAGGATATGGCGAGCTTTCAATTCAACTAAATTTGATGACTTTTCCTAACATTTTATTGCAAACATTTTGATATACATGAATAGCAATGTCCGATATATCGCTCGGTGCCATGGCAACCACAAACACACAACCCGATCAGTCCCATTGACACTGTCTTGTAGCGTGTTTTTTTTTTCAGTTAATAATTATGATATACTGGAATAAATGCATTTTTTGGCTATACGTTGGTGAAGGGCCAAAATATTCTGATTGTGAATGGCCCCGAAATTATCTTCTTATTATATTTTCTCTTTTTTTTTTTTATGTGGTAAAAGGTATTGAAAACACCACAAAACACACAAAAAGTCGCCAGACATCATGGATTTTTAGTAAAGGGCAGATTCTGAAAGAGCAGACTCTATATAAGCTTTAAAATGATGTATAACTCAATTCAATTGGATTCTCCTAACCTATATGAATATTGGAAAGAAAGCACACACTCAGGAAAAGTGTGAATTGAGAAAAGAGGCTCTCAAGTACAGTGTGTATAATTCAAGCACTTAATCTTTACCAAGCTGTGCTGCCTGTGCGATGAATGGGACAAAAACAGGAAGTAAACCACCGGAGTAACAACAATGAAGGGATTATCAAATTGAACTGAAATTGAGCATGCCTTATTAACACACTCTGCCCATAATTAATGTTAACTTTCAAAGCAGTAGGGTCATCCTTTCAAAAGTTATTAGAGTTGAAAGTGAAGAGTGTGCACAAGGTTTCTCAGAAATGAAAATTGGACTCTAACGACACATCTAATCACAGTATTCTACCAAAAATGTTCGACATAAACTGATAAAAAACACACTTTCCTAAAAGTTTTATGATCCCAAATTCTAACATAATGTAGAAGAAGACTTGTTCTTTCAGAAAATATGAAAAAGTCAAGATCGGCTAGGTTGACCCATTTCACCTATTTTCAGTCCTCATTCAAAATCAGTGTGTGCGACTTTTTGTTCGTTTTGTGATGCACGGTCACATATAAAGGTAATACATTGTTGGCCGAGAACGGAAGGGTCCTATCAGAGTTCTAAGATTTGAGCTTATAGAAACGGAACAATCAATTTTCATGAAATAAAATGTCTATTCAGTCAAAACTGGATAGATTTTTAAGCATTGTTCCAAATATTTGGTGAAATGTCACCCTTGTGGTTGGGATTCTTAACATATTTCTGAAAATGAAAGTGATTAAAAATTGACTTCATATTGTACCAAGAGGAGATCGAGCTCTGCATTTTCATACCAATAACTAAGTACCCCCAAATATTGCGATAAAGTCCTTCTCGTTCTCAGGGAAGATGTGATATAATATAAATCATTGAAAAACAGTAGTTTCCGAAGATTGCCCATTTATTTTGTATTATTTTTTATTTTTATGTCTCACAAGTTTTACCTTCATGATCATTTTCTATCATAATCTACAAACTCAAGATTTTCAATATGAAAATATGACATGTGATACCTGTATTAGGGCGTACCTGTATGTACTTATCCCATGGTAATGAACAGCACCCCCATGTGGTGACCTTGAACAATTTTAAATTTTAAATTGTTCTTCTTTTTTGGCAAATATGAAAGTGATTGTTCTAATGATAAAGACAGTAATGGGAAAACATGACTTCAGCATATTTTCAATGTATTTCTTTATATTGTGGTGAATAGCGCCCCAATGGGTGACCTTGAAGAATTTCAAAGGTGGGTGCCGTATGGTGTAGAGTTGTTCATACCCAATACCGAAGTGTCAACGATGACTCAAAGTAATACAACAAAAATTATGAAGAAAAACATCGTCTTGGCATATTTTTATGTTTCTTTAAACTTGTATAGTGGTGAATATAGTGCTCTATGGGTGACCTTGAGAGGTGGGGATTCAGGTTTATAACATTCCTACTCATTTATGCGTGAGATAATGAGAAACCTCTCATGAAATATGAAAGAGCATGTAATTTTAAGAAGTATTCAACGTTATTTGATGAAAATTGGTTTTCAAATGGCTGAGATATCCCCAAAAGTGATAATAATAAAACGCGACAGGCCACACATTTTATAAGGATCTCTTTGTTTCACCTTGTTTTTGGATATCTCAGCCATGTCAAAACCAATTTTCATCAAATAAACTTTTGATTCCCTTGAATTGCATGCTCATTCTCACAGAGTGGTTTCTGAATATCTCGCAAAACGTTAAAAGCTAACAGAACTGTACACACCCTTTAAAGGGAAGATAAACCCCAAGAGCAATGTGGATTGAGTGAAAGCAGCAACATTAGTAGAACACATCAGTGAAAGTTTGAAGAAAATCGGACAATCGATGCAAAAGTTATGAATTTTTAAAGTTTTGGTGTTGGAACCGCTGGACGAGGAGACTACTAGATGTTATGACGTATGAGTGGACAACAATACCAAGAAAATATAAAGAAAATTCTACAAAAATCCATTTTTCATGAAAATTACAAATTCCATTAACTTGATATTGACATATGTTAGGGGTAGCAATTATTCCCCCTGCTTTCTGAAAGAGGTTGGTCCATTGCTCTTTCATAATTCTAGAAAAGTGAATTTTTGTTGAATTTCCTTTATATTTTCTTTGTATTGTTGTCCACTCATACGTCATATCCTCTAGTAGTCTCCTCATCCAGCGGTTTCAATACCAAAACTTTAAAAATTCATAACTTTTGCATCGATTGTCCGATTTTCCTCAAACTTTCACTGATGTGTTCTACTAATGTTGCTGCTTTCACTCAATCCACATTGCTTTTTGGGTTTACCTTCCCTTTAAATTCGCGATCCGACTGTGATTCGCGAAATTCGCGAAAATTAAACCCTCGCGAAAATAACGGCATATACAGACTACATCAAATGGTAAAGAAAATACAGGGGAAACTGCTGCAATGACTTGGAGAATCGACCTCTTCTAACATACTCTGCGGGAAATATGGATTGAAATGAGAGATTTATTATAGTTCGTCATAAGGTTCAAATAACGTTTCTAGTGTGATATATACATTCATTCATTTTTTTCCTCCTATACTTTAAATGACCATGGCATATTCAATATCTCGAAATATGTATATTTTTTTATTCAACATAGAACTTCATGAGTGAAGACAAAACGTATTTGGGATATAATAAGCTGGCCTAAAAATGATATTCAGTTTAGACGTAATTGGCTTAGCGACGCAAGTAAGCAGGAAAGAATAAGAGAAAGAAAGAATGAGATAGATAGATAGACAGACAGACAGACAGACAGACACAGAAACACACACACACACACACACACACACACATAAAAATAGGACACGTATAGCCTGTTATATAGGTCAATGAAACAAAGAAGGCAGATAAAGACATTTGAAAAACAGGTTAGAGATAATAGTTATATAAATTAAGTTCTCTGGTTTACCCTTTAGCGGGTGTATTATTTGAGATTGCGCACGATTTAAAGGGCCCATTATATAAGCGTCATTATAGCATTGATCATTTTTATTACAGTATCTTAATTCGTGCTCATTACAACTATGGTTTCCTTTCTCGCCTCCGTTTCGAGGGCACGTTTTGACATTCTTGATTATTCCTCCTTTAATCTGATATTCTCATTCCCTCACTCCCCCCCCCCCCCCGCTCTGTCTTTATCGTCGTATGTTTTCTGTCGATTTTTCGCTCAATGTATGCTTTCCAATGTGCATCAGAAGCGACCCGCTGATTGAACGAGTTTACAACCTTGTGTTGTCTGTATAATCAAACGGACAATAGAGGGCAGCAACACCAATTCGGTTACCATTACTCGCGGGATGAGGAATACTAGTACATGTATTTTTTATGCAGGCTGCAATAAAATAAACCACAGATTGGGCATTTCATGCCCAGTGCTTAAACCCGTTGTATTTTATCCTATGATTTGCAAAGTCAGTTATTTTATTTTATTTTACATTTTACTCAAATGACAGTTGAGATTTTTCTTGTTGAATCGCATCACCCAATAATCTTTTTATCATTCTGTGAATAACCCAATTATTCATAACAGTCTTTCAAGAAAAGAAGGAGAAGAAGAAAGAAGCAGCGCAAGAGGAAGAAGAGTAATTGAAATGAAATAAAAATGTAATTTCTTAAGATTAGGAACTTATTCTGCTCTCCTGTACAAAAATGAGAATGGTGTTAATGGCTCACAATACTCGGTGATATGAGCCATGATTGTATATCAGATATGTTAATTTCATCACGGAACAATCATAAGCTAATTATCGTGAATGACACTGCATCGGTTGAACTTTATTGTGAACTCCGTGTGTGGGCGATTGTAATTATCAGTTTTCTGAAGACCTTGAAATTGTTAATCAATAATAATCATTGTGATTATGTCTGTATGTGAGCCTGTGGGTGTAACTGTGATATTGTGTAGGATCTATGTGAATGTGTGCGTGTGTGTGCGTGCGTGCGTGAGTGTGTGTGTGTGTGTGTGTGTGTTCGTGTTTGTGTGTGTGTGTGTACGTGCGTGTGTGTGTGTGAAGTAGAGCGCGCTATAGATAGGCGATTATTTTCGGTTGACTGTTTATTTGGCAGCTTATATTGGCAGTGCTTGGCACTGTATTGGGAGCACTGGAAAGGTGTACTGTTCAACATTATTATTGTCTGCATAGAATTAGTATCGTCTGCATTATTATCGTCTGCATTCTTACCGGTATAATAAATGTACCCAATTCTTCGCAATATCAATCCAGGCTGGGTGCGTCTTATCATTACTCTTAGATCATGGAATCAAGTTTGCTTGTGTCCACGATGGCGCGTGATTTACTTTCATTTTTTTCTTCTTTTTCCCCCTTTTTGCTTTTAGTTTTCTTTCCTTCTAATTTGATTTTATGTCAGTTGACATTGATTTCTTTGATTTGGTTTCATGAATCTTTTCGTAGTTTCATTAAATCATTATTCGTTCTCTTATGTATTTCTGAGGGCCCATATCGTACAAGCTTTGCTTTATAGTGGGGCCCTCCGTTTCCATTATCCTTGTACCATTGTGTACTATGCATAGTTTATGTATATACCTTAGAAATGCAAATATGTTGTAACTCATGATCACATGTATTTTGTTAATTTACGTTTTAGAAATTGTTACACATATGTTCTGTTAATGCATTGTGTATACTTTTCCCCGTTTATTGAATGAAAACAGAAATAAATTGAATTGAATTGAATTGAATTGAATTGAATTGAATTGAATTGAATTGAATTGAATTGAATTGAATTGAATTGCATTGCATTGCACTGAAAAAAAAAAAACACAACTTGACACAGAATATACAGTATTGCGTGTAGATCGAAATTGCATTTCACCCATTCACTGCCATTAGGACCCATTGTTGCAGCGGGTAATGTTCGTTATTTCGAAGGTTCCTTATTTCGAAGGTTCGTTACACACCGTTCGTTAACGAAAAAAAAAACAATAAAAAATAAAGGGTTCGTCAATCCGAACATTACGAACGAAGGTTCGTTACACAGAAAATGAAATAAGGTTCGTTATTCCGGAGGTTCGTTATTCCGAAAATTACAGAAGGTTCGTAAATCCGAAGATGAAAAAGAAGGTGCGTACTACCGAATTTTCGGAATTACTCGTGAACCCGATTTCGTTTCCGGATTGACAAACCTTCGGAATAACAGCTTAAAACCGTTGGAGCAGCTATTCCAGTCATTCATAAACTCGTCCATTCGAATCGTTGTCATTATAGGAGGGAAGGAACGTCGAGGGTTCAATCAGTAGTATTAATGAAATTTTAATGAAACAACTACTGTACCATTCTGTTGGTAAAATGGCACTATACTAGAAAAATGTGGTTATTTTTTTTAAGTATTAAAGAAGTATTTAAGAACGAAACATCGCAAAATTCAACACCGAGTTCCGATATCCCCCTCCCTTTCCAATTTGAGACGAATGAGGGCGCACTCCCTCAAAAGAAACATTCGTTTACATTAGGAATACTGTGATGGTGAGATTAGTTGTAATAATGGTGGACATTTACACGTTTATATTGCATAGCTACTACTGAATGCGCATTACAAAATAGTAAAGTCGTGACATGTATAATCCTAAGTAGTATTGTTTTTGAAGATTAGTTTTTATCTTGAATTTAAACCTGTTAAGGTCCAACGGACTTTTTTTTTTCCGGGTGGCGGGGGGAGGGGGCTGCAGAAAGCGAGGTGTCAAGGTCAATGATCAGTATCTCCAAAGATGAGGAATGCTTCACATAATTATATATACATATTGCCTACACACAAACATTTACTGTATTATTTCCTATAACGTTTTGCAACAGAAAATCCTGACCTCCCAGTCAAACACATTTTTAGTTGTAATAACTAAGTTAATAGAGTTATAAGGTGACGTTAAGTTGCAAAATGATGAAAAACACTTTATTTTAATTTTTATGTACAAACCAACCGAAAAAAAGTTGAGAGGTGACTTACAGACCTGATCCTAAGTCATAAAAATACATTTTAACCTTCTATAGCGTTCGTAATTTGTAAACGTAAGTACCGTGTATATTGTCCCTGAGTTTACTATGATTTACCCAGGGTATAGTCTTCTAAAAATTATATTCCAGAGGACCCTGCCGTTATGATTAGACCCCTATATAATGGTATCCCATAAAAAAAGCATTGTCAGGTTCCCATTTCTGCACATGGGGCGAGTGAAAAATAACCTTATAGGTATATCAATATGTTGTCTAAAGACGCTGGCACTTAACAGGACTCGAACATGAGGATGATGATGATGATGATGATGATGATGAGGAGGAGGAGGAGGAGGAGGAGGAGGAGGAGGAAGAGGATGAAGATTATGATGGTATACACTGCAAAAAGTCCGGTGTTAGATATGAAACACCGAGCTGGTGTTAAATTTCCGGTGCTCATTCATGGTGTTAGATTAACACCTCCGGGTGTCATTTCAAAATTTAAAATTGTTTTTTTTTAACAGTTTCTTAATTACTGCACTTCTTGTTAATTTTGAACTTCAACAAGATGATAAAGAATTTTCCGATGTAGTACTTAATTTTTGAAAAAAATGTGGAAACACATTTACACCACAGTAACGCCAGTTGGTGTGGTCCCCTATTAAAGTTGGACGGGTGTTATACCATTGAAATTAACACCACCAATATCAAATCAACACCATGCGGTGTCATTGTGTCAAAAATATCACCAGCCACAGTGTCATATTAACACCACGAAGTGCCAGGTGAACACTTTTTAACACCATCACAATACATTTTCTACACCTGTGGGTGTGGTCCTCTATTGAAGTTTGACCGGTGTTAGATTTAACACCCATGGTGTTAAATCTAACACCGATGTTTTTACAGTGTAGTGATGAATGATAGCAATGATGACAATGAAATAATAGCAACGATGACTTTGAAATTACATGAAGTATATGAAGAAGATTCAAACAAGGAAGATGACAAGAAAGAATCTCCCTTTTTTTCTGTTTTGCATGGCGAAGACTAAATCTGATAATTCAGAAAGGCTGAAGATACTAAGAGGGGCGAAATGATGAATGCATAAACAAAATCAAACAGATCAGAACTTTGCTTACTGGTAAGCCAAACACATACTATTGCAATCACCAACAAGGTTAAGAATCATAATTTAACTTCATAATACCAGTATACAGTTCCAACAGTTTGCTAATGATAATTCTGTGAAATATTATCATCTGTCTAAAATTAGAAATTATATATCCGTTGATTCTAAAATTCAACCATAATAATGCAGATGTGTGTAATTTTGTTGTTTTCAATTCGTGTGAATTCAAACTTGCTTTGCGTGCACATAAAGTATTGTATATAACACACGGTAAGTGTGGGCGGAAAGTACTAGTATATCACCACATTATGTGGCCAATTCATTAGAAACTATATATTATTCATCAATCCTCGCACGAAACTCGCACCAGTGCCACGAAGATGTAGATCCTGTTTTGACAGCGAATGCAACAATGATGATACACGTATCTGGAAATAATGCGTGCATCAGGGACAATCATGGGGTAACCCCTCCGGCAGAGAACAGGTTCAAAGGATCACAAGATCACAACGGAAGACTAGTCATTTTGTATTTACCAAGGAGTTAGTATTTACTTATCATTGTCCCTCATTCGGTATACGACCAAGCCGGAGATAATTCTTACGTGGGGTAATAACAACCATTGCCTCAGACCTCGTATTGATCCCAATTTGCATGACAAAAGCTCACCTCCCGGTATGCCTTTTGACAACAAGTTGTAGTCTTTTTCAGTGGAGCCCTCCTCTTCCGTGTAATCAGCGCATGTCGGTCGTCTGCTGGCATCTCACTCGGGTGTAAAAGGAACGGTGCAGTGGAGCGTCGCCATGAAACATGTGTAACTATTAAAAAGACTCATAAAGGCATTCGAACCCATATCATTGATTGTACATTTCTGGTCAGTGACAATGCGTGGTGTACACGCTTAACCTGTCGTTGCTTTTTCGTGTTAGCATCGGATACCTGAGCATTACAAGTTGTGATAAAAAACATTGCTGTTTTCCTGGTTTCAGCTGAACTGGATATTAGTGACGGAGATTGAGGAGAGAACATCGTGTAATGCGATGTTTATGACTTATGCTTCAGCGAGCCTGCGTGAATATCTGCAGAGATAAAGAGAAGATTGAAATTGACCGATTGGGATCGCACCCCGTTTGGATTGCTCTGTTTCTTGGGGGTATTGCCCCTATGACATTGTAAAAATAAAATAGGACAAGCATTATTATGCTCAAATTTGACTTCGTGCAATAATCGTCACAAGAGGACCTCACGAATCTATCAATTCAGCTTTGTCTAGCTTACAAGTCTTTGAGGAGTTGATCATCTGCGTAAAGGAAAAAAAAAATGTTCATCACCGTCAAATATGGAGGTGAGTATATCTATATTTACTGCTGAGACCAACCGTACATTGACAACAGCACGTAATATAAGACAACTGATTGAGTCATTAATGTCATGCATTCATGAGTAAAGTCTTATGTGTATCGATTAATGAGTGTGTCCAAGCGTCCAAAGTTCAATTTATTATCTCGTCAATTAATATTTGTTCTGCCGATGAACAAACTGCATGTATGCCGAGGTGTAATAATCACCCAATGATATCGTGAATGACTTGTCATAATTGGGTACTAGTACCGGTACTCGATTGTCGGTATGAATTCAGCGTATATATGCCTATACATATTGCAATTCGGCAGGAGTTCCATTATTATGTACTCCGCGAAAATTGAAAAAAAAAGGTGACATGAATAATTAATATGATTAAATTTAGATGGCTTAAGGGTTATTTCTTAGAGTTAAGGGTCAGAGTTTAGGGTTAAAGTTTAGGTTTGGGTTAGGGTTATTGTGTATAGGGTAACGTATTGTTGATCTCGAGTCGATGTCCTATAGGGTAAGTATAGACCCCAGAGTCCTACTACTATGTTGGTGGGGGTACAATCATATAACTCTTTCCTGCAATTCATAATGATGTGTATCATGACTAAAATTTATGCAAAGACCGACACAAAACTACAACAGTTGCAATCGTACCAAATGTAGGTTAAAGAGCACATTCCTGAAAAAAAAAAACAACGTGGAAAGCTGTGTGTTCTGCATTATGTTATAGGGTATTTTCATTATTATGCTTCACCGATAATGTTGAACATAGCTAATTATCTCAAGACCTATAATAGAACAGGGAGGGAATATCTGTCTTCAAAATGTCAATATACAATTAAGAAACTAACAGCTATAACATAATAAAGGAATGTAACTGTGGATTCAGATTTAAGGAGACATCAATCATGCTCATAATTATACTTTATTAAGGAGACACTTTAGGGAGAGGAGACAATTTTGTGCCTCCTTACCGTTTTCAAATATCCAATTCAATCGTATGCTTTAGTGCTGTGAGACATAACTTACCTATACATTGTCTCCCTAGAGCTAGCTGGATCCAATATATATATATATATATATACACGTATATAAGTAAAATTTACTATATTATATGTATACACATATGTGTGTGCATGTGTATGTGTGTGTGTTTGTATATATGTATTATATATACATATATTGGAATAATGTACTTTCAGTCTTAAAGAATTGTCATTCATCAGATTTCTTAAAAAACGGTCTAAAAATCCACTTACTTTATTTTCATCTTTTTGATTATCTACAGCTGTATGTTTTTGTTTTCCTGTACTTCCTATGCTTCTTATAACCTTCTCTTTCTTGATTCTACATTTGCGCATTTAGAGCTCTCCACAGAGTGGATTTGTCGCAATATTAATCATATCGACTATTACAATTATTTTTTATTATTGTTGATATCATTATTATTATTATTATTATTATTATTATTATTATTACTATTATTATTATTATTATTTTAGTCATCATCACTATCATTATCATTGCTATAACCCTACCATGTCGCTACATTATGAATGATGGATCCTGTCACGTAAATATGAAGAAGTAGAAGTCTACATGTGTATATATATATATATATATATATATATATATATATATATATTATATATGTAATACATATATATATTATATATAATAAGAGAGTGTGTGTTTGTTTATGTGTGTGAGGATGTGTGTGTGTATGTGTGTGTGTGCGCGTGCATGGACCTAACAGCTAGGTCCATGGTGCGTGTGATTTATAAACATAAAATGAGCCTGATGAAAGCGGATCGGTACATGCCAAGTGCGTTCAAACTCACCCAAACATGCTGAAACATTTTTCTTTTTCAGCTTTGATGCAATAACAAGCAGGTTTTGGGTTTGTTTCTTCAACTAGCGGAGGATGAAATCCATACACGTTATTCAGTTTCATCATCAATTACATCTGGAGCAAGATAATCGCAAGTGTCAATAGCGACCTACACGTCGATATTTGTTCCTTCGCGGTCTGATTAGCACATAGAAGTGATATAATCGAGTGGCGGATCCAGAGGGGCGCAACCGGCGCACGCCCCCCCCCCCCTTTATTTTTCGTTAAAAACAAAAGAAATAAAAAGAAAGAAATGAAATGAAACCCGGAAGTGGCACCAGAAATATTAGTTGCGCGCCACCCCCCTTTACAGAATTCCTGGATCCGCCCCTGTAATCTATAATGTATATAAAAAAAAATGAAACCTTCGCGCATAGGACAATGCTATTGTAATTCTCCACGCAACAAATTGCCCCGTAGTAAGACGAAGCATGTATGGGACAAGGTACGTCCGTGGGCGAAGAGATGACGTTTCGCGCGTTGGTTCTCTTGTATTGCTCCAGAATCAGGCAAAGTGCCTAGACTCCTGCAGCACAAAGCAGTTTCAAGATGCAGAAACCGTAGAAGCCCATTAGTCTGTGAGACAGAAAAAAAAAGGACAAACGGACTAAACATTGGCTGTGGAATTCTATAGCTGTTAAATGAAGCCAAAGAACGCCCAATTGAAGAATGTGGTTATCACAAAGGCTAAGAATCAAAGAGAGAAGTGGTAGAAGAGATTCCGGAACGCATATTAAGGAGAAACACTTTAGCAAATAAAAACATTGCGATAGGTAGAAAGATGAGTGTTTACCACTGCCATGGCGATGAAAGTAAATGGTGGATTACACAATAAAGCCATTACAGTGAAAAGGATACCTCTGCCACGGAAAACAACTAGGCCTATACAAAAAAAAAAAGTGAAAAGAATGAGTGCATAGAGCAGCAGCAAAAGTAGAAGGAGTAGTAAAAGAAGAAGAAGAAAACGTTTAAGAAGAAGATAAAGAAGTAGTAGAAGTTGTAGTAGAAGTTGTAGTAGTCGGGTAGTAGTCGGGTAGTAGTAGTAGTAGTAGTAGTAGTAGTAGTAGTAGTAGTAGTAGTAGTAATAGAATGAGAAGAAGTAAAAGTATATAAGTAGAAAAAGAAGTATAGTGTATAGAAGAAGATAAAAAGTCGACGTTTAGAAAGAGAAGAATTAGTAGTAACAGCAATAGTAGTAGTAGTAGTAGTAGTAGTAGTAGTAGTAGTAGTAGTAGTAGTAGTACTAGTAATGGTGGCAGTAATAGTAGTAGGAGTAGAAGTGGTTAAACTATACGAGAAAGAACGGAAGGAAAGAGTGAAGAATAAAACGAAAGATGTGATCGAAGAAAATAATAATATAGACTCAGAAAAGGGAAAGAAAAAATAAGAGACAAAGAAAAAACGTGGAGAAGTAAGAAAAATGAAATGATGGTATTGTCACAGACTGATGTTGAGGCAAGGGAGGAGGAGGAGAAGGACAACGCGAGGGTTAAAACTTGAAGGAGACGAAACATATTGAATCCTACAGCTGAATTCAAAGTGTGGAAACGCACACCACTGTTGTGTTGACCAGGCGAAGGGAGCTGTATGCTTCTCTTCAATTAGCCCAAATCGAGTATATACTATTTACCTTGAGCAAACAGGGTTGCGCCATTCACTGCCAATGACCAGTTGGTCCCTTGACAACCAAGTACGCCCCGAGATGTTTGTGGTTAAACTTTACGGACATCCTTCTAGGGTTGGGTAAAGACAGTGTGGCTGAGCCCAAGCTCGATGCAATATTTACTTTCATCATTAAATTGATCTTGGATGTTGTTTTAGTACCCGGCAGCCCACAATCATGTTATAGAGCTACAGAGGGAGATTTATACTCATTTCGGTTTAAGCGCCCACGTTGCCACTGAGACACACAAAACGTAGAAGCTTTTTATTTGTTCTGTATGAAAAGTTTAATTGCAGGATGGGTTAAATGCCATTCTTTAACATTTAAATGCAACTACATCATCAGACAGAGAGAAATAATTCCTTATCAGTGATACCTCACTTGTTATATATAACGACTAATATATACTTGAAGTTATGATTAAAAATATTCCACATTTTCCATGTTTTCTTATTATTTTTTTTTTTTTTAGCAGGTTTAAAAAGCAAATATCTCAAATGAACACGAATGGAATTAAGTCGTTTTGTGATCAAACTTTTCATGTCTATACCTTTGTATCTTTCCATCCATCCATCTATCCATCCATCCATCCATCTATCCATCCATCCATCCATCTATCTATCTATCTACCTATCTATCTATCTATCTATCTATCTATCTATCTATCTATCTATCTATCTATCTATCTATCTATCTATCTATATACATGATCTATAATCTATCTATATCTATCTTTTTCCTATCAATCTATACATTTATATACGTGTCTATAATATAATATCCAGAGAGGATCAAAAGGGTTAACATCATAATATTGAGGAACTCATCATTTTTCTTCATAGTGTGGTACATACAATTCATATGCTGATGATGTGTTGATATACGTCCTTTCTTATCTCGTCACCATGGTTACAGAAAAGGAGGAGGCACTCTTCAACCCGTACTGCAAGACTATGTTACTACTGGAGGACATCAAGAAACGATGCAAATGCAGTACTGATGGTAAGTCAATCTGTGCCACTTGCCATTTTTTTTTTTAATTTCAAACACCCACGTACATTCGTTGCCAGGTCAACTAAGCCCCCCCAAAAAGAGAGAAAATAATGACAAAAATAACTCTAATTACTAATTAATAAGTAACCATGGAAGAAGTCACTAAATATTCCGATAAGCTCTATGAGAGAAACCTTCCTGGTAATAATATATATTTTACTTATAGAGTGTTGATATACCTCCATTATTCTCACACAGACATGCACGCACACACACACGCGCACACACACGCACACACACACGCTATCTCTTTCTCTCTCTCTCTCTCTTTCTCTCTCTTTCCTTTCATTACAAGGTCTGTATGGATTGTTTGATTTAAGTTGCCCTCAGAAGATGAAAGTTTGTACTTGCGAGGAATTGTTAAAGAACGCTATGCTATGTATCTAACGATATAATGACCACTGATGAGTATGACTGGATGTCTTTGGATGTGAGTTAGGAATGGCATCAACAACATGGCGACTTTCGCTCGTACAGATAGCAGGTTCTCTGACTCGTTCAGCTAATCAGAAGAGCAATGTGTCATATTAAAGAACATGACTAAAACCATTTTAGCGCTTAGAAATATGATATTAAGCGCTTTATAAATGTTGTGTATTATTATTATTATTATTATTATTATTATTATTATTATTATTATTATTATTATTATTATTATTATTATTATTATTATTATTATTATTATTATTATTATTATTATTATTTCAGAGTCTGAACGTTACTACTCTCAAATTAGTTTATTGCCCTCTACAAAAACAAGTACAACGACTTTCCTGTTCTTCCAACTCTGCTGGAAAGAACAGTGTCCCGCAGTGTGACACACAATGTGAAACCTAGTGTAAACACATGGTGAACACACTGTAAGATCTTTTCACACTCTTAAATTCGAGCGGTTTTTTCTTTTTGAACAAATTGCAAATCATCAATTCACAATGTGAAACAGAACATTACTGTGATGTGAACTCTCTGTGAAAAACCACACCATATTGTGAGATCATTTCTCACACCGTTAAATTCGAGAGTTTAAAAAAAATTCTGCCTGAACCATTTTTTAGACGAGGGATGTAGAAATTTCCCAAAAGAGATTTAACTGGAAGACTCTTTGAAATTAGATACATACTTTCATAGTTCATTATATTTTAAAAAAAGCCATTGTGGAGTTGTCATTTCTACATCCCTCGTCTAAACATGTCTAATATTCCATAAATGGCACAGGCGGACATGGTACAAGGAAGAAAAAGATGTTGTGGGTTGATGTTGTTTTTTGTTTTGTTTTTTCTTGTAGAGGGCAATAAACTCTAACATGTGTATAAGGCCTATATTTTCAGACAGAGTTTTAATTGCTATTGCTTCCAACGAGAGTTACCTCAGGCCAAACCAGTGCAACCCCGGGGGTTGTTTTGACAATTCATTCCCGACGAATATCGATCTGGCCATTATGTCCGCCTGTCTCATACGACGCCGATCGTAAAACATGATTGTTATCGCGTAATATCGCTATCGATCGTCCGGACCTCATGTCTGCGATTCCATAAAGCACATTTCTGAAAGTATCTCCTAAGCATGAATCTCTAAGTCTTTACGAGATAGGTGCTAAGGCTCTTACCGAGCCGACAAGATCGATTTTACATGTAACACAATGTATTTTGTCCTTTCGACAAACAACATCGAGCATACAATAAGCTGTGCCACATTAATGGCCTCTTTCCAACATTTAACGGAAAATTGCAGGCCAGTTAAACGTTATCAAGTGTGATAATAATGAGTAAATTCTTGCGACCGCAATAGGGAAATTTTATCAAAATCGGGGGGGGGGGTGGAATTAGGGAAGTTGTGACATTGTGTGTTTCACAAATTTCTGCAAATTAGAAATCAGTTTGACTAATTTCTACAGTTGATATGAATATGCAAATGAGTTAGCTGATGATGTCATATCACCTCACACTATTTTCCACTGATCGTGTACCAAAGCCTTATCGACCAAATTCAGATTTTCTGCTATTTGGGTATAAATGTGATTCCTGGCTGACTACCCTCAAAATAATGATATATCAGGATGTGAGATTGGAGCACAACTGCGTCTGACCAAAAACTGACATTTATGCACTTGTTATGTACACTAGATACTGTATAATAGGGCAAATTTTGAGGGGGATGACATAATCAATTCACAATATGCGTATCCATGTTGACTGTTCAAGAACTGTTTCGTGAGAATTGGCGAAACTTCACAATTTTATAACTATCTTAATTTTTCATTCGATTTTGATCAAACTTTCACTGTTGTGCTATATAGTAAGATTTTGCTCTTTATTTAGACTAACTTTTATTTGTCCTGGATTTCGTCGTCAACATATCTTATTTTTTATTATTATTATTATTATTTTTTTTTTTTTTTACTCGGGTATGGACTGATCACGTAGTTGTTTTCTTTCTTATGATTACTTTTAGTGCAAGTGGACCTCTCAGACCAGGAAGGTAACGTGAAGCACCTGACCGACGCCCCTCTAAGATACGCCAACGAGCTCCTCAAAGAGAGAGAATCCTTCGTCCTCATCAGGGTAGAAAGTAAGATGCAGTTTCCATGGCAACCTATGCACCATGAAATTCTACACATTGCCCATCACTTCCGCTGCCTTTTTCATCATATTTTGTTGTATTTGGAACGACAAAAACAATCTCACTTTTATAGATGCAGGCAATAATAATCGATAATTCGCTGAACAAAATTGCTCCAGCAAAAATAATCTCAAAGTGATACTATATCTCTGCCGATCCGCGTGCTTCTGCATGTTTTCTAGAGAGATTTGCGTTCATTTTACGCCATAAGATATTACGTACGTTTCCATGACAACGACGAATGTTTTCATATCACATGTGACTGATTATAACAACTCACCTGAATCTAGGTGTCATCATGGTCATCTGCGAAGGCAATGAAATTTGAAAAGTTTGTACTTAGGTACAGTGAAAACCAATTGTAGCAAGGTCCAGGAGACCGTCGATATTACCTCGTTATAAGCGATTCGTCGTTATACATGTTTTGTACACATAAAAAAGAAACTACGTAAACATAAAGTCATTTATACAGTACGTCAGTTTATTTAAACCGTCAGAGAAAAATGCTCATACAGAAAGCTCAGGGGCATAATAATTTCTTTGTAAAAGTGAATGCAGGTAATGGCTAAGTTGATGCCAAACATAATTACATGTGTGTTGTGTGTGATAAAGATTTTAATAAGCACGATAAGTATCTTTTTTTCACTCAATTTCGATGTGTCTTTTTCCAATAACTGTTACAGAAGGGGAAGATGAGAACCAAAAGCCGCAGTACACACCGCTGCTGAATGACGACCAAGCCATTGACGCAGCCTTTCTGGGTAAGACCAGGGGGCCGTTTCATAAAGCTGTTCGTAAAGTTACGAATGACTTACGAGCGACTGGTGATCAGTTCCAATGTGCTACACTTATCAGAATTTCCATAATTCAGCACAAGAACTGATCACCAGTCGCTCGTAAGTCGTTCGTAACTTTACGAACAGCTTTACGAAACACCCCCCAGGACGCAGACAGTCAGACGTAGACACGCTTGAAATGTCATGAAAACATGATACATTGTAATGGCAAACTTATGACAGAGTAGGAAGATTTGCTTTCCTTAATTAAACAAATCCCAGTAACGTTATAGATGATGAAACTTTTTTCTAGCAAAAAGAAGAAGAAGAAAAAAAAATAAAAAAGAAACATGGTGACCGTGTTGATGGATACTGAGTGACATATAAGTTAGGTCCTATATTCTAATCAATATAATTACCTAAAGTACTTCTAATGTGTAAAATTTTAGGATTTATCTGCTTTGAAACGGAAGGTTGTATTAGTGAGTTCTAACAGACTTTTTATAATCAAACTATAATCACAATATATGAACTCAAAACAATTCAGAACAAAACATTGGGCACTGTATCCAATGCTAATTTTACTACCTACAAATCACAACACTGTATAGTATTTCTTTGATGATGTCTGTCTTCACTTTCAACCTCCTAATGAAGCATAAAACTTACCGTTGAATTTCAATGGTAACTACCGTCAAAATTAGGCGTCACAGCCAATCAGCATCAAGGATTATAAGCTTTACTGCTAATTTGAAGACTTACCGCTAGAAAGGAGCAGTAAGTCCAGCGGTAAGGGTTTTATGCAATAGGGCACTGTTTTTCTTCCTTATATTTTCCTCTCTTTTCTTCCTCTCCTTCCTCATCTCCTATTTTCTCTTTTTTCTCTCTCTTCTCCTTCTTCTTTGCATAATAAAATTGTCAGTTTTTCGTCAATCTGTCTCAATAAAATCGTGTTGTTTGATAACGTATAATGTTATATTAAATGGGTTAGTCAAATACCCGTTAGTGATTGGCTAAATACAGTCACGTGATGAAGGTACATTCGTTATGTTATCGAACATTCTTGTAATGTTCTCCCAAGGGAAAACATTTTCACGTAACAAATGACAGAAGGCCTAGGACCGCGCGCGCACAGTGAATTTGGCTCTGCGCGAGCGAGCGAGCGAGTGCATTGTGCCGGTGGTTCGGTTGACGTTGACGTACGTATTTGACGTATTTGACTAACCCATGTAAAATATAACAGATGGTGACTTTTGTTGTCGGGAACATGTACCAAACGTTCCACCCTCAGGGGTTGAAATGCTATTGAGGGAGGTTATAAGTCCCTTGACTTCGTCTCGGGACTTATAACCTCCCTCAATAGCATTTCAAACCCTTCGGGTCATGTGCCACTGGCACATGACACGATCTGCATCCCGGTATAGCTTCCTTGGAGCTGCGAATGGGATTACTGCAACAAGTAACAAGTGGAACATTCGGTATGTTCCCTCCCCCGCCAGTCATCATCTATATAATGTGTGTGACCCATGTGCGGTAGGCCTAACGTTGCTGCCTTCTTCCTCCATTATAAACACCTGGGCCCTGTTTCATAAAGCTGTTCGTAAAATTACGAACGACTTACGAGCGACTGGTGATCAGTTCTGATGTGCTATACTTATCAAAATTTCCATCAGCACAAGAACTAATCACCAGTCGCTCGTATGTCGTTCGTAACTATACAAACAGCTTTAAGAAACATCCCCCGGCCATTCATCTGCATTTCTACCACCACCGTCCCCGCCCTACATTACTATCAAATACGAGCTAGCACAGGCATCTCCTGTTATAACGAAGTCTTCGGGACCGGCAATTTTCTTTCGTTATATTATTTCGTTATATCCGAACAATTATAAAGTGTATGAAAATATCTAGATAATTTTGGGCCCTGAACTTTACTTCGTTGTATCTGAAATTTCGTAATAACCGTGTCCGTTATAACAGGAATGCACTGCAAAATGACATTAAAGCACTTTTCATGGTTCCTCGCTGCGCAGCTCGCCTCTCGACCAAAGACAACCTCGGTCTCCACAGCGCCAAGACGAACATGCGGAAGAAAGGTCGCAGCTCCGATAGAGGGCGCGATTCCCAGCGAGGACGCACTGGAGCAAAATCCACGACGCCGACAGGCAGACGAAAGTCCGAAAAGCGATGAAGGGAGAGAAAGACATTCTTACCACCTATGAACTTTGACCTTGATACAAAGACAATCATTCGTCTCTGGCAGCTTGGCCTTTGGAGTATTACGTCACCAACTGCAACAGTTTGGTTTTGCGTCTTTCTTTATAATGACAGAAGCTTGATATATGACTACTGGTATAATTTTTAGCGATTATAAACGATTTGACGATCGCAAACGACACGATGCGAGGATTATGTCATCGGGTGACTGAAGGTACGCAATGTTTTCCTGTAAAACATCCAGTTATATTAAAAGCATAACTTCATGATTCCTGGATTTTGAAGAATACGATGTGGTAATTAATGAGGATTAAAGAAAAATCCAGTCTACCAAGTAAAAGATAATCTTCAAAGCAAACAAACGAACTAGATAAAGACACCAATCACCGCCTTTCTTGTAATGCGAAGTTCGAGTTCGATTGATGTCATGTAAAATTATGTACATAATAATTATATTTTTGTTTTTATGTATAATGCTATTCATAAGACACAGACGTACTGGTCTCTTAAAGCTATTTGCTGCCTTCATATCAACTTCTCAAATTCACTAGGCCAGATCAGTGGTGATTACTGAACATGTCATCCTTGTTTGCATACCAGAGAGATAACTCGGGTTACCACAGCACAACTCTCTAAAAACTTATTTGATTATCGCAGTACACTGGGAAACAAAGTAGCTCGTTCCCTCTGTTCTGCGATGAAATAAGAAAGTTAAATTGGACGAACAGAATGACAAAGGTGACAAAGGTTTCATCTAAAATCGGATCCAGTGTAAGAAAGTTGTCGAATGTGAAAGTTTCCATTTTTGTATGAAACACTAACATAAGTTGTAACTGCATAGACATCCTCACGTCACATGTCATTCACAGATGCATTCACAACTTTTCATAATAAGTTATCTTTTTAAACTTAAATCGGTAAGAATAGCCTGTTTCCTTTTTATCAAGTTATACTCCTGTAACCTTGCAACGGCGACTTACAGGTATAGGAAAAATTCAGTCACTAAAATGCATCCACCGAATATTGTACATATTTTATTTTGTGAACAACATGATGTCATCGTCTCTTTCAGCATACTGGCAACTATTATTGTAATCATAAATTTGGTGAAAACAGCTGAAATTTGAACATTTCTTTACTCTCTCATTTTTCTGTCCACTCTGATGAAACGTCTACCATTTTGTTCGTCAGATTTAACTTAATTCCATCCAAGTCCACTAGATTGTGGTGTGGGCACGAGCTTTAATCCGATCCTGCTTCACCCACGTGTATGATATCATAGTAGTACTGAGGCACTAGATTTCTTGTCTGCTTGTTGGTAAATTGCTCTTAAAAAAGAACTCTCTCTAAATAATTATTGTGACAATCAAGCGTTTTCGACAATCATTTCCATCGATACATATTATGAAAGAAAACATGCCAAGAAGACAAGCTCTTACGCATTTTATGTCAGTGCTATAAGTTATCCCAGTTATGTTCGCATAATGCCAACCCAAGAGTGTGAAGTGGATGTAATCTTGTGGAAATAGCGATAACGTGGTTATGAACACTGGTTACAAATGAAGATGTCTAAATTATGTAACTGATTGAGATGGACACTCCATCGACTCACATCATGATCGTCATTACATGGTTTGAGAAAAAAATGATTTGCATCCACGTGTATTTCGTCACTTTTGATCAAATAATTTGTTTGTTCTAATTACTCCCACTTGTACACTATACTTACTTCAAATGTATAGAGTATCGTGATACGCAGAAGCATTAAAGAAGTGTATAAATCACAATCATCTAATTTTGCACGTTTCGGTTGTTTTTTGGTTGTTTTGACATGATACTCCTGGGTCCAACTTCACTTCAGATGTTGGGATAGCAACTCTTGCTAGAATAGCGATTGCCCACAGCAACATCCAATCAAGAAGCTGGATTCTTCTCATTACCATGACAATTGTTATCCCAGGAAGAGTTACCATCAAAGCAACCTCTCATGAAATGGGGCCTGTACACTCAATTCATTACCTATTTTCCCCTCTTACTCTTTTACACACCCGTGAAAACACTCAGACAAACCCGTACACATACTCGTTGAACTTTTCAGACAACCGAACAAAAAAAAAAAGATTGCTTCTTCCAACGTTACCTTTTTCTTCTTTTATTTTCATATAGAAACAAAAACAAAAGATAGTCCAAAATGGACATTTTATGAATGACGTTTCCAACATTATTACTATTCTGTAGGAACAATAACACCATGAAGAATGATTCAAAGCATTAACTGTTCATTTTGGAAATGTGTATAGGTGTCTTTGTTCAAACTCATGCATACCTACGTAAGTAAATACTTCCACTTATTAATAAGAGGAATTAGTACCGAAAGCTAATCTTTTGCCTACTGACAGACTGATACGCACAATTCTTTGAGAGCTGGTAAAATAGTTCCGCCCGATACTTATTCCTGTGTCTCTTTCTTAATGCATGCAATCTTTGCTCATGACATCATCACAAAAACATGGTAGAAATAACGGAAAGTTGTTTTTGCTTTGCGATGTTGAATCTATATCTGCCATGTCTGCAGTATTAGCTTCAGTTGGATACCAAAGTTTTTTAAATTTGACGTAGGAGCCAACAATCTAAAATGTCATTCACAGCCTCGAGACTCGTGGAAAATAAACATACACACAGTAACTGTCCTGGAGATGAAGTTATCTTATTACTGAGGAGCTGAAATATTGATTCATGTTGGCCAAATATACTGCGGGCCGGGTCGCTCATGTAATATATCGTTGCAAACGCACTACGGAGGTGGCCTGGGTGATGTTAAAAAGTCAAACTCTGAACAACTGAATAGACGAGGAGTTTTATGGCTTGATGACGTCATAAAGTGTACTACACGGAAACATTGTTATAACGAGATCACCCGTACCGTTGGTTTAACTTCATTTTAAGCGCTATCTCGTTCTACAATGCTTAAAAATTATAGACCAGCACAGTACAGCGCTGTACATAAATGGAAAATTGCGACTGCCGAATTCACCTCATTAAAGCGGTAACTCGTTGTAAGCGAGCTCGTTATAGCACGGTTTCCCAGTATGACATCATTACAGTGCACTCTCGCTATAACAAACATGGTAAATAAGGAAATTCCGGTTACAACAAGGTAAAAATTCAGGCAACAACATTATCCGCTCTATGTATTGTTATTGTTTATTTGTTCGGTTATAGCGAAATTTCGATATAACGAAAGGAAACTGCCGGTGCCGAGTACCACTCCCGACCTTCATCTACTACAAAATCCTCAGCATGGTCTCGTCACAATCCAGACTCTTACATTAGGATTTCAGTTCGTTTCTTGAAGAAGCTTGTTTTAATATGATTTCAAAACAATTAGATATGAGTACCTAACATATATTTATGTTTTTTTTTTCTTTTTTTCTTTCTTTTTTTTGGGGAGGGGGGCACTGTTATGTACAGTTATATGCCTAAAGCTTCCGAATATTTACTTTGTAGGCGTGTTTATGGCGACGAGGAACTCACATAACCTGTTTTAATGCAATGTACGTTTCATCATTTAGATTCATTTTGCGTGCATTTGTTGATCATTAAGGCAATCGTCTCACAACATAATATATCTGGTTGTTAGAAACGACATCTGTAAGACATGATTTGATTTATATATGAAATAAATGGATTTAGTGCTATCCACCTCGATTGTTTTGTTTCGGTTTTTTTTTTCATTAACTCATCATCAGTCAAGTCCAACTAATGTCAGTTCATAACCACATGAAAATGCTTCAAAGTAACTATAAATGCGTATATGAAACGTGCGGAAGGCTTCTACAATATCACGCCAACGTACAAAAGAGAAAGGTATGCAAAAATCATTCACGATGTAATATAGGCCTACATGTAGTTGTAATTAATGGTACAACGGTCGGAATAGCTCTTTCATTTCGTTTACTTCATCGTGTTGAGTCATAGACAACAATCACGCACTTCGCGCTCTACAATTGAAAAAAACAATAGAGAATATCTAGGCTTCATAGTTAAGTATATCACAGAACAAACTTTAATTCTTTTGGTAAATGTATCTTACTGTTTTAGACAATTCTGAAAGGTTTCTTGCTACACTTATGCTATCGACTTTAAATCACGTAATATTTTTTATTAAAGGTACCATTAACCCATTGAAGACGAAGTGATTTTGCTATAACACGCATTTCCCATAAACACATGCTCGAGATATGCTCTGGTCTAATCTTGAACGGATTATGTAAACCACCGCTGCATCGTCAACCATTTTGAATAGCAAGTGCGTGATGACGTCACAAACCACATACATTACTCCAACAAGTTGCTTGTCCAACTCACACTTTCTATTCCTCTTAAGTTGAAAGACGATTGCTGATGTCCTACGGCCATGACGTAATAGAGGACGCTCGTAAAAGAGCGAGGTGCCGTAGATAAACCAGAAATAGCTGGTCGATCTGTATTGGAGCAATGGAACATGATTTTGCAAAACAACAACAACAACAAAACACACTCGCAAAAAAATGAAAAGAAAAACAAATTGTCGATATTCGCAAAAAAGGCTATAGGCTCCTATGAGAATTGAAGGCACAGGGAGTTTTATCATGTACGCTAAATCTGTCAAATTTCTAATACAATATGCTAGCAGTGATACCTTCTTTAAGTGCAGCAAGTGAAACAAGCAGCGCAATCTGTTATCACCAATGCGGGTTGATGGGTCATTAGCTATATAGACCTTCGGCATCTCGGATATTGCATTTATCAGGCTATGGAAGTGGAATGACAAACACACAACACACGAAAACGCGTCGGAATACAATGTACAAGTTTGCGCTTATTCAGGTGAGTTTGACTATGTTTTGACTTCCTTGCAAATCAAAACGTTGAGAAGTATTTCTTCTAATCGTATAGACCATGGAGTGTGTAAGGACATTCTGTTGTATAGAGGCTTTACTCCTCCTGTTATTGCTCTGATCGGGAAAGGGCAAAAAATGCAATCTCATTGTCAGCGATTAAAGCAGCAAAGCTTCTCTCCGACAGACCGATACCCCAAGAGTCAAACCCCTTACGACATTGTCGGGTGGGGACCGTCGAACTGGCGATGTGGCTTCCGTCCTCGCCATTATATTTATCCAACATAACCTGCGCGGCTGTCGCCTGATCCACGCTGTGGAATGAGAGGACCCAGAGGTTTCCCTGTCGATCGCAAGATACCCGTTCGGTGCGCGCCAAACCCGTTCGCTGACACAAGCTGCCCTCAGCGTCGAAAGTGAGAACAGCGTCGTCTGCTACGATCAAGATCTGGCCGGACGCGGAGACGGTCATTTCCGACACGCCGCTTGGGATGGGGTAGTCGAGGTCAAGCCGACATGAAGCACGCCCTCCCGATGGTGCGAAGACTACTACGAGGGCTTGTTCTGGGATGAGGAGAAAAATACTGTCGTGGATGTCGACAGCGATGGCGTCTACGAAATCTTCTCCTTCGATGTCGAATGTAACCTTCCTCTGGAGTGGCGACCCGTCTGACTCGTACATGTGCAGCCTGTTTTTCCTGGTGAGAGTCACGAAGCGTCCATCCGACAGCACACCGACATCCCTGGCGGATATGTTGGCCTGGATTTTGAAGCGACCCCCGTCGGCGTCGAACACTTCCATGCGTCCGTTACGGTAGCCGGTGATGAGACCGCCCTTAGAGTCGGTTGCCATGGTTTTTAGATCACCTGATATTTCGACGGTCCTCGTCAAGAAGCATCTCTGTGGACGCTGAATGTGCACAGACATGGCTGCATGTGGAGGCAAGTTGTAGGTGAAAACAGAGGAGAGTTTCACTATTCAACAGAAACTTATGTCTTGATGTTTGAGTGCAATAGAAAGAAAACGTTCCTCATACAGTACTAAGTTGGGAAATGATTATGAGAAAGAAATTGAAGTCGATGAAATGTGGACTACTTTGCTGGGTCAAGATAACATGCAATACATTTCTAACTGGGATATTTGAGACCCAAGTTGCTGGGGTTTTTTTCAGATCTCGGCCGCTGATGGCGCGATCGCCACAAAATTTTGCCTGAACATAGAGCCGGATGTCACAATTACAAGATTACATGGTCATACAAACAATTGAAAAATATTGTTTTTCTATTTTTTATAAACTAATTATGCAAATGTATGCGTGAAATCATATTTTCACCTGTATTTCCATTAAAGAGACTGACTGCAAGGATTGCTAAATTTTGGTGTCAGAATTTCTCAAGATACATGATTTTCTTGTAAAAAAAAGCACAATCAAAATAAATTTCTTTTATTGTTTTCTTAATTTCTTATGTATTTAATTGTTTTTCGACCTTTTGTTTCTGTTGATTTTTACCAAAATTTGTTGCAGGCACTTTTTCAAGCTTATTTACATTTGAAATGATTAATTTCCATGATTAATTTCCATGATTAAAAGTTGAAATAATCTAATCCATATCAATTTATACCAAAAAACCCCATGCAACCAAACAAACACAATTTGCATTGGATATGCAGACGATATCATGAATTTCGGGTTGCATTGCATATGCAAAACATTACGTAACTTCAAAACGGTTAACCCGGACGTCGCAAATTTGGTTTCAAAATATGCATGTAACTTCAATGACAAAAATCATGAAACGACGTGGCAGAATCCTTGCGCGTTGTGGAATCATGGCGCGAAATGTCGAGGGGGAGTCAATTTGACCCCCCCCCCCCCAGTTTTCATAGGTTTAAAGTAAGTTTTATTGGACTCCAAAAACAGATACACCCAAAGATGGCAATACCTTGAGGTTATTACCTTTTGTATTCCTAGTCCCCCTTGCCTGTTTAGATCTTTGGTCCTGCATTTCCCCGATGTGAAGGACCAAGGACGTTGGTAAAGGTAGTTTCTCGAAGCGCAGATTCTTGATGGTATTGAGAAGCCGTCTTTCCTCCATTCTAGACGGGACCTTCCTTGCCAGTCCCTGTTTCATCCGCTCCGAATATTCCTTGAATCCAGCCACAAGCTCCTGTGGACTTGCATCCAGCAATTCTTCTGCCGAGCCAACGAGTTTGGTAACCATCGAGATCGCGTCTGCTTCCCTCGCCATTTGTTCGTCAATCAGATTATTGAAAGAGCTCCTTTTCATTTCAATTATTTCCATATTACCTTCTCTCGCTCCACACAGCTTGCTGTGCATAGCTCGTTGATGCAAGTCATAGGCTCTCAGGATTTCAGCCACCACAGCGTCTGCCTTGTCATTCCCAGTTTTCCTCATCGTCTGCAGGTCTGTCAGATAGGCGGTGTGAAGCTCCGTCCACTCCGTCGCCTGGCCAAGGAGACGGACGGTCTCATCCGTCCGTCTACGGCAGACTTCGGCCAGAGCTTTGATTCGACGAGGGTGCCCGCCATGATCTGAGAGCGCGCATTCTGGGCAGACGACCAGTTCACACTTTTCACAAAAACGACTGCATTCAATCTGAGGATGTACCTCGCAGAAACACTTGCCTACACTCACCTTTTCGTAATGTGAAAGCGCTTCCAAGGCTTTGTTGACGAATAGATTCGATTTAAGGTTTATTCCACCATACAATGGATAGGGTAATGTTGTCTTTTCGCGGCACATCGGACAATCTACGTGGTACGTGAACGAATAAGACTTCTCGAGACTATTGAACGTACATTCAGTATGGTGCTTCAGTCCATTTATACACTCTTTGCAGAAGGTGTGCATACAGGACAAGATTTTTGCGTCTTTCATCCGTCCTAGACATATCCCACAGTCCAAATGCGAGGCGATAGAGTCTTTGAGCGTGACCAAAGACATTGCTCTGATAGATACGGCTCCTAGTCGATTCGATCGCTGTAAACTAGGCCGTGTACGTGTACCAGGTATGCACTGTAGTCTAGTTAGGCTCATAGATTAACCTTCATAGTATCGAAGTCAAAGAATGCGAATACGTATTTCACATTCTGACTCAGACAGAATCACGTAAGATTTCCATCACTCTGCAACACTCATGGACAAACACGAGAAACAGACGAACCATGCAGAGCAGTGTGATGCACATATTATTGTGAGCACTCTTCGTTGACAACGGCCAGGCCAGCACGCGACACATGGATTTGTAGGCATGATGAATGCCTTTTCCCTGACCTGCGGGTCATTGCAATTTTGCCGCGATATCCAGGCGTTTTATGATTTTTCACAAAAATCTTTCAATAGATCTATCCCACTCCCCACCCCCCCCCCCCCCCCCGTCGTTAGTAGTCTACCTTTGCATATACATCTATTTGTACACAGAAGAAATGAAAGACATCTCAAAAAGGAAAGGATGATGATAATTAAAACGTGCACACATTAGGTAATAACTTTAACATAGGACCTACTGTGCAAAAGGTGATACGTGAGTGACCTGGTAGGCCTACTGAGATGAGTGAACATTGACACGTCGGTAATTTGACGGGAAAACAAAATGTTATTTCTTTCATTATCCTGAATAAAATTAGAGATATGATTATGACATTGGTGGACCTCGTATAGAGAGAGAGAGAGAGCCAGGGAGGGGGGGGGGGGAGATCACAAAAACACCAACTTAATTCGTACAGTCCAGATCTGAACCTGACGTATTATAATTGATTAAGGATAGACCAAGAAACCTAATTAATTTCATCACACGTTGTTTATTTTTCAATAAGCCAGTTCGGGGTTCCACTTTGAGCATGAGCAGAAAAAGGTCATCAGTACCGGCAGAGCATGTTGGTTTTTTTATTCACAGAGATAAGCATCTGTGATGTAATGATTATTCAAGTGATCATTATGAGTGG
The DNA here is from genome assembly GCF_964275005.1 of Diadema setosum. Lineage (NCBI taxonomy): Eukaryota > Metazoa > Echinodermata > Echinoidea > Diadematoida > Diadematidae > Diadema > Diadema setosum. The sequence goes on from NC_092690.1 coordinate 11,172,494, forward strand.
TGCTTGCTAGCACATCCACCTGACAGCAAATGCGATATTTGACAATATCAATAGAAAAAGATTGTTAATACATTCAATGCGAAATAATGAAATGGATGCTTTCCAAAGTGCTAATTGATGGATCATTCTGGTCACCTGGTCTACGCAAGTTCATTCTTTCTTTGAACATGACTGATGAATTCCATAAATTGTTACGTCGGGTAAGCTGAAATACCTTCTCTCGCTTGAAAACTCGTGGAGTGCCTAATCAACTGAGAAAGAAGAAAGGTCATTTGTACCGATGTGCCCATGAGCTAACCCCGAACTGGCTTATTTGCCCTTGTCTATTATAATAATCTTATTCTACAGTCGATTACAAACGACTAAAAAAAGACTATGAAAGACCTCGCGGTGAAAGTGAGACGAAGAAACCGGGGAATTCCCACTTATATGACTTATATGTCGCAGAGCACGTGTGCACTAAAAATTGCGAATGGTCTCGAGCGCGAGCGCGATTCACACGAGAGAGGCGTTCTATTTTCAACGAGACGAAGCCGGGTTGAATAGTACGCCTCATCTTTCATCGAGTGCGAAATCTCGTTCCATTTTTCGATAAAGACCATACACTATTTTTTGTTTTATACAACATAAATGTGATCTTGCTGGAATTGTTATTTTTGGGCCCTATACACTCAATTCAATACCTATTCCTCCCTCTCCCAACCAACAACAAACACAAACCCATACACATACTCGTTGAACTTGTCAGACAATCGAAAAAAATAAAGATAGATTGCTTCTTCCAACGTTGCCTTATTTTTATTCTATTTTCATATAAAAACAAAAACAATAGATACCACAAAATGGACATTTCATGAATGACGGTTCCATCATCGCTGATCATTATTCCTGTTCTGTAGACACAATAGCAACAGGAAGACTAGTGATTCAAAGCATTAACTTTTTATGCTTGAAATGCGTTTAGGTGTCTTTGTTCAAACTCATAAATAAGTACATACTTGCACTTATTAATAACAGGATCTAGTACCAAAAAACGAGTCTTTTGCCTACTTTTATGCATAATTCTTTGAGAGCTGCTAAAATATTTCCCGATATTGATTTCTGTGTCATGACGTCATCACACAAAGCACGGTAGAATGAGCGGAAAGTTGTTTTTGCTTTCCGTCGTAGAATCTACATAAATACATCTGCTGAATTAGCTTAACCTGGTTCATACTAAATTCTGATACACAGGCCACCAGGTTCCCGTATGGAACGGGTTAACATGCATGGTGCCAAAGTTTGTTTGTGTGTGTGTGTGTGTGTGTGTGTGTGTGTGTGTGTGTGTGTTTGTGTTTTTTAAATTTGACGTTGGGGTCTTCGATCTAAAATATCATTCATAGCCTCAAGACTCATTGAAAATAAACATAAACACAGCAAATGTCCTGCAGATGAAGTTATCTTAATACTGAGGAGCTGAAAATTGATTCATTTTGGCCAACTGGGTCCGGGTCGCTCACGTATATTGTTGCAAACGTAGCATGGAGGTGGCTTGGGAATTCCTAAACACAAACTCTGTACAACTGAAGAATAGACGAGGGGAGAGAAAGCTTGATGACGTCATAAAATGCAGTACACGCAACCCGTTATAACGAGGTCTCCAGGGTCCCGTTTTATCAAAAGATAAAATCGATTATAAATTCCCTTACCTCACAGACTGCCAGAGACTTATGATAGAAATCAACTATATAATCAATTATAACTCTGCATAAAACAGGGCCAGGATCGTTGATTCAACCTCGTTATAAGCGCTACTTCGTTAGGGACCAGTAGGATACATTTAATGGAAAATTGGTACTGCCGAATTCACCTCATTGCAGCGGTAAGTCGTTGTAAATTTTAATAAAACGCGGTTTCGCTGCATGGCATCATCACTACTCTTATATCTACATTGTGACACTTTCCTCGGCATGGTCTCGTCACAATCCAGACTCTTACATTAGGATTTTAGTTCAATTCTTGAAGAAGCTTGTTCTAATATGATTTCAAAACAATCAGATATATCACGTAAATTGCACTACAGCGGTATCCTTGGTCATGTTAAAAAGCCAAACTCTGTACGATTGTACAACTGAATAGACGAGCAGATATACGGCTTGATGACGTCATAAAGTGTACTACACGGAAACCTCGTTATCATGAGGTCACCAATGATCGTTGATTTATTCTCGTTATAAGCGCTACCTCGTTCTACAAGGCTTTATAGAAATTAGAGACCAGCACAATACAACGCTGTACGTAAATCGTATATACGCTGTACGTATATATCTTTTCATTTTTAAAGCGCCATGAGCACTGAAAAGTGGACCTGTGCGCTATACAATTACCGGTAGCCACTATTATCATTATCAAATGGAAAGTTGCGACTGCCAAATTCACCTCACTTATATAGTTACAAGCGAGCTCGTTAAACCGCGGTTTCCCTGTATGACGTCATTACCACTCTTGCATCTACAACGTACACTTTCCTTGGCATGGTCTCGTCACAATCCAGACTCATACATTAGGATTTTAGGTCGTTCCTTGAAAAAGCTTGTTTTAATATAATTTGATAACAATTAGATATGAGTACCTAATATAATCAAATGCATTTTTCTAGGGGGGGGGGGCATTGTTATGTAGTATTATATGCCTAAATCTTCCGAATATTTATCTTTGAGGACGTGTTAATGGCGACGGGGTATTCACATATACGGTAACCTGCTTTGATTAATCCGCAATTTATCATCACTTGGAATCATTTTGCATGCATATGATTACAATTTAAGGCAATCGTTGTATACTTTCTGGTCATGCTGGTTGTGAGAAAGGACATCTGTACACATTAAGACATAATTTGATTTAAATATCAAATAAACGGATTTCTGCCATGCACTTTGAGTTACGACCATGCTTTTTTTTCATTAACTCACTATCAGGCAAGTCCAACTCATGTCAGTTTATAACCACATGAGAATGCTACAAAATAACTACATTGTATAAATGCGTATATGAAACGTGAGGAAAAATTCTACAAGTAATATCATGCCAATTTACACAAGAGAAAGGTTCATAGATTAACCTTCGGGTATCGAAGTCAAAGAATGTACAGTGTAGTTACAATTGTCTGATTATGGTATAACGGTTTGAATGGCTCTTCCATTTTCGTTTGCTTCATCGTGTTGAGTCATAGACAACAATCATGCATTTCGTGCTTTACAAATAAAAAGAAATCAAATACAGAACATCTAAGATTTGTAGGATATTACAGAACACTCTTTACAACTAACTAATTTGGTAAATGCATCATACTGTTTTATACAACGCTGAAATATTTCTTACTATACAACTGTTATCGATTGTTTATCATGTAACATTAACCCATTGAGGACGAACTGATTGTGCGAGGGTAACACGAATTTCCCATAACCACCTCCTTGAGTATACTCTGGTCTAATCTTGAACAGGTTAAACGATCGCTGCATCGTCAACCATTTTGGATAGCAAGTGCATGATGACGTCACAAACCACATACATTACTCCAACGAGTTGCTTATCAAACTCACACTTTCTATTCCTCTTAAGTTGAAAGACGACTGCTGCTGTCCTACGGCCATGATTTAATGGAGAACGCTCGTTAAAGAGCAAGGTGCCGTATAGATAAACCAGAAATGTCTGGTCGATCTGTATTGCAGCAACGGAAAAAAGAATTGCAAAACTAAAAAAGAAAAAAAAAATCACAGACAAAAAAAGAAAAAAAAAATTACCGATGTTCACAAAAAGGCTGTAGCCCCCAATGAGAATTGAAGGCACAGAGAGATATTTAACCTGTCACATTTCTAATATAATACACAGTGAAACCTTTTATTTTTTTAACTGCTGCAAGTGAACCAATCAGCTCCATCAATGCGGGTTGATGGATCATTAGCTGGACTTTCGTTATCTCGGATATTGCATCAACAGATTATGGAAGTGGAATGGCAAACACACAACACAAGATAGCGTGTCGTGCGGAATACACGTTTAAGCATCAACTGATTTTGACTATGGTTTGACTGATGCTTGCAGGTCAAAACGATGAGAGGCCTCTCTTCTAATCGTATAGACCATGGAGTGTGTATAAGGACATTCTATAGAGGCTTTACTCCTCTTGTTATTGCTCTGATCGGGAAAGGGCAAAAAATGCAATCTCATTGTCAGCGATTAAAGCAGCAAAGCTGTTCTCCGACAGAGCGATACCCCAAGAGTCAAACCCCTTACGACATTGTCGGGTGGGGACCATCGAGCTGGCAATGTGGCTTCCGTCCTCACCATGATATTTATCCAACATAACCTGCGCGGCTGTCGCCTGACCCACGCTGTGGAATGAGAGGACCCAGAGGTTTCCTTGTCGATCGCAAGATGCCCGTTCGGTGCGCGCCAAATCCGTTCGCTGACGCAAGCTGCCCTCAGCGTCGAAAGTGCGAACAACGTCGTCTGCTACGATCAGGATATGGCCAGACGCGGAGACTGTCATTTCCGACACGCCGCTTGGGATGGGGCAGTCGAGGTCAAGCCGAGATGAAGCACGTCCTCCCGATGGTGCGAAGACTACTACGAGAGCTTGTTCTGGGAAGAGGAGAAAAATATTGTCGTGGCTGTCGACAGCGATGGCGTCTACGAAATCTTCTCCTTCGATGTCGAATGTAACGTTCGTCTGGAGTGACGACCCGTGTGACTCGTACATGTGCAGCCTGTTTTTCCTGGTGAGAGTCACGAAGCGTCCATCCGACAGCACGCCGACATCCCTGGCGGATATGTTGGCCTGGATTTTGAAGCGACCTCCGTCGGCGTCGAACACCTCCATGTGTCCGTTGCGGTAGCCGGTGATGAGACCGCCCTTGGAGTCGGTTGCCATGGTTTTTAGACCACCTGGTATCTCGATGGTCCTCGTCAAGAAGCATCTCTGTGGACGCTGAATCCGCAAAGACATGGCTGAATGCGGAGCCAAGTTGTAGATAAAGACAGAGGAAAATTTCACAACTCAAGAGAAACTTCTCTATTCACATTACGAGCACAATATCTACAGTGAGAAAGTATTCCATTCTTATACATATAGAAATTAAAGGCAAGAAAAAAAAAGGAGTAAAGCCAATGAAATTCAATAAGGTGCATCATTACAAATCAGCATTTTACTCTATTTTGGTGGATTGATTGTCTGAGGTGAGAATATATCTTGCATGGTATTACTTGGTAGCATGAGGATCTCACGCAATAGGGAGGCTGGCCGGACTCGAATATAAGCGGTAGTCTCCATAAGGAATTGTGTACAGCTTAAACACTGATCTCTATGTAAAGTACATACACAGCCGAAGAATGTCGACTGGTCAGAAGTTGAACGCTATACCGATGACCATGCGCTGAAGGGAATATTCAGTTATAGCAGGCCTGCGCTATTCGTGGTCTTTGAATACACTCTGGTGGGCAACGAACGAAGATCGACTAAATCAGGCCAGCACCCTGCTCTCCCGACAATACAGGGGCTTGAAAGTGGGTTTTTATTCCAAACAAAATCTAAATATTTATATAAGATGACGAAAATTGAGATTTTCACCTTTTGTCATGTCATAATTTCTGGCTCCCCTCGCCAGTTTAGATCTTTGGTCCTGTACTTTCCCGATGCGAAGGACCAAGGACGTTGGTACAGGTAGTTTCTCGAAGCGTAGATTCTTGGTGGTATTGAGAAGCCGTCTTTCCTCCATTCTAGACGGGACCTCCCTTACCAGTCCCTGTTTCATCCGCTCCGAATATTCCTTGAATCCAGTCACAAGCTCCTGCGGACTTGCATCCAGCAATTCTTCTGCCGAGTCAACGAGTTTGGTAACCACAGAGATTGCATCTGCTTCCCTTGCCAAATGTTCGTCAATCAGATTATTGAAAAAGCTCCTTTTCATTTCAATTATTTCCATATTACCTTCTCTCGCTCCACATAACTTGCTGTGCATAGCTCGTTGATGTAAGTCATAGGCTCTCAGGATTTCAGCCACCACAGCGTCTGCCTTGTCATTCCCGGTTTTCCTCATCGTCTGCAGGTCTGTCAGGTAGGCGGTGTGAAGCTCCGTCCACTCCGTCGCCGTGCCAAGGAGACGGACGGTCTCATCCGTCCGTCTCCGGCAGACTTGGGCCAGAGCTTTGATTCGACGCGGGTGTCCGCCATGATTTGAGAGAGCGCATTCTGGGCAGACGACCAGTTCACACTTTTCACAAAACCGACTGCACTCAATCTGAGGATGTACCTCGCAAAGGCACTTGCCTGCACTCACCTTTTCGTAATTTGAAAGCGCTTCCAAGGCTTTGTTGACGAATAGATTCGATTTGAGGACATGTCCAACCAGGGAGGTGGAAGAGATCTTCCATCTCCCTGGTCCACCACGGACTGAAAGGAGTACAGTTGTCTTTTCGCGGCACAATGGGCAAACTAGATGGTACTTCTTCGTGTAAGACTTCGCGGGCCTCGTATATATACGTTCAGTATCGTGTTTTAGTCTATTAATACACTGGCAGCAAAAGGTGTGCATACAGGTCAGGCTTTTTGCATCTTTCATCCGTCCAAGACATATCCCACAATCCAAATGCGAGGCGATTGAGTCTTTGAGAGTGACCAAAGACATGATTCCGGATTAGAATTCGGGTAACGACGTGGAAAAAAAATCGAATAATTATTTCTCATCTAACTCATAATCATCCAACTCCCTACAAGGTTATTGCTATCAATGCGTGTGACAGACAGTTGACAAAACACGGGGAGAGGGGCATATTATCCCGGAGTGCCAAGCTCGATGTTCATAGAAGCAATGCGAATGAAGTTATATTGGCCAACTCTCGTTGGTGATCCAGCTATATATAGCTACATGAATGCAGAGAATGAGAAGTGTGTTTGTAATTATTATCATTTTTCCCAAACCTATTGCAAGCGACTAAAACAATAGGACCTATAGTGGTGAAAAGAAGAAAGTTGGGTATTCCCATTTCGGCAGCCCGACGTGTGCATAACACAAGACTAAACTATTTATTATCCATACTCTTATTGTGGGATCTGTATTTTTATCTGAATGAAACTGATGGGAAATTCTTAATCATTTGAGTTTTAGTTTTATATCTTAAAAAAAAAAATAAAGACCCAAGAGGCCGCCGAGAGGCAAACAATGATACAAATTACTCTGGGGTATTTAGTTCCCTTTAAAGCAATATTTATGTTAGTGTATCTACAGGGAGAGAGAAAAAAGTCATTTAAAGTGAATTGATACTGCATGGTTATGTCATGTAATCTGATAATTATAACAACTTACAAACAAACAAACAAACAAACCCTGAATTGCAAAAAAAAAAAAAAATAATCATCATATTTAGACATTCTTACGTAACAGTAGCAGCGGTCACGTCCACAAAAGGAGAGTGAATATTTTGAAATCGTAGGGAAAAGTCATTGGGAACTCACCATTAAGCAACAGACAGGACACACGGAAATTCGTGTAAAGAGTTGACAGTCTCGAAATTTTGTTTCTTGCAAGAAAAACATAGTACGGTGAGGGCGTCCTGTCAGATATAGTACGGAAGTTGCGCAATTCTTCATCCAGCCGCAGCGGATATTGCGCAGTGAATGGTTGAATGTGAAATCTGTGACGATACACCTCTAGTCTGCAAGCACAAACCCATGTCGGTCGTGAAGGAGTCTGTGCCAATAAAACATCTCTTTCACACAAAACTCAACTGTAACTGTTTCAGACAAACAAAGGTTTCAGACAAATACATCCCCTGTGTGTTGCGCAATGAGTATATTTTGCGTTGTGTATTTCAAAAGGAACGCAAACCCAAAGAGCAATGTGGATTGAGTGAAAGCAGCAACATTGGTAGAACATATCAGTGAAAGTTTGAGGAAAATCGGGCAATCGATGCCAAAGTTATGGATTTTTAAAGTTTTGGTGCTGGAACTGCTGGGTAAGGAGACTACTACAGGTGATGACTACAATAATCATAAAGAAAATAAAAAATTGAATTCAATAAACATTCATTTTCATGAAAATTACACACTCCATCAACTTCATACTGACGTTATGTTAGGGGTAGCACTAATTCACCCTGCTTTCTGAAAGCGGTTAGTCAAGTATTCTTTCATTTTGCTAGAAAAGTGAATTTTTGTGAAATTCCTTTTATATTTTCTTTTGTTGTCCACTCATACGTCATAACCTCTAGTAGTCTCCTCATCCAGTGGTTCCAACACCAAGACTTTAAAAATTCATAACTTTTGCATTGATTGTCCGATTTTCCTCAAACTTTCACTAATGTGTTCTATTCATGTTAATGCTTTTACTCAATCCACATTGCTTTTGGGGTTTGCGTTCCATTTAACAGTTTTAAACATTGTGGACGAGGACAACAGAAAAAGGGCATGCTTAGAAGTTATACTCTCCTGAATTAGAGGTTATACTCTCCTGAATTTCAACTCTAACACACAGGAAAAGCGCTAGGATACAAACATATGACTTATGAATACTTTCATTTACAACACACTCACAAACACACACACACACACACATACGCGTCTATGGTGGAAACCGAGGACCTATTTTACCCGTTAGAATTTTACCACATAACCGAGGACCTGTGTGTCAGTAGGACTCTTGTCAACCGAAGACTCATTCGTATATTACCATCCAACCAAGGACTAATTACGATAATGCTAATCGAAGACCTACAAACATGTACCCCTACATGCAAAAGCATGCAAAAGCAGACCGTTTGGAATGGTCTGCGAACCGAGGATGTCCTCGGTTCTCTGTGTGTCCTCAGTTTAAATGTTAAGTTTGTACTTGTGTCCTCGCTTAACACCATGGGTAAGCGATTACACACACAATCTCACAAACACACAAACACATACACAATCTGTATAACAGAACTTTAATCTGATTCAGAAAACTTTAGAAATCACGTTTTCTTACGTAACAGTGGCACTGGTCATGCCCCAAAATGAGGGCGAATACATTGGAATGGTAAAGGAAAGCCATTGGAATTCACAATAAAGCGATAGGCAGGTCATGGCGATATATAGGGATCGACGTAATACTGAGGAGATAGTTAGACCATAATAAAGTGGAGAGATGTTTTTTCTTGCTGTTGTTGTCTTGCTGTGCGAGCATGGCACGGTGAGGGCGCCCTGTCACATACATTGCAGAAATTGAGCAATTCTTTATTCAGCTGCAGCGGATATTGTGCATTCAAATAATGGTTGAATATGAAATCTGTGACGATACACCCCTAGTTTGCAAGCACAAACCCATGTCGGTCGTGAAGGAGTCAGGCTGTGCCAATAAATCATATCTCTTTCACAATCCTCCACTGTAACTGTTTCAGACAAACTAATACACCCCCTGTGTGTGTTGCGCAATGTGTATATTTTGCGTTGTGTATTTTAAGTTTTAAACATTGTGGACGGGGACAACAGAAACCATGGCATGCTTAGAAGTTATTGGCTCGAATTCACGAAGGTGGTACAAATGAAACCATGGTTTTAAACCATGGAAAAAAAAAAAAACAATGGAGCGCCAAGTGTAGCATGGATTATTTCGTTACGAAATTAGTCATTTCGTCAATGAAATGACTATTTTGTCATGAAATGACAACATTTTGTAACTTAATGAACATTTCGTCCATGACATGATAATTTCTTTAACGAAACGGTCATTTTGTCGACGAAATGACCAATTTCGTAACGAAATATAGTGTGCGACAATTGGCGCTCCATGGTTTTTGTCCATGGTTTATACCATGGTTTCATTTGTACCATGCACCTTCGTGAATTCGGGTCATTATTGAGGTTATATTTTCCCGAATTTCAACTCTAACAAGCAGGAAAAGCACTAGGATACAAACATTACAACTTATGATACTCTCATATACAACACACTCACAAAAACACAAACGCACACACACACACACACACACCATCTCACAAACACGCAAACACACACACAATCTGTATGACAGAAGTTTAAAGGCATAGTTTACCATTTGCAGATGAAATAGAAACCCAGCATTAGTGCTTTAAACTAGTTCTAAAATGCGAGTTAGGGATAGAAACAACGACTGTAAAAAAACTGAATCCGTATAATCGATGTTAAGTATTGTTAAATACACAAAATGTGAACAATAGTTATAATAAGAATACTTCCAAATTAAACCGTCTACAGTTACGGTTTATTGAGAAAAATACTGATATCTCCTTATATGTTAGGCTTTATTGCACAACTTTTATATGGTAGGTCGTTTTGTGATACAACAGACCTACACATGTGCATCAAATGTGATATCTTGAACATTTTTAAAATCACTGCTCCCAAAGGTAAACTGGACCTTTAATCTGATTCAGAAAACTTTAGAAACCACGTTTTCTTACGTAACAGTGACACAGGTCATGCCCACATTCAAGAAGTGAGCGTGAATGCATTGGAATATGGTAAAGAAAGCCATTGGAATTCACAATAAAGTGATACTGAAAGGCAGGTCATGGCGATTTGTGTATGGGCATCGACGTAATACTGAGGAGGTACATAGCTCGCCTATAGTTCCTCCCTTTTAATGGAGAGATTTTTGTTGTTGTTGTGTTGTTGTTGTTGTTTTTTGTTGTTTTTGTCGTCTTGCAGGGCGAGCACGGCACAGTGAGGGCGCCCTGTCACATACATTGTAGAAACTGCGTAATTCTTTATTCAGCTGCAGCGGATATTGCGCATTAAATGTTTGAATGTGAAATCTGTGACGATACACCCCTAGTTTCCAAGCACATTGTGCCAAAAGCAATGCTTTCGTAATCCTCCGCTGTACCAACTGTTCCCGACAAACTAATACATCCCCCGGGTCGTGCATTGTATGAAAAATCCACCCAAAATAGATTTAAGCTTAATAAGAAAGACTTTAAAAAATCCTTACACAACGTTCCCAAATGAAAAAAAAAAAAAAATCGGATAAGAAATAAGGAAGACATGACATTTTGCAACTTTACATTTCTTCGGAAAACATTTCTTGATCAGTTCTTATGAATATATACAAATGAGTGAGTTGGTGATGTTGGTGCAGGGCCCCCTAGGATAACAGTGTTTAAACCACTGATGGGGCTACCCTGGGTAAAGAAAACTGAATAAATAAATAAATGTCATGCTCTTACAGTTTTTGCGTGTGTTATATATAGAATTCGGAAATATCGTCATTTTTTGATAGCTAATTCAGGTAATTTGCTAAAGCGACATGTATTTGAGTTTACGTTTGTTCTTTCTTTTTTTATAGTGGGTAGTTGTAAGGCAAGTTTTATTTTCATACAGCTGAAATATGACATTATTTTTGTCGTTTCTCTACATGACATGAATAAAAAAATCAGGGGGCATGACACTATCAACTTGCTGATTTGAATATTCATAACAACTGGTCAAAAAGCGTTTTCAGGAATATTTTGAAATTTCAAAATGTCCTAACTTACTTATTTCTCATCTGATTTCGATCATTATTTAACTGTTCTGCAGAGATTTGTTTTCTCTTTCCTATAAAATTGATAAATTTTTGAAATGGATTTTTTCTTCAACAGTTGTTACATTGTGGACGGGGACATCAGAAGGAAGGCATGCTCATCGAGGTTATGCTCTCCAAATTAACACTCTAACAGACAGGAAGAAATCATTACTAGGATACACATGACTTATGAATACTCTCACATCATAACACACACACACACAACACACAGACACACACAAATTGTTTGCATTCCTTAAATGTGGGATTAAAAAAAAAACTTACTTATCCCATCCATTTGATACAACAGACTTCAGTCTAAATACATAAAATTAAGTACAGCACACACAAAAACACAAAACAACAAACAATTTAAACAAACAAACGCACACAGTATACAAACACGAATATATATTCATTCATACACTCATTCATTCATATTTGCATAATATTTTTCATGTATACAACTTAACGTCAGAAAGACATGTCAGGTTGATACATCGAAAATTCACTCATATTGTGCATAATGCTACAGGCTTAGCCTATATTTGCACTTTGATGAATTCATTTTATTTCTCCATTTCTTTTCCATACATGAATGTAACACAGAGTCAGATGAACAAAGGATGTTTCATGAAATTTCGGACACACGAATTGAAAAGTGCTGAAAATTTCGTGTCTCACAATTTTTTTCACCACGAAATTACAATCGGACACGATAACATCTGCATATTACATAATACAACGATGCCACCACCTTGCAAGATACCCACTGACCCATATTTACCATAAATTTACTTTCACAAATTAAGGAGAAGTACATTTTTACTTTTGCATCAAATCCTTACACTGTTGACATAACCAAGTAAGTATCTCCTTGCTAATTTACATTTGGTTGTCACCAAAACTGTTTCCCCCCAAATCTGAATCGCCGTGATTATCATCACTTGTCTTACTTGATTTTTTTTTTAACTTTTACCATAGCTTACAGTTTTCTTTGTTTAATTCATCAAAAGAAAGAAGAATGCGATATGAGGTCATCTCACGTGAACAAAATCCACGAGTCATAGAGCCCACGAGTTAGACGTTAAAAAAGGGGGTCATGGAGTAATATATACAGCCCATGAGCTCGACATAAAAAATAAAACAAGGTCATCAGTCATACGTAGCCCACAAGGTATACAGTCCATGTGTTCAACACTAAGCAAATAAAGCCCATTAATTCGACACTAGGTAAAAACAGCCATCGATTTCGACATTACAACACGGAGCGTCGGTCTATATGGGCCTTGTTTGTGTGGTGTCGAACTTATGGATTGTATATGACTCATGGGCTGTATGATATGTGGGTGTCGAACTCGTGACGTGCAACTTATGTCGTACTGAACGCTTTGGTGCCAGACAACTTAATTGCACCTTGGCACTGATTATATGGGGAGAGAAAATTAATTCGTTGCCCACCAAGGTACATTCGGGAAAAAAGACTATCGCCGAGCTGCTAGAATATGTGCATCGAAGCATGTGCTCGTTGGTAACTGGTTGGCTCTAGTCAAGATTCTTATGAAAGTCGCATGTGCAGTTTAATATGTACAGATCAGTGATATAACTGTACATAATTAAAGCCTACTATGTACTAGGGATTCCCAAATACATCCGAATCTGGAGAGCCTTCCCTTTTCGCGCCATCGATCACGTTACCAGGTCCATAATTCATAAGACTGAGGTTGGGTATATACTTTTATTTCTGTAATCGAAAGCTTAAGTTATTATTGCTTAGAGGGAACCTGTACAGTACTGGCTGAGGCACTGCCACAGCGTTTCTTGGTTAAACTGAGAGAAAGAACACGAAAAAAACAAACAAACAAACTAATTGTCTTTTGAAGTTGATAATCGTTTCGAAAATAGTGTCATCAACACATGGAAGGACTGTTTCCAAACAGGGTTATTTCAGGAATAGCTACAATTGACAACATTTTTTTTTTTTTTTTTACTCCCAGACAGAAATAAACTTCACTAAGGCTCGACACAATAAACCCATAGCGTAGCATAAGTCATCCTTCCGATGCACATTGTAGTTGCAGATTCTCTAACCGAACCGGAAAGCCATGCACGGAAAGTAAGTATAGGACAGACCCACTTAACCCACCATACGAGTTATATATACATTGCATGAACATAACATGTTTGCAACTGATTGACAAATTGCGCTACATCGATGTATAGGGCCTGATGTAGGGCGATTTGTCAGTCAATCTGTTGCAATTAAAACATCTCGACGGAAGAATTTCACGAATTTCATAATATGGTTGTGTTAAAGACATACTAAAATCTGCTATAGGAAGTTTAATCAATGGACTAGTGATATTGTGAAGACGGATTTCTAGACAACTGAACTTTTCATCAGTTCTTATCAAAAGACAATCTGACAGAAACACACACAAGCAAAAGAGGAAAGCTGTGTTAATATAAGTGGGTCGTATCGACTACAAGTATCATAGGTTGAAAGGAAACTGTTCCTTATGAAAAAAAAAATTGTTATTAGAATATGTGAATAACTTACTTTAAAGTTCAATTCATCTTCACATTCATCATAAAAATGGCACAGAAACAATTTCAGTTATACAATACAAAACTGATAAAACATGAATTAGTTAAAACTTTGCCTGTACAACAGTCTGCCTTGATATAAAGCACAAAGGTATGTATGTATACAGTCATTTGACAGTATAGTGATGGGCTATGTTCAAATTACAAGAAATAATTATGATGAGATCTAGGCTAAAAGCAGGCCTAATTGTTCGGTCGGATATAGGGGAATAGCTTTATTACTGACTAGGCAAAGATTTCGTGCGGAATCACCGTGATAGGTACATTTTATGGTATGTACGGTAAATTGTATTGTATACCATTAATATACGATTACACTAACGCGGTAATTCGCTGGCAGAAAATTCTTAACGAAAGTCACGTGGTAAACCACATATCGGTAAAGATTATATTCCTTACAAAATACATGAAGTGACGGCCACATTGAAAGAGTTGTTTTGGCATTAAGGGATTTATAATAGAAACCAACTATTGCATGGAGCTGTCCAAAATGTACCGTACTGAAGAAAGGAAAGAGTGGCGGCGAAATATAAGCGGAACACTATAATAGCAATACAATCATGACAATGCCATGGTTTTTTAACAGAAATAAAATAAAGAAGCAACATTTCATGAACTTGAAAGTGATATGCAAGATGTAGGAAATTGAATAAAGCATAAAAAAAATACAAATACGAAGTGTAAAGAGAACACCCTAAACGTTTATACAACTGTGTGAACACATTTTCTTCTGATTCTCTCTCTCTGTCTCATGTTATCATAATATCATACTTCATATATCATATATCATATACATGTATCGACATCATACATCATATATCATTTTATGCTTATTTTATGTACCCATAGTAAGCACATTCCACGTGTTAGAGATAGACCCTATATGAAGTCATTGGAGGACCTAACGTATGCATGCTTGTCAATTGCGCTGGACCTCTATATTATACATCTGCAACTGAAATGACTGTGTGAATATCCCTATGTTTCATGTTCCCTATTCATTTCGTCAGAAAGTTTCATCAAAAACTGAATTAGGTTTGGCAGAAGAACGCAATCTTTTTCTTTGAAATCAAAGCAGCAAAAGTGGTTTCTGACGTGCAGACACCGCGGAGTTCGAATCCACTTCCACACCGCGCAATTGGGTAGAAAGTGCTGGCGAGACAAAAACCGGTCTTCGTGTCATATTTCTTCAACAACAATCGCAGTGCATCCGAATCCACCCGCTCCTGAGATAGGACCCAGCGATTTCCGGACACATCATAAGAGTAGCTGTTGGCATCTCCAGGGACAAGTGCGGTACCCTCCCACTTACCGCTTTCTGGCGCAAACCGGAACACGACATCTACAGTCACGATTGTTATCTTGTCGTCTGACGAAACGGACATTTCTAAAATGTCCCTGGGAATAGTACAGCCTTGAATGTTTTGTCGACAGAGGGAACGGCTCGTTACATTGTAATACAAGATTACGTTTTGTTTCGGGACTAGGAGAAGAATGTTTTCGTGGGAGTCCGCAGCGATGGCGCTGATGAAATCTTCCTCTTGGAGATCAAGAACGACTTCATGATCCAATGTTGTGTCTCTTTTCCCATATACACGTACCGTGTTTTGACCAGTCAATGTAGCGAGGCGACCGTCCCCCAAGACTGCAACATCTCTTGCTGGGATTCGTTCGGGAACTCTGTTTCTGTCACCATTTGGATGGAGAAACTCCATCCTGTTGTCACGGTAACCAATGATGAGACAACCACTGGGATGGGCTGCCATAAACTTTACTTGACCAGAAGTCGCATATTTGTCTGTCACTGTGAAGTTTGTCCCGTGAGCTGAAAAAGTCAGAAAAACAGATAAAATCATGGACGCATAACGATAACTATTCTTATATGGCATAACAACGATTCGTGAGCTGTATCCCAGCTAACGCAAGGACGTTTCAGGCGCGGTGGAGCACCCCAATTATCTCGCAGAAATCCATCGGCAGCCGAGCCTCATTTGCATAAAGTAAACAACATGTACTCGCGTAGTTGAGAAAAAGTAAAAAACTTCTCAAGCTAATAACAATTTAAGGAAACCTATTTTCGGATTAAAATTGAGTTAGTTTGAATTTGAAAACATGTCCGAATATGCACATATAACATATTAAAGGATTTGACAATGATAAAATGTGAAATTTTAGCGAAAACCTGGCGAGCAAAATTACCAAAAATATGCCTCGAAAATCATCCTAAAATTCACGAAGTGTGATTGCGGAACCAAAGCGCCATTCAAACAAAGTCCATCGAAATTTATTTATCTGCATGCATTTTAAATTTCATACCGTAATATTCCCGGCCATGGTTGTGTCGGAAAAAAACAGAAGGTGATGTCAAAAATGACACCAACGCAAAGCGTACAGGTCGGTCCCATGTACATATAATCGCGTCACTGTAGCGTTGCATGCCACAGCACACACAACGCATTGCTGCATGCAGCGTGCGCGACAGCAGCTCAGCAGTCACCGCCGTGCGGCACTCATTAAAATTGACTGCGTCACATGCAAACCAGCAATGAGCACGAAATCCTGAATCTCACGTACCATGCATGCCCAATATTACGGGAAAAGAAATGACGTCATTTTCAATTGTTTCGCTGACTACAATTTTCTATTCCAAACCCTGTAGAAAAAAGTTGATTTCTCAAAAAGTACAGGTGGAACCAAGCGAAAACTTTCATCATAAATGGATTGAGGCCTGATGAACTTATGTTGCCAATTTCGGACACATGTCATTGGAGCCCGGCCATAGTTCAGTCGGAAAAAAACAGAGAGCATGTTTTGCGAGAGGTCATTTTCAAAACGCTTTAATATCTCAAGTTCTAGTGCAGCAAATTTCATAATTTTTTCATCAAAAGGAAGGTTTTTCAAAACTTAGATAGTGTGGGAAGTTTGAATTTACTAGCGGCACGCATAGCGGCACAAGGAGAAGGTAAAGATTTGACTTTTTCATGGACACAGTTTCGGGCAGCCGTGGATGCCCGTTGGAAATTCAAATAGAACGGGGCGATAATGAGATGCAAATTGGGCTGCTCCACCGCGCCTGGTTTTCTGAACATTCTTGAAACATTCCAAGTTCGTTATTTGGACGTTTTGTCAAAACGTTTTCAGAACGTTTTTTTTTTTTTTTTTTGAAGGTTTTCGACTTATTTAAAAACTTTTCAAATGGACGTTATAAACACTTTTTTAAACGTTAAGAAAACCAAGTGAAAAGCTTTCGGAATTTTGAAGGACCTGCAGAAAACCTTTTGAACGTTGTGGACGTCCAGAAAACCTTTGAAAACCGTCTAGAAGTCAAAAGTCATTATAAGAACGTCTAAAAAGTCTTATGACCCTTTCAAGAACGTTCAGAGAACCTTCCACATCCGTCTAGAACGTCTAGAAAACCTTTTAAGAATGTCTAATGTTTATTTCTTTTAGGGTATTTATAAAAATTATAGTTATGAGATTACAGACGGAATCTGAGATTAATACTTTGTCGTGGTTCAGAAGTTATTTAAGTCATCGAAAACAATATGTTGCATTTAAATCCAGTCACTCTTCATATTCTAACGTGTCATGTGGAGTCCCTCAGGCATGTCAGGGATCTATCTCGGGCCCCTACTTTTTTGATTTACATTAATGATATTATCAATTCCTCTCCTCGTTTAAAATTCATTTTATTTGCAGACGACACCAACGTTTTTTATTCCAACAAGGACATTGTAACACTGGTTGATACAGTAAATTTGGAATTAAGTAACATCTCGAAATGGTTTAGAAGTAACAAGCTTTCACTGAATAGTGATAAGACACGTTTTATACACTTTCATACGCTTCAATCCCAACCCACCCTTCCTCAAAGTATTTCTATTGATGATACAAACATTGCTGAGAAACGTTCAACCAAGTTCCTAGGAGTGGCCCTAGATAGCAATCTGACATGGAATACTCATGCCCAGAATATTACAACAGCAATATCTAAGCAACTGGTGTTTTAAGGAGAATAAAATACTAAATTAACGATCAAACTTTAATAATGTTATAAAACACTTTATTTCTACCGTATGTAATGTACTGCAATATTGTATGGAGCAACTGTAGCAAAACTTAATTGAACACAATTTTTCTTCTCCAGAAAAAAGCTCTTCGTATATGCACACATTCAAATATCTTGGCTCACACTGATCCCATATTTTATCGTCTAAAAACTCTAAAGGCCCATGATATACATTTATACCTAACTGCCACATTTATAAACACACTCGAAATTTATTACCATTTTTTCATAATGCCCTAGTAACCAATGACCATATTCACTCATACCCTCTCCGTCGTTCCCATGATTTTCATTTAAGTAATCCGAAGCTTTTACTTGCTTAAAAATCGATCAGACATCACGGTGTGGATACATGGAACACTCTTCCTGAGGAGTTGAAACAGTGTGCCTCTTTATTTTCATTCAGAGCAAACTTAAGGAAGCACATTTTATTACAGTATACTTCAAATACGAACTATAAAAAATAATTTATATGACTAATGTTGGTCTCCCGAAAGCAACATCGCATATCGTTCCCTCTTCCAGCAAACCAATTCTATTATTCGAAATTCCAGCCTGCCCTTGTGCACTTTCAAGCACTTGCACGCACATTCACCACCATCACACATCAGAGTTTATTTTTCCTTACTATCTTCGCAGCAGAATTTGCATTGTTACGAATCTACTACGTCCCTACCCTTTCCTCGGGCCGGCCATCTTTTCAAGCAGTACTTACAATGGCGGCCCTCTGCATAATCGCTTCTTAACTACAATTGTTATTGTAATCCCTGCTGCACAGACATGCATATTGTATATCATATCATTAATTTTCTTTTATATCGTTGTTTATGCAAGTCAATTGACTCTTGTCTTGAATATATTTGTATATTTTCCACATGTGCATGATTATGTAACTTATGTAAATTGATTTGCAGAAAATAAAGTATCTATCAATCTATCAATCAATCAAATGTGTCCTTATCCTAATATTATATAATTCCATCCTAACCTATTCTATTATGTCCTACTATCTATACTCTACCCTATTCCCAATTGATGAATCTAGATCACATTCTTTTTTCTGTATATACCACCAAAATGTTGTGATGCATGAGGACATGGTTACTAAAATTAGATCACACACTCCTTAATTTGAATATTCATAATTATGTATGAATATTTATAATAAAGAGATGTACAGAGTAGGAAATAAAAACGTTTTTTAAACGTTTATTAAAGACGAAGTCGACATAGCAGACCTAATAAAAACGTTTTGTGGACGTTTACAAAGGACGAAGACATTGCAGACATAATAAAAACGTTTTGTTTGACGTTTCTAAGACGTTTTCCAAAAAAAAAACTGTGCTTTGCGATAAATGCTAAGTCCCCAATTTGACGTTGTATGTACGTTTTAAAAACGTCCATTTTATACAAAGACGTACGGAACCTACAAAAAAACGTTCTGAAAACGTTCTGTGTTTGCTGGGATTATTGACCTCCAGAAAATTCATTCTAGGTTTTGCAGGAAATTTCAATATACTTACATTCAGACGGTGAACCTTAACCTCGTTGACGTAACCTCGAGGATAAATTGTATGGGGCGCCAAATGTCGCACGATCTATTTCGTTTCGTTTCGTCAACAAAATGACATACCCTCAAGGTTGGCTATCCTCGAAGTTGGCTATCCTCGAGGCTAAGGATCACCGTCCGAACGTAACTGTCATTTCAAGGTCTTATTAAAGGTATTAGCCCACATTTGTAAACCTGCAGCAATTGGTCTCATAGTTAGCATTGAGTTTGGGTATGATTGCAATAACACCTGTGCAAAATTTCGTTCCAATTAGTCCATTACTTTCATAAAAATAAATGAAAATGCACCGTATGCATGCGTATAACGCTCGCTAGCTCCGGTCCACGTACGTACTACATGAATGCGATATACATGTGTAAGTTACATGTACGTAGCTAGCCCGCGCTCGTAACTCGATTTTGGGTCGGGTTGACCCGGTTTGAAAATTGATTTTAAAACGATGATTTTCTCTCTTTTATCGAATGGTATAGACAAAGAGCAACAGGTGAGGTATGTTACTGTTATAACTTGTACTTGAAGTCATATTGGACCTGTTTTATGCAGTTTTGATTTTCGTGGGTTTGCAAATGTGGGCTAATACCTTTAAGATTAAAGATTGGGGTATATAAGAATGGGGTATAGAATGAGATTCAAATATGTGCACATGCCATCTCACTCAAAACAGGTAGCAATGAACGCTGCTGCATGTTGTGGATCAATAGAAACCAACAACGGGTCTCCCATGGTTATACACGTTAATTCGACGAGAACCAAATCGCTGTATACAATACCTTTCGCCTGTGTCGATTCAGTATACGAAGCCTCCCGAGTGGGAAGATGCAGTAAGCGGGGAGAGGGAGAACTTCGAATCGTAGAGCCTTGATGGTTTCGAAAAGGCGAATTTCCTCCGCCCTGGATGGTACAGGTCTCTGATCCATATTTGTTTTGAGAGTCAAGAGGGTATCTTGATCCTCTCTGCTTAATGAAACGAGTTCACGCGGTTCCATGTCCAGCAACTCTTCTACCTTTTCAGATGATTCGGTGACTCCGGACATTGCTTCTGCTTCTGTCGAAAGGAGATTGTCCATCAAAGCATTAAATGAACTTCTCTGTGTTTCAATTTCCGCTACGAGATTCCCTACTGTCGTGAAGAGCTTATTTCGAATAAGGTCTAACTGGTTTTCATAAGCTGTGTTGATATCTGTTACCAAGCTGTCCAAGTACCCGTTTCCCTCCTTCTTGTTCCTATCAATGTTACTTGCGTAATCCTTGTGAGTGTCTGACCATTCTGAAGCGTCCCGTAGCAGTGCAACTATTTCATTGGTCTTGTGGCTCGCAACCTCATCCAGGCTTTTAAGGTGAGACATGTGCTCAGAATGTCTGTGATCGGAAAGGGCACATTCCGCACAGACAACCAGCTCGCACTTCTCGCAGAAATGACTTCGTTCAAGATTCGGATGTTCTTCACAAACATCTTCATCGTTGGTTGCTTCCTCGCTCTCCTCAAGAATCCCTAATATTTTGTTTGCAAGCAGATTTGGTCGGGAGCTGTTGAAAGTGTGCATCTCGCGACATACCGGGCATCGCATTTGATATCCTATTTGATGATTAAATAATACAAGAGGTTGTCTTTCAAGTTCTGTAAGGCACTTTTGGCAGAAAGCATGCATACAATTTAGGTGTCTAGCGTCTTCCAGGTGACCCAGACATATCCCACATACCAAGACTTCAGAGATTGATTCTCGTAGTAGCTTCGCCGCCATGATTCATAAACTCAATTTTCTATGTAGCCAATACTGTTTTGGATAACACTGTCTCCCCCGGGTCTGGTGCAATAGAAACGTGAACACTTCAAACTCCGCACTTTGGACAAAACCCACTCGTTTCGCAACACAATGGATTATGATTGTAGACTTCCTGTGTAACCCGTGATATACTCTACTTTATGCGTGCAGGATTGTGTGACCAGGTTTTCAAATTAGTGGAAGGGAGGCCCGTAGTCGTGGGAATTCCCCGACTCGGTTTGTTCTATTGTCCTGCAAGAGACGTTTACCATGCTGTGTTTCACATCTCTTCTGAGTTAATTATGTCATGTTACAATATTTGGTAGTCATACACATGTCTCTTTTCCCACCTTCACGTGATGGTCAAAATCTCTGACAAAGTAGTGGCCCAACTGAAATATTTCAAATAGTTGATCAAAATGAGAGCAGAGGGAGAGAGAGAGAGATCTTGTAAGTGATGAGTACGCAATAATAACCACCCCATTCTAGCAATTTGTTGTACGCCCACTGGCACTATATAGGCCTAAGGTTTCAACTTGGAAAATAAAAGAACAAATAGTCCACTAAAAAGGAAGACGTCAGCGAGTTTAATGACAATGATTCATTTCGGAAGACAATGCCAACAGGAAATTCGATTCACGTATTGTTTCATGTAGCATAAACCTCGCCATGTATTTATATCAAAGAGTGTGGTGTGCCACTCGATTTAAAGGCAAATGTGACCGGCTCTGCCAAAACCCTAAACTTCTAGGCAAAACTCAAATTTGAGTTATCGGTACTGCTGGATTTCCTATAATGTAAGCTTTCATTTGGTACCCCTTTCATGAAAATCCATGAAAAAATGACGAAGTTATGATTTTCTAATATGTTGCAAGTTATCAAAAACAAAAATGGAGAAAATGAAGGTCAAAGTTCAGCATTCACTTTAAATATTGACACATTCTGCAATCACACATTAACTCATTGACAACGCTATCAGCCAAACATCCAATGAAGCTAAAATTTGGTACAAACAGCCTTTACACATGAAACAAGGTCATCACAAAAGAAGAATCAGATTCCATGATATTCAATGATGTTATTACACAATGAAATACAAAGAAAATAACAGGTGTCATCGAATGCAAAACTCCAGGACCTCTGTGATTAATGACGAAACTTCACAGTGATAATAAATATGTTATTATACGGCTGTGTTTATTAAAGAAGTTACGGAATACCTAGTACGAAGGGGCAAGTATGATGGAGAGAATTATATACAATGAGAGAGAATACCGATCTATATATAGATTATATTTGCTATCATTCTCCTATTGAAAATTGAGAGGACTCCACATGATTGCCACCAGATCAAATTACTGTTTGACAAACTCAGAAACCTTGTTTTATGAAAAATTAATACTACACACCCTTAAAATCTATTAAAGCTATTAACAAAGCTATCAACATTGATATTTCCAAATCCTGTCTTCTTTAAATAATGCAATTCATCAATGCCCAATGTGATGTGGAAATATTATTGGAGTACTGTATTTGAACTAAAATCATGACCCTGCATGTGGCGTGTTTGTGTGAAAACATGTTCTTTTCCTGTGAGTTCTATGATTCATTAATGTTGATATGGATCAGGAAGTGATGTATGTATCTGAAGAATTCGGAATGAGAGAAATAGACATGGTAGATTATGTATTCAACACCATTTTGACAGTGATGGATATAAAGGCTGGGCCTCAGTTTTTCTTTCTGCTTGTTGTTTGGGGAATCCCATGACCAAATTTGGTCATGAGATTCCCCAAACAACAAGCAGAAAGGGGGGGGGGGGAGAGATATTTGACACTGACTATAAGAAGTGATATTCAGTGTAGAACAATATAGATCGGTACAACTTACAGGAATAAAGTTAAATTGTCATAATCACATAATAACATTATTATGTAATATATAATTATCATAGGTGATTACCGTATGACTCCTTTTGAGCACCAAGACAGATACTTTTGAATGAAAAACAAAGAAAACGCTGCCTTTAGAAATATCGACATGAACCAAATATTGGAACTTTGCTAGTCCGTAATTATTGTTTTCAAAATAAAAATGACAAACTCTTCGTATCACCTGGGATCCTTCCAAAGTTTTGGAATCACAAAGTCAACAAAATTATGTAATCGCGGACAAGGTTGCATGGCAAGGTGCTTGACTTGATAACGGCCCCATACCACTGCATGAAGTATGTGTTGGTGTTAGGTGAAGGAGACGAGAAAACGCAGACACAGGCACGTAAGGAAGATGCACGGAGGAGGCTCAACGATCAGAGACGGACGATTCGAATAGGTGTTCATCTTTTGGTGGCGCTACATCGGGCAACTAAAATTCAAAATGATTTTGTATTGCTGCTGAATACCTAATAGGCTCTCCATAACTTGTCTCCTAGCTACTTCTCTGTACTAATGAGTGTACGTCAGCGATGGCCAGCATTATGTTGTGCAGGGCTGACTCTTCTTTTGCCCAATGTACCCGCCTGAAAAACATATTTAAATTTGGGTAGACCCTTTTCTTTGGTTCTGCCATGTCTGCGGAACTGTCAACCATACCCACTTTGGAATTGTAGCAACCTTGGTACCTTCAAAAACACTAAACTGAATATCTACTCTCTTTTTTTTCCAGCAACTCTGTGAATGATGTATGACACAACATAATGGGAGCTGGGCGCCTTTAAATGTTACAGATACACTGTACATGTATATGGCGCTGTATAAATGCTAGTCATATCATCATCAACATCATCACCATCTTTGCCATTACTCTTCATCATCATCATCATCATCATCATCATCATCATCATCATCATCATCATCATCATCACAAGTTGTAATAATGGACCTTTTGGAGGACTTCCTAATCGGTAGTCAAAATTAAAAGTTCACTTTTAGTCCTTTTTTTAACATTTGATTTGTTAATGAGAATAAAAGTAAGCTCATAAAGGAAATCTTAATATGGAGTATAGATAACAACACATTGATATTTACGATGAACAAAATGAAATTAAGGAAATTTAGATTTATTTTGAAGAATATGAATGCCAGAAGTTTCATTTCTGTTTCATCCTGTATTCGGTTTGCAAGAAATTCACTGCGAGAAAATATCTGAGCCACGTGGCCAGAATGCTACCAGTGTCATACGTAACATGATGACAATGTTTTAAAATGGACTATATCTGTCTGTTTGTCTATAAATGAATAGATGTGACAGAGCGATTACACAATTCACTTATTCGTTTACTAATGTGACACCCCAATGATGAAATGTACAGCAAGAAACTAATTCAGGCGATATCACTGTTGGGTTTTATTACTGTTGATCCGGATCAGGCTTACAATTAGGATAATCATCAGCATAACGGTGATTAATGTACCGATGGATGAATCACCATTAAAGCTCTTTTTAGTTCCCAATGGGTTTGCAATTCTTCTCTATAAATATACATGTATGCACTGTATCAAAATACCATCTACCATGGTAAATAAAATATGAAGAATCTATCATGTTTATATTCTGTGAACATAAATATTATGTTCAAAGCTCAAAATTTCATGATTCAAGCATCTTTAAATGATATGGAAATTATCGAATACTGGCTTTATATTAGGCCTACATGAAGTAGCAATTTACTTTATTAATTGTAATAACAATTTTATATAATAACAATTTATTTTATTATACAATAGCGATCCCTGATCAGTTCTTATCATGCATGCTGAACGACGAAGGGATGAACGCGGGTCGCTTAAAGAGATCGATGTCGAATTACCAGGGAGCAAATGAGCCCCGCGAACACATTAAGGAGAGCGTCCTAACAGCTGTAAGACGAAATACACCCGAGGTTTGGTGGTCCAATGAAAGGAAATCGGTCAAAACTCCGCCCATATGGACAAAAAGCTTGCTCGTCATTATGAACTACATGTATTATAAACAGCCGTCTGGAGAAATGTATCTTAGACTATAAACAGTCTAACACTATCCAGGCTCTCTTTAGACAACTGTTCTATCACAAACATTTCCCACATTCGTGACATTAATATAAAGCGTCTCATCAACAGCTTAATGCGTTGTTCTTACTTGGAAAATTGTATACCCATTCTAATGTATTAAACATCACATGTGCTGTGTAGGGTGCACCATGGAGTCTTAATGTACATTGAATAAACTGATTCAGCGTTTGTCTTCAATACAGGTTGCTGAATCGACATAATGCATTGACCGGCAAAATGTACTGCTTCCAAATCTAACAGTCCGTGCTTCAACTTGTTAAATCCACTATATCAATGCTAACCTTGAGAATAAATTTATCTAGAAACTAGCTTTTATACAGAAAGATACTTTATCGTGATACAGAAAATATGCATGTTTCTAAGAGAAAAAAAATCCACGTGATGCGCTTATCTCTGAATTAATTTCAATGCAGAAAAAGCATGTATCTCCCTGCTGGAGAGAACTTAGTGTCCCACAGTGTGAAACACAAAGTAAAGAAAGCACAAAGTGAAACACTGTTAACACATTGTGAACACACTGTCGAATTATATTCACACTGTTAAATTCAAGCGTTTTAACACTGTGATCCCACTGTGAATCATCTATATACAATGTGAAACAGAACTATGTACGTGAACTCGCTGTGGAAAACCAAACCACGGTGTGAAATCTTCTAAACACTGTTAAATTCGATCGTTGTTTACGCAGCCGACTATGTCAACACATTGGCCCGAATTCACGATAGTGGTACAAATTGAAACCATGATTTGAACCATGGACAATTTGTACGGAGCGCCAAGTGTCGCATGGTATATTTCGTAATGAAATGACAACATTAAGTCGACGAAATGATAATTTTCGTTTGCAAAATGAGCATTTCGTCAATAAAAATGGTCATTTCGCTGACAATATTACTGATTTCATAACAAAATAGGCCATATGCGACATTTGGCGCTCCATATAAATTGTCCGTGGTTTAAATCATGTTTTCAAGTGAACCACCTTCGTGATTTCGGGCCATTGTGAACACACTGTCAATGATTGTGGGGCACTCCGTTCTTTCCAGCAGGGCTTGCTCATAAACATAGCGATGGCTTGGCTTTTCAACTTCATTATTCTTTTTACGTGCAAAACATTTCCTACAATAATATGAATTATAAAAACAAATCTGATCTCACAGTATGGCATCACTGCGACATGGTATAGGATGTGACAAAAGTAGCTGTTTGGCCAGTAGAACAGCTGAAGGAAAGCAGTATGTTGTACAGTAGGCCTATACTCACGCTTGCGTGTGGCCTCATACCAGCCAGAAAATTGGCCACAAAACACTGACTGCAATTCATGTACATCACCCAGCTCCACTGTGATACGCTGGCACTAAATAATCTATTATGTACCCAATGTCATTGTTGAATATACCATGTAATTCTCCACCTGGCTATCTAGACTTAAAGGGCCAATCATGATGCTTTTGATGTTGTACATACATCGCTGATGTCATGCTTAGATTTGTGGAATATTTGTGGTCCGTGAGCAGATTAACCGATACTCTGAAAACTACGAAACGAATTGCACTATTAATATGTCTAGTTAATGCCTGCTTCCTTCTCTCGTTCTACTTCCTCGAGCACCCACAATCATGCATTCTTATGTGAAGATGCGATACGTCATCATCCTCATTCATTGTGATTTGTCGTAAATTGTGGAATCATTCTCATTCCTCATACCAATTACATGTACTATCAATTCTGAAACATCCGAAAGGTCCTTTTTAACATTAATATAACGTAGCATCAGGCTAGTGAATAAGCCAAATTCATCTTTGCAACCTCTCCTACTAGAATAGTATACAAGATGCATGGGTGAGTTCGATCATTATATTGGATTTACAGTAATGTATTTTACTGAAAACTGTAGTGTTAAGATATAGACAATTATAGGAACACTTTCCGGTGTGGTAAGCTTTGTTCATCTTGTTCATAGAGACTTTGATAGCAGCTGCATGATTTTTAAAACCCTTGTCAGCATACATTTTTCTTCATCGATTTTCTTTCTTTTATTTTTAAGAAATCAGCGTTTGTGGGCTATTGAGCCGCCTCACAATCAAATAGTTAAAGAGGCCCCAATACCAAATGTTATGTCGCATAAAACCACAAGAAGCCAGATTCTGATCCTGTCAAACATTTTCAGTATACTAAATTCTTTGCAAAAATAATGCATGCCACCAAATTACCGACAGGAAAATATGAAGGCCTACTTTGCCTTCGTAGCCATGGTTTTGGTATGGTTTCAATCGCTCTAACTGCTTTCAACATCTACCTAAAATCTAAACACCTTTCACGCAAAAATGGGGGTGTTCTATTATACTTTCGCCCTTGAATTAATCTCAGTGAACGTGTTTCATCAAACTCGTTAATTTTTGTAAAATTTTGAAATCTGGGTAAAGATCTCAAGGGAAAACGATAAACCCGAAGGCATACCATATTATTTCAATAAGATCAGGCAACTTATGTTATATAGAGAAGACAACAGTGCATGCGGAATTTTGGGATTCCTACAGCCAGAGCTTTACATACAATGACCACTGGCATAGCCAAGTGGTGTGGGAGGGGGGGGGGCGATGGGGCGTTCACCCCCTCCCCCAAGATTTGGACCGAGGATTTGGGGGGGGGGGGAATGCGTGTATACTGTATTCATGTACATGAAGCGGGTCTCCCTTTCAACCTTTCATCAAATAAGGTCATATTTTTTTCAAAATGTGCACCAGATCGTTGAATTTCAATTAGTGAAAATGCAAAATTTCTCGTGCTTGCGAGGGTGTATCCCCCTCCCAAACCCTCCCCCTATATGCCTCTTTCCCTAGCCCTAGTACACTTTTTAGATTTACAAAGAATTCTAAATAATTCTGAGTGCACAAGACTTATCACTTGTATTCCGTGAACTCAAAGTTCCCTCATGTACGAGGGGAATATCCCCTTTTAATCAACCCTTTCCTCCCTCAGTTCCCCAGGTCAGTTTTTTTTTTTAATGATAATAATAATATAATGTTCTTATATAGCGCAATTCAACACAAAATAGGTTCTCAAAGCGCTTTACATACAATAAAACAAAGTCACAACTGAAAAGTGGCAAACCACATATCATAACAGTATAATTCTAATACTACTGGAAAGTTGTTAAATAATTTCCCATATATTAAATCAAATATGCGCACACGAGATATCTTAATTTCAACTTAAAAAAGGCAAAAGCTCAATTGTACGGGAAGGGTGGTGATAACACTCGCCCACACCTTCTCCCTGCTCGCCACCCCCCCCCCCCTCCATGCATACAAGTATAGACTGTATAGACTGTATAGTTTTCCAAATATGCCACAAAATGTGTACACCAAAACGTTTAACTGCAATCAGAAAATTATACAGAATCTCCTTCCACAGACTTTCTAGACTTCTCTTCTTATTGACAAATTTCCAGACATTCCAACAAAAGTGTGCGCCAGATTGTCACGGGGACGTCATGCGACGTCTTCGAGACGATTTCTAGCCCAGTGGTGGAGACATCTCCGCGACGTCCCAACATCGTTGCCGGTCTGTCGCTATGAGGTCCAGCAAAGCCACGACGCGACGTCTTGAAAAGTCTCCGCATCTTGGCTTCAACAAAGGAGACGTCGTGGAGACATATCTGAGACCAGCTAAACACTGTGGAAAATGTCTCAGAAAAAAAACCAAAATGAATAACATTATTTAGATTCTCTCGCGACTCCCCGGACAACTACAGGAGACCCAGCTATAATCACAGTCTCCAGTGTGACGTCGCGTGGGCATCTCCGTGACCATCGAGATTCGAGTTGCCATCATGAATTATCATACAGGTCGTCGTCCAAATGGAAGAGGGAAAGTCTAACATCAAAGAGAGAAGCAGGCAGTTGAGGATAGGGGGTACTAATATCCTTAGGGTTCATCTTGGAAATCTCGCTTTAAAAGACGGCAATCGGATTTGTGCACTTACATGAGAAAGGGCGGTCTATTAACAAGTAAACAAAAAATATAAAACAAAACAAAAAATTACTTTCACGAGTTATCACTGTTATATGTGATAGAGTTAAAGGATAGTGTCGAAATTATAAAATGAACTTTTCACATTTATAATCCAATTAGTTTAATTACTTCTAACACTTCATCTGAGTGCAAATTTTGTATCTGTTCTCCGTTAGTGAGGCAGTGCTGGTGTACTGGGAAAGTTGATATAAGCCTAAATAGTTAATGATTTCAGATACCTTCCTTTATCTAAGATGTTCATTTCTGACAACTAGAAATTTATATCAACTGATAAAATTTGTTTTTATCGTAAAAGTGGAAATCACACCTCTTGGATATGACGGTTTATGCATACATATATCGCTTTACGAATGTTGGGGTTTCTGAATGCGTATATGAATGGATTCGCGCAAGAGTTGCAGAATGCTAGGACAATAAACGCTTGATCTATTGGCGAGTTGAAGTACGATTCCGAGAGGGGATCAAACATGTGAACCAGATAACTCGTGAAGAGCGGACCCAAACATATTACATACACAACAAATACAATGAAGAAAATCTGGAGCATGCGTTTCTTGGCGACAATTAGATGTGTAGACCTGGGGTTTCCTCTCCTTGCAAGTATGTTCGTGAAAGTTGACGTTAGACTGACGTTTAAGCGCGCAAACTGTTAGTACTTGGATCGTCGTTATGATGACAATCGGGATTATGATGAAGAACACATACTGCATGAGGGATACAGCGTGTTGAACGTTTACAGACGGATAACCCGGCACACACTCCCCTTTTTCTACTTTTGATAAGATAATCAGGTCCAAGCACATCGCACCTGCACAGAACCATATGAGTAGGATGGAACGCATAACCCTCTTGGGCGTTACAATCATCTTAAACTTGAGTGGAAACGCTATGGCAAGATACAGCTCGAGTGGTATCAGAGTTAGAGTAAGTATTGACGCAGCGATAGAAACCCCTGTGAAAAGTGACGTATATACCACCTTGCAGTACAGATTTCCCAGCCACGAGGCAGGAACTCTAGACGCTTGAAACGGGAGAGGAATCATGAAGACGGACGTCAAAAAGTCGGCGACGGCCAACGCTCCGACCAAAGTGTCGCTTGAGCGACGTTTGTGTCTTCCTCTGAAGATGACGTGGATGACTAGGCCGTTGCCAATGATCCCAAGCACGGCAGTTGTCGTCTGAGCAACCGTGATCCACGTCCAGGTCAATGACTGCCACGCCCATATTGGCTCCACCCCTTCTGTATCTTCAGGCTCATCAAGATTAACCTCATCTGTGGGGTTCGTTAAGACGTCTTTACTTTCGTAACTTTGAGTTACAAGTTCTTCCAGCAAAGTTGTGAGATACGTTGCTCCCCGATTCGTTAAAAGATGAAGATGATTTGGATGAAAAGACCCCACCGAAACGGTGGAAATCTTGATCGGGCGATCCACAGATGTGCTACCGGCAGACGACAGAGGAACATGCGATGCACTTTCCACCATGAGGTGTGTTTCGGTGTCCTTACCGCTGGCTGGGTAATGTCCTCTTAGCAGCATAAACGTAATGAGAATACGAACGATGCTCCCGGCCATTCTATGTAAGCACGCTTGTGTGATTTCAGCTGCAATAATGGTATAAACATCATAAGAGAAAGCGGTGATCAGTCTATTTCATCTAGTAACAAAACAGAGTACGCCCTATACATAATTATATCATCATTTAGAAATGGCATTTTAAGATAATTACATAGCAAACTAAAACAAAAAATACTACTTGGCGCCAAACGTCAACAGTAAGAGAGAGAGAAAAAAAATGAAAACATCCCATCGTAGTTTTGGTAATGAAATAATTACCAATGTTCCGGTTTAATAAACACATGACGTCTTTCCATCATGATTAACATAATGTCATAAGTACAGAATTCATGCAAATTTACACACAACAGTCTTTTAGCCCAGTTCTGATTAAAAACCCTGATATCATTAGTTTTTTTGAACTCACAAGCTCACGAACTGATACTTGGCGTTGATGTAAACGACACCAGTCCTCAAATGTCACCCACAGAATACCACCTCGAAGACGATATAATTTCATTATCTCAGTCAAATCCAAACCAATTTTTTATTTCACACTTTAACATAAGGAGCATAAACAAAAACTTTGATCAATTCAATATGTTCGTGAATCAAGTTAGATTTGATAGTCAAGTTATCGGACTCAGTGAAACCTGGCTAAAGGAAACATCACCTTCTTCGCTATTTACCATTGATGGCTTCACACTTTTGACTAACAACAGGGCAGGTAAAAAAGGCGGTGGAGTTGGGCTTTACGTCACTCAAAATTTGAATTATCAACTCTTAGACGAATTTAATTTAATGTCTGAAGTTATTGAGAGTATTTTTATTGAAATTAGGGTTCCAAATAGAAAAAGTATTGTTGTAGGTGAAATATACAGACCTCCAAATACAAACCCCACTGAATTTACTGAATCATTATCCGTACTTTTAGCTGATACATATTTTGTGAACAAAAATTGTTTTATCATGGGTGACTTTAATTTCAACCTTTTAGATTGTCATACCAACTCCACATGCCAAGATTTCCTCAATGTGATGCTATCCGAGTCTTTTTCACCTCTTATAAAGAAGCCCACTCGAATTTCTGATGTCACAGCAACTCTAATTGACAATATTTTTGTTAATAGTCCCCTTTCTAATATCACGTTTGGTATAATAGTGTCTGATGTATCCGATCATTTTCCGATTTTCGTTGTTATGCCCAATTTTAACATAAGTAATGCTTCTTTTCATTCGCCCAGTTCTGGTTTTCGAGAAATGTCAGAAACTAATCTTAGTAGACTTAGGGAGAGACTAAGATCCGTTGATTGGTCAATTGTTAATAACCAAAGCGATGCAAACTTAGCTTTTGAACACTTTTCACAAATACTGTCATCTGCATATGATTCCAGTATACCCGTTAAGCCATTTACTCGTTCAAACCGTAAAAAAGTTCCCCAAAAACCTTGGATTACAAAATCTCTCCTTAGGTCTATTAACCGTAAAAATACCCTTTTCTATAAATACAGAAGTGATCCTAACAGTCGAACTCGGTCTCGGTATGTGCATTATCGCAACGTTCTTACATCATCCATGCGTTTAGCCAAAAGAATGCATTTTTCAAAGCAATTTATCAAGTATAAACATGACATCAAGCGCCAGCATGTTTGTTTGTTGTTAATGTTATTATCATTGTTGTTTATAATGTTAACGCCCTCCGGTGGGCAATCGTGTTAAGCGTCTTGGCTGCGGTAATAAATCTACACCACAACCGTACCTGGAATCGTCCGGTGTTTTCTTCTCGTAATGGCGTGGTGGCATCGTTTGGGATCCGAATCTTAGGCCCGATTTAACGTCCACAGGAATCCGAACGGGGAGAGATCTCGCTCGACATAAAAGGGGCCGGACGTTCAGCAAAAGCGCTGTGATAGTTCCAGGTACTGATTTCACCTTTGTGTGTGTAGTCCCATACATACACATTGAAAATGTGTGATGCATCAACGCAGCGATGCGCCGCAGCGGCCAAGTCCAAGGCATCCGCACCCGCACCGACACATCGGTGCCCCGTGACTACTGTCGGAACCACGGCAGCTGACACATCGTGCACAACCCCCTACTTCCCCGGAACTGTTGGTCTCTACCCTCCCGTGGAGGTCGACGTCCACTTGAGAAGTGGTACACCACTGAACATCATCAGAGTGTCAATGGCAGAGAAGTTGGAGTTGGATATTGTGGTTGATTCATATGGATATGATGATCACTTCATTCATGATTACTGGTCTATTGGAGATAGTCTCACGCTCCCTGATAGTCTCATGCTGACAAAGATAGTAGGCCTGACCTGCTTCTCTATTTATTGTAATGGCTTACAGATGTTGTTTGATGCCATCGTCGTGAGTGATGACAACACAGATAAGGACATAATTGGCGGCGCCCCCTTCATGGAAACAAACGACATCTCAGTGCGCCCCTCAAAGCATGAAGTCACATTCAGCGATGACTCTGTGTTCACATACAATTGGCATTGTGATTATCCTCCTTCCTGTCAGCCTATTCATGCAAGTGACTATGATAACCAGCATCAACCTGTTTGCAAAGCAGCTGACAGCACGCCTGATTCCAGTCACCTTCAGCTTTTAGCTCAGTGTGAGTCTAGCTCTCGCACCAAGCGTTTGCCTGCCGCCCATGCTGGACTTCTACATACAGAGCAGGAACACTACCTTGAGTATGGACTTGGCTCTGATGACTGTCACCATCCTGTCAATTGTGATCCTCATTGCCCTACTACTAGTACTACATCCCCGTCCGGCTCCCAGCTGGAAGGCGTGAATGACCCTCCACCCTTGGCTGCTACGTGCCCAGCCTTGCCAACGCACACCTCATCAATCCCATGCTCTGGCACCCCATCGCCATCTGCTGTCATGATAGACATCGCACAGACTCCCCAAGACAGAGAAGGCCCTGCCCATGCACATGGTCCACCCCCTGAGGCTGAAGCCATGGACGTTGGTCTCCCAACAGCGATGCAATACCCCGGTAGTGCCCGCGTGGGTGCACCTGACCCCAAGCTAAGGGTGCCCTCCAATGTTGTCCCTGGCACTTCCTGTCACAATGGTGATGTCTGCTCCCTGACCGCTGTACGGGATACCTCTGATGCCCATCTTGGTCCTGTATTGCTATATCCTTTGTGTACCAGCACCAGCAGTTTCCCTCCTGACAGCTCGACTGATGTGCACCACATGTCACCCATGGGGTGGGATACGCCTCCCCAGCCGTGGCCTGATGATGTTCTCGAGCATTGTCCTCTCGTCACTAGCCAAGTTTTGGTACAGCCAGTCCCTGCCCTTTCTGCTCCTGCCCCCTACCTTGCGTATGATGACAACCATCCCCCTGATGATTCCAGCCGGCCACCGTCCACCATCCCCCTACGGGCAGTACAAGCTCCTTCCCTCTGGATGAGTTTGTTGCTCCTTTCCTGTTCCCATTCGCGCCCCCCTGATGCCAGCAGCCCACTGATGTCCTACATGCTCCATGCGGCTTCTTTGGCCCACACCCTGATGACTCCCTACCCCAAGTCATGCCCCTCTTCTATCTGTGCTGCCTATGCACCTGGATAGTGTGGCCCATTTTGTTTTGTGTATATTGAGTATAGACAATAGACTTTGATGGACATGTTAATCATGCAGTAACTCATTCTTTTGTGCTTTATGTACAGATGAATAAGATGTTTAACATGCCTTTTTATCGTGTATACATGTACGATTGTATTTCATTCTTTGTAAACATTTACGGTTGTTGGTTTGTTGGTTTTTTCATCAGAAAGTAAATGTAATGTTTCAGTTGTCAGTATTTGTACCAGGTGTACCCCCTTTTTATAGATACACGTCTTCCTGATTATTTTTGTGTTTTCATTAAAAAAAAAAAAAAACAAACAAAGACAAGAGAGAGAATAGATACAATTGTACTGTACTGCTGTTTATCAGTAATGTCCTCAGCTTATTGTTTGCTTTTCACCAATGTAGTTGGTGTACTCATGTGTTATGATCGCTTTCATTGCTGCAATGCAAGTTTGTCCCTGTCATACTCAAGCCTTTGGACTCTGTCCTCTTTGTACATATGTAAGTGTGTTGTGTTCTTAGAGGGTTCTCTATCTTTTATAAGATGTGTGGTTTTACATCATTGGGTAAAGCCAATTTCATTTCTCTGTTTTGGATGGGAAACCAAATCTGTTTTTATACTTCTTACACTTTACCCTCATTCGGGTATTTGTACTTTCTGTTCAAATTTGAGATCTGAGTGATTCCTCATATGGGATTTTTTTACATAGGTTTTATGCAGATCTCTATAATTATTTTGATCTGCAAGATCTGTATAATACTTGTTTTAGTTTCAGATTATACAGGTTTTATACCTCTTGTCGATAAAGTATTGTGTATATTATGATTTATTATTGCCTTTTCTGTTGCTGTAACTTGATTATTACCCAACAGATTTCATTCAGACTTGCTAGGGAGAAGTATGGGTGATCATTCCACATGAAGGACACAACAGTTTGTGGTAATGGCGCCCTCAGTGTTCCAACTTTGGATGCCAATGCTTATTTCTTGTGTGTGCTCTATCAGCCACATTTTTTATAAGATTTTTTTCAAATTTGGTAAAAAGGTGCTTTATAGTGAAATGAAGATGCTCATATTTTTTTGGTGGTGGCACCTTCGTTTGTTCTGTCTTTATACATGAAAAGGTAAATTCTACAGGGTCCGCATGTGTGTGTGCGACCCTACCTTGTTTCTTGATTGATCTTTAAAAAAAATTTTTATGTACATGTATCTTAGTCAAATTTATACACCTACATCTATTTGGATTTTATTGTATCCTGCAACAGTTGCCATGTACCAAATTGTGGCCTACAAAGTAATCCAGATGGAGTATGGGAGATGGGTTCGGGGGATACATGTGCTCGATTGCGAGTGCTTCTAGTTTACAATTTGCAGTGAACAGAAAGAAGTGATCTGGGCAGCACTTGTTACATAAATATGCTCTGTGTTTGATATTACATGTAATTGCATTCCAAATGTTATATGCATAATTTTGAAGATAATATCTATGCAACAGTCAAGTAAGTCACTGTTTGAGTGTAGATTTTTAGGTTTGGTTTTTAAAACAATCCTTATGTTACAGTTTGCTAAAGTCACCCATTATTTGGTTTGATATATGAGTATAGTTATAGACCCTGTGTTTATGCTTGTCCAGCATTCCCACGTGTGACTCTGTGTTTTTACTAACAGTATACCATGCTGTAGTAGAAGTATAAAGTAGTTATTGCAATTTTTTTATATGCATAAGTATTGTATCATTTATGCAGGGAGCTGTCTGTGTATAATTGCTTAATGAAGTGATTTTGATGTGTATTATGGGTAATATGAAGTGCATGCATATGTCATAGCTTCGTGTATTCTTTCCATGCATACGTGTATCATGTTTATTTTTGTAAACTACAAGATGGTGGATTTTAAGTATACTGTGTTTGATTTCACTAGTGTACATGTGTGTCAATGGAGATTTTAGTCTCTACGTACTATGATTTAAAGCGTTAGATAGATATTTTTATAGGGATGGAAGAACACATCTTCTGGCGGTAGTTATGTTTTTTTGTCTCGATTATCTCACACTCTCATAAAGGAATTGAAGAGAGAAGGTGGTGAAGATGGTATGTACATGTATGTTAAATGATGGTGTGGTACAGTTGTTTAATTTTGATACAAAAGTTTAATAGAGTTTGAAGTGATTGTTACAAATTTATTATGATTTATCTTAGTGCTCATGTGTTATGTAAAAGGGCATAAAAGTATTGTAATGTTTGCATATTTGCAGGATAAGTAGATATGTAAGTTATTTGTTGTTTGACCTTTCGTAATACCTGTTTGGGAATGTTATGACTTATGTATGTATATAGGTTCCTTTTTTTCGTTGTTACAAGCTGGTTTTTGACTTGCTCAGCAGTTTGACAGACTTTGATAGTTGATGTGTAACATCAAGCTGACAGTGCCAAAAGAGATGATGCGTTATAAGTGTTACTCAATTGTGATGATATTTTATTAGGTTAAGGGTCAGTTGATGTTATAAATAAAGCTTCCTCTCTTTGTGTTTGAGTAGGATATTTTGCTCCATTTTATTGGAGGTATAAACTGATGTTGTTTATACAGTGTAGTAGACATGTTGCCAAGAATTACTTAGAATCTTGTTTGACATGCCGAATTGGATTTTCAGAGAGAAGTATTGTATTGAGCTTTGTAAGCAAAGGAGAAAAGAAGTAGTCACGCCAGCATGTTTGTTTGTTGTTAATGTTATTATCATTGTTGTTTATAATGTTAACGCCCTCCGGTGGGCAATCGTGTTAAGCGTCTTGGCTGCGGTAATAAATCTACACCACAACCGTACCTGGAATCGTCCGGTGTTTTCTTCTCGTAATGGCGAAGAGTACGTGGAAGGTGATAAATGAAGCGCTGAACACTAAAAAGAACATTGAACCCCCTAGGCATATTATCTATAATGATAAGTATATTGAAGATCAAGCTGATGTGGCAGAAGTATTCAATGAATACTTTGTAAGCATAGGACCTAATCTTGCCAGCAGTATTCCACACTCAAACGCTGATTTTTATTACTTTTTAAAAGACCAGAATCAGCAGTCTCTTTTTTTCGAACCAGTCATTGAAGAAGAAATCAAAGATATCGAGCAAAATTTGAACAATAAGAAAAACTCTGGATGTGACGGAATCACCAATTTCCTCCTTAAAAACATCATTAATGAAGTAGTTACACCATTAACACACATTTTTAATTTATCGTTATCTACTGGCATAGTTCCACAAAAAATGAAAATAGCTAAAGTTGTACCAATTTTTTAAAAAGGACAAAAAGAATCTGTGATAAATTATCGCCCTATTTCTTTGTTAACTTCATTTTCAAAACTTCTTGAAAGGTTGGTATATACACGCACACACAAATTTCTCGAAAAGTGTGAAGTTTTTTGTAACTCCCAGTTTGGTTTTAGGAAAAACCACAGTACGACCCATGCCTTACTCACTTTTATCCATAAAGTTGCTCATGCTATAGATGATGTCTCCCACACTATTGGAGTTTTTCTTGATTTTTCATAGGCCTTCGACACAATTGACCATGATATTCTGATTTACAAGCTACGACATTATGGTATACGTGGGAAGGCTTTGGACTGGTTTCGAGATTATTTATCAAACAGAAAACAATTTGTGAGTATAAATGGTCGTGATTCTCAGTTAAAGTTAATTTCATGTGGTGTTCCACAGGGCTCCTTACTAGGCCCACTATTGTTTATTTTGTACATTAACGATCTTCCTAGTTCCTCGCCAATTCTTTCCTTTATATGTTTTGCTGACGACTCCAATCTGTTTTTTACACACAGAGATCCTTATACTCTTGTTAACACAATGAACAAAGAACTTAAATCTGTGCAATCTTGGATATACGCCAATAAATTGTCACTTAATGTCGATAAAACTCATTGTATGCTTTTTAGCAACAGTCTTAAAACCCTTCCTTGTAACATTAAGTTTAATGAAACTGAATTAAATCAAGTTAGTAGTATAAAATTTCTAGGGCTTTTTATTGACAGTGATTTGTCTTGGAAATCCCACGTCAGTTATCTAAGTAATATTCTTTCCAAAAATACGGGTGTTCTTAACCCGTTGAGGACGAGTCCCGAGTATACTCGGGCAGGTGTCTATGGGAAATGTGTGTTGTAGCAAAATTAGTCCGTCCTCAACGGGTTAATAAACTGAAGAATGTTTTTCCAAGTCAAATCCTGCTTAATCTTTATTCTACATTGATTACTCCGTACCTTAATTATGGTGTTCTTGTTTGGGGGAATGCTCCTAGAAATCTTCTTGACATACTGTTCTGTGTTCAAAAACGCGCCATCAGAAAAATCAACCATGTTGGATATTTGTCCCACACGAATGATTTGTTTTTCAAAAATAAGATACTGAAAACATCAGATTTATTTAGTTACAACGTCGGCATATTTATGTATAAATTTTCTGCCAAGGAGTTACCGGATGTTTTCACTCGCATGTTCAGGAAAAACTATTTGATTCATAATTATCCTACCCGCCAAAGTGACGCATTTCACCTTCCACGTACTCGAACAATTTTCGCTAAAAAAACGATAATGTATACGGGCCCTAGATATTGGAATGACCTCTCCCCCGAAATAACAAGCTGCTTGTCTTTATATTCCTTTAAACGCAAATTAAAAGAGTCTTTATTGAGTGCATATCTTGCAGAAACGGAATAATTGTAATGTCTTATGTAATATTGTGGTATGTTATTGTCCGATCAAACATTCTTGTCAACACGCTGAAGATTCCATTTTAAGGTCTTGCTGTCAGGCTCTCCGAATTCATCATTATCAATTCCACATTCTACTTCGCTTCCCTCTCCTCCTCTTTCCCTCTTTCTCTCTCTAGCTTTCTATACAGAGCTTGACGGCGGACACCAAATGGCTTGATAGCTGTACATGTTACTTCTTGTGTACTGATAATATCCTGGCGATAGCATTAATGCAACAACAGTTTATAGTGTACATTATGTATATACCTAAGTAGGCTTTATGATTATGCTAATCATGTTGTTCTCCTGAAACCAATGATATCTCGGTCACAGTAATAGTTCAAATTTTAGTTTTGTTTTTGTTTTTTTCTTATTTGGCACTCCTACATCATCTGGTCTTATCTACTATCCGTTCTCCGTTTCTTTTTCACAAACACTGATTACTCGGGGCTTACAGCCAAACAAGCTTGCTTTCATGTAGGTCCCGCCATACTTTTCTTTGATCAACCCCATCTCGATTTCGAATTTGACCAGTTATTACATATAATTACTGTGTTATCACCATGTATATTGTTGAGTTTTGCACATTGTTTACAAGGTGAAAGAACTTGTTTGATTTCTGTTATAATGTCCACAAATGAGAAGTATGGAAATAAAATGAATTGAATTGAAATTGAATTGAAAAATAGCATTTAGTGTGATATGTTTGAGTAGCTTGCAAATGCTATGGCCATATTTCAGGATGTATAATGTCAAAACGCTTTTATGTACATAATCATTAACATTAATTTCATGAAGAATTTCGAGATTGAAAATTTTGCAGAATTTAATCCCACAAACAGCGCAATTCTAAACTGACGTACAGTGAGATTCTGGAAACCCTATTCACTTTGCACTGTGATCCGTCGGGCTCCAGTCTCCGTTATGTGTAATACGGATTTAAGAGGAGACTTCGGGATGAATTTTTAAAGATTTTTGCATTGTAACATCTATAAAATTGTTATACTTCCATCATATGTCATAAGTAATAGAATACAGAATTCATGCAAAGAACATGAAGATCTGGATACGAGTTTACAGTGATTGGTTTGAGTAATAAGAATGTTTCCAAAATTGCTAACAAGTTTCAATGAGTAAGGATGATGACATAGCAGCTTCACATAAGAATGTATGACTGAGTGATCAAGGGAGCAGCCCAAAAGATAACAGCATACATAAACTCTACACAATTGAATTCGTGAAGCAAGCATTATCATAATGACAAGTTACAATCAGTGTACCATGTGTGGTTTTTTTTTTTTTTTTATAAGCGAATAGAGTTTTTCTGCTCAAGGACAGCGATAAATTTCACAAATCTATACATGGCACAATCAATTTATGTACTACAGTCACGATGTGAAATTGCATAAATTGTCTATAGACTGCCGGAAGATTGAGTCCTATACTTAGAAAGAATGTTTATGTAGTTAATTTGGAGTAGCAGAGTGACATTCTATTACCTTTTTTTAAAGTAAACATTTATTTCCTTGTGTACTTTTCAAAGCAAAATTTCAAAGTAAGCGGTGCATAGCATACTCACCGAGAGTCATAGATGCAAATCAAGTGGACAAATCCCTCCGAAACATCGATGTAAGTTCGTACTTGCTTGGAACATCATATTTATACCTCTCATCGACTAAAAAGAACGAAAGAGTATCACCATAGTGTTGTCATCATTGCAGAAAACACTGCGCTTGCGCATTAACGGTTTTTTTTTTATATAAAAGATTTTATGAATAAAGTTTCTTTGGACGTTCTTATCGCATCCATCTTACT
Source organism: Diadema setosum (assembly GCF_964275005.1). NCBI lineage: Eukaryota > Metazoa > Echinodermata > Echinoidea > Diadematoida > Diadematidae > Diadema > Diadema setosum. Next base: position 11,213,867 of record NC_092690.1, read on the forward strand.
TCTTCTTGTCCTTTTTGTTACAGTTTGTAGGAAGGTGAGGCAGATTTTTTCATCACTTCAGCACGATTACAGTTTTGATTTAGTTTTCTCTAATTTTTTCTCACTCCAGCTTACCATTCCACCTTATTTCAGAAATTTTTAGTCTTCTTTTCTTTTCCTCTAGTGCTTTTCGACATCGAGTTGACTAAAAATAGATATGTATATGTATGTATGTATATATGTATATATGTATATATATATATATATATATATATATATATATATATATATATATATATATATATATATATATATATATCACAAAAGCACTGTCGTCATTGCAGAAAAGACACTGCTCTTTTTCTTTTCTCCATGAAAGTAAAGGAGATTTTATCATCACTTCGGCACGAAGACAATTTGATTCAGTTTTTTTTTTCCTTTTTTTTTCCTCGCTCCATCTTTTTATTCCATCTTACTTCAGCATTTCTTTCTTCTCGTGCTCTTCGACATCTGAACGTGTCGTCTTGTCAGAGCAAGTTGACCTGTAATCCGCTTTTACGTGGTTTTCTAACTGATACTGTTTTTGCTTGTTTGTCGATATTGGTCTCTAAGCAGATAGATTTGTAACTACAAGCGTATTAAAAAAGGTCAAGAGCGATCTTAATTCGTCTTACAATACAATTATGACTACAAACGGTTACTGTGTCCATTTGATATAATAATGCGATCAAATGCGAGAAAAAACTCAGCCAGCAGCCATTAGCTCACTTATATTCATTGTGATGAAAACGTCTTGGCAAGGATGATATTCTGCATCTTTTCAACTACAGTCTGCTTGCACAGCGGGTCATCTTTTTTTTACATGTCTAAAGTTGACCTCAGAACACCGAACAATGCCCCTAAAAAGATAGCGTCACACTCATCCGGTTAATAACCTTTCTTTTCCATCGTATTGTATGTCTGCTTTAATTTCAAAGCCAGTAAAACAACTTCAGAGACTACGGCGTTGGAAAAGCAAGTGTGAGATGATCAGGGAAAAAAACTAACAAGCACGAAGATAGGAAAACGGCTAATGTCTGAGGTGTTGACTGCCAAAGAAGTGAAGGAGAGTGACAATGTTTAACGTTCCTTTTTTTTTTCTGGTGAAAGTGAAGACCTAAGAGATACGACAGCTGAATTCGGGGATTTCGTTTTTCTTCAAGGCTTGTAATAGGGAGCGGTAGACAGAGGATTGATTGATTGATTGATTGATTGATCGATTGATTAATAGATTGATGGATGGATTAATTGATGGACGGATGGATGGATGAATTTTATTTTCCGTATAAAAGAGTACGACTGGACATTCAAGGATACCATCGTGACATTGCTGGTCTTCCGTGGGGTCTAAAACATCAAAATTACAACAACAACAACAAAAACCAAACACACACACACACACACACACACACAATATTAATACATGAAATATATAAACTAAAACATATAAGTATGAAATGAAATATGAAAACATGAAAGTATGTAATACATAAATAGAGGGAAAATGCATATTACAATTGGTACATGCAAATAACAAAAGAAAGGGATATAAGGTAAATAGGGGAGAATAATATATACAACAAATCATAGCATATTATAACCTGCACTAACTAAGATAATACAATTCTTTCTCATTGACAAATAAGAATTAAAGAAAAAAGAGCTGAAATGAGTATTGGGATTATTTGGAGACGAGACATGGTTATTATCAGAGAGAAAGTCAAGAGTAATCGAAATTTAGGCAAGAGACAGCGTGTGATTTATTAGTTGGATTATGCTAATTACAACATGTGATCGGGAGAAGTTGCTTATGCCTACAAAATGTTGCGATATCTTAACCATGGTCGCTTGGTGGAGTCCTGCTTTCTAGTAACACTCCTCCAGTTCTTTCCACTCTTTTCTCCTGTCAAATGATGTATCATTATCATTTCATTTCAGTTATTTTCTGTATCCAAATGATATCAACTTATTCCAGAGGAAGACCTGCACTGGACATAAACAAGATGCATAGTAATCTTCCGATTTTGATAGGTTTCTGAGTTCGAAAGAATATGAAAATGTGCAGTGATGCTTTTCTCTATGTCTGCCTAATTGTATACTTGAATGATTACAGATATTATGCATGTTTGGTTTTTGAGTGTATGTGTGTGTGTGTGTGTGTGTGTGTATGCGTGTGTGTGTGTGTGTGTGTGTGTGTACGTGTGCGCATATGTGTGATATCTGGTTTGGTGAGGGGTTGTTTCCTTCTGATTGATGTTTTTGTCTCTTTTCCTTTTTTACAAACGCAAACAGAAAAACTGCCTAGAAATGAATATCATTTATTAGTGTAAAATTGAGCAAAGAAAACGGGATTCGAGCATTGAGAATTTAGGATTTCCGGGATGAACACTGAACTAGGGCTTTTTATAGCTCAGTCGGTAGAGCACCGGACTAGCATCCGGAGGTCTCGGGTTCGAATCCTGATGGAAGCCCATTTTCTTTGCTCAATTTTCCACTAGTAAATAATTTTCCTTCTTTTTTTTTTACATACAAATTCTCTCTTTTTCATTCGTAATATGGAATTTATGTTGTAATGAAATTTGTGTTATGTTGTCACAAATTAATTTGTATATTGTGTATATGAAACAGAAAGAAAGAAAATATGAAAGATTGACAAAAACAACAATGTGAATGTATGGGGCACAAAGAAGAACAACTTAATTTACATACTTCACGTACATCAAAATGTCCTAATGATAGAGGACAATGACATACGAGGACAACAAGAAGATGTATAAAAACGTTTGCACCTTCTGTCATTTAGGAGAAGGCTTATAGAGTGAAGACTTGGCATGCACAGTTTCATACCTTCCTCTTCTTCTTTCTTCAACTCCTAGGATGGTTTCATGCAATCAACCTTGTGCGAAAAGTGCCATCACTTTCATGTTAATTGAAGTTGTTCATGAAGACGTATAAAGAGCTTTAGATTTGCACGCGGACGTTTAAGACGACAAATGCGTTTGCCGTTCTCCTCTCTCCCTGCGTCGTGTTTCAAAGTAGCTTTAGATTGCGCGAAGACGCAACCTATACCAAGTAAAATGGCGCCCCAATAGGATCACTGCATCAAGTAGCTCTCTGCAGTTTGAAAATGAGCGGACGCAAAAAGAGCCCGGAACTTTCCGTGCAAACTATTACGACGCGTGGTTGATTATAATATAAGCAACTTTGCGCTTGTGCAAAACAGTTTTTTTTTTTCCTCTGAACGTACGCGTCGCGAAAATCTACAGCTCCCTATGGAATGTACGAGCGGCATGGCTGCCCCAAAGTCGCAAAAGATCAAAATTAGCCGCATATCAGCTATCGTATATACCAAGCCAAGTGATGAGAGAAATCCCTTAGTTTATTTACTTGGTCGAATAACCCCGACATTGTGAAAGATAATTCATTTGTTTTGAGAAGACGCAAACCCCCCCCCCCAAAAAAAAAAAAAAAAAAAAAAAACTATAGAGTAATATAATTTTGCTCTTGTTAATTTGACAATGTGTTTGAAAGTGCGTGCTGTCTCGATCGCGTTTCAATTAGCATGCTTAGCCTACAATTTGCCTTTGTGTGCCAAAAGACTTATACCGAAACAAATCATTCGTATCTTTGATATCTGTTCACCTTCATGCATGGAATCAACTGATACATGTATTCACATTTATGTTTCATTGCTTGAACGCCTTCTGCTGTTATTGATAAGAGTGAATCATGGATAGTGGATAGTTTTTGTTTTCTTTTGACTTTTACTATCTCTGCAGGTATACTTCCTGTTGTCCGCTCATGTGCCAAATGAAAAAGATCACTCTCATCTGATATTTGTGTGTGTGTGTGTGTGTGTGTGTGTGTGTGCGTGTGTGTGTTGCCCTGTGCTTAATTACAGCCCTTAACATCAAACTTAGTCATATTTCTTTGATTCAATACTTTTTTTTTTCATTCATAAGTACATTTCAATGCAAACAGAAATGCAACATTCCCCAGTCGGCCTGCAAGAGTGTACAACAATGAGCGTTATCATATTTTCGTTTCATTTCATTTATTGAATTTCCAACAATTCGTAATTACAGCACAAAATATGCATACACATAGTTACATAAAATCAATGAGGATAATTACTTATGACAAGGGAAAAATAATGGTGTAAGGAAATACAAGTATATAATGTGGCATTCAAAGCATGGAAGAAAAGTTTTTGAAAATGTAATGAAAACTCAAATTAAGTGAAACATCAACCATGCCAACATCAACTTATTATCATGGGTCTTCAATACCACTTATTTACTTGTTTGTTTATGTGAGTATTGTGGTGGAAATTCTACTGTTCGTATATTGTATGAACACAAATGATCAAAGTATACGAATGAACGACGATACAGTGGAATCAATTGGCAATTATCATTCTTTCAAGGTGTAAGAATAGAATGTACGTTTACAATACATTCAGCAAAAAATAGAGAGACCCACTAAAAAGCAGTACGCGAATATCTGTGGTCCCTTAAAATTTGTAATAAATGGATGATAAATGAACTCCATTACAGATGGAGTCCACAGTTCAAGAAGACATATTTAGGACGTGATATACAATAGGACAATTATCATAACAAGTGAGATAAACAGTGACAGTTAGGTCATTACGAAGATACGAACAAGAGACAGATGAAACATTTACGACAATGCCTACAGACAGAGAAAGAGAGAGAGAGATTTGTTGTAGGAAAGAATAAGGAGATGAATAAAACATTTACATGAAACATGCGTTGTTATCGTTTTGAAGTGGCCTAATATACATTTCTAAAATATGTACTCATGAAATAATAACACATATAGAATGATTACTTGTACGATTTATTTGAAACGGAAATACTCTACGATTGAGGGAACAGATTTCAATTTGCTCTATGGGTAAATAAACATATATATATATATATATATATATATATATATATATATATATATAATTATATTCATATAATACGTAAGTCTTTGTGAGAAATATGATTTCAGCATGTATTTGCTAAAGACGCCGTTATTGCACATTCTTGTCAAAGCATGCAAAAAGGCATGGCAACAACATAAATTGAATAGTTTATGATTTCTGTTGCGAATGAAGTAAGTAACAAGTGTTTCTATAACTAGAATGTGGCAGAGATTATTTTTTTTTTTCATTTCCGAGAAAGCGCAGCAACCTCTTTTCAATCCACACGTGAACGGGAAAACATGAAACACTAAACGTTGGTGATATGACGTAGGATTTCAGTAGCAGTATTATGCAATTCGACGGAGACACCCTTTGGGATACATGTATACTCGTCTAGAGTCATTAAACTCATAAATATGATGTTGGGATTTTAATGAGCCTATAATGCTTGGGTCAGCAGCCAACATAGGCCTGTATCGCACAGTAGATCAGCATTCGGTTAAGGCAGTAACATTAAAAAGGAAAAACCACCTGACCTAGGGTATGTATCCAAAACTCTTCGGGGTGACCAATGATTTCTTGCGTCAAAATACACTTCTTCACCTCGACGTCTTTAATTCTTCCACATGGCTACCCCATTGTGTCGATCGGAGATGTTCGTCATTCCGTAGGTTCGTTAACTCGAAAACGAAGTAAGGTTCGTTATTCTGAAAGATCTTTTTTTCCGAAACACACAGATCATGCAGATTCCGTATACCTAGAGGTTCGTTAATCCAAAAATTAAATTTGGTACGTTAATCCGAACAATAAATGTACCGTTTTTCCAAAGGTTCGTTATTCCGATGGTCAGTTAATCTAAAAACTAAAGATGTGTTCTTATTCCGAAGGTTCATTATTCCGAAGCACACAAATTCCCTATACACACACTCTAGGTTCGTTAATTCGAAAATGACATAGCGTTTGTCAACGCGAACATTTATGACGTTATCCCGACGGTTCGTTATTCCGAAAATGAGTAAGGGTCGCTGTGCCGAAGGTTCGCTAGTCCAAAATTGAGAAAAAAAAAGTTTCGTTAGATAGGATAATTCGGGAAAGTAATAAGGTTCGTTATTCCGAAGGATTTGTCATTCCGATGATGAGAAGGTATCAATAAACCTTCATAATTAGAATCATTATATTTTGGTTTTCAGAATAAGCAACCTTTGGAATAACGAACCTATTTCCATCATCGGATTAACTAACCTTCGGAACACCGAACCTTACTTTATTTACGGATTTAGAGAAACCTACGGAATACCAAGCTTTTGGAATAACGAACTATATGTGGTGGAGACTGTTCCCCTCCGACACCGTTTGAGCTCCAAAAAAGTCACGTTATGTTTTTAACAACGTCCAGATTTCAGAGGTGTATGTGACAAACCTTTGTGAATAATACAGTACGGCATAAAAGAGAGTTGTGGAAAACATAGAATGGAGAAGGAAACGAATACTGTACATCGTTTAGGAGAGAAGATCGCACATTCCATCCGTATCGCAGAATGCAAATAATTGGCAAATGAAGCCGATCGTGAATTCACAATGCTCTGCTACAGGTTAAGGCTCTTTGAAATTTAGCATTTTATGTTGTATTTCCGGCGAATATCCCCTGATCTGGATATGCTGCAAAATCTCAGAATAAAGCAGACTGTCATTGAATCGTCACTGGAAAAAAAAAACAAAAACAAAAAAAAAAACACCTGCGGATCAGTTTGCATATACACTGCCCAAATGCATCATTTTGATCATGATTCTGTATGGTAAATTGTATTGTGTACTTGGTGCATCGTGATTCAAATTACGCACTCTCAGTACACGTAAAGACGCCCTATGTAGTGATGCCAGATCAAAGACCTTTTCTCACTGCACTACATGCGATCATTTGTTGCTAATGAAAATTTAATCATACATTTTCTTTTTTGTTCATCTTTAACATCTATAGGGAACAAACAAATGCTTTAGATGTTCAGATTGAATTTAGAATAATATACGTATTTAGGTTATCAGAAATATCCGTCATTGCAGTGATGACGTTATAAAGAATAACAATGAAGTTACTGTCATATCAATACAGCTGTTTTGGCACTGAGGGTTAATGTTAGTCAAAACTTAGTCAAACTTAGTCAAAAAGAGAGAGGGGATGAAATATTGAGGAAACGCTGTTTAACGTTTGTAATCAAACCGACACTGAACTGAGAGAGAGAGAAAAAAAGTTGACTTGAAAGCTTGCATGAAAATAACATAGAGGATGCCGTAAGATGAAAGAAGCAGCAAATGACGAAATACGAAATGCACAATACCGTATTTTAAATCTCTCCCCTTTGTATCCAATCTATTTTCAGAAAGTATATTCGCCTACCAGCTGTCCATATACGTGCACATGAAGGAAGCCGTTTCTCATTCTCTCTTTACCAGATAATCATATATATTATAATTTATTTATGAGCTTCTTCGTGCACAGAGGATTTCGAGTCTGAGCGATGCTGAAGCCTATTGTTAAATGCCTTGCATCGACATATACAGTTTTAACCGACATGACTGAATAAAATGTCGCAATGTTTCATGTTCCTGATTCATTTCGTTCAGAGATTTCACGAAAGACGGAATTAGGTTAGGCAGAAGAACGCGATCTTTTTCCTAGAAATCAAAGCTGCAAAAGTGGTTTCTGACGTGCAGACACCCCAAGGTTCGAATCCACTTCCACACTGCTCAGTCTGGTAGAAAGTGCTGGCGAGACAAAAACCGGTCTTGATGTCATATTTCTTCAACAACAGTCGCAATGCATCTGATTCAACCCGCTCCTTGGATAGGACCCAGCGATTTCCGGCGAGATCGAAAGAATTGATCTCTCCAGGGACAAGTGCGATGCACTCATACTCCTCGCTTTCTACGGTTAACCTGTACATGACATTGTCAGCCACGATTGTTATCTTGCCGTCTGACGAAACGGACATTTCCAAAATGTCCATGGGGATGGTACAGCCCTGAATGACCTTCTGATGTGTGGAACGCTTCGATACATTGTAGAACAAGATGAACTTTTGTTTCGGGACTATGAGAAGAATGTTTTCGTTGGAGTCCGCTGCGATGGCGCTGATGAAATCTTCCTCTTGGAGATCAAGGACGACTTCATGATCCAATGTTTTGTATCCTGCCTCATATACTCGTACCGTGTTTTTCCTAGTCAATGCAGCGAAGCGACCGTCCGCCAAGACTGCAATATCTCTTGCTGGGATTCTTGATGGAATTTTGTACTGGTCACCATTTGGATGAAGAAGCTCCATCCTGTCGTCACGGTAACCGATGATGAGGGAACCACTTGGATGGGCTGCCATAAACTTCACTTGACCAGAAGTCGCATATTTGTTTGTCACAGAGAACTTGGTCCCGTGAGCTGAAACAGACAAATAATCAAAGGAAATCATAAAAACATTCTGGCAACTTCTGGTTACAGCGTATATAGTACAGTGATCTATAATAATGACTTACAGAATGTTCATTCTAAGTTTCCCAGTTGTATTTACATAATTTCAAGGTTTTAAGGTTTGCGTAAGATATAGAATGAATTTCAAAGATATCAGCTGTCATCTTCCATCAGAGAGATAGCAATTAAATGTGGAGAGAAATCACAAATGATTACACCTGCGTGTAGAAAGAACAGGCCTGGTATGCTATTTTTCTACAAAAGCAAAACAGTTCAATACCTTCAGCCCCTATCGATTTCTCCAAAAGATTGTTAATCCTTCCGAGCGGTAAGATGCAGTAAGCGGGGACAGGGAGGACTTCGAATCGAATAGCCTTGATGGTTTCCAAAAGGCCAATCTCCTCCGTCCTGGATGATACTGGTCTCTGATCCATACGTGTTTTGAGAGACGAGAAGATATCTGGGTGGTCAGTACACCTGGAAACGAGTTTTCGCGGTTCCACGTCCAGCAACTCTTCTACCCTTCCAGAAGCTTTGCAGACTGCAGACATTGCTTCCGCTTCAGTCGCAAGGAGATCGTCCATCAAAGCATTAAATGAACTTCTCTGTGTTTCAATTTCCGCTACGAGATTCCCTACTGTCATGACGAGCTTATTTCTAATCAGGTCCAACTGGTTTTCACAAGCTGTGTTAATCTCTGTTACCAAGCCGTCCAAGTAACCGTTCCCATCCTCCTTGCTCCTTTCAATGCTACTTGCGTATTCCTTGTGAGTGTCTGTCCATTCAGAAGCGTCCCTTAGGATTGCAACTATTTCATCAGTCTTGTGACTTGCAACCTCCTCCACGCCTTTAAGGTGAGACATGTGCTCAGAATGTCTGTGATCCGAAAGTGCACATTCCGCACAGACAACCAGCTCGCACTTCTCGCAGAAATGACTTCGTTCAAGATTTGGGTGTGCTTCACAAACATCTTCAGCGGCCTTGCTTGTTTCCCCCTTAATTTCCGCAATAATTCCCATTATCTTGTTTACAAGCAGATTTGGTGGTAAGCTGCCAATGTTTTGCCTCGCACACCTTGCTCGACATACTGGGCATCTTATGTGACGAACAGATGAAGAAGTACAACCACTTTCGATTTCGGTGATGCATTTTCGACAGAAAGTATGCATACAAGGTAGGTGTGTGGCATCTTCCAGTTGGCCCAGACATATCCCACATTCCAAGACTTCACAGATCGACTCTTTCAGCTTGGCCGCCATGGTTCATAAATTCAACTTCATAAAATCCAATACTGTTTTGAATGCCGCAGATAATATCTTTTTCCATGGACCTGCAATGTTAACAAGGTGAAAATGTCAAACTCCACACTGAGGACTGGACACTAACTACCAGAAAATGAGGGACGTATCCGGACCACCTGTTGTAGATTTTCTTGGATCAACGTCTCATATTATGTATTAGTTGCGACTGGTTGAAAAAATTGCGGAGCGGGCTCTTCACGTACACTCAATCCTCATCACCAGCTTGCTGAGGTTGCAGCTGCAGGTCCTGGTATACAATGGCACAAAAGAAAGTGATTATTATACTATACTCAGTAGGCACTGAATCTTCGGGGGAAAGTCTACATTCAGCTCACATAAGGCCTGCTGCATAAACAGTGAAGACTGAGTGTTTTTTCCCCAAAGTGAATCGTAGGTCTTCTAAATCAAACATAACAAAGCGATTATTAATGTTAATCTTACCTTACGTTAGATTTGATAATGAAATGCAACTTTGACGGTGATAAGACATCTTGCAGAAGTTTGCCTTCGATTTTCCAAGTCAGCATGGCTGCATACATTGTTGCTCAAGACTGAGGGAAAGCTCATATTACGGCCATGTTGTTACATCAAGACATTCGTGGCAGTATGAATCACAGTTCTTAGTGATATGAAAAGATTGTGTAAAAATATAGATTTAGAAGAAAAATATAAAGTGGAAGGGAATGGGAATTGTAGGCCTACCATTGACACTTAACCCCCCCCCCCCACAAGCCCACACACGTCAACACACACACACACACACACACACACGCACATACATACACACACTCGAAAGTTAGGTTGGCTATTCCGAAACGCACGAAATCTGTACAGAGAGATGTTCGTTAATCCGAACGTTGGTTTGTGGAGTTATTCAGAAGATCCGTTATTCCAAAGGTCCGTTATTCTTAGAATGAATTTACGGGTACGTCATTCCGAAAATGAAAAGAAGGTGCGTACTTTAATGCAAATTATTATACATACAAGCCACTTTTTTGAGACAATAAAACCATGTATCAATATTCCTGCAAGGGGTTTGCTTAATGACATGCAATATTGTTAGCATAATACCTGTCCTATGCATTTCTACATTACCCGTATCAATGGAGAAAAAGAGTACAATATTGTTGCCAATATTGTACTCTGCTGTCAATAACGCACTCTAGTATGTTTCTTTATACGCATGCGCAGTATCGCTTGCAAAGAAAACAAAGTGCGGTGGCTTTGCGCGATGAGGTTTAGAAACGCCATAGGAGTACACGTAAATCGTCTGTGCTGTCTGCGGCAGTCGCTCGCTGATGTGCTCTGTACTGTACTGTGCGTATAGATACACGTCCGTTTACAAGTTGAAAGGTTAGATTTTTGTAAACAACAATGGCGACCTCCACAAAAAGGTTGTTGTCGTGGAAAGTGGTTTGTATGTATAATAGTAATAATATTGGATTTCTTTCGTGGTATATCAGATATATTGCATTCATCAACATGAATATTGCACTCGTCTTCGACTCGTGCAATATTCATGTTGATGAATGCAATATATCTGATATACCACTCAAGTGCATCCAATATTTATATTATATTGGATGGCTATGAATGGGATACCAGGGAATATTGGCCCTAACGAGTGCAATATTCCCTGGTATTCCATGAATCAAGGCCATCCAATATAATTATTATCATCTATACAATCAAGTAGAGCAAGCATTTGTAAACTGCACAAAATTACCCGGCTTCTACTCGTCTTTGAAGTTGACTCGGCAGTCACATCCCAGCGCTGAAAAGAGAAACCCCTAAAACTGCGTACATGAAACATGACAACTAGCAAGATGCTTGCGCGCTTGTGAATTGTAACAAAAACGACGCGCACTAGTATCAAGCGTTTGCGCATTCAGCAAGCGCTCGCGTAATAGACGAGACAGAATTGAATATGGTATGATCTTAACGGCAAGTAACAACGGTAGCCTATGGGGAATTAATACGTTGGCCTATGCGTTTCGTTCAATATGCTCTGTTATAAAATGGGTTCAAGAATGTAGCCAATTGGAAGCGCTGAAATGAGTCACGTGTGCTTGTATTAATATTTCTCACTAACATCCACGGCCGACGTCACAATGTTTGCACTAGCAGGGCGCACTCAATCAGTTGTTACAAGTGCGTCGCGCGCTACTATACGAGCTGTCAATCCTGTTAACAACTTCTAGCTATAGTTCGGGCTGCCGGCCGGCCTTTCTTGTGTGCATAACATGTGTGGCGTACGTATACTCTTATACGTACAGGGTACATACAGTACTTTATATGTGCGGGATTTCCGAGTGCGACGTGTTTGGGACGAACATCTTCGGACATCTTGATCCACAAAGGTACGTGAAAAATGTTGTTAGTTTTCGACCCATTTTATAAAACAAATGATGCACAGGATTATTTCGTGGCCTTAGTGGAGACGCAGCTCACTCTCGGGTATTTACAATGTAGTGCATGTTTCACAATTGTAAATACCCTCGAGTGCGCTACGCCTCCACTTACGCACTCTATCCTGTGCATCATTTGTATAATATTGAACGGTAAAAATTGAGCGGACAACAATACGCGTTTTTAATGCGCCGCTAAAACGTCCTATATAGATGATAATATATAATTAACAACTCTTCAGAATAACGAATGGTATACATGAAATACGTTTTGTACTATACCAATGAGGAACCAATACCCTGATTATCCTTTACGATGTGCTACATGGACGCCGTGGCACCCAGGTATTGTCGAAGCAATGTTTTCTTCACATACATCAAGAATTATACGCTGTATACTGCACCAACGCATTCACTACCGATAGATATGTTTTCATGACTGCAAAACAAAGGGAAAGTCAACGCTACCTTGGAAGATGTATGACGATATTTTGAAGACGAACTGAGCTGAATGAATACAAATAGTGCTTGCACGATTATTACTTCTTCATTAAAACTTGCTTGACGAGATATATGACGAAAGCTTACGGGAAAAAATACACACCAAAAAGCGGTCGAATATAATATTTGAGCTACATAGTGTTTGCAAAGCGGCAGTATGACGTGGCGCATCTTCCAAAGGTCGCATAGCAATTGCGCTGTAATCTAATCTAGTTTCTGTCTATGTAGAAACGCACCACAGTGCTGCTTGCTTCGTTATGGACTCCCTTGAGGATATTGCGTACTAGTATTAGCTTTGCCTGTAATGGTATATTATCTCCTTCCATATAGTTGTTAGCAAAGAAGTAACATGAAACATCATTATTATGCATGTATATATATTATATAGTATTCCATATACATTTCTATATCATAATATATATGTATATATGTATATATATATATATATATATATATATATGCATACATATATATATATATAAAATATACTATATATGTATATATATATATATATATATATATATATATATAGAGAGAGAGAGAGAGAGAGAGAGGGTGCGCGTAGGGGTCCCGACCGTGTATACAGAACCAGTGTTAGCTCCTTCATTATCTATTCAGTGCATTGATCACTATAGCTACCCGTGGTCAACGTCCGCGAATGCTCTTATCTTCTCGCACTGTGTATGTGTATTATGTATAATATGTATATACATATATGAAGATTTTGTTTGCAAAAACCGATAAGTCCATTTTTGAAGATTTTGAAGTACGGTCTCTGTCATAAAGTGCAAAATAATACCTTTTAAATGATATATTGGTCACTACATAAATAAAGGTACATTTTTGAAGTTATGGTCAAAAGAAGCAGAAATTTTCTTATTATTCTCTTTATTTTTCTTGACCTTTAATCCCAAATTGATATGATAATGTCACACTGTACTTCTTTTTTTGACTTAGATGGACTTTCAACATAACCACAACTAATTTTATTGAGGCAAAGTTGTAAATTTAAAGTTTAAAAATCGGTTTCTGATATCCGGAGCTTTCTGGGGTTTTCTGGTCAAAGAAACCATGGAGTGGGAAGGTTGACCCTACTCGTACTCGGATATATAACCACAATTAATTTTATTGAGGCAAATTTGTAAATTTAAGGTTTAAAAATCGGTTTCTGATATCCGGGGCTTTCTGGGGTTTTCTGGTCAAAGAAACCATTGAGTGGGAAGGCTGACCCTACTCGTACTCGGATATATAACCACAATTAATTCTATTGAGGCAAATTTGTAAATCTAAAGTTTAAAAATCGGTTTCTGCTATCCGGGGCTCTCTTGGGTTTTCTGGTCAAAGAAACCATGGAATGGGAAGGTTGACCCTACTCCTACTCGGATATATAACCACAGTTAATTTCATTGAGGCAAATTTGTAAATTTAAAGTTTAAAAATCGGTTTCTGCTATCCGGGACTTCCTGGGGTTTTCTGGTCAAAGAAACCATGGAATTTAAAGGTTGACCCTACTCGTACTCAGATATATAACCACAGTTAATTTTATTGAAGCAAATTTGTAAATTTAACGTTTAAAAATCGGTTTTTGCTATCCGGGGCTTTCTGGGGTTTTCTGGTCAAAGAAACCATGGAGTGGGAAGGTTGACCCTACTCGTACTCGGATATATAACCACAGTTGATTTTATTGAGGCAAATTTGTAAATTTAAAGTTTGAAAATCGGTTTCTGATTTCCGGGGTTTTCTGGTCAAAGAAACCATTGTGTGGGAAGGCTGACCCTACTCGTACTCGGATATATAACCACGATTAATTCTGTTGAGGCAAATTTGTAAATTTAAAGTTTAAAAATCGGTTTCTGCTATCCGAGGCTTTCTGGGGTTTTCTGGTCAAAGAAACCATGGAGTGGGAAGGCTGACCCTACTCGTACTCGGATATATAACCACAAATTAATTTTATTGAGGCAAATTTGTAAATTTAAAGTTTAAAAATCAGTTTCTGCTATCCGGGGCTCTCTTGGGTTTTCTGGTCAAAGAAACCATGGAATGGGAAGGTTGACCCTACTCGTACTCGGATATATAACCACAAATAATTCTATTGAGGCAAATTTGTAAATTTAAAGTTTGAAAAACGGTTTCTGCTATCCGAGGCTTTCTGGGGTTTTCTGGTCAAAGAAACTATGGAGTGGGAAGGCTGACACTACTTGGATATATATTTGAGAATCTCTGTAACGAACTGTGTTCAGCTTTATCACTTCAGTATCAGTACACACATACACACACACAACCCAAGAATCTCGACTAGAGTCGACCGTTACCGATGGGCGGTGCTATTCTCGGTTTTCGAATGGACCCCTTCGGGTAGTGACTGGATCGGGCAATCGATGAAACCCCACGCTACGGGGGTCTTTAATAGTTATATGTGCTTTTTCAAAGTCTGATACGATAAGTAGTATTTACAAGCAGGGCGTCAGTCGGACAAAATGCAGCTTCCGAAGCCACGCATACAAATAATTTCCATATACGTGTACTGTCAATTTACCCAAAACACTGAGTTCGGGTGTAATTAATGGTTCCATGATTCCAAGATTCTTTTTCTGTTTGAAACTCTCCTGCATTGTCTACTTTAGACGAGTAAATCACGATTGAACCAAAGAAAATATTTTCTTTGTTTTCTTTACTTTCATCTTTCTTCTGTGATAGTTTTCCTTTTAGCATTTACCGGCACACGCAGGCCTACAAGACTATGAACGCGTACTTGTACATATTAAGTGCATCCATGCACATACGTTTACTAAAGTTTGTCTGTTTATGAAGCAATCAACTAAGGGCTTGAAAATCAGTGTTACCGTTTCCAAACAATTCAATCAGTTATTTTTAACCTTGGCAGGTAAGTGCAGTGATCCCCTAGGATTGGTCTTACCGCTTTTTTTTTACACTAATTGATCCGAGAATGATGAAATTGTAAGGTAAGAATTAAACACCCCATTCTGTGTAGAGTCGGCACAGGTTACGGTCAGCACTAAACTTCAGGTCGGTGTAGTGTTAGGGTTAGATTTAGCATTAAACACTTTGTTGGTTGTATGATTAAACGGATAACGTTAAACTCCTGTTGATTAGGTCCACGTTAAATCCCCGGTTTGGTGTAGGTTTTGGGTCATGTTGCCAATAATGTCCCTGTTCGATGTTTAAGGTTTAAAGGTTAGGATTACCTCTAGGGTTGGTGCAATGATCACGATTTGAAAATGAAATACTGTTCGTTAATCGAAACATTAATGTGGCGTTTTTCCGAAGATTCGTTATTCCGAAGGTTCCATAATCTGAAAATGAAATAGCGTTTGTTATTCCGAAAGTCTACACAGTGAAATAATGTCCGCACCAACGAACCATGCTTCATTTTCGGACTAATGAAGCTTTGGAATAACGAACTGTTACCAATTTCACGGACAACCGTGTAACTGTCGACGGGTCACCCTTTTCTACTTGCGGACGATGGAATCTTCTAGGTACTTTCTTGCATGTTAGTCAAATATTTTTGCAATCGTAGTCTGTCGTTTGTATATGACTTTTTCTCTGCAATGGTATACTTTGGAAAATATGGATGGTGCATGGGTCTGCATGATTGTCCGCTTTTGGCTGTGTACAAGAGACCGCCGAATGCTTCATTTTCTTGAACTTCACATGTTCAAAACTTTTTTTTCATGATAGTGGATCATGGACTCTGTCACCAAACCAGATGATTTAGGCAACATAGAAGGTCTCATCTTTTAAGTCTGATCATTATTCATTCCGAAGATGTGGTTTCAAAAACAGTCAATTTGCTATAATTTGCTTCTTGGCTCATATTGTGGCGGAAGAGTTCAGCGAGCGGCATCACTCACAGAGATTCATTGCCTCTCGCCCAGAAAGTTGACTTGCGAGTTGTCTGCTTGGTGATTTGGCTCATGCCTGGTCTAGAAACTGTCACCCTAACGTCGAATAAACAGTTGCATTGCAGCTTGTCTAAACGATGGTTTGATAAGAAGGTACAACAGAACGTTCAAGAAGCTGTTGCTGATCACCAGCACAATCAGTATATCGGAGACTGCGCAAGGAAGCACGATTCCCGTGGCAGCGCTGACAATATTAGCGAATATATCCGCGCCCCAAGTCAAGTAGAACACACCAGTGACGGCTAGCACGGTGCGTATATCTCTGCTTTTGCGCATTGTAGCATTCAACTGGTCGTCCGGATTTTTATCGTTGGGTCCCCGCGCAACGGAAATATGCGCATCTCTGATGGCGCGGCGGTGCCTGCGCGCTATGCGCACTATAGCAATGTTACAAACTATCGTGATGCTCACAGAAACAAGAATTGGAATGAAGTAGAGAATGTGGATAGACCGTTTGGCGATTATGGTAGACGCGAATTTTACATCGTCCACCCCAGTTTCGGATTTGTGAATCAGGCTGCTCAGAGAGTTAACGGTTCCAGTGAGCATCGCCACAACCAGGAGCAGCGCCATTCGACGTTTCGTGAGGATGCTGTGACATCGCAGCGGTCTCGTTACAGCGATATAACGATCGATACTAACGCAAGTCAGTATCATGACCGACTGATTGGAAATGGTCGAACAACCGAGGACACCGACAATGGAAAACGATCTCAGTTTGGTAATCGGTACGGCCATGCACCTGATCGTGTGGAAAGTGCAGCAGAAGAGACCGACCAGCAAGTCGACTACGGCGATAAACTGGAAGCTGATGCGCGTGTTTTCGCTAAAACACTGCTTGGCGATTCGCAGAGCGACCAGGTTAACGACGTTGGAGAAGATGGTAATGAGACCACAGAGGGCGAACAAAAACGAAAAGATGACAGACGGTGTGCACTGGTCCTCCGAGTCTACCGAAACTTCCCCGAGGACACGGGGGCTGCAGGTAATGCAGGATGTCATTGTGATGTCGCTTAACTTACAGTCAGCAGAATAATGATACTCGATTACGTGTGCTCACACAGCATTTCTTATTTTTTTACCAATTAGGGAAATATTTCCGCGATGATCATGTAATATCCCTATGAGCGTAGTCTCAACCCTAGGAACTGAGCTCCTAGCTCATGTTGTCCTCGCAGTACTGGATTACAACGTCAAATGCGCATGCTCCTTGTTCTGTTAGTGCTGCCCTTCCGTCACAGAGTCTGGAACACGACAGTGTAGGATTTTGCGTGCCTCCTCCATGCTAGAATCAATGACATCATAATATCAAGTATAGCAATCTCTGCATGCTCTTCCAATGCGCGCGAAACCATATCGTAGTGACCTGAAACGAGGAACCAGACGGAAAAGACGATCGAGTGGACGACATCCAATTGACACCGCTACAGAAAACGAGAACGACCACACGATCGAAAACGTCCTTTGCTGTCGTCACAAAGAAGAGGTCACCCCTCCGATAATCCGGTACAGCCTCTCCCATCGGTGCCTGAAATGAAATACACAAGAGGTCTCGCTTAGTAACTTCATTTTTTTTTTTTCAAAGTGTGAATATATGTGTTTGGGAGGTTCGGATGGGCCAAGCGGCAATACTCAATCCCCCCCCCCCCCCTTCAAATCGATGGTGTTGTCTCCGAATCTGAACGCTTGAATATAACACGCCGTTTTTACAAAATGAATGCGACTGGGAAACCATAATTAAGCTTGTTGATTACCGTCTTATGACCCGCGATGATGTAGGTCTATTTTGACCATTTCAAGCAGAACGCACGCACTCTCACAAAATAATTTTACGATGCGATAATTATATCGCGACACGCTTCCTCGAAGTATGTATAGCAGTTTGAAGCCTGATTCTCCCAAGTCTTCGAAGTCTGATTATGGTCAGAATTTTAATAGTTTGATTTTAAAAATATATATATATATATTGTGTCCGTTTTCAAAAAGGCGTAGAATCCCGTTACCCACGCAGTGATGAAGACAACGGGCCAACACTCATTTTTTTTTTCTACTCTAGTTCTTCCTAATGTATTGTTCTCGATATCATAGGAATTATCTGACCTCACTTTCCAATAACCTCAATAAAGTTTGAGACACATCTGTAGACAAATCCAGCCCTTTAACACGCTGGGGAGGACCATAAAACAGCCACGAATTGTAACGTTGTATACACAATCCATAAATCATCCTTTGTGACAGAAAAGCATGTGAACATTGACGTTAAAAGCCTAGTACCACGAAAGGTTTGTAACCTAAAAAAGTGTCCAAGAAACGATCACCTAACCCAAAGCGGTGTCGCGATTACTTCACGGACGTTTGCGGCGTTAAAGGCTGAAGGGAAAATGAGAAGCTGGGCGAAATAGAAAGATGTCCTCTTACATGTATCATCACTGGATTGGAGGACTGCAGTTATACGAGGAATGCTCGCAGAGAGGATGGATGACTCAAAACACCATTTATTGATATTCATAGTAATCACCCGTCACACAATGATTGTCCAATCAAGTTAGTCGGACCAATCATGGGGGCACATCATTCTGCTTTAGCCATCCAATGAAATATTTCTGAATCTTCGACAAGTTATTAATTCGCCCTCACGTGTCCTTGGTGTTTAGATTGAGTTAAAGTGACAAGTCTGTATTCAATGTTATTATGAACAATATAAATGATGGATCAGTCGTTTCTGTGACCCGAAATACTGGATCCATTCTAACCATGGCTTACGTCAAACATCAGGTAATTAGCTTTCTGCATCACGCTTGTGCGGTGTTTGTCGAGCTTTCCGTACTTCATTCTGTTTTGCTCTTCGTTCTTTCTTCGGCAACACTCATCAAAATCAGCCTCTTCGATTTTTCGTAATCATATTTTGTTATTAAGTTTGTTTTTTTGTGTCTGCATTACTCTCCTTCCATTATTTGTTCCAACGATGTCATTATGGAAGAGCAAAATATGATACTTCGGTGGGATACTTACACGTCATTATGTACATAATGAATAATGAGAGCCTTAGATAAGGGTCTCGAATACATGATCATCCTCATCTTTGTCATTAGCATTGACGAAGTCTGGGGACAGTCTGTCTGAATAATCTTCGTTTTCGAAAAGGTCACATTTCAGAGCAAATAACTTTTTTTCTCTCTCTCTTCGATGCAAGAAGGTCGATAATTGTCTCCAGTTCATACTGGTTTATTGCGATGCCTTATTTACACTGTGCTATATTAATCCTCCTCAATATCCGAATTAGTAGGACATTTTCGAGCAAAGTAAAAAAATGAAGCAAACTCCAGTTTGTCATTGACACTGATGACTAGCGACGAAAACAAGGACCAGCAAATGAATGACAGACTGAGTATATTATATTACTGCCAGCAAAGCCATCTAAATCTACTCACGATGGACATCGAGTGACCGTTTACTCTACAGCCACGTAGTTGACATATTACAGTTTGGACGGTTTCCATGTCAATCATCTTACAGGTGTAGCGTTTTCCTTTTGAGCTATAAAAGGCCATGCATATTCGACATGCATGACTAAATGAGGTTTTTTCTTTCTTTCTTTTTTGAGACTTTATATGATATCTATATGAGTGCCCAGTTGGAAAATTAGTTCAGGAAAAATTATAATTTCGTTGTTTTTGTAATAGGTAAAAGCGTATGATCCAATATTTCCTTGTATTAAAGTGATCATCATTTCCACGTATCACTGTCTGGAGAACTGCCACACTCACTGTATTTGTCACATCTTGAAGTCTGAATTGACATCAAATGGAACACACATACACACATACACACACGCACGCACGCACGCACACACACACACACACACACACACACACACATATATATATATATATATATATATAATATCATATATAATAACGAGTTGAGGTTTCACGTATTGGCTTCACGACTAAAGAAATGAAGAAACAAACTACCAGTTTGTTTCTTTATCTTATAATAATTATTATTATTTTCAACTTGAGTCGACAGACTTTGGTCAGTCTCGCATCATTCTCTCCCACGCCCTTCATCCTCAAGAGTGATTAGGCCTATGCTGGTGCTGTGTCAATGTTTTCAATTGTTTTCTGCCCTCCTCCAACCTGCTCTGCTTCGTCTTCTCCCTTCATTAGTTGCATTTCAGTCACTGTCACTTAAATGCTACAGTCACACACGGCCGGGTAACAAAACGGAATAGATCCGCGTGAAGATGAGCCGGATAAGTCCCGGAATGGAGGGTAGTTTATGCTACAGTCACACACGGCCGGATTTCGAACCGGGTCCATAAGGAATTGAAATCGTAACGATCCGGTTCAAGCCGTAGAGACCCGTATTGACCCGTATCGAACGGTACAAAAATCCGCTTTTAAATCCATAACTGAATCCTTTTCGACCAATATCGACCCGTGTCAATCCGCTTCGACCCGTACCGACCCGGATGTAAACCTTGTCATCATCCGTTGCATGAAGGCAATGCGGTATATGCGGCGGCTAAGGTCCATACGGTTTTACGCTGCGGATTGCAGCGGGTGGATGCGAGTCAATGCGGTTCGAATCGGGTCAGTTCGGATACCAATACGGAATTGAAATCCGTGAGAAAATTTTAAACATGACCATTTTTTTTTTTTTTTTTTTTTTGTATCGTATCGTAGCTCCCGGAATCCATCGGGAATTGACACGGGTTACTATGCAGGTCAACGCGGGTCTCTACGGCTCGAACAGGGTTGATACGGTTTTAATTCCCTATGGACCCGGATCAAAATCCGACCGTGTGGACTGTAGCGTATAAGAAACCTAAATCCAAAGAGCAATATGGATTGAGTGAAAGCAGCAACATTGGCAGAACACATCGGTGAAAGTTTGAGGAAAATCGGACAATCGATGCAAAAGCTATTCATTTTTAAAGTTTGGGAGTTGTAATCACTAAATAAGGTGACTACTAGAGTATATGATGTCATGTGTGGACAGCAATATAAAGAAAATAAAAAGAGAATTCCACAAAAATTCATTTTTCATGAACATTACATATTCCATTAACTTGATACTAACATAACAAATGTCCTATTTACCTTTGGGAGCATGATTTAAAAAAATGTTCAAGATATCACATTTCATGCATGTCAAGTGTGTACAGGTCTGTCAGTTGTACCTCAGAACATCCTACCATGCCTACCATATAAAATTTGTACTAAAGCCTGAAATATAAGGAGATAATAACCTATCAGTATTTCTGTTGATAAACTGTAACTGTAGACGGTCTAGTCGTGAAACATTTTATATTATAGCTATTGTTCACATTTTGTATATTTAACAATACTTAACATTGATTTTGCTGATTCAAACTTTTATAGTCAGTTGTTTTAATATATCCCTACCTCGCATGCTAGAACTATTTTACAGCACTTAAATGCTCGGATTTTGTTTCCTCTGCAATGGTAAATTATGCCTATAAGGGTACTAAGCAGTAATTCCCCTAGCCTTTAAACAAGGCGACTCGCTCTGCGTGCCCCCGTATAGCGCGTTTACCCCACAAACCTGTTGGCCGGCGAGCGAGCCGCCTTTATCCACTCGTTCAGGGATGTGTACTTTTGTCGTTGTTGTTGCTTTATATTCTTTGACAAATTTGCGTACAAATTTGACGCAGAAAATACACACGGCACACTACGGCACACACGGCACACTACTTAATATTAACGAGGCTTGCCTTAGTGCCGTGTGTATTTTCTGCGTACACATCCCTGAACGAGTGGATAAAGGCGGCTCGCTCCCCTCGCCGGTGTCACAGTCGATCCGTTCCGGGTTCCGGGGGAACCGATATACTGGCTGAATCCAGTCGATTAGTTCCGCGGAACGAATATACCGCACAATAGGCAGTACGCAGAAACGTTCCGCAACCGCCGATCCTATCCGGGTTGTGCGAGTAGGCCTCATTAAAAACAAAATAATATCTGTTTATTGTGGATGCCTATACCAAAGCCAAAAATCTAAGAAAGCTATTTCTTCATTTTTACGGAGGCACGCAGAGCGAGTCGCCTTGTTTAAAGGCTATAATTAACAGATTAAACGAGATTTAAATGAAATTTAACATTGAAGTTTAATCATAATTCTACGAAGTACTAAGCCTAATATGAGGAATCATGTCTGGGTTGTACACCTGCCACCGATCAGAGAACGCCACACATTCAAAGTATTGTGTCCTTATTCAGATGCAAATGAGTACATGTTCATGTAGTGTGTATAAGTAGCCTGCTCACATCCGTACACGTCAGTATTTAAAGTCAGACTCATTCAACCACAGTAAAAGGGGCGGGCAAGAAATTCATTCTCGCAGTCACAACTCGATCCCATTCATGAATTACGTAGCACTCATTCACGTCAGGAGACGGGATGAACCGTATCATCGGGTGGGACATGATTCCTCATATTAGGCTTAGTACTTCGTAGAATTATGATTAAACTTCAATGTTAAATTTCATTTAAATCTCGTTTAATCTGTTAATTCTACTTCGTACAGCCTAATTTATTCGGAATCATGTCTGGGATTTCAAAGACGATGGTTGAATGAGACTCAACAAGCCGAGTAATTTGTTCGGGCATGATCAAACTTTATTCATGCAGGGGCTCCTCGTGAGATTGAGCAAAGCAAAAAATAACATGGCTCTTACTCGAGAGATGAAATATCAAATGACTTTTTCTTCAGTTCGATAGGCTTCTGATAAAATCTCGCAAAAGTTCTAGCAGAACTCCATCCTGCTGTGGACAGTATTGTGTCTATATCCGTCCCGCCTCTTAGAGCGGCACTCGTAGAGGCGGCGCGAGTACTGTGCCCTTTATATGTAGTTGTGTCGATACCGGCTGACTGGAGGACGCCTTTAAGCCATCGGCTAATCGTTTGGGGGGAAACGTTGCGATGAGGGCGATTGACAGAGAGGACGAGGTACCGATTCCCGCTTCGAAAGCTTGCCGTCCTGCGAAGATATTCGCGTAACGTTTGGAGAACGCAGATGCGGTCGTCCTCTGGGTATGCTGACAGCTGTATCGCCGTAGCGAGTTTCCCGGGCCTGCTAGTTTTAGTGATGTGGTTGACTGAGAAGGTGACTAATGACCTCGAGACCGATGAGTCATGTGGAACTATGTAGGCTATAGTATGTGCTCTCTGACTGGAAACGAGGGCAATGAGCATGACGAGTTTGTGAGACAGCTGTTCTAGTGAAATCTTGTCGTTAGGACTGAGAGTGCGAAGGTAATTCAAAACCACAGCGACGTCCCAGGTAGAGTTGTATCGAGGTCGCGGTGGTCTAGAGTTGAAGACCCCTCTCATGAATCTCGTTACGAGTGGGTGTGATCCCACTGGATGGCCGTCACACGGGAGTAGAAACGAAGATAAGGAGCTGCGTAAACTATTCAGAGTGCTGTATGCTGCGCCAGCGTGAAACTCCTCCGCCAGAAAATTAAGAACGATGCTTACATCCGAGCAAAGTGGATCGCTTTTCCACGTACAACAGAAACGGCGCCATCTCCTATATGCCGAGTTATAGCACCTCTGAGTTGACTGTCTCCATGACCGCATGATGATCTCGGAAGCTGCATGTGAAAGGCCTCTGATGCGTAGGCGTTCCCGGACACATGACATGCCGCTAACGTCAGGTGATGTGATAGCGGATGTTGGCTGTCGGAGGAAGGGAGAGATAAAATTTGGTTAGCAGGAGGCAGAATCACTGGGTAGTCTACTAGCATACTCATTAGTTTGGGATACCAACTTTGTGTCTTCCACAAGGGAAAAACTATGATGGCCTGGGCCTGATCATTAGATAATTTCCGTAGAATTTTACTCATTAGGCAGAAGGGGGGAAAGATGTAGCTGCGAAAGCGCCCCCAATCGAGACAGAATGCGTCGGTTGCCATGGCTTCGGGATCATGGCGCCAAGAGACAAAAGGAGCCATGCGGAAATTCAGGCGCGATGCAAATAAATCTACCTCTGGTGTGAAAAATAGTTCAGAGAGTGAGTCGAAAATATGTGCTGCGAGCATCCACTCAGTATTCAGGTTAAATGTGCGCGAGTAGCCGTCTGCTATTGAGTTCTCAACGCCAGGAATGTGTACGGCGGACAGCCAGATGTTTCTGTCTAGGCACCAGAGCCAGATTGTGCGCGAGATATTATGTAACTCGGGGGAATGGCAAGTCCCGAAGTGATTAATGCACGACACTACTGAGACATTGTCTGATTTAACGCGGATGTTAATGCCGGATTCGTTTGAACATAGTGATTGGAGGGCAAAAAGGACTGCAAGCAATTCGAGATTGTTAATGTGGAGATTCCTTTCTCCGGAGCTCCATTGTCCGTGCGTGCTGCGCTTGTTAGTGGGGCAGTAGACGCCCCAGCCTTCGAGAGATGCGTCTGTCTCGAATTCCAGGTCAATATTTCGCATGATAGGTGAAAATGAGTTACTTGAATTTGATGCCCACCACTGGAGGGCATGACGTGCCTTATCTGACAGGGAAATGATAGCTTCAAAATCCCCTTGATTACATTGCAAAGCAGTATTTTTCTCAATTTCAAGATCTCTCCGAAAAATTGCCCCATAAGGAACAGCGATTTCCGCTGCAAGGACGAGCCCAATAACGCGAGATAGCAAGCGTATCTTCGTTGTCCGTTTCTTTACCAAAGAAATGCATGCTTGGATAATGGTGTCGCTCCTTCTTTCTGGGAGGCTGATTGTCATAGTTACTGAATCTATAATGAGGCCCAGAGACTCAATATTGGTGCGGGGCTCGCGCACGGACTTTTCCTTGTTAATGACAAATCCAAGTGACTCGAAAAGTTCAATTCGGTTCTTAACGCTCGCCGTGCAGTCGTCGTAGCTACGAGCGATTAGTAGGGCGTCATCGATGTAGTTACATGATACATATCCTAAATTACGGAGGGCAGCTATTGGGGGTTTTAGCACTTTTGTGAACACTCGGGGGGCACTGCTCAGTCCAAAGGGCAGAACGCGAAACTGAAACAATTTTCCCTTCCATTGAAAACGAAGAAATTTCCTGTGTTCTAGTGCTATCGGTATGCTAAAATACGCATCTTTCAAATCGATAGAAGCGAAAAAACAATTTGGTTCTACAAGGAGGAGTGCCGATTCAAAAGTCTCCATTTTGAAATGGTGATATGAAACAAACTTGTTCAGGTCTTTCAGGTTAATGACGGGCCTAAAAGATCCGTCTTTTTTAGGCGTTATGAAAATGTTAGATACGAACTCCCCGTCTTGGTGGAGGCATGGCTCAATTGCGTTCTTATTGAGAAGCTTCGTAATTTCATGGTCGATAATGGTAGTTTCACGGGGTGAAAAACTTATTTCGTTTGGAACAAATTTTTTGAAAAGGCAAATGGTCAAATTCAATATGGTGGTGTTGTATAGCGTCTAAGACCCACTGGTCAGACGTAACCAGCTTCCAACTATCCGCAAATTGAGCCAGCCTACCTCCCACAACCGGGGGAGTCGAAGTCTTTGAAGGCAATTTCGGATCGTATGGTCCGGGGTGCCCGGGGTGTCTCCTCGGGTAGGCGCTCCTATACGCCTGCCTGAAGCTCCTGTCTCTGGATGGACGGCCGCGATATGTCGGCGCCCGTCGGCCGCTGAAGTTTGGGTGCTGCCTGGGTCGAAAACTCGAAGAGGAGGGACCGTCGTTCCTCCGTTGCGGGTACGAGAATGAGTTTGGCCGCCCGGGAGGATGGGGTTGTATTTTGCGATAGCAGCTCATCCGCTGCTCGCGCAAGGGGCGTCGTTGCCGTCAAAAAAAGGGTCTGCACCTTTTGTAGCTTCGAATCTGTCACTCGTGTTTCGGTTTTTAGTACGTGCCATACTTCTGGGTTAACCCTGCAAGTGGCAACGGCCTCGCAGTTGGCAGGCCTTGGATATGACTCCTGCTTAGATTTCAGAGTGGGTTCTTTAAGTTTCAGCCGAATGAGCTTGTTCACAATGTTAGCGAGCTTGTCGCTTACTGCTGCTCCCACGGGTTCGCTCTGGTGTTCCACCATATCAGAGAACTCGCCGAGAACTCCGCTGTCCTGCTGAACCAGCTCTTCAATTTCCATGTCGATATCGTCGTCACGGGGTGGTTGCTCTTGCGGAGCTGGAGGGGCTTGGGTGTCCAGCAAGGACATGACCGTGGACTGCAGTGTGGAGACGGCAGTAGCGAGTTCCGAGAAGCGAGACGTGGAGCAGGACTCGTTGGGGGGTGCGCCCAACGCCGCTGGTGCCGTCATCTGGGCGGGGATCGCGCCCGCCAGGGAGCCAGCAGGGATCACGCCTGCTGAAAGGGATGGGGCAGGGATAGCGCCTGCCGCTGTAGTTACAGCGGATGCTTCGGGGGGATGCGCCCCTGCCTGTGGGCGTGGCGTCTTCTTGCTTCGGCCCTTGGGACCTCTCAGCTTGCCGCCTGGGTTGTCGTTCGCCAGCTGCATGTTGCCCGGTATTGGAGAGCTTGGTTCGTTGAGCAGCCGCTCAATATCGCCTTGCAGGTCTTCCATCTCTAGTAGTTCTTCTGGTCGGCCACAAAATGTACACTGACGTGTACGGATGTGAGCAGGCTACTTATACACACTACATGAACATGTACTCATTTGCATCTGAATAAGGACACAATACTTTGAATGTGTGGCGTTCTCTGATCGGTGGCAGGTGTACAACCCAGACATGATTCCGAATAAATTAGGCTGTACGAAGTAGAATTCCCCCTGCTTTCTGAAAGCGGTTGGTCAAATATCCTTTCATTACGCAAGAAAAGTGCAAGCATACTAAATTTTCTTTGTATTTCCTTTTTCTTGTTGTCCACACTTCATGATGTCATAAACTCTATAAATAGTAGTCTCCTTATCCAGTGGTTCCGACACCAAAACGTTCGAAATACATAACTTTTGCATCAATTGTCCGATTTCCTCAAACTTTCACTGATGTGTTGTACTATAATCTTGCTGCTTTCACTCTATCCACATTTCTCATTGGGTTTTTTGGTTTCCTTACTATCAAAACATCGTACTACCACACGGGGGCGCTGTTGCATAAAGTGAATGATTCGAGACGTCGTATCGGTACGGAGCCAAGGACGGTACCCTTCTCTCCAGTTTGAGACTTGCCAAGTGTTTACCTCCTTGGACAAAATGTTTTTACCAACGACGGCACTCGATGCAGGTAAAACGGTTGCTTGGCAACGCTGGGGTAGTCTAGAGCAGTGAAGAGGCTATCCTGGAAGATAATGACACATTATCACACTTCTTATTCTTTATCATTATTAATGCAGAAGTAAGACTGATAAATAAACAGAATGGCCTACGAACTTATTGTCAAAGGGAGCGTGAGAGCAAAGTGTCAATTCTAATGAATCAGCACAATATTAATCATCACCCATCACATAATATTTATTCATCTTTTGCTCAGACATATGCATAGAAGCCAACTTGAACAATAATTGATTAATTAAATTTCGACAATTTGTCACTGGCTTCCTATCAAAATAAACAATCAGTTTTATAGCATTTTTTTTATGCCTCCGCCACGAAGTCGTAATCGTAATGGTGTATATAACATTATGGCACATGCACGAGACAGTATTGTTTCCTTTGTCCAACCGGCGAGAAGGTGTCGTCGATAGTTTGCGTCGCGGCAGATCTAAAGCTCGACTAACATAATCGAGAATCACCTAGTGAATATTTTGACGGCAAAACGAGATGAGCGCCATGGTGTGATTGCAGCAATAATAAGGAGTATTATATTGTTTGATATAAGGCCATCATAAAAATACAAAATGGAACCGTTGCACTGATTCCTCGCTTGTGACATAACAAGGAGTAATCTTGAAGTTATGACTGCAATTTTCCAACAACTTATTTCTTATAATTCCCGTTGCTTCTTAGCAGCTTTAATATCAAATGATAATCTCAAACTTTGACAAAAATGGAATTAATTCGTTATGCAATCAAACCCTAATAATGGAGGGCACTTTCATCTAAGCAGTGTGCTTGACTAAGAAGACGGAGTAGTATCGATTAGTTTAGGGGAAAGTGGGTGAAGTGGGAGAAAAAAAAATGTGATTTGATGACTTTTCTCCCATAACTTTTCTGATATTCAGAATGGGGCACTAGTTTCGGACCCAAAGACTACTGCCACCTGATGGATTGATGGATTGTTACTTCATATTCCTACAAGTCTCATATTATTTTGTGTTATTATTGATTAAAGAAAAAATCTTAACGGGGTGAATTGGGCCACCCCCGAATTTGCTTGCTAGAACAATTTAGAAAAAAAAAAATAAAGTATAAAGTCATGTGTGTTCTCATAGTGCACAAATCGAAATAAAATGATACTAGGCCTTCTTTAAAAGTTGATGATTATAGTAGATGATGCGCACATTTGACCATGTAAGTTTTGTACATTAATTTTATTCATTCTTTATTTGATTTATTTGATTTCATTTTTATTTTTACCCTTAATGTGGGTACTCCATCACCAGCAGTGTTAAAGGACAAGTCCACCTTCATATACATAAGGATTGAGAGAATGCAGCAATATTAGAAGAATATATCAATGAAAGTTTGAGGAAAATCGGACAATCCGTTCAAAAGTTACGAATATTTTAAGTATCTGCGCAGTCAATGCTGGAAGAGAAGACTACTACAGTGTATGATGTCACATGCGTACAACTATACAAGGAAAATAAAAAGAGAATTTCACAAAACTTTACTTTTTGAATAAAGTGCACATTTCTTCGACTTGCTACTGATGTATGTTAAGGGTAATATTATTCTCCCTGCCTTCTGAAAGAGAGAAGTCGAGTGTTCCTTTATAAGAGAAAAATGGAAATATGTTGAATTTTCTTTATATCGTTGTACTCATGTGACATCACAAGCTATAGTAGTCTTTTTATCCAGCCGTGACTGAGCAGAAACTTCAAAAATTCATAACTTTTGAACGGATTGTCCTTTTTTCCTCAAACTTTCACAGAAGTGTTTTACTAATATTGCTGCATTCACTCAACCCACATGTCTATGAAGGTGAACTTGTCCTTTAACTCTTGAAAAATTATAAAATACGGCATATTCAAAGAGCGCTTCCCCAGTAAGCGGTGAATAAATTGTATCATAATAACACAATCTGCACGAATCTTCAGCTTATTGAAGGAGGCTGAGTACTAACAAGAAGAAGAATAGAAGAAGTGGTGGAGAGGAGAAAAATCTCTTTGGCATCTAAATCTTTTTTTTTTTTTTTGGACGCTTTTTATAGCCTTTATTCAGACCAATCAAATGAAATTGTTACATTGTAATGACACAAAATATGACTATAATACACTGTTTAACGGACAACAAAAGGTTGTGTGCAAAATATAGATAAAACATACATAAATTGTACACATTTGACATGATTCAGTCACCAGTCTGAATAAAGATTTACACAGTAACTCTTTACTAAATGGCGCCATCTACTGTCACTCGACAATATAGATGTGACGCACATGCAATGATCGCTCGAAAGACGAAATCTGAGTGACAAGGCACAATGGCAGGCGTGTTATTTGAAGACATTTTTGACGTGAAAGACATCGATCCAGAAGGGAAGAAGTTCGATCGAGGTGAGATGGTAGTTATATGTCATTTAAGTGTTAGGAGTAAGTAATCAGGCCTCTTGGGTAGTGTAATACTACCGTGCAAAAAACGTACAGCGTGTGTAGACATGGGCGCTGCCATCTTGGTTCGCAAAAAATTACCGTATGTACGAATATGCACATAAATGCAGCAGAGATACAGTGATGCTGCGGAGCGACAGTCCCGAACGTACGGGCCGGTGGCCGTTCACAATGTCACAGCTGTCCGATGGTCGCGATGCACTGTGTTCGACCTTCACTTCCCTCATTCTTCACAATCGTTATGAAGAAATCATGTAAAGCAAGAATTGTCTCATATTTTGCACTTGAAACATATATCTCCAGACTGTGTTTGCGTGCAATTTGGTAGGTAATTCGCCAATAATATTATTAAAATTTACACCCTTCATCAGCAATAGAATAGGGTTGTTCCTCACATTTACACAGTTAGGACTAACGTTAGGAGTCAGGACACAACAAAGTCAAAGTCAAAAGAAACAGTGTCATTACTCGTAGCTAAAACTGGAACTAACATCAGGCACCCCTGACATCATGATCTAGATTTTAGTCTAGAAGTCTAAATTAGTTCTATATTTCCAGATGAAGTAATTTCTAAACTAATGAAAGCAAAAGAATAAATCTATAGTATTTAGTCTGAGTAGCGGACCCAGTTTGCGGCAGGTTAGGGCCTTTTCAAGGGTATTTGGTAGTATTCTGGTAAAACGGGCAACAGAAATTAAATATTTTTTTTTTTTTTTATTGGAAGAGGTACCAAAGGCCTCTTGACACTACATCACAATTTTGTATGGTGGACAATTACCCTAGTCATAATAATCAATTTTATGCAGAAAATTTGCAACCACCAAGAGGACCCGGTTTCCAAGAGGACCCGGTTTGCGGCAGGGGGTCCAGTTTGCAGCACCCCACACAAAAATGTCCCCAGATTTCTTCAAACATTAAAATTTTGCAAAAACCAAATATTTTTTGATGGTCCAACTAGTTTTCAGCTTGTTACACTTTATTTGGATTCATTATCTCGATCCTTCACGATATCATAGTTTTTCAAGATCGCATGTATTTCATCAATTTCCACCCATTTTGACATGTAAAATAGCGCTATGTGTGTATATCCCATAGGGGCGCTGCAAACCAGACCCATCCCCGACATTTTGGTCAAAACTGACAAAGGAAATGAAGTTTAGAATATTTAACACAGTTACATGAGGAATCCTTACCATGCCAGGCCTCTATTCATACTTCATAGTAAGATTTTGTATAAAGATACAAACAAGGGTTGATGGTGGTTGCCGAGCAACAGAACAAAATCTTAACGTTTTGTGAAAAGCAAGTCATACTCTTTTAAAAACAGCGTGACACAGACTGTTTAGATTAGAATTATGAAGGCCATCATCCGAGTTATTTCATGATTCTGGTATCAAAAGAAAGCTCTTCAGTTGCTCTTCAAATAAAACAATTTAGAAAAAAAAATACCCTTCTACTTTTGAAGATATGGTTACATATTCCTAGGGGTGCCGCAAACTGGACCCCTGCAGCAAACTGGTGCCCCTACTCTAGGGTCTATTAGCAGACGGATGGAGGTTGAGGTGTTAATTTTCTTCATTTTGTCTCCCTCTAGAAATGAAATGGTATTAAGATCACAGCTGCTGATCTTTAATTTAACAAACATGTCACAAAAAGGATCCTCAGGACTGGAACCTTTCATCTAGGCCTACTGCTTTCCGGACAGATCAGCAGTTACGATCTTACAAATTTCATTTGTAGAGGGAGACAAATTGAAGAAAATTCATACCTCTACTATACTTACATAGTATCATAGTCTTATGATATCTTATGATAATATTTAGACCTGAATTTATTTGTTGTATTCAAAATTTTAGATATTAATGCACCCATCCAATCCATTGCTGGCCATTCGTCACTAATTCTTCCTCCAACATGCTTTTTTTTTTTTTTTTTTTTTTTTTTTTTTGCCAACAGCATGATGGCTCTGTCTGGGGGGGTTGCAAAAACAAACATGCCATTTACATTGTAGTGTTCATAATGGACCCGATCAAAATTATCATTTGTATTGTAAGATATCATCTCTTTTTTTAAGAAGTCTGACGATTAAGTGATGAGTGGTCTTCAGTGTTTATCTCGTGCAAGATGAGATAAAGATACTTTTCAATGTCTTACTCTTGCCGTATTCAGAGCATTTCCCGTGAACTTTTGTGAAACCTTGAATTACTTTGTAGGAGCTGGACTCACAGTAACCGCAGGGCGCGGTAACCAGTAACAGAGCCCTTACAACATGTGTGCAGTTTGTTGAAGTGCTCTGCGGATACATTGTAAGCTGTACGACGATACGTAGTGCGCAGGGACTAAAAGCTCAGACGAAATATTTTGCTGCACTCTTATATCAGAGTTTATTGGAGATTAGTTCCTCTGTAAATTGGATTTGTGTTGTATGTAATCTGAAATATATCCTACAAATTTTTGTACAAAACCCTATATTTTTGTCGCTGGTCCCGCTAGTACTATGCCATATCAGGAGATGCAATGTACATCTAAAGGGATAGGGTTGCCCTGCGACCCCGACACGAACGTGTCGGGGTTGCTGGTACTGTTAGACTTACAGTGGAAAGTCTGTGTGGTACTGGTGATGAATTTCTTCTGTAACCTACACAACACACACAAGTGCAGTACTCTCTGCTTTAAAATTGGTCACTTTGCTTAATCGACTTAAAAACTGAAATACAATTCCTGACATGTGTTAGCTTTCCTGGTTAAACAGATACTGTACAGGCATTCCTAATAAATGGATAGGAATTCTCCAAGTTATCCTGATCTACTTCCATAGTTTTCCGCCAAAAGCCTAAATTTAGTATAATATGAATTTTGAAGAAACTTTGAGGTGCTGAAAGTCAAGAGAAAGCTTGTTAAACATGCAGTTTGGGATTAATTCGCCATATCACTGGCACAAGTAGGCACATACCATGCACTTGTATACAAAATTTATGTAACCAGCATGTCACACACACACACACAGAGCAACACACTAATCACTATACATGTGCCTGTACAAGCTATGACTAGCTCTCGAGAAAAACAAAGAATAAACTACATGTAGCTCCATGCAGTTATTGAGACCCTACTGTTATGCTGGATTCAGTAATCCTTGTGTAGGTAAATTCGGGAGTCCAGAATGGTTCCTAATTACCTCTCAAAAGTTAAAATCTGAATTTCCTTCTCAACCAAAACTATGCCATCCCCGTAAACCTGTTGAGGACAAGTCCCGAGTATACTCGGGCAGTTGTCTATGGGAAATGTGTGTTGTACAATATGAAACCGTCCTCAACAGGTTTATAAGATGCATCCTCTTCAGATGAAGCTCCTTTTATTCTGTTCGTCTTATTTTGATTCATTCATTGAAGTCAGATTGATTATGGTGTAAATTGGCTCTGGCTGCATTTATCATCATGCCATGTTTGAAACACATATTGATACCCAGTACCCACTATCAAAATGGTTTTGCAAGGGCCTTTCAGATTGCATTCACAAGTTGTTTTCGTAAACAAGGGTGTTGAGACGCAAAAAAAAAAAAAGAAAATATGTAGCTGTACCAAAAGGTAAAGCTATACGATAAATTTATACGTCTGAACCCTACCTTTGTAACTTGGACCCCATTTACAGCCCGGCCTCAATTGCACGGCCGAGCCTCGCAATTTTGTCCGTTTACACTGCTGGGCTCGGCCGCGCTTTTAATTCAAACCTTTCTATATTTTGTCGTAGTGGCGCTCTGCTTGTAAACAAACGCAATTTGGTATAGCCTGGTTTTCAGACCCTTTGCCAACTGGATTCCGTGGCGACGAAGTCGCCGTTCGGGCAAAGGCCTTTGCCGAAGGAAAAATCCTTTGCAGGACAAAACCACCTTAAACTATACTAGTTTTCCACGGTCAGGGGGTTAATATCGTGAATAGCGAAATAGTACGGGCAGAGGGTCTGGAAGGCAGACTAAAATTGGCATTTGGCCCAGGTTGCGTTTACACCAAGAAGAGGCCGAGACCACCTCCAGAGCGAGGCCAAATGCGAGGCCAATTTTGGCCTCGCATTTGGCCTTTTGCGCGTTTACACTGAAGCGGGGCTGGGCTCGCACTGTAAACGGGGTCTAAGGAAGAGACGTATTTACAAAACAACGGTCAGAGCATCATTTTGAACTACGGTACCGGTACTCGGTGTAGAACTCGATAACAAATCAGCATTCCATCGTGTCCATTGCGCATCTGAACGTCTATAAATCCCTTTAATACGTAATGTCAGTGGCCTTGCAAGGATAGTATATAAAGGATTGTTACATTAAAAAGGATTACAGTTGTTGGAACATCAACTTCTGCTCATATTAGTTTGAGGAGAAAAAAAGAAGAATTTGCCCATTATGTAAAAGGCAAGCAGTGAATTAATGCAAGGACAGAATGTTATCAAGTTTGTCTAAAGCCAAAGGGACAATCAAACATTATAGATGATGACTGGCGGGGGAGGGAACATACCGAATGTTCCACCCGAAGGGTTTGAAGTGATATTGAGGGAGGTTATAAGTCCAAAGATGAAGTCGAGGGACTCATAGCCTCCCGAAATAGCAATTCAAACCCTGAGAGTGGAACGTTTGGCACATGTTCCCGACATCAAAAGTCATTATCTGTTATATTATATGGGTTCATCAAATACCATCAATAATCGGTCATCTCCTTTTTCACATTGTATGGAATAGGCAAATTTATCCTATCGATTGCGTGAAAAATATGATCATTCAATCGTTTGGTATCGTTTGTCATTTGTTACATGAAAATGTTTTCCCATGGGAGAACATTACAGAAATGTTCTGCCCATGGGCGAACATAACCAATGTGCCTCCATCACATGATTGTGTTTAGCCAATAACTGACCGGTATTTGACTAACCCATTTAATATTAAACACATAATGCTGGCAGACATTCTGTGCAGTGTAGTGAATAGGGTCTGCAATCTATGCACTAGGCAGAGAGTGTATTGCGCCATCTTGTGAAATCTGGGACTGTCTATTGTGGAAGAGTGCAGGCTGTGAGTTTGAAGGAGGGAATTGTGTAGTCTTGCAAAAAGACTTTTTAGCGGCCTTGTGAGTGTGTGCATACATATTGTGTGTATGTGTGCAAAAGCCTTTTTAACAAAGGCTGTGTGTTTGTACTTTTACATGTATCCTATCCTTGAATAGTGTTTCATTTTGTTCTATATCTTGCCTGCATCCCACCATACAAGTGTATTGTTATTCACAAAATGTTGTTTTAAAATTTTAGTACAGTCATGTCAACTTTTGTCAAGAGTAAATGTTAGATTTGTGTTTTATATTTGCCCATCCCTGTTCAGTCATTGGACTTTCTCATGTGCTTATCAAAAATTTCCCATTTGATACCATATCTTGATTGTTCTCATTACAGCAATAAATGTTCAAGGATACAAACAAAGCTTCAGAAAATTTCTATGTCAAAAAAAAGAATTAAAAATTTAAAGAAATTCATTTGTTTTTAAGAGCTGTGTTTTGTGTGTCTTTACATGAAGTAGCTTTATGAAAAATAATGGAATGTTTTCATTATTGAATCGTATGGGAGACTGAACGAATGATACAGTTGTACAAGGTATATCACATGATCCAGTTTCTTATTCATTTGAATAGAAAAAGTATGAAATTCAAGTGATTTCTCATGAAATTTCAACCAATTTTAATGACATTTTCACCTTTTCCATGTTACTTTGAATGTCTTGCATATTTTTTGACCAATTTAATGAAACATTCTTTATTTTTCCATGTGCTTAATCACATTTTTTCATCAATTTCAACTTGAACATGTAGGACCCTACTATGTAGTTTTACCTCTCAAAAGAAGCATAAAAAACTAATACCTGAAGAGTTTCCAAGTACTGTACCATAAAAACTTTCTAAAAGGCTATTACATTCAAAACTTTTCAAGAAACTGTTACATGAAGAGTATCCAAGAAACTACTACATGAATACTTTCCAAGAAACCAAATTACATGAAACATTCCCAGGAACTATTACATGAAAACTTACCAAAAAACTGTTAAGACTTTCCCAATGAATCAATACATGAACACCTTCCAAAAAACTATTACATGAAGATTTTCCAGGAAACCATTACATGAAAACTTTCCAAGAAATATCTTCAGGCCTCTTCACATGATGTGCCCAGTTGCTGTGTTTTATCGATCCTTTCTCTACCATGCAAACCTACACTGTACAAGGTCAGGCACGGGAAGACTGCGCACAGTATAACATGATACCAAATGAGTGCTTAAACTTGAGTGTTGTATTTTACAGTGTAAAGAAAATTAACTGGGAATAAAAAGTAACATTTCTATTTAAAAAGATACAGTCTGCTCTGAAATGGGACATCAAAATGTTTGAAATTTGTGGCAAAGAAGACTTGTAGCTGAAACAATTTTGATTGTAGATGTGGTAAGAGATTGAAAATCTGACATTTACATTATGTGCAGATTGAGACTTGTAAAATTAATGTAGGTTTCTTTGAGGAAGTAGATGTGTACATTCTGAGTGTACATGTGGGCCCATCATACAAAGCTGTGTTGGCCTCCATGTGCTGTACATTGATTATTGGAGTGCTCAGGATGTCGGCCTATCACGCAGTTGACCTTGTGTGCAGAGTCCAAGGAAGGACTACTTGTGTGCTTCTGATTGGCTGAAGGGCCCTCGGGTCAATTTCATGTGGGCTTCCCTGATTGGTTGCTCTACGGGCTTGTTGGTGCAATCGAGGGAAGTTGTCTGTTTTTGTGGCGAATCCGTTTGGGCTCTGCATTTGGTGAAGATGTTGAGAGTTTTCTTGTGCAGGCGTGCTCTATGATATCTTCAGACTTTGGTGTGTTGCATGGGCAGAGATTAGAAAGTGACCCAACTTAGCTCCATTTCCATTGTGGGATTTGCGATTATACATGCTATGTTACATCAAACCATTTCATTTTCAAAAGAGCTTGTTGATTCAACTGGTCATGTCCCAGATACTGTGAAACCAGTTGTGTTCATGTGCACTTTAATTTTACGAATTTTGCGAGAGCCAAGATTTGGCAAAATTGAAATGCACTGCTAGAGTTCTTGTCTACATTATATGCAGTGAAGGTCCATTATGTATTGAATTTCAGAAGTGGTGCCTCAATTTCTGACCTCTTTCAGTCTCGTAAAGTGGGACAAAGGTCTCATTTCCAAGTAGTCTCATTGAAGTTTTGGCACCTTTACCATTATCTCTACTATCCATCACCACTTTGATCAAGCTTTTTTTATTTTACACACAAATGTTTCATGTCTAGCTATGAAATAATGCTGTGGTACATTCAAATAAGTACTGTAAACATCAATATTTTCCTTTGATTAAATTTTTGCGTTGGGCACATCAAAAACATACTTGAAAGTTCTTGAATTTGTGCTTTGTAATTGAAAATTGTGACGATACCTTTGCCGGTTTTAGTAATTGCAAGAGCCAAAATAGTGTGATATACGCAATTTACCAATGTACCATGATGATTTTTTTTTTTTTTTCATTTACAACAAGTAGATTATGTGTGCCATAATATGGATGCATAATCTCTATACACGCATTCACAACTTGGAAGGCAGAGCGTGCACCTTCTGGAGATTCCGTTGAGACTAATTCCTTTAAGTGCTCTCAGAAAATAAGGGGAAGGAAATTCACAGAATTCACTCATGTCCCACAGCCAAATTTGCTGGTAGTATATGAGCTGAAATTGGATACATTCTTTACTTGTAGTCAAATCTTGATATGAAATGTGATTGGTGCTGAGATTATCAAGACTTTCTAGGATCTTTATGCTATTGCTAATGTTTCACAAATTTTGTCTCGATACCAATTAGATTGAGATTTATATCTTTCGCCCATTCAAAAAGAAAACAGAATTGGTTAGTGCAAAATGCATAGTATTAGGTGACGGTTGCTATTTGTGGTTTTCGGAATTTAACCTGTTTGGCAGCGAAGAAAGATTGATTCAGTTGTACCACCCTGTAGTTACGTTCAGACTGACAGGCATTAACCTCGAGGTTAGGAAATCTCGGGGTTAAGCTCTTGCCCCCTAACTACAACGTGCGTCCACACGGACGAATCTTAAACTCGAGGTTAGGAAACCTTGAGGTTAAGCTCCTGCCCCTTTGAGTACGTTGATTTTTGTGTCCACATGGTGCTTAACTACAAGTAGGACCCCCCCCCCCGCAGCTCGTGGTTAGAGCGCTAACCATAAGATATCTTGTGGCTCTTAACATCGAGCTAACCTCGAGGTTAGCTAACTACGAGCTATGCGTCTACATGGCCTCTAACTACAAGCTTAACCTTGAGGTTTCACCTCGAGGTTAAGGCTTGTCGTCTGAACATAACTTGTGTATCCCCACGCTACCAGATTTTAGAAGACAACTCAAAGCTGCAGAGAATTTCACTCTAGTGCCTTACAGGTTCTGGTGTAATAATATGCAAACATATGTGCAGCACCAATGTTGCTACCATGTACTACATAGTATTCCCAGGGAGGTGGGGATTCCATAATTCATTGTCACTCTATGGCACTCATGAGAACTTTGGACATTTTGTGGGAATAGTGTGGTTTAGTGGACTAGTATCGGGACTTCCACACAGAAGGTGGGGGGATCAAACCCCCTGCTTGGCGCTGACGTCCTAGGATAAGATGTTTTGCCCTGAATAGGACCATTCACACGCAAGAATCATCATTATACAAAAATGAATTTCACTCACATCTGGTAACCCATTGAGGATGAGTCCAAGTATACTCAGGCAAGTGTCTATGGGAAGTGCGTTTTCTGGCAAAATCAGCTCGTCCTTAATAACAGATTGATACATACATGTATGAAAAACCCTGTCTTCTGCAAGTGTAGCCCTTTAACCCTAAAAGGGCCGGGGGGGGGGGGGGGGCGGAATCCCCCCCCCTCGACGTTTCGCGCTATAATTCTGTAACGCGAGAAGGCCTCATCGCGAGGCTTCTTGACTTTCTTCGTTCAAGTCTCGCGCAACTTTTGAGACCAAATTTGCAACGTCCGCGCATACTTTTGCGAAGCCACGCCCATTTTTGTAACGGAATGTCGCTCCAAAACGGGCACAATTTTGTGATTTTGTGTACATTTCCTATGGAAAACAGTACTCTGTCATGAAAGGCATAAAAACCTGATTATTTTTACAGTTAATCACTTTCATTGATTAATTTTGTGCTAATTATGGTAGAAAAGTGGTCAGTGACAATTTCCAATGAAAAAACAAAGAAAAAACAAAAGTTGAAAAACAGAGAAATACATAAGAAATTCTGAAAACAATAAAATACATAAGAATTGAAATGAGTTTTGGAAGTTTTTGTGATGTACAATTGTTGAATATGCTAAAACAGATTTACAGATCAAAAATTAATTAATTAATTAAAATTAGAAATTGTTTCAAAAAATCTTATAACACAATCTTGTAGATTATGACGCGGGTCTCACGCATGCAAAATTTCATCGCGATCGCTCCACCGATGGCCGAGATCTCAGGGGGGGGGGGGGGGGGGGGCGGAATCCGCCCCCCCCGGTCTGAGCATAGCCAAAAAAGCCCGGCCCCTTTAGGGTTAAAGTATCTTAAACTATTAGTCAGTGACCATAGCATGACCCCAAGTACCCTAATACACCAAGCTTTAATAGTGGGATGAGTTGTACCATGGGATTATGTCAACTGTCTTTGTGGCTTACCATTCACTCACACACAAACCCAACTGCACGGGGCAAACTGTTGTGATGATGTCAAAACAAAACAAAACAAAACAAACAAACCAAGATGGACTGATTTCTGTGTTGCGATGCAAGTCAGAGCATGGAGGTAGAAAATACTTTTCTACCTCCATGGTCAGTGTAATTATTTCTTTTGTGTGTGTGTATGTGTGTGTGTGTGTTTGTATGTGTTCACACAAGAATTAAATCTGTTTTGGCACTGAATTTCAAAAACTGATGATTTTAAAATCAGTAAGGTGTGTGTGTGTGTGTGTGTGTGAATAGGCCAAATGTCTCTCATCACACATGCAGGAAAAAAAACATGGGTCACTGTCATCATTGATAAGGAAGGTTAATACAAGCCCCTGTGCCTCCTTGCCCTGGGCATCTAAAATCTCACAGTTGGGCAAGTAAAGTAAATGGGCACTTGCTTCTTTAAAGTCTGGCACTGTTGCTGAAAGGACTAGTTAGGGCAAGTGGGCAAATTATCTTTTTTTTTAATGTCTTGTAGCAAGAGTTTCACTTGAAAGAACTGAGCAAATGCTGAATAGGCTGCCCTGGCTGGGTAAATGAGACCATAGTTGCATTTGAAATAATGATATCATATTTGTGGTAAAACTCTTATGATGAGTTTCATTTTTTTTTTTTTTCAAATCCTCTTGAGTGGCTAGAAGGAACGAGGAAGTGGAAGAAATCCAGTTTGTGGTTTTATATGTCACTAGTAATGCATAAGGTCATTGCAGCTGATACTAATATTCGACTAGTGCCTTTTCATGTCTGCCATCGACCAATTTGAAGCCTTTGTACAGTGTAGAAACTGGGTTGAATTGCAAGCAAATGAGTACATGCACTTTCTCTCTGATGCCGGTTTCCATGGCGATTCCTCCAGTCACATGATTCCCCGGTCCGCTGCCTCTCTTCGCAGAGGAGCCCCCAGGAGCAAATCACTTTGTACACTCATCACTGCATCATCCGCAGTGCCCTTACCTGATTCACAATGAGTCATGCTGGAAGCGCTCATGAATATGCACGAGATGCTATTTTAAGACATGCCAAGGTGCCCCACTGGGTGGGCTGTTTCATTGCAAATTTAGGGGTGGACAGTGTTTTGGTATGGGATGGACTTCTTGTCTGCCTTCTGTCTGGCATATACTGACATATACAGCATGTGTACAATGTATGTAATGGCTGGCATTATTTATGCACAAACGGTTGTTTTCCTGAGAATGTTAAAAATCAAGGACTGCAATATACAATGTACATCATTCAAAGGAGCCAGATGTAGTATGTGACTATGTAAAACTAGGGTAGTAAGAAAACGAGGCTGCAACTTTTTGTGGTGAGGAAAATTGCAGCCACAGAGGCAAATATATTTTTCTGTATAATATGATTGTACAGAAAGCTTTAGAATTGATGGCCATGTATTTATTTTGTTACTATGGTATTAAAATTAAGGCTCAGTAAAGACAAACAAAATCAGCTCGGTACAGGATATGTTCTAATAATGCTGTATAATAATACTCAAAATCATCATGGCCCCTCTGCTTAACAATCTCTTGTTTTCAGTACTGCCTTTTCCACCTTGAACTCTTTAACATTAAGCGGTGTCAGAATTTTGGAACT
Organism: Diadema setosum; assembly: GCF_964275005.1. Classification (NCBI taxonomy): domain Eukaryota; kingdom Metazoa; phylum Echinodermata; class Echinoidea; order Diadematoida; family Diadematidae; genus Diadema; species Diadema setosum. The sequence goes on from NC_092690.1 coordinate 11,255,524, forward strand.
TGGGTATTTCTTCCAAGCCAAGTTCATTGTGTCACTGCCGGCAACCAGGGATAGCCTGGTGGTAGTATCGCTGCCCGGAAAGCACTGGATGACAGGTTGAAGATCCAGTGTTCCTTTTTCGCCGACTTCTGTGTTAAAATCATAGATCAGCAGTTGCGATCGTATAAATTTCATTTGTAGAGGGAGACAACTTGAAGAAAGCTCACACCGTAACCTTCCCCCCTCTGCTTAATAATCTCTTGCTCTCATTTCTTGTTCATTGTTCAGATGATTAATAGCCCCATGTCTCCTAAATATATCAATCACCATAGATTTACAAAAACACAAAACATGGGGTTCCTGTATGGAGAGAGCATTGGCACAATATCAGTAGGTCAGTTAAAATGCCACGCAGGAAATCTTGTGCTCCAAAAAGGAGTTCACGGGGGTTCTGTGAAGTTTACCAGGGAAAGTTCGAGGGTAAACGTTCTGAAAAGTCACCCGGGTGGCATTTTACCTGAGATTTCACCTGCAAGACCTTTCAGTCTACGAGATTTCCTGGGTGAAATTTGTTAAAAGAATGAAAGGGGTCTGAAAAAAAGAAATACACTTAGCTTTACCTTGTCTGAATAGCACCAACACATATTATTTGCTCCTTTACTTATTATACAGAGACGAATATATTTTAGTGATGTGGAATGTATGCTAGAAATAATGCTGAAACGTGATCCATTAAGGACGTGTGTATTGTATCCTTAAAGATTGATGAAAATTGATATCATACTTCACCCAGCTGTGCAGTTTAAGTCAAGTTGTTTTAATACACATGTACATGAAGCAGTAACTGTTGAAAACAGGCTAATTTTGCTACAACACATATTTCCCGTATATAGACATCCGCCCGAGTATACTTGGGACTTGTCCTTAACGGGTTAAAACATTAAGTTCTCATACAAGTTTTTATAGTCAGGATGCTGTATGCTGGATACACACCACAGTTACATTTTAATCCTTCAGTCTTTTTGGCAGCAAGTTTACGTCCAATATCAATGGGATTGCAGGATAGGGATGCTGAGAGGGTTAAAGAGCATTCAAAACTGAAATCTATAACCCAGAGTACATTGTCTCAGCTCGTCATATAAAGTAAAGCTGCCACCATAGACTGATGGATAGGACCATATACTATTACTTTCACTTTACCGGATCCCTGGTCCAAAGTTCAGACTGTACTGTACCTGTGTGTGCGCACAGTGGGTTGGGCCATCTACATTGTACACCAGCGCTGTAATCCTCCGCATATGTTGTACAGCATAGAGTCAATCATACAACGTATATTGTATGGTGCCATTTTGTTTGTGCGTGACAAAGCTAATGCCTCCTCTACTACTTTTCCTTGTGTTTGCTTTGAACCCTATAAATTATGTGTGAGAGACTGTCAACCCAAGATGCCGTAATGTAATTTATGCAACGGTTATCATTCATACAGTTGGCCTTTGAGTGATGATAAGAGCAAAAGTTTCAAATAACCTGTTCAGTGTATGGTTTGCTGATTGAGCAGTCAATAATGAATTGGCTTTAAAGCAGCGAAATGTCAAAGAGCGCAAGAATGTAGTACTATGACTGACAGTGTGAATCTGAAGTACGTTGAGAGTCAATAGGGATGTATTACTGTATAGCTGTTATTTTTGCGAGAGTTTAATTTTCGCAAATATAGGGAATCACAGTTGCAACGCGAATTCAACAACACGCGAAGATGTCGCCACGCGCTAGGGTAGTAGCGCATTTACAATAAATTCGCAAAAACACATCTCACTAAAATGTCCGTCACTTCCTCATTCGCAAAAAATACATGTATCTGTATGTGAAAATAACAGCTTATACGGTAAACCTAAATAGACCAGAACCAAGGCTGCCAGAATGAGGTATCAAGGTGTGGCCAAGATACAAATTGTAGCTCTGGAAATCAGCTTACCAGTACATTGAGTTTGTACAGCTTTGTATTGTATGTACATGTAAAGTGATTGCCTGGATTCTGGCTTGAATTTTCGCAGGTGCGTCATCGTATGACGTCAGAGGTCACTAAGAATCAGATTTGTGTATAGTGTGATCATGAACCCTGGGTATCTTTTTAGTGGGTATTATGGTGGTTTGATTTTTAAAAAACTAACTGACTGACAAATTTTTTTTTCTACTGGGACTTCTGAGCAGTGGCCTGATTATTGATATGAAAGCCTTTAATGTATAACAGACAGAATTTAGTAATGATATATAACAAGTAATATACAGTATACTGATAATATTCATGAGCATGATATGCACTAGAATTTCATGTAGTTTGCTAGAGTTTTGAGACAGAAAATCTGAAGCACATCTTCTTAGAAGGTGGGGAGATGGGTGAAAACAGAATAGCCTCCATGGCAGTGAGGATGTATTTGCTGCCCTCTGGTGGTGGGTGGGAGGAATCTAGGGGAGTAGTCTTCCTGCCTGATGTTTGCTTGCTTCCTGGATCAAGAGAAAAAAAAAAAAAGATTAAAAAAATGGGAGAAGGAAGTAGTGTGGTTTCTTACACAGGAAGACAAAGAGAGAACAGGAAAGAGTGTGCTCTGATATGATGCCTCTTTATCACTGCGCGCATGGTGGTTTTATCGAAGCTTGATTCGCCGCCGTCCACCACCATATGCGCACATTTGCATGGTCTTATGAAGTCACACATGCCTCCAACTCCACCGAACAATACATGTGACCTTTATTCAACTGTCCAAGATGAATGTAACTATATGCAGATTGATGTCCTAATATGGTATCATGTGGCCTTTGCTCATCATACACTGTAGCTGTACCTAGTTTTCTTGTGTGATGCATTTGTAGCAGTCTGCAACAGTCTTGTAACATGAATGAAGGCTAAACGTAGACTACAGGTGTTCATTAAAAACTTCTTTTTTTTGTGATGAAAAACGTGTCTGACTTCTGGTAATTATATTATTGGTCACATTAAAGTGGACAGGCTGTCTCTCTGGACTTGATTTCTGGATCCAGTCCACAGGCAGAAGGAAAATACTATTGTGAGGTGAATAGTCCTGCTAATGGCACATCGTAACCATCTTTGCCTTATGGAATATAATTGAGATCGATCAGGAATTCGTTGTTCCCAAAAAGTGAGACATTCACATTAACCCGTTGAGGACTTACTAGCTGATTTTGCTATGTACAACACATATTTCCCATACACACTTGCCCGAATATTCTCGGGGATTCATCTTCAATGGGTTAAGGATAGTTGTTGAAACCACTGTGAAACTTGATTCGTTTTATAACACATGAGTGTGCAAGTGTGTGTAGAACAGCAAGATGAAAGATACAAAATGAACATGTAGGGAAATTTGCTGCTATAAAATATTTGTTATTAATGATGGACAGAAGGAGCATGTTATCTGAATAAAGTTTTCATTGAATCAAGGTTAAGATTTTAGGGTGTGAGATAGCAGACAAATTGAATAAAATTTGTTTGAGTCTCACATGGCTAGTTAGCTTTAGAATCGCTCACAGTCTTGAAAGAACTGGAAATGACAAGAACAGATTATGTGGAAGAAATCTAATCAAAAAACCATTTGGTCATTGAAAGAAAGAAAAAAAAAACTGTTGAGGGGTTCATAAATTCTGTGTAACTGCTGAACTTGAATCATATTCATGATGATTTTGGTGAACGATATTGCACATTTCACTCACATTTTACAGGCGTAGTAGTTTAGTAGTTTAGCATACAATCGCTGAGCTTGTGTAACCGCGACGAGCTGGACCAGAAAAAGGGCGGGAAAAGCTCTCAGCCAGTCAAGCCTTGCCAGCACTTTGGTCGCCTCTCGGTCAACCCTCTCAAAACCAGGAAGCGGAGCGCTCTCTGCTTTTGCCTGAAAAATGAAACCGAGATAAACAGACCGGGTACTTCCCACTGTTTGCGTGTAGGACCAGCGCCCACTTATGTACATGCCGAATCAGTACCAGCATTACGAATTCATCTATTTTTTTTTGTCAGCGTCCATGGCTGTGTAGACAAGAGAAGAGGAGTTGAGAGAGAGAGTGAGTTTAGGATAGAAATAAAAGTGACAGGGAATGAATAGAAAGTGAAATCAGATCATATATTAATGCCTGGAAGGCGGGAGAATGTTTCTGCTCGACTCTTTCATATCTTTGAAATATGATAGGTTTATCGTGATTGAACAATGGTCAACAGAAAGAGAGAGTAATGGGGTTGTAAGAGATGAAAGAATAGAAAAGAAAAAGTGATAGCCCAAGTTTAGAGACTGGTCGATTGATTGTGCGTCTGGGGCAACGCGGAAGTTAGTTGCTAGAAAAGATGGTTGAGTCACTGTTAGCTTTGGAAGGCAATGGTCCTGTCTTGGCCATCGCTTTCATTTTAAAATAAGAAAATAGGATATACAATATTGGTTCAGTCAGTTCCTAATCCTGCAGACAAATGAGAAATGAGGTAATATAGTTAAAAAAGTTGGATTAATTTGTCGCTTTATGAATGCAGCTCAAGTGACCCCCCTTTTACTCATCCTTTTTACCACTTCAAGCCAGTTGGTATAATGCCACATCAATTTTCACTGTGGCTAATTAAAGGACAGTAAAACCCCAATATACATGCAGATTGAGTGCAGCAACATTTAGCACATCAGTGAAGTTCAAGTTTGAGTTTGATTTGAGTATATATTGGTATAAAGATAGTAATACTGGTACTTGTTATGATGAATTCACTGATACCAAGGGAGGATTCCTGTGGTATTATAATGAAGCATTTTCAAACCTTCCACCTCTGTGAAGGCTGATACAGACTGTCAAATAGAAATATGGAAATAAAGATTTCTGAAAGCCACTGTTTTTATCTCTTGTCACCATGGAAACATTCCTTAGAGACATTCCTTACAGACAGATGTATTTTGTTGTGGCCCGTCCTCCACACTTTCTCCCAAGTTTATCTGGGCCCCATTTCATAAAAGATGTTAGGATGGCAACTCTTGCTGGAATGGTAACTTCTCATAGCAACAGCCAATCTGAAAAGTGGATTCTTTTAGTTACCATGGCAATTGCCATTTCACCAAGAGTTGCTATCATATCAACTTTTTATGAAATGGGGCCCTGGAGATGTCATTTGTAATGAATCGGCACATGTTGACACTCGTCTTTGAAAGACCTGGGCCCTGTTTTATCAAAAGATATAATCGATTTTGAATATCCTTAACACACAGGCTGCCATAGACTTACGATAGAAATCAACTTTATAATCAATTTTAACTCGTCATAAAACAGGGCCCTGGTACTGTGGGGCTTCATGGAGCGGGAAGGCTGGTCTGGTTCAGTTTCAAGAATCCCCATAACAAATTGTGTACAGCTCTATTACTGCTCTCTCTGTAAAGTCCACACACAACTGAAAAAAATCTTGACTGGAGTAGACTCTATATTCTTATCGATGAGTGTACGCTTCGATGCATGTTTTCGCTGACCAGTGGTGTATGTGGTTTTCAAATGCACTTGGGTGAGCAGCGAAGGAATTGGGTCACCTATGAATCCCTGTGCTATCCCTAGTGGGTCTTTAGTACAGTTCAGCAGTGAAGAGTGACTGTAGTCCCTGAATTTCCTTTTATTTTCATTTTGAACCCTGGGTTTATTTTAGTTCCCTGTGACCAAGAAGGTTTGGTTTATAAGATGTGAATGTCATTTTCAGCAACAATAATAACAGTTCTTGCACAGAGCCCTGTAACCCAGACCTAGCTAACAAGGGCTCCTGTCGCTACAGCCACAGTGTGATTTCAATAACAATGTAAATCTCTTGTATTTTGTGCAAAATTTCCAGTGCAAAATACCACATCCAGGTCTATGCAGTGTCAGTGTTCTGGATTGTTAGACTACAGTAGCTAACACATAGCCTATCTGTGGCAGTTCACTTATTTTTAGATATTGAATAAAAAGAAGCAGAGCAGTACAGGATTTTTAAGGCCATTTAGTGCATAATTCTTGTTGTATGATACCAAAAATGGAAACCCCAAATGTCCAAAATTATCAATAGATTTATGACATGTTTTCAGTGCTCTGTGTCAAAACCTTTGCACAATATATATATTATTCTTTTCTGGAATTTTCAAATGAATTTAAAGCCTTTACCGTAATTTCTAAAAGAATTTGTAATGTCAAAACTTATAATGTACATCATTGTCGAGATTCAAGTTTAAAGGGGCTGTACAATGTGTACATTGCAGATCAATATTCATACAGTAACCCAAATTTATCTTTCTCGCTTACAGTCTGTGGTAGCTGTGAGTGGCAAGAGAGAATGAACTTGAACCACGCTGAAAATCAATTCAAATGAAAGCAACTATCACTTGGTGTATTTTTCATGCATTATTCGTAATTTAGGATGACCTCACTGAGTTAAAAATGCAAAGAGCTACAAAACGATCACACGTTGTGTGGTGTGTAATAGCCCTGATTATTATGTAGCCAGGGGTATTGTACGAAATCATATGACCCGCAGGTAACCGGTGTGGGAAGTGTGTTTCCCCGTACAGCTGTAAAAACAAGAATGGGATAGAGCTAGGCCAATCTGTAATAGCATGATACAGCAGTTCGTTTTTCCCCCGTAAATTTCCTGTTTCTTTGCTACCAGTGGTATGTTTGCTTAAAGCCAAATTGCTGCTTGTGGTTCGAAATGCATCATAAAGTCGTGCCGCTTGCGTCATTTTTCGTCAAGTTTTTCCTCTTAATTCTCAATCATTAGGTGCATTCACATTTGAATTATAATATTGAATGGTATTTGTTGGCACCCGTCTCATTTGTCAAAATATAGATTATACTGTGGTATTGCTATTGGTACTGTTCTCACTCACAAAATCGTATGTGACCGTGCATCAAAAAATTAACAAAAAGTCGCCAGATGTGGATTTTTCGTTAAAGCGGATTCTGAAAGAGCAGACTTTAAGCTTTAAAATGATACAACTCACTTCAAATGGACTCTCGTAACCTGTCCTAATATTTCAAAGAAAGCACAAACTCTGGAAAGTGTGAACTGAGAAAAGAGGCTCTGAAGTACAGTGTCTATTCAAGCGCTTGATTCTTACCATTGAGCTTGCCAGCTGAGCGATGAATGGAACAAAAAACAGTACATTGTATGTTGATAACCAGAGCAACAACAATGAAGGGATGAAATCAGATTAAGCTGAAATAGGGCATGCTTCATTAACACATTCTGTAGATAATTCCAAATTTCAAAGCAATAGCATCATTCTTTCCAAAGTTTTAAAGAAATGAAAAGAGGACTCCCATGATAAACACCTTATCACACTTTTCTAAAAAAAGGTGTGTACGAAAATCTGCTAAAAAAATGCAATTTCCTGTTTGTTTTATGATCCCAAACTTTAGTATAATGTAGAAGAAGACTTTACTTTCAGAAAATGTTATTATGACAAACTTAAGATTGGCTGGGTTGGCCCATTTCACCTTTCTTCAGTTCTAACACAAAGTCAGTGCTTGCGACTTTTTGTTGGTTTTGTGATGCACGGTCACCTATGCATTTCTGGGATTAAAGCACTTTGCACGCCCTTATCAGCCTTAAGGAGGAAACAAAAAGAGTGTAAGGTCAGGTGACAAATACACCACTGTGTGATCGATGGTATTCATAATTTACACTCAAATCTCACATGCATGTTTTGTTCCAGTTCGAATTAGGGGTTATGACGTCATGTGTGGACAACAATATAAAGAAAATATGAAGAGAATTGCACAAAAATTCACTTTTCTAGCATAATGAAATCTTGAGCATTTGACTAACCGCTTTCAGAAAGCAGGGGGAATAATTACTCCCCTTAATATAATTATGTCAGTATCATGTTGATGGAATGCGTAATTGTCATGAAAATTAATTTTTGTTGAATTCCCTTTATATTTTCTTTATATTGTTGTCCACAAATACGTCATAACCTCAAGTAGTCTCCTCATCCAGCGGTCCCAACACCAAAATGTTATAAATTCATAACTTTTCCATCGATTGTCCAATTTTCCTCAAACTTTCACTGGTGTGTTCGACTAATGTTGCTGCTCTCACTCAATCCACATTTCTCGTTGGGTTTTGGTTTCACTTAATTACAATATGTACCTTGTGCATCACAATGAGTTTGGCCTTGAGAGTTCAGGACTTTCTTTCACAAAGCACTCAATTTTATCAAGGAAGGAAAGTTCATTTCACTTCTGGGGCTAGAAGGAAGTTTGTCTTTGAAAACTGACACGCACAATTGTTTCGCTGTCCATGCTCATAAAATTTCTTTCAAACTATAAGAGATTTCACTGAAGGTGGACAATTAACTGAAGTGTTCCACTTAGAGAATTCAGCACACCCACACTCAACAAAAATTCAATACAACTTGCATACGAGAATCCCATGGTAAGAAACGTCGCGGGACATGTGAGGACATAAATTTCAGAGAGAAAGTTTTTTTCTCCGTAAGATAGTGTGGATTGCTTTTGTGATGTATTTTTCATTTAAGGGTCTTGTGACTTACCAATTATTAATTTACTTGTTGTGTAGAGACTTTTTTGGGGGCAGACAGTGTCTCATGTGAGCTTCTTTTCTGAAAGGACCTATGCTTTGATAAAGTGGTTGATGTACGTTATGAGGAAGTATTTGAATTTTATTACCTACTTGGTCATAGAATTGCTTTTAAAAAAATTGTTACCAGAGTTTCCTAAAATATATGTGACTGCCCAGCCAAAAAGCTCACAAAAACGTAGGCCAAAATGAATTTTCTCTTTTCTACTATAGTATAAAAGCGTAAGTTCTTAAAACTTTGAAATGATACCCGGTACATTCATTTTTTTTTTACTTGTTCGAGTCGGACCATCCTAACCCATTAAAAAGTGATTGATATACAACTGTGGGAGAGGTAGGAGGTGCAGTTTCATAGAAAAGGGTGAAAAAAGGATTAGGCTAACTCAGGTGTGCTGTGCAGAAGTATCAATAAAAGTATATATTCTATTTTCCAGTGAAAGCAGCACATGTTGGATAAAAACTATATGACCAAGAAAATACTGTGCATGTCTCATTTTAGATTTTGTTTTAAACTGCCAAATTTTGATAGGAGGTATAGAAAAGATTACCCTGGTACTGTCCCAGGTAAGACGAACTTGAAAAAAAATGAGTCTGTCAGGTCAACCCAAATGACATAATTAAGTCCATTGCGGAGAATCTCAAATCTGCGACCCTTTGTTGGTTTTGAGCTGGGTGGGTCGTCTGTGTAATATCTGATGCCAGAACATCTGTTTTCTGGGTGTTTAATGCCACCATTGTACATGTATCTTTATTGTACCTGAACTCCTATCCTTCTCTGAAATGTATGCAACATTTGTGCTGGTAGATGGAAGGTAGAAAAAAACGGTGAATGGTGCTACACTGATTTTGCGGTGTTCTGGCTTGTCAACAATGAGCTAAATTCTGTGATGGGTAAATTCTACAACAGATAAATGATTAATTCAAATATCAAACATTTTTTTCTAACACAATGCAAAATGAAAACAAACAGGCATTATTTTATGCATTATGCAAATATATGCAAACATTGTGATGCGCGGTCACTAAAGGGGCAATAAGTCTTGTAGTTAATTTGCCTCAGGGTCAGTTTTTGGTCACCCAAGCCAACAGTCACATGTTTTTGTGCAACATTGTAGCTCCCCTCATGAGAAATATTCATCTCTCCTTCAATATTTTATGTGGGAAGGTTTTGATTATTAAGTATACACTGCATTTAATAAAGCCCATTGTAGAAGCTCCTTTTCCACAATATTCTATGTCCTGTACATTTAATGCCCTAGTAAACTTCACGGAAAGCAGTGTTTTATGACTGTACGTGACTGGTTTCAATGTGTACTTCAAGAATTGGAATGACATCTATTGATACTCTAGAAAACTCCATTTAGCATGTTTTTAATGGTTTGATGTGCAACAATTCTGTTTCTATCAGGTATTATCTTTTAGACGATATAACTCTAATCTGTACAGGTTTTAATAGGTTTGCAATTGCGGTTTTAAGAATCTGAGTGATTGACAATTATTGAGAACTTGTAGGCCTGTCGCGTTGTTTAATATCCCTTCAGGTTTAATGATTGGAAATAATTAGATAACATTAGACTGAAACAAAACACTCAAACCCCAAGCAAGTCTCAAGCTCTGTTTTAACATCTGGAACCTTTCAAATTAGAGATACTGCAAAAAAAAAAACGTGTGGGTAGCATCCCTGTAATCTTTTTCTACACTTCCAGTCGAGACGGTCCCTGCAAAATGTTGCTTGGATGTTGTCGTGGTAACTTTCGCTGAATTCTACTCTAGCCAGCAAGGGTAATTACTGCGACGTTACCATGACAACCCTTGTATTAGAACACATCCATGGTAACATTCCTTTGATACACTCAACACGCATGCGCAACATTGCAGACAGAAAATGATTGACACGCTACGGCCCAAATTCACAAAGGCGGTATTTATAATTCAAACCATGGTTTCAACCATGGTTTATGCAAATTTCTTCTGCGTAAATTCAATTGACAGATTGTAAACACCAACAGACATCCAGTAGCAAACGTGCATTGGGCCGAATACATAAGACAAGCAATTGCTTGTAAGCGATTGCTTCAAGCAAAAGCACAAGCTTGTCTAGCAAAAGGTCTAGCTCAAGCAATTGCTTAAAGATAATATAAAGTTTTGGTACCTCAAAAGTTTCCCTGAATTTCCTTGTTTAATTTGTGTTTTAGGTTAAAGTACCTAAGTTTAAACCACCTTCATGAATTTGGGCCAACACATGTGCATGGATTGTAACCACTCATCTCTATGTAGTTGAGATCAGTGATTGTAACCATGTTTTGTTTATTTTTAAACACGATTGCCTATACCTAGATGTGCACAATCTAGAAAAATAGGTGGCGCTAGTTTAGCGAGCGGGGTAGTCAGTGGACACACCCCCTTTATGGAAGCCTACCCGGAAAATTTTTCTTTGGTTCAAACTGTGCAATGGAGCTGCGCTGTGACAAGTTCTCCCACATGTGGTTGACGTACGATAGAGATGATAAATACTACAATTATAGAAACGTGATCTGAAAGGCCTTTGCAAATGCGTTTTGATAGTGGGTGCTGAAACGTGTTTCAAACATGGGAAAGATATATATTAACACAGCCTGTTACTTACTGGTAACAAAGCATGGCTACACGCTAACCCATTTTTTCTACTGGTCCAACCTGTCCGTCGGACCAGGAGGTATCCAGTTTTTCCATTCTTTACTGGTCCATTCCTAAAAAAGTTCCTGGTCTGATGGTGATTTTTACTGGTCCTGGACCGTCGGACCAGTGCCAGTGTACAGCATTGAATAAAGATTTGGTATCGTCAATTGTACTGGGAAATGATCTTAACATTAAAAGTGAGTCTTCTTTCCTACATGAATTTGGATGAGACTTCTCACAAATGAGATTCTACCCTACCTGGTCTCCAAACATCTGTCAAACCTTCACACAGTGTGTACAGTTACATGTATGAGCTAGAGAAGCACTCTGAGAGTGCAGACCTCCGCCAAGCATGCAGCTCATTTCCACCACTGATCTTGTTCTTCCATAGAGATTAGTGATTTCCACCCATAGATATATATATATACATGCGAAAAATCGCCCAATTTCCCAATATAGAAGCCTTTTGATACATCATCATCTTCCAGCTGCACGGCACACCTTGCCCTAGCAGAAACTAGAGCACGCACTTTAGTGCAAATAATGGTACATGTAAACCCTAAAAAAAAAATGCACAGTTTGAACTCCCAAGTTCATTGATCCTACCTACCACAATATCAAAAATCCTTCATGGATCACTACCAAAATTGTATCATCTGTTCCCTGGATCATTCTCAAGCTTTCCTGTAAGTTTCATCCAGATCCGTTTACAACTTTTTGAGTTATTTTGCACAAAGACAAACAAGCGAACCAACAAACAAACCAATGCTGATGAAAACATAACCAACAAACAAACCAATGCTGATGAAAACATAACCCCCTCCCTTGGAGGAGGTTATAACAAAGTTTGAAAGCACAATTGCAGCTTTAAGTTAGCTGCTGGAGCTCTGGCAGTTTTTTTTTTTTGAGAGGGGAAATGGGGTCTTGGTCTTCGGTGTAACCGAGGACCAGCACTGCACGATGAGATAACGGCAAGCGGCTTCCGAAACCAGGGTGAGAGTGATCCGGCTGGCTGTGGTGCGTAGGTTGGAGTTGGAAGAGCACTTTGGGTGCTGGGCCTGGCTCCTGCCTCTCTCTGCCTTATTTTTCTCCTCACAAATAACTTTTGTCCTTCCTGCGTGGGGGGAATTTATGGTTTGTTTTTAAGAACACAACCTTTTATATAAACAGCGTATTCATAGGACACTTACCTCCATATTCTTTTTTTTTTTTTTTTTATTTGTCAGGAGAAAGAGAGAGAGAGAAAAAAAAAGAATACTGATAAAAACATGAAAAGATACAATCAAGGTAGCCCCATCATCTTGCCAACATTGTACCGAGGTGTTTTTGTTTTTTTCTGAAAGAATAATAGTACCATGTGAGCTTATTGTAGGCACATCTGAAAGCATTCAATCCCTAGATCATAGCAAGGCATTCTATCCAAAGAAAGGAACATTTTATTTGGAATCATGTAGATAGTTCCATGTAGTTTGTGATAGATTTTAAGAGGACGTTTTCCCCGTACAAGGATATGGAAACAGTTAGTGCAGAAAGGTGCTCAAACACACAATAAAAGTTTTGTGAAAATTGGACAATGTTTTTTTTTTTTTTTTTTTTTTAAGAATTTCATGTACTACCCTTCCCAGATGGTAACTGTACCGTATGTCCCAAAACAAAGAAGTTACAATGGGACCCTCCGCAATGATATCTTTAAAAATATTGAATCAATCTAAATACAAATTCAGGGTATGAAACTATAACTCATTGCCCACATCTTACAGAAAACCCCATTCAATTTGCTTCAGTGCTTAAAGAGAAATGAGGAATTTTGTAGAGGATGTCGGGAATCTCTTCCCTCCAAGTTCTGTCTATTGTATTCACACACAAGATCATCGAAGTGCTAGACTCGGAAGAATCAGACTCGTGACATGCTTTACAACAATCCACATTTCTCTGTGACAGCCTGGTCAAAAGCGAGTGGGGTTTTCTGCAAAATGGAGCTAAAATGTTATATTTTAAGACCCTTCTGAAGTAGCATTTGGACAGTTTAATCATATTGGGTGTTATTATTACGAAAATTTGAGAGTAATTTTTTGGGGGACATACTGTACAACAATTCGTGATGTCATAGAACCATATGAAGTTGATGAACAACTACCCCACATAATTTTCCAGGATGAAAATTTCACGTTCCCTAGACTTGCTTATCCAGTTATGCTAATTTGTTAAACCCAGCCAAGCGAGTTGTGTTGCCAACATGTGGGAATGGCAGCGAATAAGGCCAATATTTGCATGATGATCCAGAAACCTCTAATTCTTGTGTATTGATGGGACATTAGAGACAAAAGTTCTGTGTCTCAAACTGAAACATTCCAACATAGTTTGAGCACAGATACCAACGACCACCACGACGAACAGGGAAGAGAGGCAAAAGAGACTGGGGAGGGCATGGCAAGGTCAGAAGGAAGAGGAACCAGGACTGGCCTGGTAGCTGGCTGGAGCGAAGACCAGGATGTATGGTCAGCTTTTATGACCCCGGTCTAAACCTTCCCAGTCTTCAACCTACCAGCAGATGTTTGGCGAAGATAGGGTGGAGTGGCTTAGTCTTGATAGTCAGACTCAATTAGCTCTTTGTTCCTGTAGGAGAGAGTTAAAGATGCAATGCAGGAAGTAGTATTAGTTTTCATTAGATTAAAATCTCATGTGTTGCAACCAAGTGCTGAAGTACAGTATTATGTATGCCTGATTCACAGACTCAATATCACAAGACAATAATGCAAGGCATAAATTGTATACTAGTACATATATCAAACATGCTACATTGTATTGTTCATATTCATACTATACATAAAACCATATCTCAAAATACACACTATGAGCATTACATGCATGTAATACACTAAGAAACTTTGTGATTTATACATGTTGATTTTTTTTTTTTAATTTAATAAAACATATGGATAAAAAGGCATAAATTGTTTAGGTACTCTAAACATGCTTTGAGTTTTGTTCATATTTGTACTTTACATAAAACCAAGTCTTCAAGTTGCACACTGTGAGCATTAGATGTACATGTGTATGTTATATACGAAACTTGGCAGTAGCAGCTAATGTGTGGATTTGAAAAGACAAATAGATGAATCAACGAACAATGATAATAAAAGAAAAAAAAAGATGTGTTTATAGTCTCTAGAAGAGTAATGACTACACAATGTGTTGCAGACTGTACTTGAAGACTTAATTTGCACGTGGTTTAGGTTATTGTGTCATGTGTTGCATTGTATTGTATTGTGAAGACGATCTAGCCAGTGAGCTCAGTTGGCAGTGTGCCAGCAGTTACCACGGCGACACCCGTACGAGTGGCCTGAACTTGTTAGGCTTATTCACACGCAAGAATTATTCTGGGATCGCGCTGCAAATTCTATTTTGTTCACCGTTGTTCAAGCAAAAAAAGAAAGAAAAAAAAAAGGGAAGACAAAATCTAGACTTAGAAAATTTTCAAGACTGATAAATTAGGTGATCCATTCAATTAGTTATTTTGGGAGATTGTCTATATGATGTATTTTTTGAGATGTTCATCATAGAATAGATTTGGAAAAAAGTCACTGCACCAAGATTCAAAGATGCTACTTTGCGCACATCTAGCTACTGGTACTCTGCTCAAATGCACTGCGTGTATTGCACAAAATCATCGTGAATTAAACCGTAAGTGTTGATTTCGACCAGATAAGTAGGCAAGATCCCAGCAGATATTCAGAACAACAGGGTGTACATATGATTGCCATATAAGTGTAAGTGAGCACTACAATGTAGTTATTGAACATATTCAAATCTGAGAGAATGGCGTTTAAGGATAAGTGAGCTTCTGCTCAATTAACACAGTTATGTCAATTAATAGCATTTCAATTAAAAAAAAAAATGGTCAAATTTTATGTGGTTGATTTCAATCGATTTTTTCATGGTAATGATGTATTCAAATTGAAACACTATAAAACAAATTTCATACAGTACAGCACACTGAAATCTGGGTAAAAATTGGCAAAGAATATCAGAAATATGTTGAAATGAATTTGAAATTTGATGGTGTCATTGTAAAATTCATCATTATCTTTTCTGTGCCCGCACAGAATGTCAACTTTGAGGGGCCCGACTGATGTCATATCAAGTCGGATAGACTTGAAATTCGGTGAACATACTCTCAATGATATTTGAAACTGATTCAATTAATGGATGCAAAACTTTCATTTTTGCCCAACGGACATACACTGTACATAGCTATGGGTACGAATGACACTGTCATGGACGTGCTTGCGCAAACTTTTAAAATGTGCAAAATGATGTCTAGCTCATTTGGTGTACACTTTGCAATTTTGACACACGCCATCAGGGCAATTTTTTATAATGTGCAACTTTTATATTGTGCCCATAGATCTTTACATGAAATATGTATCTACCAGGTTTCATTGCAAAATGTTGTTTAGAAATGGAGATAATGACATCATACTGACATCACAATCAAGAGATCACAAGAGAGAGAGAGAAAAAAAAAAATGTTAGCATCCTAAGCTCATATGAGCCATATGTGATCAATGTAAGTTTCAAGAGATAAGATTTTGGACTTTTTTAAAGATAATCAATACATAAGGATCTGTACAAAAGAAAGAAAGAAAGAATAATAAAATCAAGGAATTCATGCAGAAACAAAGTGGTTTTTGAACTCTCGTGGATCTTGATAATAACTCTGCAATCACAATTGGAAATGAGGTACAGTATTGAAGACTACTCAGTGTTAAAAAAAAAAATGAACATGACTTGCTTGTTTGGTTGTGCTATAACTGTGTATGATTTCATACAGATACAGGGCATGGTATTAGCATATTTTTACTGTGTACGTGAGAATATCTTGTCTCGCCAGTGGTACAACTCATGTTCATAAATTATGCCAGTAATTCTACACTACAGTAGTGCCTGAGCAATACGATGCTTGATGAATTCAAGTAAAGTAAGACATCAACAAGCAACTAGTTTTGAAGGTGTTTAAAGGAGTAGTAGGTGAATAAAATAGACTGGTAGTGGCTTGTAAATCAATGAAATTCTGTCAGCAGGAGAAGCAAACTACGCTGCTAATAGTTTTTGTTAAAGACCCAGTAGCATGTAGAGGGAGCTAATGTTGGCCCGCGATTAGATTCATCTTCATTCGCTACACCCACCAAGATCCAGTACAATAGAAAACCATGGCTAGCACAGGCCTGCAAGGGTAGATTCGCCGAATGTGTGCATCAAAGTGTACGCTCGTTGGTAACATTGGACTCTAGTCAAGATTCTGTGCTGTGTATGTACCTAGTATACAGATCATTGATAGAGCTCTGCACAATTTGTTACAGGAATTCTCGAAAATATTTGTGTCGGGCCATGCAACCTTCCCGCTGCATGGTATTCCCATGCTTGCTAGGTCTTTTAAGGAGCAGACTCCCTGCTGTCTTCAAGAAGAAATCCACCCCAAAAATAAATGGACTTCAAAAGAAAGAGACAAATATTCTCTACAAAATGATACAAAAATGATGAAAAGTGGAAAAGAAATAAGGAAGATATGACATTTTGAAATTTCACATTTTTTCAGAAACCGTTTCTTGACCAGTCCGTATGGGTAAGTTGATGATGTTGTGACTTCACGTAATGATTTCAAGTCATGATTTGGAAGTGGATTTCCTCTTTAAGGAAAGTATCAAGCAAATTTTCCCAAACCCATCCTTCATTTTCCCTCGCAATACCCCTGCCCCAGAAAAGAAAAAAGAAATTTGACAAGTTTTGCTGACATTTGGCAGACTCTGTAAATTAATTACCTCCCAAGGCCTAACATCAGCATTAATTGTCCTTACATGGAAATTAATGATTTCCTGTAAAATTAGCCCTCCATTGTTAGGACAGGATTCACCTCATGCCTAGGAGTTTCTCGAGTGCTTCATTTCTGCTACGATGACACCATGTTTCCCGCCTGCCACAGCAATCACGTTTCAGGCCACCGCGGACAAAGTGGGATGGACGTGAGACAACATGGAGGATGGGATGGACAAACGTGACAGGCCATGATTGCCATAGATGCTGTGTCAGAAAGTATTTGTGTGTATGTGTGTGTGTGTGTCCACACGTAAGAACTAACGGTCTCTGCATCATGTTGCAAAAATCAGTATTGAAAATAAAGTTTAGTTTTAGGTGCGTGTGAACGGGCCTTTAGTAACCCATAGCTACAAACCCATATCTATGCTTTGCTTGCCCTAGATCAATAGAAATGCTAATAGTTGGGCAAGTAATTTGAAAGGTCATTTGCCTGTTAAAAAATATGGGATCTATATCAGAATGCCCGTTTGGGGTATTTTGGGGGGTGATATCTGTAATGCCACACCCCTGTACACTTTTTTTTTTTTTGGGGGGGGGGGAGGGTGGTGGGTGATAGGAGGGGGGTAGGGATGAGAACAGGGAGGTAGAGGGGATAGCAGAAGTGGAGGGAGGAAGGAAAAGGGGAATAGGTCAGAAGAGAGACAGAGAGATTCCGGTTTTCCAAAGCTAAACTTGCATCGGATCATTAATTTAAATACTTCAGAAAGACCCTCTTATTGTCAGCCGTGTCCTGAGTCAGTAACTTGCGTCTCATACAAAAATTTCACCAGTATACTGGGTAGTGATGTTTTAACTCTCTGTGTGCCATGTTCGCACGCCTGACTCAGTGGACCGCGTGCAAACTTTGCATATTTTACTCAAACGCATGAACCCACCCAAACCAATCGACAAATTGCCAAATGCCACAGTGCAGTGAAAGTGTTCCTTGTGATTCCATTTCTGTCACATGTAGCTTTCATTTTATGTGGTGATTGACTATCAAGGGGTGCTCCCTCCTGGATTTGCGAGTAAATTCGAAGTTTCTGTCACTGTTTTGTGCACAGATGTAATTTCTTGGGCACAAAGAGTCCACAAATGTCCCGCTACTGGTCATTTGAAAGAAAAGCAATCATAGACTTGTCATACAATTTACGTCAAAGCAAAGCGTGGCATTTTCTCTACATCTTTGCTCATTACATGTCCAGGTAACAAAAATCTATGAAAGTTTAAACATAGATTTGAAAAACAGAACGTTTTCCCAAAGCATGACTACGTTGCTGTCTCAGAATAAAGTGGCACACAGGGGGTTTACACCATGGCACATAAAGAGTTGAACATGATCCAACATACATCCATCAATCAATGTTATGTACTACAAGCTTCTCTGAGCACTAGTTAAATGTGATATGTGTGTTCTGTGTTTTCCTCTATGCAGCAGATCTGAAACTTTGCCCCAGTGTGTATATGCAGTAGTTCATAAAGATTTATACCTTAACAAGCCAGCCATTTCTGTATTTTGCATGCATTGTCCCTAATCAACCAGTGGTACAGCTGTACTGCTTCTAGCAGTGAAAATATGAAAGTGATAAATTTAGAGTTTCATTGTCCTTTCATTCAACAACTTGGTTGTGATTTATTGTACCGTGAATGTACCATTGTGTGCCCTGGCCTGGTTGTAATGACATCAACTAGTAATGCCGCTATTCTATCATTAGAGAAACTGTAATGAAAAGTAACTATGTAGTATTACAAACACATTTATTTCTGTTAGATCGATATCTTCTTCATGTAATATGCAATGGTTGCAAAAAAAAAGAATGTCAAAACTATGTGGTCTGCGTACAGCACCTGCAAAATCTAAGCCAGCGACGCTTGGGCGTACGTGGAGTCATTAATCTGCAAAAATGAAACCAGGAAGTGGAGAATGGGTTTAGAACCAAGAGTAGGGTCACATGACGGCGAGGACATTGTAGCGTGGGTTTCCTCTCGAGCCGTAAGGAGTTTAAAGGGGCAGGCGTGCTCGAGTTTGTGTCTATTGAGAGACGACTGAAATCATATCCGTGGCGACACAAAGAGGCCATGATTTGTGTCATGTTCACATTTCTGGTGTCTTTGAGGTGCTAGGATGATATGTAAGAGGAGCATTTTAAAGCCTGGCTGGTCTTTCTGTAAACTTCCGTACTCCTGCATCTGGTCCCTATCTCTCTATCTCTCTCGCTTGGATATCGTCCTTTTGCGGTGTAATTTCATGATCAGTTACAGGGTGGTATACAACTTGAAATTTGAGCATGTTGCAAGCTCTGAATGTGAAAAATGTTGCGGAAATTGTACATGTACTGTATGTGCATGGAGCACGCATCATGAGCATGTGTGCACAATATTTTGCGGCTTATTTATCCTGTGCTTCGTACAGATGTTTGATGTTCGATCTCATGTTTTGCGCACAAATTTTCTAAGGACCAAGTAGTTTGATGTTTCACAGGTTGTGCGCCTGTTTTTCACGTGCCACATTTTATTTTGAGCAGGTTGCAAATTCTTGAGGATGTTGTGTAGCATGTTGCTGGCTTTTGATGATGGTGCACAAGAATTTGAGGATGTTGCAGCAACATGCTCAAATCCCTCATGGACCCTGTCAATCTAATGCTTAACTTGAATCTTTGGTGAACAGGGGTTCATGAGAAGTAGAAAGTCATTAAACTTCGTAGACTCCATGTAGCATTGATACACCCATCTTGTTCCAAGCTGATGAGAAGTAGTTACCTACTCAAATAAGCAGACATACACAAGGGTGACCAAATTCGAAAAATTGATATTCGTTATTCATTCCCCTTTTCCTATCTCTCTCACATACACAGGTAAAGCTCTGCACCAGCATTTAACCTGCTGAGTCTCACATTTGTAACAATACCAGCAGAGATATGTTGGCCCTCTATTGCAGAGCACCGTCATTTCAAGTCACGGATCCATATCATGTTCGTGGCAGCCAACATGCCAGTGAATACTTTTAAAACCACTAAAGCCATGTGCCACACTCGTCTGCATTCTGCTGGGGTAGGAAATGGACAACGCAGCTGTGAATGAGTTTAGGAGGGTGTTTCGGAAACACAAATATGGGATTTTCGCATGGTTTCCTCCAATGCCCTCCTGGTTGGCAAAACTTGGAAAACTGTTTCTGCAGTCACTATATCATAGCAATGTTTAAATTCTTAAATTTACGCATAGAAAGATGCGTAATACACATGTCTTTCAAGGTTCATACCCCCCCCCCAAAAAAAGTTTAATGATAAGATAAAAGCATGAATTTACCATTTAAAGATACTGTAGTACCCTGTATCTTTGCAACGCAAATGGCTGGTCTCCTTTTGGATTAGAGGAATGCAGTGAATTGTTTTTGCTGGAATGAATTTTAAAGAGATTTTTCCTCAAAGAAAAGGATGTTTTGAATGTCAACATTTCTCTACAAGGTCACTCGTGAAAGTTTCAGTAAATTAGGAGGAACGATAGAAAAGTTATAGCCAGCATGAATGAAAGTCGGTGTTTTGGCTGACTTTACTGCTATGTAGTCCAAGCTTTCTTGAACCATCTCGTTGGCATGGCTTGTATCATGCTCTTCTCTCGCCTTGCATACAAACTTATCAAATTTGTCTGGAATCAACCCAGAAATAACTTCCTCTTCCTTGGAGATGTGTTTGAAGGAAGCTGTGCAGAAAATGTCTGTCTTGAGAAAATGTGAAGTTGGTGATATTTCATGCTCAAAGCTGAAGAAGATCAATCAACAAGCAGTGACACAGTTAAAGCCATAGGGTACCATTAATAGTAATGAAAGATGAAATCCAGTCTATTCCAGTTAGGTTGACTTGGAATAGGTTTAATTAGATAAGCAGCTACATAAAAGTGTGAGTAAAGTGACACGCAAATGAGATTGTAAAGTTTCTTCCTCTTCTTTTTAACAGCGAAATGAGCTGTTTTCGTTGAGTGGTTAAAGACTCTGTAGCATGGGGATACCATGAAGTGGAAAGACTGGCCGGGATCGATATTTTTGAGAATTCCAGTAATGAATTGTGTACAGCTTTATCAGTTATATCTATGTAAGTGCACACACAGTGGAAGAATCTTGACTAGTGTCGACCGTTACCACTAAGCCTCACATGCTTCAAAAGCCCACTGCACACAACATGATCAGACTGGTCGCACGACAAAGGCAAGCTGGGTCATACGACCAGTCGCACGACTCGACACCGAACACTAATGTAAAACATGATATATTCGCGGCATGAATTTTTCGCGAATTGGAGCCGACGGCCTTTTTTGCGGCATGAAATTTTCGCAAATTTGCCAATGGCATTCAATGCATATAGTGTAGACAAGAACTTTCGCGTGCATTTTAATTTCGCGAATGTTGGCGCTCGCAAAATTCGCGAAATTAAAATGCACATGAAAATTCCTCGTTTTACAGTATACAATCAGACTACACAGCTAGGCTTTACGACCGCTCTGGCTTCAGTACATAATACTGAAGCATAATTGGCCGAAAGCCCACAACCTGTCGTGAAAATTCGACATGTCAAATCTCTTCCACTGGCATTATGACTGGGAACTGGCAAGGCTGGTGACGTCACACTTGCGGTCATAAGGTCGTGCGACCGGTGAATTGTGGCAAAGTTGTGTAGTGTGCAAGTGGCCTTTAGACGCACAATTCGCCTATGGGTGCTACTAGTGGTTTTCGAATGTACCGTGGTGGGTAGTAAATGAAGATCAAGGTACCTGGTACTCGGCCCACCCATGAATCCCCATGCTTTCTGGCCTTTAAGACCACTGACTTCCATGTATACACATACTGTAAAACGAGGAATGTTTGCGTGCATTTTATTTTTGCAAATTTCGCAAATTTAGCGAGAGCCAAGATTTGCGAAATTAAGGAGCACGAGAAAGTTCTTGCCTACATTACTGTATAAGCTCTTATTTTTGCGTACAGATATTTTCACGAATGGGGAGGTCACAGACATTTTCGTGAGATGTTGTTTTTGCAAATTGACACCGAGGCTTATTGTAGATGCGCTGTTACCTTAGCGCATGGCAATATTTTCGCATTTTGTTAAATTCGGTTTGTTAAAATCTACTGTGATTCGCGAAATTCACGAGAATTAAACCCTCTCGTAAATAGCAGTATATGCTTTGAATGCCAGTGGCAATTCGCTAAAATTTTTATGTCTCGAAAAAGGTCATTGGCTCCAATTAATGAAATATTCATGCCGCGAATATATCATATTTTACGGTATGAGATTCAAATCCCAGCCCGGCAGTTGTGCTCTTTGGCAAAGCACTTTAAATATCCCCATTGCCAAGTCTATCGGTGGAGACTTAAAGTAAAGCCGTTGGTCCTGCATGCAGGAGAGCTATACCGTATGCACATGAAAGAACTCACTTCTCTCATAAAGAGCTGGCTGAAATCCAAGTGGAGTGGTCGAGCACACAAAAACCAGGAGATGTCTGCAACAATCTTTGTGATTGGAGGAGGTACATAATCCTTACAAAGAAGAAGATTCAAGGGAAGAACAGAACAAGATACACTGCAATATCATGAATAATCTCTAGCTTAACCATTTCTGTACCAGGGACTTTGGACAGTGTGTTCAAGGCTATGGGGTTTTCTGTGCCAATCAGCACTCAAAGCAGACATAGGCCCGGATTCACGAAGGTGGTACAAATGAAACCATGGTTTAAACCATGGATAAAAACCATGGAGCGCCAAGTGTCGCACGAAAAATTTCGTTACGAAATTGGTTATTTCGTCGACAAAATGACCTCTTCGTTAACGAAATTATCATTTCATGGACGAAATGTTCATTTAGTTACAAAATGTTGTCATTTCGTTACAAAATAATCATTTCATTGACAAAATGACTGATTTCTTAACGAAATATTCCGTGTGACACTTGGCGCTCCTTGGTTTAAACCATGGTTTCATTTGTACCACCTTCGTGAATTTGGGCCTTTGGGTTAAGATGAGATGGTAGTGATATCTTTAAAGCGTGTGTACAGTTCTGGTCGAGGTGAGGATTTAGCTTTTAACGTTTTGCGAGATATTCAGAAACCACTCTATGAGATGTCAAAGAGCATGCAATTCTAAGGGGTATCAAAAGTTTATTTGATGAAAATCTGGTTTGAAATGACTGAGATATCCAAAAGCAACGTGCAACAAAGAGATCCTAATAAAAGGCGTGGCCTGTTGCCTTTTATCATTATCACTTTTTTGGATATCTCAGCCAATTGAAAACCAATTTTTATCAAATAAACATTGAATCCTTCATAAGATTACATGCTCTTTCATATTTCATAAGAGGTTTCTCATTATCTCACTTAGGAATGTTCAAAACATGAATCCCCACCCCAACCAGTACTGTACAGTCTCCTTCTACCTTGCCTTTAGATCTCAAGTAGTTTTTCTATTATGCAAAGAATTGAAATGAAAGAAATGAAATTGATCACATCCCTCATATCAAATAGTAGTTCTAAGTTACTTAGTAGCAATGGCCTTGGAGCCCTGATTTGCTAATTACAGATTAAGGTAAAATTAGTAAGGTTTTCATATTCAATACAGATTGTGCCCAGGAGACCATAAGAAAGAAATCCATATCTTGTAAAACTTTGTCACCATCATGCAAACTATGATTATAACATGTATGCACGTAAAAGTTAGACAAGAAAGAATGCTTGAAGACCAGGATTTAAGCCATCATAAAATACTGTATGGCGATTTCAGCCACAATCATTCATACCCATGCGAATAATTCTTGGACTTAATATTCTGCAAGTTATATCATCATCTTCAAATTTATGAAGCACACATTATTATGAAACATAATTGATGTGGGATTCAGTATATTCTCCTTTAAAATCAAATATCGGCCAGTATTCTGAAATATTTTTTTTTAATTTTTTTTTATTTTGCTGTTGCTGTTGTTGATGTTGCCGACACTTGGCTACAGCTTTCAGATGAAAATATCTTCATTGAGACAGATAAAAAGGAAATTTGCATGTCAAATCACCAATTAGCACTTCAGGCCACCTTTTATGCGAGTGAAAGTAAAAATGCTGGAGGGGAATTTCCACCAGATTTTGTTCTGGTCAAAAGTGCTTTGTCTGCTAATAGACCGAAAGTACTTGGTCTTGCTTAGTGAGTGTAACTGAGATGGTGTATCAAAACATTTCCTTGAAAATCATAGCGCGAAAAACTATCCAAGTTGTTAGGACATGAAGACATATGAGATTGAGTTGCACAAAGATTTTTTTTCTTCTTTTTTTTAATGTGAAGATTGATATCACTGTAAAGTGTTTGCCTTTGAGGAATTAGATTCCAAATGATTGCTTTTTCAAAATATAATTCATGAGGAAAATGTGTGCAGGAAGAGTTATTTTTTTCAAGTATTTTCATAGATAGATTTACAAAGCCTACACGAGCCTCTTGAAACTGTAAAATCTTTAATGCTGATATTATGTTAATAGGTTAAAGTGGAAAATTCCACTCCAAAATGAAGTTGACTTTAGAAGGTGAATAAATCATTAAGCAGGCAAAAAGAATGGTATAATGTTTCAATGAAACTGTGTGTAGAATAAAAGAGTTAAAGAATTCTACTGTGCATACAACGTGTACCATGTTTCTGATGGTTTTCTTGGTAATTACACATCATCTCTTCACAAATCGTCGCCGGTCACACGAACCGACGAATCACTCGATTTTGGGTCAAATTTTCGATTTTGAGATTTTCACTCATTTCGATAGTAGACATTCCATACTACATATTCAGAAATTCTCAGTGTGTAATTTGGTGTAATTTTTACGTAGTTATCACTTTTGTAGAAGTATGTAATTCCATTTGTGAAAATTATTTGTTTTCCCCATGTGTTAAACAATCAGGCGATTCAACGGTTCGGTGACCGCGCGTACTAGTACGCGCGGTCACTGAACCGACGAATCAGTGCGCATTGACTTGCGTGTTGTTTTTGAGATTCAACAGTTCATTGACCGCGCGCACAGTGCGCGTACTATGTAATACATGCATTGACAATGACAACGCTCAATGTACATGTACATATGGACACACATGGAAAATGACAACGTTCTTTGCAGACCGAAAATACATGCATGCAGCTCTTTGACGATTTCCTGCTTATTTGATAACAATACAATTCGATAAAAACTTCACAAGTTAGAGCAAGAATTGAAGTCTGATGTACTACAAAAATAATTGGAAATTATAGACATGAAATTGTAGCAACCATAAGTAAAAAATGGGTTAACTTCAAACGTGATTTTCTCGAATTGTCATTCTTACGCAAACCTGAGGGATTCGTCGATTCATGTGACCGGCGACAAAATGTCCCATTGCTCTGCACAAAAATCATAGGGCCTACTGTTTGGTGAACGTGATATTTAACCTGTTGAGGCCGAGTCCCAAGTATACTCGGGCAAGTGTCTATGGGAAAAGCGTGTTGTAGCCAAATGAGTCTGTCCTCACCGGGTTAAACTGAATGATTACTTAGCATTCTCATCTCAAGTCAGATATGAGTGAGCATCCTCCCAGTTTGTTTATTTAAAGGAAGCCCAAACCCAAAGAGAAATGTGGATTGAGTGAAAGCAGCAACATGAGCAGAACACATTCGCGAAAGCTTGAGGAAAATCGGACACTCGATGCAAAAGTTAAGAATTTTACAGTTTTCTTGTTGCAACCGCGGGATGAGGAGACTGCTAGAGGTTATGATGTCATTTTGGACTACAATATAAAGAAAATATAAAGGGAATTCCACAAAATTCATTTTCCCTGAAAATTATACATTGCATCAATTTGATACTGACATATGTTAAGGGTAGTAGTTATTCCCCCTGCTTCATGAAAGCGGTTAGTCAAGTGCTCCTCCATTATGCTAGAAAAGTGAAAGCATGTTGATATTTTTTTTTTATATTTTCTTTATAATTGTTGTCCACTCATATGTCATAAACTCAAGAAGTCTCCTCATCCAGCGGTTCCAACACCAAAACTTTAAACATTCATAACTTTTGCATCGATTGTCCGATTTTCGTCAAACTTTCACTGATGTGTTCTACTAATGTTGCTGCTTTCATTCAATCCACATTTCTCTTCGGGTTGAGGTTCCTTTAATATAAATCTCTTGCTTAAAGTCTTCTTAACCCTTTGTATGCTTTGAGTACTGACAGGCACAGAAAACCTCTTAGCATTGTACACACTGTCCAAATTCCCTGGCACAGAGAAGGGTTAACATGGCATTTGCATTCCACTTTTGAAACAAAGAGAAAATGTAAAACATCAGTGGCTCCCAGGCAATGTTTGAACACATTAACCCTTTGTATGCTTTGAGTGCTGATTGACACACAGAAAACCCCACAGAATTGTACACACTGTCCAAAGTCCCTGGGTACAGAAAGGGTTAAAGCAAGCAAAGATTGTAGCATACCAATCTACACTGAAGCCAGGGACTACATCTATCAAATCTGTGCAAAGATGTGTCATACCAGAGAATTGCAATTAATGGTGTAACTTTAGAAGTGAATATCATTCTGATTGGAATGATTTTTTCAGTCATTGTGATTATGATAATGATTATGATGATTATCATCATTTTGATCAGCAATATATGACTGTGGGATAATAACAGACCTCAAGTTGGTCATAGAATAGGACAGTCTATGTAGGCATTTTGACACAGATGTCCTCACCATGTAGGGCGCCCTCACATGGTTCAAAATGTTCAAATGCTCTTCACACAAGCAGAATACAAATGTTAAGCATACATCTCGATGTGTTCAGTAAATGAGACAGGAACACCATGGGATAAGTTCTTGACTTTTTAATTGAAGATTCTGAGTTTAAATCCTATGTGGTGTATTCAGTGGATATGATTACATTATTGTATCCACACCTGTCCCTCTTGACCCATGAAATGGGTAAGTGGGAAGGCTATGTTTATAAAAAATGGCAGGCCCTTTTGAGAAGAGTGATAGTTTATATTGAGTTTTTTATTCTCTGTGTGGCCACTAAAGGAAATACTCAATGCGTATGAGCAAGCTACCATTTTGACCTACAGCTAGCTGTTAGTCCCTTCCAAAGGATTACCAGAGGGCCCTGCCATCATTATTACCACATCCAGCGTTGCTCCTCTATGTACAGGGGGTGTAGAGGGACATTGTTCATGGAATGTCTCGTCTGAGGATGAAAACACGGTGCAGATTTTGAATCCAGAGTATTCTGTGTAAAATCTCAGGCCATATCTGCTATATCACTGAAAACCCACTGCCTACTATGTACACCATGTATTTACCGAGTCTAGTTTATCGTGAATCAGGCCTGCCTGTCAATTTTGCAAGTGGTTATAGTTTGCAGTTATGGAGTATACCCATGGACAGAGAAATGTCTGTGTGCACACTGCATTCATATTGGGATCAGAGTTGACATTTTTGCTTGTGTTGAAATCCGGCAACTGCACCCTACTCATGAAATTTGTGAAAATAGAAATCATTTGAAATATATGGTGTATACTGAATATGGTATGACATGTTGGTTAGCTTTGGGGTTAGGTTTGGGTCTGCTTTTGCTCCAATCCAGACCAATCCATGGTCGATGCATTTTTGCTTGATCCTTTGATGGATCAATTTTCCTTTGGACAGTCTTTTAGTGATGCTATCACTGTTTGTGCTCTAGTGTTTTCATGATGTCATTGATTTCTTTGTTTGTGTTTTATTATGTTTACAGATTGTTTGTAAAATAAACACATTAAACTGTCCTTGTTTAAAAAATCCAGTGGAGAAACGGGATAACCATGGCAACAAGAGTGAGAAAGTATATCTCTCAAAATGTAGGGCCCTACCAGTCTCCTATAGATGTGTGATGTTGTAAAAGTGAATCTGGTACTGGGAAAATGCTGCATTCATTGAATGAAAGAAAAAGAAAAAGAAGCAAAATGAAAATTCATGTTTGACCTCTCTTTCCAGAGATCAATGTGCTAAAATACAGTTACTCGTGGAATGACAAGAGTGCAATTTTCTTTTTCTACCTAGTGTCGAGGCTGCATTGTGAAAGTGAAAGTTTCAAGATGGACCTCATTCTAGACGTCAACACACAGATCTATCCAGTGGATTTGGGTAAGTCAACTGATTGATGTTTCTTCCATTTTGATTCCTGTGTTTTGGGACTTATAGTGCATTGTCACTGTGCTAAACTGTGTGTGTGTGTGTGTGTGTGTGTGTGTGTGATTATATTGATTATATTGATTGGAAGGGTAGAACAAGTGAAATATGAATGAAGATCTGAGCGAGTGAGCAATCCATATTGGTTACCTCATCGCTATAACTTTCTTGATTGCCTTCTCATTCTTGCCCTGTTTCACATTAAAGTTTGTGTGCTTGTGTGTGTGTGTGTGTGTGTCTGTCTGTCTGTCTCTTATTTATCCACTTGTCAGTTTATCTGTGTATCCCGTTGCTTTTCTATACCTGTCATGTTTGCTCTCATTCTTTATCCTTTTCATGTAGGCGTACGTACAAATAATTACCCGGGATTGTCACTTCTATTCTGCATTTTTGTTTCTGTTTGAAGTCAAGTGGAAAATATCTTCCTCCTTTCTGTATCTTAATTTTACTTGTTGTCTTTGTTATGATATGAGTCACTAGCCTTATGCCAATTCTAGTGCTTCTGGAGCGCCTCGAGTTCTCACGCTCTGGGCTTCATGGGAAATTGAACAGCACCTCCACCCACTTCCTGTCTCCAACATTTGACCATCATCCTAACCATTGTATCACCCACTTGCTCCAAAATCAATTCCAGTGTTCTCCCTGACATATCTATTATCCCTCATTCTTACTCTATCCCTACCCCAGCCATACCCCATCCTGCTCCAAATACCCCATCCTAATCCCATTCCTATCTTTTCTCTATAGATCCTGTCCCTACCATATTAATACCACATCCCCATCAGCCCCTATCCTGCCCCAGCCTATCCCTTCCATTAGCCCTACCCCATCCTCATCCTATCCCTACTCCACCCTAACCCTGTCCTTACCCCTTCCCCATATTATCCTTCTAAAGTTAGAAGTTTATCACTACCACCCTATTCCAACCCCTTTCCTATCCATACCCCATCCCTTTCCTATCCCCATACACCAACCCTAACCCATCCCTATCACATCCCCACCCTTTTCTACCCATCCCTATCCTATCCCCAATCTACCCCATTCTATCCCTTCCCCACCAATCCCAACCACATCCCATACCTACTTCAAGCTCACCCCTACCCCAACCACCCCACCCTAATCCTTACCCCTCCCATTTCACTCCTTCTACCCCTTCCTCATCCCACCCCTTCTTCCCCTTCCTCAACCCACCCCTATCCCATCCCCACCCTACCCCATTCTATTCCATCCCTTCCCATCATATCTCTACCTACCCCATCTCCCCCATTCCATCCAGCCCCACCCCTCCCATACTTGTATCCCATCCCCACCCTATCCCGATCTCATCCCTATCCCAACTACCCCACCCCAATCCATACCCCTCTCCCATTCTACTCCTTCCAACCCTTCAACATCCCACCCCATCATATCTCTACCCCACCCCATTCTATTCCACCCCCTCCCTGTCATATCCTTACCTACCCCATCCCCACCCTGCCCCATTCTATCCCTTTCCCACCACATCCGATATGGTATCTAAACCTCCCTGCTCTGTCCCATCCCACCTTATACATCCAGATCTCATCCCTACCCCATCTAACCCCTATCCCACCCATTTCCCATCCATTCCCTATCCATTCCCTATCCATTCCCTATCCCAATCCCTTCTCCATCTCCACCCCATACGCATTTCTCCCCTTTTGGTACCACTTCTCTAGACTCCTCCATCTTCCTTGCTCTCATCCTGAGTAGATGATTTGTCGTATGACATCCTTAAAGGACAAGTTCACCTTCATTAACATAAGGATTGAGAGAATGTAGCAATATTAGTAGAACACATCATTGAAAGTTTGAGGAAAATCGGACAATCCGTTCAAAAGTTATGAATTTTTGAAGTTTTTGTGCAGATACCGCTGGATGAGAAGACTACTGCAGTGTATGATGTCACATGTGTACAACAATATAAGGGAAATATAAAGAGAATTTCACAAAATTTCATCTTTTGAAAAAAGTACACATTCCCTTGACTCGTTATTGACATATGTCATGGGTAATATTGTTCCCATTGTCTTTAGAAAGAGGCAAGTCAAATGCTCTTTTATTATGCGAAAAAAGTGAAAATATGTTGAATTTTCTTTACATTTTCTTTATACTCTTGTACTCATATGACATCACGAGCCTTAGTAGTCTCCTCATCCAGCGGTTCCAACACAACAATTTTAAAAATTCATAACTTTTGCAGTGATTGTCCAATTTTCCTCAAACTTTCACTGATGTGTTCTACTAATATTGCTGTATTCTCTCTATCCTTATGTTTATGAAGGTGAACTTGTCCTTTAAAATGAGGTCCTCATCAATCATGTCCAGTTCTGACTAGATATACAATGATGTTTACATTTCAGGTCACCAAGCAAAACTTTGCAATTTGATAAGTTTTCTCCTTTTTCAAAGTTATTATATTTAAAGTATATACCTTGTGTAATACTGTCATCAAATAAAGCATCTTGTCTCTGTATTCCTTCCAAAAACCACTATTAGAAAAGCATGATTTATTTTTTTTTTTTTTGCTTCCTCATAATCAATGATCCTTATTACCTCTCTGTATCTCCTATGTTAACCAGGCATTGTGCAAAAAACACACACTGACTTTCCCACCATCTTTCCTTGAATATTGACCCCATCCTCTTTGGTGTCATAGACAGTCCTCTCCCTTCCTCATCCCCCTTTCTCCCCCCTCTTCTTCCAACCCCGTCTCCATCTCCCCCTCCCTCTTCATCTCTTCCCTCCCACATCTCCGGCGTGTACCCGTTTCTGTTGCACCCCATTTCCCCAATTTCTCATGCTCCAGTTTCTACCAAGCGCTGGAGCCCTACTTTCATCATCGCCATCCGTTTATCCCCCTTGTGGCTCCCATCTTGGCCGTATTGTCACCCCTCTCACTCCTCATTTTTCTCCATTTTTCATCTTTAATAGCATACATACTCTTCTTCCCTCACTCTCCATCTCTCCCTCAATCTCTACCTATCTCCCTCTCTCTATCTCTCCTCATTTTCCTTTGTATATTTTCCTTATTTGCTCGATGGCATTGAAGTGGGAGGACGAACTACATCTCCTTGGGTCACCCTGTCCCTCTTTTACTCCGGTGTTAATTTTTACCTGGAAGTCATGGTTTCGAGTGCAGATGATGCTGTGTGTGTATTTCAAAGCTGTTTGCTGGATCCTCATCCTCCCCCTCCTCCTCCTCCTCCAGAGTCTGTGTACCTCCCACGCTATGTGTCATCCATTTGCTCTCCCTTGCACTTTATGCATGCCTGTTTGATAAAGAGGACTCCCATTTTAAGCTGGTAATGCTACTGTAGCAATGGATGAAAATGGTAAAGACGATAATGATGGTGATGATGATGGTGGTGATGGTGATGATGGTGATGATGGATATGATGGTGATGATGGTGATGATGGTGACGATGATGATGAGGATGATGATGTGATGATGATGATGATGATGATGATGGCAATGATGATAGTTCGTAATGGGAGGTCTTACATACTAATGTGATCATTATGATGGCAGTTGTGCACATCAGGGTGATGACGAGATTGTGATGGAGATGGTGAAAATGATGATGTTGAAGATGATGAAGAGAAGGAGGATGCTGATGATGGTGCTGGTAGTAGCCAGAGTATGGTTCACATTTTAATAATGGCTGGTTTAAAAAAAAAAACAATGACTGTGATAGTATAATGGTAGTGAAGATGATGATAATGAGGAGGAGGAATAGGGAGACAGAAGATAACAATATGGACAAGGATGATGGTCAGAATCAGTTTGTTGCCAGTATTGACATGTTGTTTTGCTCTTAATCAGGATTTGATATGAACTAGCACAGAGGGTAACCATGGCAACATATACCAATGGATGATGACAGTGTGCCAAGGATAATGAATGTAGTTGTGTCAGTGACACACAATTCCATTTCATATCATACAATATTATTTGGTACAAGTTTCTACCATTTAATACCTGCTTTTAATCCTTAATATGAATAATAAGATAGCAGTAATTCATACTAACACTACTGATGATGGTGGTGACAATCGTGATGATAATGATTATAATGTTGATGATAGTAATGATAAGAATCATTATCATCTGTCTAGAAAAACCCATGTCGTCACTAATGATTTGTTTTGTTTTCTACAGTGATTCATTCCTATTTTATCTGAATTGATGTCCATCTGAATTCCCACTCCCCCCCCCCCCCCCTTTGGATGAATTGTCTAGAAAATATTTCATGCTTGTATCTCATTTGGTCTCAAATCATATCCCCTTGTCACCTCAGCTTTCTTGCTTCATCTCAGTAAATAGTGATGCATCTTCATCCCTGCCCATTTCCACATGATAATCATAACTTCCATAAGTCTGTAACCCCCCCTCCCCCCGCCCTCGAGAGAGCATTCTCACTGTGCAGATAGCATATGACTGT
Organism: Diadema setosum; assembly: GCF_964275005.1. Taxonomy (NCBI): domain Eukaryota; kingdom Metazoa; phylum Echinodermata; class Echinoidea; order Diadematoida; family Diadematidae; genus Diadema; species Diadema setosum. The sequence goes on from NC_092690.1 coordinate 11,288,279, forward strand.
CTATCTTTTTGTATTTCTTTCTTGTCATTGTTGAAATTATGGGGAAAAGATTTGTGTGGCATGTCGGCAATGTTGCCGTCATATGGCGCGTTGGATTGTCAACAAAACTTGTGTTTGTCCTGCCCGTGTTGTCAGCCATCAAACACACAGTCCAGGAGTAGAGCTGAAGATGGCAGTAACATGACTAAGGATGATTCACACAAGTGTCATCATAGACGGAGAGCGCCGCAAAAGCGCATTGACAGGAGGGGATGACAATCAAGAGCCATTTCTCCGGCAGCCCATCGCCATGGCGATGAGGGATGCGGGCCATTGACGAGTCCTATTAATGAGAGACACCGGGGCCCCGATCCCCACGCTAACAATGACGACTGTGGCAATGATGCCAATTGACATCATCAATATGCAAATTTGTATCGACATTTCTGGGCACAGCTTAACTGATAACATTCAGTAAAAGCCGAATGTGAGGCAGGGATGTATGTTTTGATTAGCATCATTCTGGACAAGCATTGCAAAGGATAGAAAGCTCTGATTCATAAAGCGCGTGGGGATCTCTTCAGAACTCACTTTCTTGTAGCTCAAATATTAATGCTTCAACTCCTGACTAGGTCTGAAAGTGATATTCACCTGTGTGTTCAGAGCTTTTACATTAAAGGCATCAGATTATCAAGAAATCTCAGGTAAAATTGCCTTTGATGTATCAGTCAGTATTGCACAGGTTAAAGACCTGATAGTGAGGGGACCCCATGGAGTAGGAAGGCTGGCCTGGCTTGGATATATTTGAGAATCCCAAATGAATTGTGTCCACCTTTATAGCTGATCTCTATGTAAGTATGCAAACATCCAAAAAATCCTGACCAGAGTTGACCGTGATTGGTAAGGGTATGCTTCAATGTATATATTCGCTGACCGGTGCTATTCGTGTTTTTCAAATGTATGTCAGGAGGCAGTGAGTGAATCAGGCCATCCATAAATCCCCATGCTACTGGGTCTTTATTAACCAGTTGAAGACTAGTGCCAATTATACTCGGGCAGGCATCTATGGGAAATGCTTGTTGTAGCAAAATCAACCCGTCCTCAACGGGTTAAAATGCGGACTCCCCAGCCCATGAATAATAACAATCACATTTGTTTAACTTGCAATTCTCGGTGCAAATAATGGCATGAGGGCCTTGGAAGAAAACTAGGATTTTAACCAAAAGGGTTGGACCATGATAAACCCATGTCTAATACATATATCTAGCCTAGTGAGACTTTCGTATTAAAGGTTATGTTGAGTCATATGAAAGAAAATGGTAAGCTGGCCTTTAGCATGGGAGCTTTTTCATTGTTGTTGTTGTTGTTGTTATCATTGTGGTGACAGGATAAGAATGAGTCAAAATGTTTTCAACCAAATTAAGTTCAGTCCGTAAATAAGTCAATGAAGGTCTTGTCAGGAAGCCGTTGCCTGTGTGTTATCACAAATTGTCATGTAAGCAAACCTTGCTGTATGAGTCATCAAATAATCACCAGGGTGAGCTTCATTTCTTGCATTAGAGCCATCCATGCTCCTTTGAAAATATGACATAAAAAAAAACCTGTGATGTCTAACCTTTTCTATTCACACCGCAACAAGAACTCATGAGTTTGTGCCGACGATGAATGCACCATACCCAGTTGGCTTGGTAGACTGCTGCAAATTTATCACCCCCCCCCCCAAAAAAAAAAAATAAATAAATAAATAAATAAATAAATAAAATAAAATAAAATAAAATAAAATAAAATATGAATGGATCTTTACATTGATCATAATGCTAGTTCAGATACAGGTGTAGGGATTTTTGTGTGTATGTGTGTCCACACTTGCGATTTATCAATTTTTACATTGCATTTCAAAGATTGAGGTTTTAACAGCTTTCTTCTTTTTTTTTTCAGGTGTGTATGATTAGGGCTAGAAAAGCATTTTTACATCAACAGGTCAAAACCAAGTTGTTTTTTTTTTATCAAAATCCAGATATCAGCAGTTGCTAGGCAACTAAACCCTGAAGGTAGATGAAAAAGCCCTCAACTTATAATCCTCATGGAGTGCAGTTTTTCTTTTTTTATATTCTGTGAGACTTCCCCTGTTTTGTTTTGTTTTGTTTTGTTTTTGTTGTTGTTGTTTTTTTTTTTTGGGGGGGGGGATGTTTTCTCTATTTATGCCAGTGTAAATGCTTGCTCATCTTTCACAGGTGAGAATCCCATTGTTCAGTTATAATGTAACTTATCATAGCAAGTACAAAGTGCACTTTGTTGGGGTTTGTTTGCATCCTGTACCTTTGCTGAATACTCCAGCAAAAAAAAGCAGGGCATGCAGATATCTTGTTTATACTTGTAGGTTGAAAGTTTTCTGGTCTTTTTACTGGTGTAAATGGAGAGTGAAAACTCAGAGTGTTTATTTGTTTGGCATTGTCTTTAATATCATATTTTGTCAATGAAAATAGTCTTTGTTATTTCTTATAGATGTGAGGTTTACACAAACCTGTTAGTGGCAATTCTGTAGATCTATACTCTTACACTAAGATAGATTATTTTGCAGTTTTATGTTTGTCGTAAGCTGTCCATGAAAGGCTTACTACATTATGCTCAGTCCCTCATATACAGTTTCATGTAAGTAGAAATGCTTTGATTTGAGCAAACATAGTATTTAGCAGAGAAATCTGAAAATGATATTCTTTTAAAACATATGATACATTGTTGTACATGTGTTTCTGTTTTGTTTCTATTAATGTTTGTTTGTGACATGTCTTTTAGAGTTTGGGCTGTTTAAGCCATCTCATAATATTTTGAAATATAAAATGCAGAAATGTTGTATTTTGAATGGGGGGGGGGGGACAGACCTGGAGACTAATTTTCAATACATCTATGGTAACTATCTTGCAAGCCCCAACAAGTTCAGATTTTCCTTGATATCACCGTTCTTTATATCGACAGGAAGTACTTAAGTCCCACTTGGATCTATTTGTTTGCGTTATTCATGCCAACTTTCCCATTTTGGTGCCAGGCATTTGTGTAAGTCCGATTTCTGAAGGAGAGCCTTACAATCTTGTGAAAAGGTCTCAAAAGCCAGAAGGTACAATGTGCATACCACTGGAGTAGTCTTGTCAATCAGACATGTGCTGTTTCTCTTTTTTCCATCATCCTTTCCTTTTTTCATCATTACAAAAAGTCTACACGCGAACGGTGACAAACAGATAATGAGCTATGACGTAGCTCTGTCATTTGCATACCACCTATCACAGTGCGTTGAGCGTTAAAGAATGATACATATTCATGATGCAATCACGCGCCGCAAATGCTACGTTGAGCTAATGTATTAATGAAATCTAAATAGTAATAAAGATGCGCGCACCTATTTGTCACGTCACGAATTTGCATACGCGCTAAGTCACGATCACGCGTTGACCCGATGCGACCTCGTAAGGCCAATGACATTTAGCCAATCAGCATAGCGTATTCAAGTGAGAAGCACGCAATTGCTTTAGTGTATGAACATATTGGTGGGTTATTCACTCGGGGCTAAACTGACATGGTTTATGAATATTGAAAAGGTACCGATGTCGAAGTTTCACGAAATTCCTCCAAACTCAGTATGAATACACGTGAGTATTTGCTGCAACTTACTAGGCAGGTGCATTGTACAAATACAACAGGTATGGCAGTAAAATAACCCTCCCAAAATGGCCTTCAGGCTCACAGTTGGCACACCGCGCCGTCAATGTAAAATTGCGTGTTGTCGTAGAGCTGATTGCGTTTGAGTGAGAAATGACACCTAATTTTCAACTCGAAAGGTACCGATGTAAAATTTTCACAAAACTCTACAAATGAAGATTTTCATAATAACCAGGTGCATTTTTAAAAGCAAAAAGACATATTCTGGGAGTTATGAGTTCGTAAAGTCGAGAGTCCGTGTAAATGTCCTATACCTGATTGTGCGCTCTGCGCGGTGCATTTAAAAACGCTCGTTTCCTATGGAGGATGTCACCGCACTTTTTGTAATGTGGTTTTTTTTCCCTTTATCACTGTCATCATATCTTTCTCAATTTCCTATCCGTTTCCCTTCCTTTCTTTCTTCTTCTTTCGTCTTCTATGTATTCTTATTCTCCCTCTTACCTTCTTCTTTCTCATTCACTTTCTCATTTTCTGTTCTTTTCATCCTCTTCTAACACTTTTCTCATTCGATTTCCATTCATTTTATTCTTTTCTTTCCCTTCTTTTTTTCTGTTCTTTCTTCATTTTTATAACCACTATTGTGACTTCCAGAATCCACTCAGGCTGACATTATTGTGGAATATATTCCTGAGCTGCTCTGTTGTGTTATAAATGGAAGTCATTGGCCCTCAGATAGAAATTCTCCAAAAGATTTCTTTATCACGTATTGCATATGATTTCATTTAATCCATTTGTGTCAGATTTGTCCTTCAAGGTATAGATTGTGTGCTTTAAAGAATGATCTCAGTCCTTTCCCTTTTATTCAATGAAAGAAGTTATATTGCATAGTTGTCATAGTTTATAAGTACATGCAACAAAGCACAAAAAGTTTTGCCTCTCTTATGCAATCAAGTCAGTATATAGTTGTATGTGCATCTAACATGCCCCCCCCCCACCCCCGAAAAAGAGAAAACAACTCAAAAATTGTACTGTTGCTTGTTACATTCTATAATATATACACACAAAAAACAAAAAAAAAAATGTCTGGACATTGCTGAAAGTTGAGTTTGGAAGTTTATTCTTGAATACAAAACACTGGTTTCTCTAGCTACAAGCATACAAAAAGTTTTATTTCATGACTTGTGATCATCTGAAACTTCAAATCATTCATGGTACATCAAAAGTGAGAATGAAAATTACTGGACATAAACAATGAATCAGTCAAGTGTTTTAGTAGTAGTCATGATAATAATAAAATCATGGGCATACATATACTCGCAATGGATTTGAACCAACAACCTCCTGATCACCAGACAAATTCAGGTGTCTTTATAGATCCACTAGACCACAAAGCCTCTGCCCAACAGCCAGTGAGTGCTGCATATAAATATTCAAATCAATAAAAAGATGCCTGTCCTATGATCAGGATGCTGTTGGTTTGATTACTTGTGTATACCCATGATTTTTTTTTTCATTATGGCTATTACTAAGAGCATAGTTTTGTGGATGTTGGGCCATTCATCAATCAGTTGCAATAGAAACAACTTGATGCAAGAATTTCATTAACTTGAATGAAGATTTCTGTTACATCATAATTTTTGACCACATGTTTCAGAGGTTATGAAAATATGGGGAGTTTCCATTAAAGCATATATTTCAGGTATTTTTTCTTTCTTGCACGAAACATTGCCGAGATCAACGAGATCAAGCATTGTGGCGATGAATCAGGTTCTGAACAGGGTCTGCTTTTGTAGACTATACTGTGCCTTTTGTTTGACAGAAGGGTGCAAAGTCTTGCCTCCACCACAAACTTGTCTGGACTTGCCACCAACCACATGGCAGCAGCATTAGGGCAGGCACCATTTCGTCAGTGGGGTGCAAAATTCATGAAGGGGCGAGAGAAACACAAGAGATGGAATAATTAAAGCCAAGCTTACTTATTTTGATGGGGCAACTGATTTTTTGAAGTAAACTATTGTTCTAGAGTGAAAAAAGGAGGTATGCTTCAACATATTCAGCAATAGGTTTGAGGCAGATATTGCGAGGATTTTGTGCAGTGATTGGTAGAAATTTTTGTGGCCCCTCCTGAGCAGTGAAGAAATGGTAGATTCCAAGTCCCCAGCTGATTTCACAAGAGTGTGTGCACATACCACTGGAAACGATGAAGCGACGTTTGTATTTCTGCCAAACTTAGCGGCTTGGAAGCTGGAAATGTGAGTAAATTTTCAAATGTTACACTCTGTTTACTGTGAAATCTGTGAGGTGAATGTTTTCTGAAACAAGTGTGAGATCTGATCAGCTTGTTTTCCCAAATTGCCACTCATTTTGGGGAAATATCTTGATGTCTTACTGTCACATTGTACACTCCAAGAAGAGACAAATATATTGTTTCCTATAACAGCATGCATTCATATGTTCAGACTCTGCTGCATGCTGCTTCTGTGATCAATGTGAGTTGTGACATGTTGCAATCTGTCATGTGGACTTATGGAATACATGAGAAAGCAGTACAATATACATGTATGTTAGCTGCATGTTCACTAATATCTTATTCACTAACTTATAGCAGTCTTGGGATGTAGAGCCCATGCCCAATTATTGACCACAAAATTAAATTTTTATGTGCAGGATGTATTTATTTATTTATTTGTTTGTTTGTTTATTTATTTATTCATTTATTTATTTATCATTTATTTATTTATGTATTCATTTATTCATTTATCTGTTTATTGTTTATTTATTTTATTGATTTATTTATTAGTTTGTGTGTTTATTTATTTATGTTTGGAAGATAATTTTTAGGCTTACCTGCTTCAGCTTTGACATGGTATAATTACAATCTGACTTTTGCCATAGCTAATCAATTATTGTTACATAAACATAGCTGGATGTGTACAGAAACTGCATACCACTTGCTATCTTCACAAATTGTTTACTGTATACGCCATATATTTCGCAAGTCTAAATTTTCGCAAATCGGGAATTCCCAACGATTTCGCGAGTGATCAAATTCGCGATTGTGGAGTCCTATACTGAACGGAGAAATGTACACGCGTACATCACGTCCACATCGGGATCAGAGTCAATATTTTCGCATGTCTTTAATTTCGCGAATAGCACCTGACTCGCGAAATTCGCGAAAATAAAAACCTCGCGAAATATTCGGCGTATACAGTATTATAAGTTAACTATGATGGTTATTGGGCTGTATGATGATCTTCAACCATGACAGCACCTGATTGAGGTGGAATGAAAGTGTCATAATGCCCAGTTCCAAAACACTACTTGAGTTTGTCAAGGCTCAAAATAATCTCCTCTTTTGCTCGTCTTGGATTCTACTTCTAATGGGATATTCTACCAAAGATGTTCTTAATACTGTGTTCACAGGAAATCTTCATATTTATACCCTGCATACATGAAATGTATTAGGGGCTATATATAGCCTATAGGAATCAGCGTGTGGTCGGTCGGGCAGTCGGGTGGTCCGTTGCTTGCGTCGCGAAGTCCTTCTACAGTTTTGAAGCAATTTCGATGAAACTTGGGTTACATGATGACATTGAGGTATAGATGTGCAAGACATGTTTTTGTGTGTTTGTCGGAGAAAGCGTTGCCATGCTAACCACAATTTCCCCCAAAACTGTGTGGAGTGAACTACTTCCACAGTATTTGAGCAATTTATTTCACATTTGGTATGTGTAACGATCTGTAGTGTAGGTGTAGTTATGCAAGACACACTTTGTGTTTGTGCCTGACAAGGCGTTGCCATGGTAACTGCATATTTTCTTCAAATTTTGTGGAGTGGACTACTTCCACAATTGTGAAGCAGTCAAACTCACCAGGTACTCATAAGGTATTTCACACATGTATACACACAGACAGACAGGCAGACACACAAAGACAGACACACACACATGACCTTTTTTCAAACCCAGGTTCAATTCTTTTTCATAGGAATCTGGGCTGTGGGAGTAGGGATATTAATCACCTTTAGTGATTCCCTACTTTTAGTTGGATTTGGATTATGTGGGATTCTGGGATTTCTGCTTGTATTGCCAAGTGTATGAGTTCTTCTTATAGGTATCAAACTGAAATAAAGGAGCCAGATTGTAAGTTCAACTGCTGTACATGTGTCATGTATTAATGATATAACGAAAATATAAAGAGAATTCCACAAATTTTTATTTATTTATTTATTTATTTTTATTTTTTTTTTTTTTTATTTTTTTTTTTTTTTTTGGGGGGGGGGGGGAGTACGCCATTCCAGTTGATTTGGGGCATGCGCAGTTTGGTTGTCAAACTAACACAATTGGCAATTGGTAGGATATACTTCTGTCCTTCTGAACGGGTGCAAAAAATCTCAGTATTGGGATCGTGCTCATTATCCCCCTATTTTGCCCGGGCGAATGCAACTCATGATGATAGCATGACAAGATTTCTGGGAAAAGAGCTGATCGGTCCTTGTCGGCCTCTTATTGCTTGGCTAGGAATGGAAACTGTGTTGCGACATCCAGGCCTTGAGCAGTGAGGTGCTCAAATTATCACTATTAAATTGTTACGTGCTGCCTTTGTCTATCGTTGTCAAGTAATGTCTGCGCTGATATCAGCGTACCATTCTGCTCCATTATGCTCCATTATTCAGCAGTCATCGAGTGGGTTGCGAAAGTAAAAGTTTGGCAGGGATGAATAAAAATTGCTCTGAAGGGTATAATAGAAGTGTAGCCCTCATAGATGATGAGTTTAATTAGCGTCAGCCTACTTTCGAGTGATTTATCGCATCGTTAATACCTGGCATGGTTCATTTTTCTGTCTCGCCTCTCCCTGTCTTTCTCCTTGTACTCCTGCTCTATGCTTTCCTTTTGCATGTTATGAAACTCTGTGGGACTGTTTAAAGCCACCATTGAACATTAGGAGCAATGATTCAATTTTTTAAATCCAAGTTATCACATTTGATACATATGTTTAGTTGCATCACAAAACACCCTCCCAGTTCAAAAATTTGGCAATAAAGCCACAAATATGTGGAGATATGACAATTTTCTCAATATACTGTCATGGTGATGGTTTATTCTAGAAATGTTTTTTTAATAAAACTGTTATTCACATTTTGCATATTATCTTTGACAATACTCAACATTGATTATACTGATTGACATTTTCGTGTTTGCCATTTTATCTCTAACTCACATTTTTAGAACAATGTTGAAGTACTAAAATTGTTCTTTTTTTTTCTACGAATGTTAGCAAGGAGCTGGAGGTATACATGTGTACCTCAGGCAGAGCTACTTTTGTTGTACTTTGTCTGTGATTGCCTAGAGTTCACCATTGATCTCCCTTTGATTTCATCTGTTCCATTATTCTCATTCATGATAATCTTTCCCTCTCCCTCTTCCTCTTCTCTCTCTCTCTCTCTCTCTGTTTTTTTCTCTTTCTGTCTTTCCTTCTCTCTGTCTCTATTTGTCTGTCTATATATTTATCTATCTATCTCTATCTCTACCTATCTATCTCTATCTATCTATCTATCTATCCATCTGTCTATCTATCCATCTATCCATCTATCTATCTCTATCCATCTATCTATCCATCTATCTATCTATCTATCTATCCATCTATCTATCCATCTATTTATCTATCTATCTATCCATTTATCCATCTGTCTATCCATCTATCTATCTATCTTGTTATTAATCTCTATCAATCTATCTATCTGTCATCCTTTCTTCTTCCCTTCTTCTTGTCTCTCTCTCTGTCATAACTCTGGCTCTGTCAACACTGAATCTGAGCAGTTTAATACAGTAGTCACCAGTCACAAAGTGTGACTGGCGACTTTCGTGGAACCAAAAATATTCGTCAGCATGAAACATGCGAATTTCTTCTCATTGAGCCACGATTAACACAAAAAAAAAAAGATAAAAGGGATGCATGCAAAAGTTTCTGTCTACACAATGCATCGAATTTCAATGGCGATTTGCGAAAGTTCACATGCTGCAAAATACTGTAAAAGTGGAAATTTTGGCGGTATTGAAATTTTTGCGCATTTTGCGGAGCTCGAAACTAGCGCGAAAATAAAAGCATGCAAATATCTTTGCTTGCCACATGCTCCAGTAGTTGATGTCTTGATTCCGCGGAATTAAAAACACGCAAAACTCTTCTTACCCTGCGGAGCGCGAAAATATCCACTTTTACAGTAGGTGGTCAAGTCCAATTCGCGAAAGTTTCATGTTGCGATTGTATCTGTTTTTGCAGTGTATTGTACAAACAGGGCTGAACACTAACCCATTTTTCTACTGGTCCGACCTGTCTGTCAGACCAGTAGGTACCCAGTTTTTCCATTTTTTACTGGTCTGGTCTGACAGTGTTTTGTACTTGCCCTAGACCCTCGCACCAGTGCCAGTGTGCAGCCTTAGTACAAGTTTCCCCGCTGCCCAGACTGAAGGAATAGACACCTGCTGCAATCTTGATGAAAAAGGAATTTTCTCTTAATTCAGGAAAAGCTCCAAACCCCGAGATGAAGTTGACTTCAATAAAAAGAGCAGTAATTAAACAGAACAGAAAATGTGATATCAACAGCTAATAGGAAAAATTAAAAGTTGAAGTTGACTTCAGTAAAAAGAGCAGTAATTGTAATAACAGAACAGGAAATTCAATAAGCAACTAAGCCAAAAATTTTTAAAGTTGAAGTTGACTTCAAAAGAAAGAGTAGAATTAAACAGAACAGGAAATTTGATACAAACAACTAAGTGGAAAAATTAAAACTTAGGCAGAAATATGAGAAAGCTTTTAAATTTTCAAAGCACCTGTGTTTTCTTTAAATAGTGATACTACTCACTGTTTCATGCGGATGTGAGTTATAAAAGGAAAAGATGGTTTCACCTAAAAAAAAAAGTTTCCCATTGACTTGCTCACAAGTCTTAAAACTGAATTTTGAGTGTGATGGAACAAGATTTCACAGACAGTGAAAGATGAGATGTACTCTTTTCAACATGGCGAAAATAGAGCATTCTCATCTTTCGCTGAATGCAAAATCTCGTTCCATTGCACGAAAATGATCATCACTATTTGTGTTATAGCATATTTTATGCAACACCATCTAGACATTCATGTACATTATCCAATGTACACACCATTTCTGAGGGAAACTGGTATTATACCACAAAGTGATTGATAGAAATAATCAGTAATAAGAACATAATGAGTGTTTGTAATGTGACTGAATGCGCACTGCAAAAGTATGCATATTGTGACATTAGAGGAGTGTGATGGTACGGCGCTGCGAGTTGAAGGTAGCAAAGGTCAGAGGTCAAAGATTGAGATCAAGTTCTGAAAGTTCAAAGTCTACAGAGTACACAAATGTAGCTTTATATAACATCATGCATCAGATCTTAAATGTGGTATCAGCGTATGAATGCGCACTGCAAAAGTATGCATATTGTGACATTAGAGGAGTGTGATGGTACAGCGCTGCGAGTTGAAGGTAGCAAAGGTCAGAGGTCAGAGATTGAGATCAAGTTCTGAAAGTTCAAAGTCTACAGAGTACACAAATGTAGCTTTATAACATCATGCATCAGCGTAGTAAATGTACATTTCGAGGAACATACCATTTATGGGCCAGCAGAGTCCTCATTCCAAACATGTGGGTTGAATTTAGCCTCGAAAAAGTTTCCAGTTGTAGACCAGATTACATAACTACACAGTGCTTCAGATATTTTGTTCATTGAGAGTAAAAGTGTATCATTACCAAAATTTGCATTTTTTTGTCTGGGTTTTTTCTAGTACCTTGGAATTGCCTGAGATTTAGTAAAGAGTACATGTTTGTTGTTATTTCAGTCATATATTTGTTTCTGTTTCTGTCTTTTATTTGCTTATTCTATTTTTTTATAAAAAAAAGGAAAAAATAGCTATGCTGTGTTCATGGCAAATGTTGCATTTTTGTCTGGAAGTTTTCTCATGGCCTTTTTCTTAGAATTGCATCAGATTTGGTAGAGAGTGAATGTTTGTTTCTGTCATATATTTGTTTCTTTTATCTTTAGAAAAAAGTTAGCTATGCTCTTGTTGGTGGCAATTATTTCCCTCTGATACTTCTTGGAATCAAGTCCTTCCTGGTTGAGAGAGATGTGGAAGTGAAGTGAGAAAAGAAAGTAAAAAAAAAAAAATCATTGACTGACGCCCTGATTTCCTGTTGAGTAGGAATTTGGGGTTTTACTTCCATGGTATGTTTTTATCATTAAGCATGAAATTAAATACGTAAGGCACAGGCTGCATTCATATCTAGTTCGAGAGACAGAATCACATTTCAAACTGCATTTCGAAAGGCATTTACGAATGTGGTTTGAAATGCGAATTCTCTGGGTGCTGCACTTTCTTTCTTTTTTTTTCTTTTCTTTTTTTTAAATATCATGAATCCTACAAATCCCACAAGCGAAAAACCAAAGCTTTTGAATGCACATTTTCGTATGCTGGATCTATTGTCTGGAACACTTTGCCAAAACAACCCTGCCTATGATGTGTTTTAGAAGAAATGTTGAGAAGGAAACTTCAGACTGAACTGTTTCAGTTGTAATTATGTTGTCTCTATCTTTTGTGAATGTCTTATGTTGATTGTACAGCACTTTGATCAGGTCCTGTAAAAGCACTCAATAAGAAATAGTTATTATTATTATTATTATTAAGTGCGATTTGAGTATTATCACTGTGGAGTTGCTTTGTGCCGTTCGACCCAGGAAGTAGAGGTCAACTGAGGCACATGTTTGTTTGTTTGTTTGTTTGTTTGCTTGTTTTTAACAGATGGCATGTACTGAGTATACTGGTAGTTGACCACCATAGCAGCTTGGAGATCTCTAAACGTAAAGTGTTTCAAAATGGCATTGCATATATCTACTTGCAGAATGGCAATCATGGTCTCAAACGAATTTCAAAATGCCCTTGGAACAGCATTTCAAATTGGCATATAAGCGTTTGAAAACGTGGCTGCATTTATCGATTTGCCCGAAAATGCCTCAAACACTTTTAGTTGTGTCATCCTAGCTCAGAAATTTGTTTAGATGTATTATATGCACTGTCAGTTTCCCCAGCTGATTTAACTGTACCATCATTACTGTGAAAAGCATTGCTATCCTGTTGAGGACGGGCTGATTTTGCTACAACACGCATTTCCCATAGACCCTTGCCCGAGTGTACTCGGGACTCGACGTCAATGGGTTATGGTGTAGCTAAAGATGGAAATGCATTGGTTGCCCTGTGCCACAAGTGAACCATGATGTTAGCATTGTTCAGCCACATATTTAATGCCTCAGTGACTCTGAAGATACGCACATGTTACATGCTTGCCGACTGTGCAAAGGTGGGGCTCACCCGTGAAATTTTGATACTGAATGATTATAAGAAAGAGACAAATTTTCAGCTGTGATACTGTGTTATGGATTGGCAGGTTCAAGGCATTGAACCATTGCTCTACAAGATTTTTAGTTCGAAATGAATTTACCTCAATTGTACACCCATGCATTCAGTGAATGCAGTCTAAATATTACTAGAACACATCAGTTAAAAATATGAGGAAAATGGGACAATCTGTTTAATAATTATGAATTTGCAAAGTTCCAGTACTGCCATGGCAGCATAAAGAAAACTAAAATAATTTGTGCTGTCACAGTAGTACAATGATATAAGGAAATATATAAAGGCATTCAATGCATTTTAATTTTCATATCATAGTGAAAGAGTGCCTGACTATTTTACTTCTGGAGTCTCCGAAAGAGACTACATTGAGAGACCCGCTTTGCGCACACGCAGTATGAGAGACATATGAATGCTATATACCCCTGACATATTAAATCAGGGCTGCACACTGGCGCCGGTCCGACGGTCAAAGACCGGTAAAAGTCACTGTCGGACCGGTAACTTTTCAGGAAATCCACAAGTTACCGGTCCGACATGACCAGTTAAAAAAAAAAAAAAAAAAAAAAAAAGCATTGGTGGGGTCAGTAGAAAGGAAAAGAACAGCCCCGATCAGGGAGAAACAGAATGCAAGATATCGCACTGTTCAACAAGTTTTACGCAAGTTTTCGTTTATGTCTAGCGGTGCAATTTGTACAGTAAACATTAGTTTTGAGCACTAGCAGTCGACCAGTTACATTCGCGCTCGCTTGCGCATTTGGCGCTGCTCACGCACTGCCATGCAATGCAATACATGCAAAGCAAACGATGCAAAGCATGTACAGTGTAACTGCTTCTCGTTTGCTTGCGATCGGCGGTCATGCCAGACAAGAAGCATTGAAAGAATCGCACGCATTTCTGGGTCATTTTACTCATGATTTTTTAACGCAAGATCGATCCGATCCCGGCTTCGCAGCAGCGTGGCAGTTATGTTAGAACTAATTTACTTGTGTCGATTTTTAGAAAAAGTAAAAAACACACTCGATATTCAGCGATACAGTAAATGGATTTGATTGCGTTTATTTTCATTTTGAGCAGTCATTTCACAAATTAATATTTTCATTCGCTCAGAATGTTCTCATAACGAAGATAGGCGCAAAAAGGATCACGAAATCGGCCCTTCCGTGTACTTTTTAAGAACGCATGCACAAAATGTGAAGAGATAATACTTATAGGGAGAAAAAAAAAATCATGAAATCATGGCAGTCCCGCTTGCATATTCAGGTAGAAATCGTCCCCAAAAGGATCGACCGGCCGCGTCGTATATCTTCCAAAGGTTATGTACGAAATGCGAAAAGATTATAGAGGAGAAAAAGAAAAAAAAATAAAGGACACATTTTGGTGAGTGCATCATAAACGATTACAGCCGAATAACAATTCATGAAATCAACGCAATCCCCTTGAAATTTGAGGAAATGATAGGCGCAAAAAAAAGGATCTTGAATTCAGACCTACATGTCGTCTTGGTTATCAAAAACGCATACACAAATGCGACGAGATTATCGGGAGAAAAATATAAAAGAAATTTTTACCCTTCTGGTGCGTGTATTACAAAAGATTACATCCGAAGTAATTCAAGAAATCGCCACAATCCCGCTGATATTTGAGGTAGAAATAGGCGCAAAAAGGATCGTGAATTCGGCCGTGTCGTATACCTTGTAGATAAGAACGCATGTACGAAATGGGAAAAGATTAGCGGGAGAAAAATAAAGGACTCATTTTCACCCCTTTTGGCGCTTGCATCATATAAATTACAGCCGAATAGTAATTCATGAAAATTTCGCAATCCCGTTGGAATTTGAGTAAACAATAATAGGCGCAAAAAGAATATCGAATTCGGCCCTGCATGCAATGTACAATTCTGAAAACGCCAAATACAAAGAAATTATCGGGAGAAAAGTAAAGAACGCGTTTTCAACCTTTCTGGTGAATGTATCACAAAATATTACAGCCGAAATAATTAATGACATATCGCAATCCCGCTGATATTTGACGTAGAAATAGGCGCTAAAAGGACCGTGAATTCGGCCGTGACGTATAGGCATGTACGCAATCCGAAGTGATTATTGGGTGAAAAATGCAGCACACATTTTCAACCCCTTTTGGCCCGTGCATCATAAAGATTATAGAGCGGGGTGATAATTCATAAAATCATCTCAATCCCGTTGAAGTTTGAGGAAACGATAGGCGCAAAAGAATCATGATTTTTGGCCGTGTCGTGTATCTTTTAAGAACGCATATACAAAGTTAATGCGAAGAGTTTATCGGGGAAAAATAAAGGACACATTTTCAACCCCTTTTGGCGCGTGTATCATAAAAGATTGCATCCGAAGTCATACATGAACTCATCGCAATCCCGCTGATATTTGAGGTAGAAATAGGCGCAAAAAGGATCGTGAATTCGGCCATGTCGTATACCTTTCAAGAACGCATGTATACGGAATGCGAAGAGATTATGGGGAGAAAAATAAAGAACGCATTTTCATCCATTCTAACTGGTGCGTGCATCACAAAAGATTACATCTGAAGTAATTCATGAAATTACCACAATTCGTCTGATATTTAATGTAGAAATAGGCGATAAAAGGATCGTGAATTCGGCCGTGTCGTGTACGCATGTACGAAATGCGAAGAGATTATTGGGAGAAAATACAGGACACACTTTCAACCCCTTTTGGCCCGATCATAAAGATTACGGCCGAATAATAATTCATGAAATCATCGCAATCCCGTTGAAGTTTGAGGAAACAATAGGCGCAAAAAGAATCATGATTTTTGGCCGTGTCGTACATCTGTTTAGAACGCATTACGAAATGCGAAGAGTTTATCCGGGAAAAATAAAGGACACTTTTTCAACCCGTTTTGGCGCGTTTATCATAAAAGATTACTGCCGAAGTTATTCATGAAATCATCGCAATCCCGCTGATATTTGAGGTAGAAATAGGCGTAAAAATGATCGTGAAGTCGGCCGTGTCGTAGAACGCATGTACGGAATGCGAAGAGATTATGGGGAGAAAAATAAAGAACGCATTTTCAACCATTCTTGCCGGTGCATGCATCACAAAAAGTTACATCCGAAGTAATACGTGAAATCGCCACAATTCCGCTGATATTAGAGGTAGAAATAGGCGCAAAAAGTATCATGAATTCGGCTGTGTGGAACATCTGTAAGAACGCACTTACGAAATTCGAAGAGTTTATTGGGAAAAAAGGACACATTTTCAACCCCTTTTGGCGCGTGTATCATAAAAGATTGCATCCGAAGTCATACATGAACTTATCGCAATCCCGCTGATATTTGAGGTAGAAATAGGCGCAAAAAGTATCATGAATTCGGCTGTGTAGAACATCTGTAAGAACGCACTTACGAAATTCGAAGAGTTTATTGGGAAAAAATAAAGGACACATTTTCAACCCCTTTTGGCGCGTGCATCATAAAAGATTACAGCCAAAGTGATTTATGAAATCGTAATCAATCCCGCTGATATTTCAGGTAGAAATAGGCAAACAAAGTATCATGAATTCGGCCATGTGGTGCATCTTTTTAAGAACGCACTTACAAAATTCGAAGAGTTTGTCGGGAAAAAATAAAGGACACATCTTCAACCTCTTTTGGCGCTTGCATCAGAAAATATTACAGCCGAAGTAATTTATGAAATCGTCACAATCCCGCTAATATTTGAGGTGGAAATGGGCGCAAAAAGGATCGCGAATTCGGCCCTGCATGTCGATCGTGTACCTTTCAAGAACGCATGCACAAATGCGAATAGATTATCGGGAGAAAAATAAAGAACCCCTTGTAGCGCGTGCATCAGAAAATATCGCAGCTAAAATAATTCATTAAATCGTCGCAATCCAACTGACCACCAAGAGCAGGTTACTCAGCAAGTTCGTGTGCCGATGTTTAGAAAAAGTCACAAACGCATTTGATACAATCTGATTTTGTTCATTATCATTTTACACTGTAATTCACAAACAAACATTCTATTTTTTCCTATCTTTTTTTTTTATTTTTTTGTGCAATAAATAATGCAAGTTTAAGAAAAAATATTAATCTGTAAAATGTACATGGATGGGGGGGGGGGGGGGTTCGTCCATAAAAAAACAAGAAAATAAGTTTGCAAGTCATTTAATGGTTTTTTAGGTTGTTGTTGTTGACCGGTAAATTTTCTGTTCGGACCGGCAAAAAATGGAAAAACGGGGCATTTACCGGTCCGACAGAGACAGGTTGGACCGGCAGAAAAAATGGGTTAGTGTGCAGCCCTGTATTAAATGGTAAGTAATAAGTTGAAGGAATGTGTTAATAGCAATGTGGTCTTTAAAAAAAATATTGAAAGCACTGAACTTTATACCTTCAGTCTGCAAATAAAGAAATAGTGTAGATCTGTCCATACACATCAAAAATCCCAACTCAGCGTAGTTGACTAAAAATGCTACTTTCAGGCGTACTGCTGAAGCAACTCGTGCAACTTTTGTAGGTTTTGTGATATGTGGTCTCATATTAAGTGATTGAGAGAGAAGGAGATAGACAGATGGACAGACAAACAGACAGAGGGAGAGATGTAAGTAAATAAAATGCTGAACGCACAATTTCTTTAATTCTTGATTCTTGCAATATACAATTTGTATGTAATACTGAATGGAGTTGCAAAAAAAAAAGTTATGAAAGCCATGTTTTTGCTGAAAAGTACTTACACAAATATAGGTTTATGGGACCCTTATTGATTGATATTCATTTGATACAAAAATGTGTCTGCAAATTCTTGGGCTGTGGCCAGCTTCTTGTTTAGATTGTGTTAGCTTACACATTTGCTTGTTTGCTCAGAACTTGGAATTGTAAAGGCATCAATTCTTGTTTTCTTTTTGTTGTGTTTTCAATTCATGGTTTTCAAAACTGATGTACAATTTTCTTAAGCCAATCTGTAGGTGGTACATTTGCATTTAATAGATTTCTGGGTTGATTACACTGCTATTAACCAGTTGTACCTGGTCTTGGTCATGGCATGATATTAATTAATTTCTTGCCATGGATATTGACCCGATTTAGAATTACATCTACTAGTAGGACTCGACAACCAAGTGGGAATGAATCTCACCCGGAGACCAAGTAAACTGTAATGAGTGCTGGATTTTCATCTTCTTCTTTTTTTTTTTTCCTATCTGAGGAAATACATTGTAGTTGGATATCCCATATTCAGCTGCAATAGCTGGTCTTCCATGGGTCCAGTTGGATATCCATTATTGTTAGGCAGAAATACAATGTACTTCACCGGTTTAAACACCCTGCCCTGTGTTATGAATAAAAGTGAAGTGGGATATAAACAAACTGTGAACAGTAGTTGTGATAAAACTGTTTCTCGAACAAACCATGTACAGTTATGATTTATTGAGAAAAAATAGTGATATCTCCTTATGTTTTAGGCTTCATTGCAAAATTTTTATGTGGTAGACTAGGATATGTTTGTGATACAACTGACCTACATATGCATCAAATGTGATAACTCAAATTTTTTTAAATCACTGCTCCCAATAGAAAATAGTACCTTTAAAAGAAAATACATGTACTCCTCTACCACACAAGAAAAAAAAAATAGATCGGAACCTCACTTCATGCAGTTGAACTTGCTTAGGGAAGTCTAAGAGGGTGTGTATTTAGGGAGCCTGGAAGCTTATAATGTGCAGCAGTTCACAATTTTTGTCAGAATTAGCAATGACCTTGTTAAATGACCACAGATGTGTTACAAGGAAGGCAAGGTGTTAGCCCGTGATTAGATGTGTTGTTTGCTGCCTGCCTGTCATTTTCACCATAACTTGGCCTGGTGGAAGCAAGTTTGTATCCTCTTCAGGAAGTAGTGCCCCGGTTCTTCCTTCTTCGATCTCTCGAAAACCAGAAAAATGTTTTCCCTTCCCCCCTCCCCTCCTCCTCCTCCTCAACCCCACCCCCATCCCCCAGGGGGTTACTGGTTTGGTAGTGTCTGCAATGAATATTCATGACTGCTGCATTTGGCAGCACCAGCACAGATTGGTGGGCCTGAGTTTCCAGGCAAACCACTTCCTCATGCTCACAGAGCTCCCATTGGTTTGCTGAGTCAGTACCAGGCGGATTAGCCCCGCCCCTCTCTGGGCAAACTCATGAATATTGAACAGTGTGTCTGCTATGTCACCTTTGCCAGCGAGAGTCTGGCATGCATATTCATGTCTCTAAAGTTACTGGCTGCTGCTTGATTGGTGAGTCACAGGTCATGTGATTAGGCGTTCCGTGAGTCAGAAGTGGCCATGTGAAATCAGATGCTATTTAAACACAGTGATTGGTAACCCGTGTTTATTCCATCTAGTGCACTGAGGTGAGTCAGCCTGTCCGGACGTGTCGTGCTCTGGCTATTGTGTGCATTTGGACTTGTGCATGAACGAGAGAATTTTGCCAATAGTAGCAGTCATCAAAATTCTGGAAACCTCGGGAGGTTGTTTGGAGAAGAATTGTTCAAACCCATTGGCCATGGCAGGTGTAACTGAAGCATATCACAGGAATTTTCATCGGACTGGATTCATTATCTTAATTAACGGGCATGCATTCAACCGTACTGAGATGGGAGGCGGTCTGCGGGCACAAACAGGTAATGCCTGCCCTCCCTGGGACCTGAACTGAGGGCCCTAAGCGTCTGGTGTAGGTGCCTGAATATTTCAGTGTCTTTTCTGAGGCGATGCCGGGTCAAAATGCCACAGCCGTTTCTTCTGTGCCACGCTGGAACCATCGAGTGTGAGGTAAAGTTGCGCAATATTTGCTCAATGCTCTCTCTCTCTCCCTATCTCCCTCTCTCTTTCCTTCTCTCTCCCTTGCCTGTCGCTGCCTGCTTGCATGGTGATACCTGTACAAAAGAGCCGACCTGTGGCCATGCCATGGGACGATGTGTGTAGGGCTGTAGCAGATCTCTAGCAGTTTCTCCGTTCTAGCCAGATGCAAGGCCTTACCGCCCCTCCACGATTAGCTCATGAATGGTGTAAAATTCTGTCCCATCTCCATGACTGTTATCTACCCCATGAAGCCTCAACAGTTCCCCCCCCCCCCCCCAGACCCAGGCCTGGCTACCTCATCTAATCCCTCCTCGACCCTTTCTGCCACCATACTGCTGCCTTGCTCCCCCTAACCGCACCAGGGGTGTGGATTTGTCATTCCTCTTTTACTTGGCTAGTGTCGTTATTCTTTGACAGGATTTGCCAGATTTTTGAAACTCCTTGTTGGTAGGGATGATCATTTTTTGCCATAGATAATGATGGTGACCAGTTCTTGTGTGTCGGCTCCATGCTTTTACATATTGAAGGTGATACATTCAATATTTTTTCTTCTTCTTTACAGTGTTAAAGCTCCAGAACAGTGCTCTCTCAGAGTTGGTCAGCCGCAACAAATTAAACACTGAAGTCAAACTGAAAAATCTTTTGTGTTAATGTGAATCTACAGAAATGCAACCTAACAATCTTTAGAGACCTGTGCATTTAGTGCTCGTGTAGTTGACATTGATCCAAAAGTTCACACACATGCACCTATGCCTTATAATGAGGGTAGAAAATTTGTCACCATTACATGTAATTGCCAACGAATTTAATCAGTAATAAGTGCGAGTGTGGCTCTTGAGTTATGAGAACTTGCCTTTGTAATCCTCCATGTTTTAAGTAGGCGAGCGTGAGTGGGAGTACGCCTTTTTGTTTCTCACCGTGCATCTTCCAAAATCATTCCACCATTTCTTGTCACTCGAAGGTTCACTCGAAAATTGGGATATTCAGTTTGAGTGGGATTTGTAAGAAACTGTGACCTTTTGTCACTGAAGAATGCTGCATTTTAATCGTGCCAGCAATGAGTCAGCAAGCCTTATGTGCCCTTCTGCCGTTTACAGACAGGCATAATGAGGGTAGGGTGAGACTATACACAATGTATGACACTGCTGTCTATACAGAGAAAAAGAAGGGTTAGATTGGTGGCAACAGGCCAGCTTAAAATGACCAGGCCTATGTCTTTGTGTGTATTTCTATGCTTATCTCTGAGAGTAATGTTTCCTTGTTTCTTGCTGCCTTACCATGTTTGAAGATAAAATGAGACCCATGTAAAACAGATTGACACAACAGTCCCCTAGGTTAGAAAAAAAAAAATTGTCACTTATCCAATTAGCTGATATCCCAAATTCAGTCGGTCTCTTCCCACCTCTCTGGTCTATCATGATAATGTACTCATGAAATGGTTAGTTTATATTGAGCCAGAAGCATTGATATTGAATTGTGTTTTGGACTTGGGGAAAGAATAAATCATGGATGAAATAGGGAAAATCAGTGAGTTATCTACAACAAAAAAATCATTTTCATGCTTCACACTGAGCTTTGCTGCTTTCAGAGATATCGAAACTTTTGAACTTTGAACTCGCTGGCCGTTGCTAATGACGTTTGTTCTCTTGCCAAACCTTATCTCCTTTATACCAGTTTGATATGATGAAGACCATTGTCATTTACTAGTGTACATGTAGTTTGTTCCAGTTGGGGTGTTCATCCATCGAAATTTAGATCATTTTGAATCTTCTCCGTAAAGATACTCTGCATGCTTCCCCACGTTTGATGTAAATGTTTGGTTCGCAAGAATAGAATCATGGTAACTTGCTCCAGTGTTTTCCCACCTTTTTCCTGAACATTAATATCCTAATCATAATGTATAATTTATCACAATAGTGAGGTCATATTGATAGCATCCCAGGACAAAATGAGCACTCCATTGCCCAACTTGCCATCAGACTTGTTCACACACACCAAAAATAATGGTTTTATAAAACTTGATTTAACTGCAACACAATTTGAAAACAGATACTCTTGTGTGTGAATGGGCCTGCAGATTATGTATCCAATTCTTCTGTGCACACGTTGATCTACTTCCAAAATGTAATTTTGACTACTGGTACACATTGTACATTCAGCTTGAAAAAAAAATAATATTGGCAATAATGTGAGCATTTCTGTACAACTTTCAATGAGCAACACATCACTTTAATATGCCTGGCTCACCCATGGCAACTCTAACTCACTATTGGGCAAGTAATACAAATGAATGTTAAATGTACAGGACACTTGTGAATTTGGGCATGTAGTTTAAAGTTCTTGCTCCTTGGTTTATGGTTTACCAGAAAGGCTTGTGAATTCCTTTATGTGCAGAGTAGTAATAAATACTTATTGTATTGTATTATGCACTGGTAATAACCAGAGTGGAGTTTGTATTTTATGCTCATTCTACAGGGGAAAAGATTTTTTTTTTTCTTTTTTAATTCAGTTCTTTTTCTTTTGATTTAGGCTGTTGGCTTGAGTCTGTTCTCTTTGACGGCAAATTGTATTGCTCAGTATTACCGCGAACAAGACTGGTTTAGAAGCTATAATATTTTCACATAAGGGTTGTGTTAGATAATACTTTTCCCACTTTGATTTTGACAGAAGAAGTCCCTCCCACATGCCCCTTCCCCCACCCAACTACTGTTGTTTTATTCCCTGAAAGTCACATATTTTTTTCTCTCTTTTTTTTAAATGAAGCATCTCTCGTGAATAAAGTATAATATGAGATGCTTGTAAGAATGATTCATGAAAACCTTCTCGTGTACTAGGCTGTACAAAAGTCCTGCCAGCAATTAAAGTTTAAAATGTAGAATGGCTTTAATACAGGCATAAAAAAAGATAAAAGATGGTTCATTTCATGGAGACCCCATGCAGTGATACAGAGGGTACCAGCAGAACGCTTGATAATCCTCCCAGGTTATGTTCCTTTACCCGTGAATGGGCCTCTCACCATATAACTCTCTTTGTCTTATTGGCAACAAGAGTATGTACGCTACCAGTCAAATTTTGCCATGCTGGCTGTTGGTATTACTGCCTGTTTTGTGAACACAGGGTTTGGTTCCTACTATGTCACAATCTTCAACAAAGCTGGCCGTTAAGTTTGGCTGGAGTAACATTTTTAGTTAGATTTTGTTGTTGTTGGGGGTTTTTTTATGGGGGGGGGGGGGGTGTGAACATTATTAACATGGTACCATCATACCAGCTTTTTATCTGATTTGGACAGACTTTGGGGGGACCAACTTCCATGTCCGCACCCTTAGTCCCGATCATGCTGAGTATTGTTGCTGGTTAGATGCTGAATCTGGGATGGAAAGGAAGTCATGAAACAAAATTAAAAGACCGGAATTAAGGCACAGTTTTCTTACAGCCAGCTAACTTAAGTCCAGACTTATGAGAGCTGCAGACCTGCTTTGAAATAACTAGTGTCTGATGGGGAAAAAGAATGATGTCAGAAAATGCTGTTCTTTCAGACTTAGATCCAGTAGAAAGAATGTTTTCAGTCTATTTTCTGTGACTGCCAGAGCATAAAAACAAATACATGTGCATGTGCTGTGTGGAACAGTATGGTGGAGTTCATGATAAAAAAGAATAGTAAAAGGAAGTGAATATCCTCTCACCCTCATCATACTTGTTTGTCTCAATTGCATTTCTTCGGTATACTGTAGTTGTTATCTTCAGGCAAAGACATTTATTTATTTTTTTTATTATTGTTTTTTTTTATTTTTTTTTTTTTTATTATTATTTTATTTTTTTTTTGGGGGGGGGGGGGGCCTTATGTTGTGAATGTGCTTTTTATTTGTGGTTAGAAGTCTATGTTACAACTACCAACAAGGTATTCAAACGTGACTTCCATGTTGGGAATCCCAAATACACGCTTTGATTATTGCTATGCCAGGCACACCTTGGACAAAGTTTCTAATTGGCAGGTGCAGGTTTTATGGAAAAGATGCTCCATACAAAAAAAAACAGAGCCGCCAAATTTCCTTGAATCTTCAGCAGGCTCCCTAAAAGCTGAAATTTCCCACCGTGTCTTGACAAAAGAAAATAAAATCCTCCCTTATTTGGATATTATTTTGGTCTCTTGAATTGCATGTACACACACGTACAGTCTGTACAATGTAATATGCCAGTATCACATCTTCCTGACTGCTTTGTTAGATCTTCATGATTTTGATGTTGGAATATTTACAGTGATGCATGAGATTAAAAAAAAAAAAAATATTGATAAACTGTAGAATAAAATTCCCACCCATTAAAAAAAAATGAGAAATGATTAAAAAAAAAATCAATATTTCTTTCTTATCTTTTGAGGTTTTCTTCCTGGGGTAGATGTACACCCAGTCATAACAAAAGGTGGACACATTCCATGGAATGCCAGCAATGTGTGTAATGACAGGTCTATTATGTCAGGTTTCAAAAAATCATCCATGTGTATCATGGCATTTCTTTCTGTCAATTACCAACTCCTCTACCCCCGTCCCCCCTTACCAAGCTAACATATCAACCTCGCTCACTGAGATTGTTGGTGCAATGTGAATGAACTTTGTAAAAATTGTAATTGTGTGTAGAATGCCTTTATGTGTGAGTGTGTGTTGTCCATGTATGAATGATTCATATTGAATTTGGTATGTGTGCCCATTTACTACATTAAAGTACTTTTGAAATCTATAAAGTTTGTGATACTGACAGGGGTCAGATACTGATAAGTAGATGTTGCTCACGTAATTGTTTGATTTAAAATCACTCACTTTTCATGTGCTCTCTCCAACTTCAGAAGTAAGGCGTGGGACTACACAAAGATTTCCAAAGCAGTAAAGTAGGAGCCAGTTAACAGAATAGAAAATGGAAATAACTTGGCTTATAAAAAATTCTTAAGATCAATTAACATAATCCACAAGGTAGCCAAGTAAAGAGTTTGGGTACATGGAAGCCATTATCAACAATGTAAGAGGGCTCACTTATGATTTGTAATTCTTTTGAGCATGTCTTTGTTATCCATTCTGGCAAAAGCTCTACAGACTTGATATTTCATTACAGCCTGTGGTGATTTTCTTGGATCAGCTACAAATGTCAGTGACATGACTCTAAATCAAATCATCGTTTGTTTCCCCCGTTCATGCATCTGTGTAGGTGACAAATTCCGCCTCGTACTCGCCACCACGCTGCGTGAGGATGGCTTCCCAGACGAAACCGACTTCGTAGCCCTGGACGATGGCCAGCCGAGCCGGGCCGACAGCTTTGAGTATGTGATGTACGGCAAGGTCTACCGCATCGAGGGAGATGAGAGCCTCACGGAAGCAGCCACTAAATTGTAAGATTTGTTTGTTCTCACTCGAGTTGCAACATAAAAGAGTTTACTCTTATGGTAGCTCTGAATCTAAGATAATAAAGGCACTGAGTTTCCTACCATATTCTGAGCAACAGTCTTTCATTAAAGGACAAGTTCACCTTCATAGACATGTGGGTTGAGTGAATGCAGCAATATTAGTAGAACACATCAATGAGAGTTTGAGGAAATTCGGACAATCCGTTCAAAAGTTATGAATTTTTTAAGTTTCTGCTCAGTCACGGCTGGATGAGAAGACTACTATAGCTTGTGATGTCATATGAGTACAACTATATAAAGAAAGTATAAAAAAAGTTCAAGATATTCTCACTTTTCTCACATCATAAAAGAACACTTGACTTCTCTTTTTCAGAAGTCAGGGGGAATAATATTACCCCTAACATAAGTCAGTAACAAGTCGAGGAAATGTTCACTTTATTCAAAAAGTCAAGTTTTGTGAAATTCTGTTTTTATTTTCCTTATATCGTTGTATGCATGTGACATCATACACTGTAGTAGTCTTCTCCTCCAGCAGTGATTGAACAGATATTTTAAAAATTCATAACTTTTGAACGGATTGTCTGATTTTCCCCAAACTTTCACTGATGTGTTCTACTAACATTGTTGCCTTCACTGAATCCTCATGTATATGAAGATGAACTTGTCCTTTAACTCGGTGCTTACTAGAACTCAATGGATCTTATGCAAAGCCTATGGTGAGTATCAAATCTGGCAGGTCTCGGGGTTAAGAAGATGTGGCATGAGGCGCTCAAGGGTCTACGCACATATTTCTGCGGTATCCATGAAGGTTGGCAGAGGATGTTAACTTCACGGCTGTGACGTTCTCTGATTTTGAAGTGCTGGCGTGACGGCAAGCCTTCCACTGCTCTAAGAATTCACCTTGATTGAGTGATTCATCTTCAAGTCACTACAGGTCATGACGATGTCTATCTCGCAGTTCAGTCCCTCTGTCACTTCAAACTCCTCTACCCCTGCCTTCTGTTGCCTCTCACTTCTCTCCGTAAGACATGGGCAGTATCAAGTGGGGTGATCAGACCTCCCAACCATTCTGAATTTGGAGGAAAGAATCTGAATTTTGACCATTTCCAGCTCTTGTTTCAATAGGAGTTCCTTACTTTTCTTGATAATTTTGCTACTCGCTCCTTATGGAACTGCTCTTTCTTTCCTACTTCTGGGCCAAATCATCCCTATTTTCAGTTGAATAGAAAGGGTAGGAGGTCTGGTTGATAATACTCCGTACATACTACGTACCGGGAAACCTCTCTGGATTGAAGTTGCCAAGACGGCTAATTTTATCTTGTTATAACAGGTACCTTCTTTTAAATGTACAACTCTGTACTTTTCAGAAAAGAGAGAGGTCAGCTAATCATAGTTTTGGAAAATTAGGATTGCTACAGATCACCATGACTGCCGATTATACCTTGTTGTAAATATTCTGAAAAAGCAAACAGCTGCAATGCAAATACAGTAATGGGAATTGGGGATCACCAGTTCACCTTGTTGAAAGTGGCACCTCATTGTAAGGGAGCTCGTTAAAATGGGGTTTCCCTGAATAACAATCAAGATGTTATGTTTTCTGATAGATATATAACATACAGCTGTGCACTGGCTAAGTCTTTTAAATATCCAATACTGCAAAGATTTGGGTTCGTCTTTGAATTTTGTAATGAGAAAATTAATGAAGTGAGACAAAACAAGACTTCTCTAATTTTAATAGACACACAGAGGTCCAAAGGAAAGATGAAACATGGGTAAGAGAAACTGAAACACAGGATAAGGTGGTTTCAGTATCAACAGATGGGTTTGTGCAGCTGCGAAAAGGAATTTATAGATATGGTGTTCAAATCAACATTTTGTGGTGTGCATGTTGTCATACGTTTCTGTGAAACTGCATGGAGGAACATGCAATTCTCTGTTTCAGTCTTTATCCTAACCCTGGTTTTGAAGACATTTAAGCTGTACGTGTAGACAAAGAACCCTATGCCAGAAATTTCGAGCAAATGGAATGCGTGCTGTGGAGCTGAGTAAGGCAACTCAGAAATTGCATCATGAGCTTGATACTTGCCTGCTGCTATCGCCTGACCAAACAAAAGGGAACAGCTGAAATTTAGTGGTTGGGTATGAAGTTACCTCTCAATGAAATATTGAAACCAAGATCCATCCCACCCCCCCCCCCCCCTTTTTGAATGATATTGGTATTGGTAGGACACTTGTACCCCGTAGTACACATCTGTGTTGTCGTGGCGATGGCACCTGTTCGGTTTCAGCCATGTGTTTGAGCACCTGCCCGTCCAGTCATGCAAACATACAGCACCTCTTCCGCCAGTCGGAAAGCACTAAATAGTCGTGTATGTAAGAGGAAGTCATCAGCGGGATGCTTCTCCTTCCAGGAAGAGGGGTGTGAAACTGGACGGGTTTTCGTGTGCATTGCTGAACAGTTGTTCTTCATTTGTGGTCTCTTTCAAGCATTCCATCTTGCTTTGTTCATTCACCTCTGTCCATGTAAACAATGTTTTTTATCTATCCACGAATATGGTTAGCCTTGTGAGTGTAAACCTGGCTGCATCTGCAGAGTGTAGCCAACCTACAGCTGTCCTGTTCCTCTTTTCTTCTCTCTTCACGACCAAAAAAAAAAAAAAAAAAAGAAAACATGCTTTTACTCTATCAGATGTGATCATTCTCATGCCATACAGTCTAACCTCTCTTATCCAGCCACCCTTTATTCTTATCTCTCTTCAGCTGGACATGATCTCACCATGATTTCATATATTTATTTTTTCTTTAAATCTAACAGTTTTGGGGAAAAGAGGGATTACAAACTCAAACAAAATTCCTACACAAACTCACATGAATTACATATCATTCCCAACATGATTAGCATACATTCACATAAAATTTTCATCTAAATAACATCCATTCCGACATTCACTACCCCTAAAGCACCGCAGTGTACGCTACCAGCAATAGGTTACATGTAGCTACCATACGAGTCTCCCATATCTGGCCGCATCCCTTATCCAGATGAGTGCCGGTCCGAATCGTCCGGATAAGAGAGGTTGGACAGTATGTCTTTGTCTCCATCCACGTGTGTCCTCCCTGTTTCAAAGGCTCTCTCTCCACCCAACCAACACCTCTAATCTAAGTCTTCTGGTCCATTTCTTTGTTGGCATAAAAAAATGATAACAGAGTTATCATGCTCAGGCAGGTTGCTGAACTTGATCATCGGCCTCTTGTGCTCTGTTTTCGATCCAGGAGTTTGACGTGGACTCCTGCGTGGTAAAGGAAGTTGAGATGATTCCTTCAAATTAGACCTTTTTTACTCTTTTTTTTTTCAAAATCGGAATAAGTGAAATGTGAGGTAATATTGTCAGCATGCCCTCCACTTTCTCACAATTGTCTTCCTCATGCCTGTAGTAGTCAGAGAGAGCATCTGGTCGTTTGTTCGGCTAGACGGTTTCCTCTTTATCACCTTACGCCCACCCTTTTTTGCCCAGTGATTCCAGCCAGCGCTCCCAAGCAGGGGGTTGTTCCCTCTGAAGGTTGAAGATTGCGACATCTACAGATCTTGTGTTAGTCTACCTGCACAGACCCATTTGGTGTTAAAAGACAGTGCTGAGGAATTTTTAGGGTACGACAGTAACTAGCCTAAACCTGCAAAGTAGTGCGATGCTGTCGGAGCCAGGAACTCATCCCAAATGTAGCCCACATGTCTGCTAAAAGCCTAGGCACAGTTCAAGGGGAAAACGCATACTTTATGCAAGTACAGTCTACTAGTAGGCCTATATCAGACTGCAGAACTTGTAACAGTAGCTCCATAATGGTAATTAAATTCCTCAAGATTGCTATGTCATATCATGGTGATCTTGTCATTGACTTACAGAAGCTGGTGTGAACTTTGGATTCATCCAAATTGTGTGCAAAGTCTTGCCATACCACGGGATATATAGTCTTTTTTCCAGACTTCAGAATGCATTTGATAAGTCCTGATACAGCTTGACGAAAGAGGAAATAGTCAATGGCTTTCTAAGTCCAGAATTCCAAGTGTTTATCTTGCATCATCAGGCCATAGTTTCTTGAGATATAGTGGTTCTGTGTGTGTTATCATCAAAAACGCTAAAAGTGTAAGGGTAGTTTGCTTGGTACCACAGGGTGAAAATGGTACCATGTATTTGTTTTCAACCACGATATATACAACATTAATCTCCTAAACCCTACCTTGCTATATTGCATGATAGGATCCAAGCAGTATTATTTTGTTGTAGTGAAGTACCATTGTAGTAGTCTGCAAGTTAATATGATAACCCTTTTATATTTTGTTGGGTGTTTTAGTTCTTTTTTTTCACTCCAGGATATTTGCCTCAATTTCTCACAAAGCTCACAGATTTCCATGAAAATAGAGTGCGAGGGTACATAGGCCTTTTTCTTTTACTTCTCATCCTCATTCTTCTGCCTCTTTCTTTGTCTCTCTTTCTCTTTCTCTTACTCTGTTTCTGAATGTGTAACAATATGACCCTATGGCTGTTATTCTGTACACACCCTCGCTTGGAGGCATTATTCATAGACCCAGTTCATTCCTTTCCTTAGCACAATTGATAATTTTTGTGACATATTTGCAAGTTGCAAACCAGAAATCAAAGTTCACCTAGTGAATTCAGACAAAAATCATCCGCCTTCTATCATTTGGGACCATTTTATGATCATTCTAGGTGTCATGCTCAGAAAAAGTCTGTGTGGGGTCTGCAAAGGTGAGACTAGGGCCATCACCTTCTGCTACTCAGGCAGAGCCAGCATTCCAATGTATGACATCATCAAGCCACGCCCCTTGGAAATCAGGGGGTTCCCCCAGACCATTTGCACCTGACTAGCTTTGTTATCAGCCACCTCAGACCTTTTCTCGGTGTGTTCAAAGTGCATTCCCACAGGGAGGATCATCTTTAGACAAAGGCTCACATTTTTAGAGAGCTTGGTATAGGCTGAATAGCCTTTGTACAAGTCTCCGTCATTTTCATCTTCGTTTGTCGGTGTGGCCAGAATCAAACTCTTTGTTCCGTATTGCACAAATATTTCTGTCTAATTCATACATCTGTTCAGAACCCTGTTGAAAGGAACTATCCATGGTGCTCATTTTATCTTGAATAGCCCATCTTTTATATTCACAGAGGTGAAAATGGTAGTATGCCTGCAACATACATATGTACGTGCATCAGTATTTTCTCTTTCAAGCTCATAAGCACTAGGGCATTAACACTCTCAACTTTATGCTACTCTGTATGTGTGGGTGTGTGAATATTCCTATCCAGCCATTTTTGCAAGAGATAGTATGCGTGATAGCTCTGTTGTTACTGTCAGTGAATTTATTTATCTTTTCTTTTTTTTTTTTTTTTTTACAATCAAAACATTCCTTTTTTTGTCTGTTGTCAGTATTTTAACTGATGGAGACAAGTTCATGACTAACTTATTCTAGAAAGAATTCCTGCTGTTGTGTCGCCAGCTCCCGCCATCTTTCATCCTCTCTCTCTCTGCCCGGTTTTCTGTTCACCGAAAAGACCAGCACGTGCTATTCTCACGTGAGCCGTCAGAGACTGTGAATACATCTGCTGGTTTTTATCGGTGATTTCAGAGCTGCCGTCAAGACCGACATTACAAACAGGTCTCGCCTGTGTCATCGTCGTCTGGTTCAAATGAAATTTTGCTCGCCCTGTTCTGTGTGTTTGTCTTGTTACAAGTGAGCCTGTAAGCATTTTCTTTAAACAAAGGTTTCCATGGCAACCTATATTATCCATCCATGGCAATAACACATTTTTTTTTTTCACTTTGTCGTAGAGAGTGTAGGGATGGTAATTCAAAAAGGTGGACGATGAGGGTTTAAAGTAATCTTCCATTAATTACAAAACTGACACACTGATAAAAAAAAATTAAAAAATTTCCAATTGTTTTGAAGCCATTGATGCATTTAAGCCGACTTCTCTGTAAATCACCTACATTGTCGTTATTTTTTTCTCACTCATTGTGTATTTATCTGTCTTATGAACCATTTTATAGTGCATTGTGGACATAAAGATTGGTTTTTGAAAGGTATTCCAAGCATCCAGAAAACTTGACTGTGGTTGTCTGATAAAACAGTATAGAAGAATATTGAATTATTTGCTCTGTGAAAGGTATGGGATTGGTACATAACACTGGGACATATAAAAGAGGTCAGCATTGAACCAAGCCTAGCATACCTTTGGATTCACATATTATAAAGACCCCTCTGACTTGATTTATCTCATAGCACAAGGTTGATTTCTGGACATAAGGGATCAAACTTCCTGTATCAGTCTGCCTTTGCTACATAATTAGTGGCTTACTTCTTCATTTCCTGTTCTGTTTTCCTCAATTTAGTAGTCTTTGTTCCAGGCTCATGCTTTAAAACTTTTAGCAGATACAGTGAAATTTTGCCTTCATGTAAAAGCCCTTCTCAGCATTATCTTTGAGGTCTTCCCGATTGGTTTTCTTGTGTGTCGCGCTCTAACACTTACTACCTCATCCCAATAACTCCTGTTTAACCTCACCCTTCTGTGCACACTTACAAGCGGTTAGAATGTCATGGTGATTCTTTTCGCATTATCTGGAAAATGTTCATCTTTGCTTCTTCTTTTTTTCTCTCCTGAATTTTGTAACAAATTGAAGAGAGAGAGAGAGAGTTGTAGAAAGAAAGTATGATTATGGTAATACACCCAAGAGTTGGAAAAAAACAAAAACAAACAAATAAAAAAAAATGTCAATTGAAAATGTGTCCCCTTTTATACAGAAAAGGATGGTTGGATTTTTTTCAGGGGCCGAATAAATTCAGTGGAAATCTATAGTATTTATTCCCTCTACATCACATAAACAAGTTTTCAGTTTTGTTGTTCTGTGGAAAGGTCTAAATTACCTGTACCTCTATAATATACCGGCTTATGAAAGGGATCTTCTCATTTTCAGGGTTGTAAAAGGGACAACATAAACTTTTAAGTTCGCTCATGAAGACTCTTTTACAAAAGTCTCTAAAATTGCGCAGAACTTTGGCTTCTTTTCAAGCAATACATTGTTTGCAGTGAGAGAAAAAGAGAGAGAGAGAGAGAGAGAGAAATTATATAGTCTTCATCTCCCTCCCCCCCCCCCCCCTCCCTTACATAGCATGATATTGCCCCGCCCCTCTGTAATATTGATAAGGGCCCCAGCTCTCCCAAGCTGGCTGTGAATAACTGATAACACTCTTCCCCATTAGCTGAATGATATCAGCAATATACATTCCGACTGTGCCAATAAAATGACCCTTTGTCCTTTGGTAGCGGCGGGGTAAGTCCACTCTGCCTTTTTTCTCACAGCTTTCATCAATAATATATTTTTCATGCTGCGGAGTCGGAGTACAAAGGGGCTATTACACATAGTGATTTATAGTCTTAATAGACAATGGCAGATGGGGAGAGAGAATAGTCTAATTTAGAACAATAGGGGGCTCTTTGGCACAGCAAATTGTATGAAAAAGGAGGGCAGTTTGGGCTGGTCTCTTTAAAAAGATTGCAAGAAATAATCCGGTTGAATTTTGGCAAGACATGTATTTTCATATGGTGACGAATAATTGAATAAAACTGTATGCATTGTTGTCAATTTTCTTTTTGAGAAAGAATAAAACGATTGTTAATTTTGGTGCAGGAAATAGAATAATTTCACATAAGTTATTGAGTTATATCAAAGATTTTATCAAGATTTTTCTGTGGCATTAAGATAAGCTCTCAGCAGAAAAAAAAAAGTGATGCATGCTATGATTGCTAGCAAATTGCAGTGTAAATGAGGATAGTGGAAGAAATGGTTTAAAAGCACTTGCTGCATCGTAAAATTCTGTCTTTGTCATCACCTCACTGTAACACCTGCAATCACTATCATATAGTTGGTCGGACTTCCCTTTCTTATGCCATTGAGACTGATCACAACATGTTTAAGACAACATTAACCATTTGCCCTCCTTTATGAGGTTGATAGTCTTCCTTCCAGTCTTTTGTTTTTTCATCCATTCATGTCATGATAGGTGTCTGCTGTTCCTTTGTATCTTTGTGTCTGTGTTTTTTGTTTTTCTCTTTATCTTCAAGGGTGATGCTTTCCATAGTGGTGTACTGGGATTGGGGGGGGGGGGCAACTAAATCAGAAGATGAGGATAAACTTGAACAAGATAGTCTAAAACTCTTTAAAATATGCCAGTGTATCTTTGGATGTGGGCAATTATTTTATGTTTACTAGAGACAATTATGAAAATTCATTTGTCTTTTCATCACTTATTTCTTCTTCTTTTTTTGCTAACAGTTTCCATGCATCATCACTTGTAGTTTGCAGTTTTATTAGTATGCTTCTTTGTAAAGATCCTTTCAATATCAATGTAAACAGTCCTAAGAAACAATGTTAACAGTGATTTGGTTAAAGTGGGAAATGAGTGGAATGTACTGATCAATCATGTATCAATCATCTCTTCTCATTGGATGGTGGGGAGGGCAGAGAGATCAATTGTTTGCCCTGCCATGCAACATTCTTTATAATTATATTCATGGCATGCAACATTCTTGATATATTCATGACATGCAACATTGTGGCTTCCTACACCAGTGATACTGTACATGTGGCTCGGGTCCAAAAAAAAAAAAACCCAAAACAGTGAGGGCATTGTTCTGATCAGATGCCTCTCTGATTAGAGTACACTTTTAGTGAATGAAGAATAGCTTGGCAAGTGGAGATGTATTGAATTTGGGAATGAATGCACTTTTATTCAAAGCAATAAAGGATTTGCCCAGTCCAAAAGATATCTTTTAGAGGGGGGGGGGGGGTGGAAATGATTTAGAAGCCCTTTGTGGACTTTGTTCTGGGTGTTCAGGAGTAGCACAAGGGTATGTGACCGAGAGGGGCACGTACACACACGCAGGCCAGCTTGCTCCGGCGAGTCTGGGCAAATCCCTGCTCCTCCTCCTCAGTATATAAGGAATGAGTAATCGGCCACGTGTCCTGTAGCTATAAAAACCCTCAGCTCTCCGGCTTTCAGTTGCATTCTACGGTCTGGGTGAGAAGCGCCGGGTGATCAGTGTGACTGCTGCGTACAATGCTCGCGTATTATTTGATTGGGGGGGGGGGGGCTTCAGAAAGTTGGGAGAATGTTTGAATGGGAACTTGTGACTTTGAATTGTTCTGCAGTGAATGCTCTAGCAAACCCAAATTTTGCATCATTGTTTTAGGCTGCTCATGTTTCACATCATCTTTAAAAAAAAAAAAAAAAAAAGAATCATCATGTTTGTGACTCTTTACATCTTTTTTTTCTGTTTCTGTTTTGCTTGAAGAAGCGCGATTGAGAATTTGTACAGGTGATAACAGCATGTCACATTTGACAGTGACGCTTCTCAGGGAATACATGTAACTTCTACAAGTTTTTGTGGGGCTAGGGGGAAGTTGACATTGTCACGTCTGAAACTTACCATTTAGGCCTATAGTTGATATCTCCTCATGGAGTTTGAGCTGAAAGAAATGACGACTCTTCCCAACCTGCCTGTGACATGTCTTCAGTCTGTAAGCTGATTGCTGATTGGCTGTCTTCCTTCGGCAGTGTAGTTAGCTGGTTGTTCCACTCACCAATCACCAACCAGCTTGCTGCAGGGCCCCAGGAAGAAGTTTTGAGTCACCGCTGGAGGACCCACAAAGACGACGAGACCAGTAGTCTTATGACGGAGGAAGTCCCGAGGATGATATTATTTGCGGCCGGAGAACAGAAGTCATTCTGCCATGACACTAGATTATCTAATCATGTGGGATAGGCCTACATACCAAACACATGCATTCTTGTTACCTCTCAGTCAATATTCCTGTATCAGTCAATATTCCTTTATCAGTCAATATTCATGTATCAGTCAGTAGTCATGTATCAGTCAATAGTCACGTATCAGTCAATATCTAAAGATGTGGTGGCCATCGTCCCCAATACATCTTTGTCTCTCCTTTGCTGTATTTTCCAACACTCTGTCCAGTCCCTGATCTTTTTGTGCTTGTGTACATTTTCTGTCTGTTCTGTGTTTTTATTGAGGCCTTTAGGAACCGACTGTATAATTAGTGCATTGTCAGAGGGTCCTCATCAACATTTTCTACATCACTATCTTGTTTGGGTCTGCGGATCCGCAAAGTTTTTGTCTTGTTTGAACTTTAGAGGTGATACAATAAGTGTTGAATTAAAAGCACCCTTGAAAGAATGAGGTGCCAAGTTATGATTGATAAGGCATGCTCAGACTTGTTCTTGGGGAAAAATAAGATTCAGAGTAGGTTCGTAAGTGTCACATAGGGAAGTTTGGCTGCAAATATTGCAATGTCTTGGTAATGGAATGTTTGCTTAGATTATCACAAGATATGTGATGTATGATTACAGTAAAGAGGAAGCAAGCCATGTGTAGCCATTCCAGTATTTCATCTCATAAACCACAATTCTGGGACAGTGTATGGATGGCTTTCATCCTAC
This sequence comes from Diadema setosum, assembly GCF_964275005.1. Classification (NCBI taxonomy): domain Eukaryota; kingdom Metazoa; phylum Echinodermata; class Echinoidea; order Diadematoida; family Diadematidae; genus Diadema; species Diadema setosum. The sequence continues at coordinate 11,324,092 of NC_092690.1, forward strand.
TATAGAATATAGTCCTTCAGAAATAAGAATATATTTAAAAAACAAATCATAAATAGGCCTCATTTTATGTGACTTCACTGAAAAGAAAATTAGTTTAGCCTAGATGCAGTAATTTTGTTGTATTGAATAAGGTTTATTGTGTTTAGGAGTATACTATGGAGAAAATTGTGCGTGTATATATGTACAGTTTATGTTGCGACCTCCAGTGAAGGAACATTCTTTCCATTTTTATGAAGGGCAGTTCGCAAGTTTTGTCTCCCCCTCAACCCCCCCCCCCCCCCCCCCGTGGACCTAGTAAGCAGCCCTGAACCCCCAGTATCCCACCCTCTGTTTGCTGTAGCCTTATCACTCCTTCCTACCTAATCCATGGTTAAATACAACCCTTAAACCTTCCCACCCCCCCCCCACCCCCCCGACCCAGCTGTAGTATGGTACAGAACTAAATCACCTTCTTGTATTTCCATCCACAGTGTGGAACATCTATGTCACCCTCCCTGTGTCCTACATTTGTACATGGTGTATCAAATTTTTTGAGTACAGTCATTTAGCTCCATGATACAATCCCAGCCCCCTCTAAACACCCCATCATGAGTTTGGTACTGACTGGGTCTGCCCCCCTCTGCCCGGTGCTCTGTGTGGCCGGTGAGTCAGCAGTGAGCGATTTAGGACACCGTAACCGCAAAGATGATGAGGAAGGCTGGATCCAGTGATGCTGCGGTATCTGTTTGGTATGATGAAGACATCAGGGGCCCTGCATCATCACCCTCATCATCTTCTTTAAATATCAGAAAAGTCCTCCCCTCCTCCTCTTTCTCCTCCTCCTCCTCCTCTCCTTCAAGGAGTTTCCTTGATTTGTGGTCAGAGCAATGCATGAGACAGGCTATGTATTGTCCTCTTGGTAACCATGGATGCATACATGGTAGCAGTCTGCATCCTGCAAAGGCATCCAAAGTTTGATTACCCCCTGATCAAATCTGTTTGTCCTCTACCAGTGTTTTGTCTGATGAAGGCATCAGTGTATTGCAGTGTTAGCCTATGTTCTGATACATTTTCCTTGGGAGTCAGTAGCCCTATTTGTGTGAAATGTTGTGGGGATTTGAACGAAAATTACAAAATTTCTGCCCACAACAATACAGTTGATATGTTTGCAGCACTTCCACATAATATCACATGATTATCGGTACTTTAATAGTTATACTAGTTCAAAGACAGTTCAGTATAGAAATGAGTGGGCACTCAAAGAAAAATAGGAGACCTCTGAAACAACATTATTTCTCTCAGAATGGACATAGCTTAGTCATGAATTTCGTTAATTCTCATGCTTATCACCCAGTCTTTTTCAAAAGTGAATAAAAAGATTAACCAAAAAATAACAAAATGGGATTATCTGTCACAGAGAGAAATTCTCAATATCAGGATGGTGACATTCATGAAATGATATACACCATTAGGGTGTATCACTGAGGTGCATTCACTTCTAGCAAGGTGTCTACTTTCTCCCCGATCTCGCATTTAAAAAGAGTGCAAATTCAGAAGTGAAATTATCACCCGAGTAACACCACAATTTTGATTAATTGGTGATTGAAGTGGAGAAAATCTCACCATGCTCTTGGTTTCGTTGCTCACTATTGTCACTGCCTTCTTGTGGGGTTAAGTCATTATTTAGTGTGATTGAGTTAGCTGGGATTGGAGAGTCTGCTAGCACTGTCTGATTCATTGGGCAATGTATCTCTTGTATTGGAGCGGGCATCATGGTGAGAAATGCATGTAGAGGTCGAATGATAGATAGATAGATAGATGGACAGAAAGATAGGTAGATAGAGAAAGAAGAGAGAGATGGGGAGAGAAATATATGAAAATAAAATGTAAATAGTATTTGCATTTGTGTGCTTACAGAGAGAGAGAGAGAGTGTGTGTGTGTGTGTGTGTGTGAGAGCGAAAAAGAGATGAGGATAGGAAAAAAACTATAAATCAAATTGACCAAGAAATTCAAAGACATCTGTAGATAACACAAAGACAAGTTTGGCAGAAGGAGGCAACAACCTCTACAGAGATTAATGAGTGGATTGATTAATAATACACACACAGGCATTCATGTGTAGTTGATCATTTGAGACAACAAGGTAAGAAATTAGTGAAAAATAAGCATAAAATTGTTGATTCCTGTGGGAGCAATGAGAACAGTGCCGGCCTGAGAAGAATCGAGGCCGCATTAGAGAGGCGTTTGAGTAATGAATGGTCGGATGACCAGTCGTGACATCATCGATATATTTGGCGGTATGACTGAGGAATGACATCATCCGGGGCGCTAGGCAACCGTGGAGAATGGGATGAGGGGTGATGAGCCGCTCCAAGGAGATCGACTGGAGATGAATCACTGGATCGGCGGGGAGGGAGTCGGGGAGACGAGATGTCGTGGGGATGGGATGGTGCACGGTGGGGTGGGAGAAAGGTCTAGTGATAGCGATTTGGATGACGGGTTTGTTAAAAGCTCATATGCAAACTGTCATGGGGGATTTCAGACTGAAATTTAACAGCACAGTGATTTAAAATGGCAACCATTTCATGAAAAGAAGCAAACGTCAAAATTTTTACATCATTGTATTATTTGTCTAGCATATTGTTACTCGTTTGCACCTAGATCACTCCGCAGATGAGATAAAAAGTTCAAAAAAATGAATGAAGACATTGTTTGTAGTCCGACACATCGGTAGTTTGCTTGCACCTATTTTCTTTGAATTTTGAAATCTTACAAATGCCTTTTGTAGGTACATTGTGATTGGACTAATTACCAGAAATACAATGACAAAAAGTGTGTCAGGACAACTTATCGGAGGAAATGAGACCTACGCTTGTGCCTCTTTCACGATGGCTGAAAAAGATTACCACAAGACTCCAAGTGAATGGAGAGTGCAAATTCTTTGTAGCACATAACACTCTCTGTCACACACACACACACACTCACTCACACAGAACTCGTGTGATTTTGATATTTTCACTGGCCATCCCTTGTACGAACTCATTGTAATTTATAATGAAAAGCGATGTTAAAATTGCGGGGGAAACCTATGTGACAGGAGATTACGTAGGAAAAGAAAAGGAAGACACCGAGTTGGGGTCAGACAGAAATGCAAAGGGTCAGGAACAGCTTAATGGAGAGACAGACAGAGAGACAGATGAAGAGGAAGGATAGAAGAAGAGATTAGCAGAGAGACTAAAGTGGAAGGAGATGGGAAAAGATAGACGGAACGAAAAAAAAAAGTATGCAAAGCCATGACAGGCATGAGGGGAAAGGCATGAAAACAATTATTTGAAGGAAGGATGGTGAATAAGGAAGAACAGATGGAGGAGCAGGAAGAGGAATAATAAGAAGAGAAGGAGAGATAGAGAGAGTGATGGAGAAAGCATATGGAGGAATCAATAGGAAATTAGTCTTTTGTTGAGGTGGACACTGACCAAAATCCAGAAGAAAGGAAGGGATGGATGGATGGATGGATGGATGGATGGACGATGAATGGATGGATGGATGGATGGATGGATGGATGAATGGATGGATGGACGGATGAATGGATGGATGGATGGGCAGATTCAGGGAAGAAGAGAAGAGTGGACAAGGGAATTATTTATCACAGACTGAGTGAGAGTAAAGGAAGGGGCCTTAAAAGGACAGAGACAGAGAGAGAAGAGAGCGTATTTTATTTACGGCAAAATAAGTCGTTCATCGGTGGGAGAGGCTTTCTGTGTGCTTTCGATGAGTAACGCCTATAATGTATGTTGACTCGCTGAATCGAAAGTCTGCGAGGATCGGGGGAGCAAGAACATTTCTTAGTCATCATTTCCGATTAATTTCACGCCTCTATCTTTCATTGTACGTGACAAGACAGTGAGTTATGTATAATTATGTAAGTTGCAACATTTATTAACATATAAAAAGAATTTTTTTGTAGATAAGGATGATTTGCTCCAGAGGCGGGATGAGGTTAGCTACAGAACAATAGACAAGAGCAGTAATGATTAATCGCATGATATTACAAGGCACTATGCACAAAATTATCTTAAGTGAGAAAATTAGCAGTGCAGTGAGAATATTTGGGAGTGTGGTTCATACCTTTAGCTGCATTTTTAGCATAAATAAGCCTGCTACTGCTTAGTTTAGCACGCACGTACAGGTACGAATGCTTCTGATACTGGATCTCATTTATCTCAGTTATCTTTGGGGGGGGGCATGTGTGGGTTTTTTTTTCTTCTACTTTGACTTCTCCTCATTTTCATTACCTTTTTTTTTTCTTCTTTTTGTGTAGAGTTTACCGAGGCTACACATCCTTCTCTCATATTGGTGATTACTGACTAGCAAAGATAAGGTGTGTATCGTGGTCTCAGCTTTTGAGTTATAAGAACAGTAGAGATGGACATATTGCACTTACCAACAATTTTAAATGAAAAATGAAGATGCCATTAAATCCCTTCTTTGCCAAATTCAGGTCATTTGGGGATTACAGTTCATACAAAACACCTCATGGCTCAATATATTTGATCTTCTATATCACGGCTGTTGAAATGTGCATGGTAAAGGTTATCACTGCGGCCAAAGCAGTGACAAAAAGAAATGTTGAAGAAAAGTCGCAAACGTGAGGGCACCTTTGAAAATGGATATTGTGTTCCAGAAAGGAAAAGCATTGCCTGTAGCGTATGATGAAGTCTTGCAGCCAGCAGAGATCATACAAGAGACCAAACTTGGTGCTTTTGCTGACCATTTGGCTGGCGGAGCCTTCCCCCTAGCCTCCCGATGCCATTGGGGATCATTCGAGTAAGAGAGAGATGGGGGGTGGGGGGAGAGTTTAAGAGAGCTTGCTCATTTCTGAAGTCACATGACCTGAACTGGTGAGGAATGCCGACTCGCGCCCGTATGGCCATTATGAGGGCAGCCAGAAGGGGGTCACGAGATTACAAACAGAAATAACGTGGCGGAGGTGATCCCACGTATTAGTCATCAGCTAAGAAGGAATAGACGCTATCCTTTTTTTTTCTCTCTCTCTCTTCATCTTCTTCCCCGCTTCCCAGGTTATTAAATCGTGCCACCTTATATATTATTCACTTTCATTATAGTGCGGCTGAAATTTTTGTTTGCGACGTAATGTACGGAATTTTTTGCTTTCTCTGAAAGGCAGAGTTATCAGGGAGGAATGAATTCATGATTCAACATCATTCTGATGAACATTTTGTACACATTTCTATAGACTAATTCATTCTTGAGTGTATGACGCAAAGATTATAACCATATATGGAGGGCTACAAAAATGTCTGTGTCCATTGATTCATTCTTCTTTTTGTATGATGTTATGCATGTTATAGTATGTGACTTTTTTGTATGCAATGCATCCTTTTCTGCATTTGACAATAAGATTAAACAACTAACAAATTTTTTGGCTCAATTGTACCTGAGTTGACTGAGTTTAAAAACAGTTAGGTATGGTTGTAGACATCCCTTTTTATCAAAATTTCAATCAAATTGGTATATTGTGTGGCTGCTTTTAAAAGGCATAATTATAAGATGTCTATCATACATGTACATGACCTTAACCTGTTGGAGACGAGTCCCCGTGTATACTCGGGCAAGTGTCTATGGTAAAGGCATGCTGTAAGCAAAATCAGCCCATCCTCAATGGGTTAAGCAACATTTTGATGACAGTTGGGAAGGTACTGGCACATTCTCGTGGTGTTATCACTGCAGTAATGGTGCCACTGTGTTTATGGTTGGAATGGCAGGTGGTGTGTGTCTCTGTATTATGCACTTGACTGGGAGCTGCCTGCTGCCGATTGCATCATTCTTTAACTGGCCATCAATTGCTGAGGATTTCCTTGTCATGGTTATTGCCCCTTTTATGTTTGTTCCTGGGAAACTTTGAAGTCATGGCAGCCTTTTGTTTCCATGTGATAGTCATACATGTGTTTTGTTGCCATGGGGATTGGAGCAAACTGTCATATCAGAACAATCACTAAATAAGCTTCTGTTTTCTCTCCTTGTTTTCAGTGCTTGAGACAGTGTTATACCTATGAAGGTCAAGGTTTACACATCCTGTCATTATTGTTTGGGGCTCCCACACAAAGGGTTAATGTACAAGTAATGTTATGCCTGTTGCCCAGGGTAACCTTGCTTCTTGCAGCCCGCCAAGGCCCCAAAGTCAAGTGCCCTCTGATGGTCCCATGGGTGTCGCAAGGGGGGAGAAAGTGAGAGGGTGGGTTTGGGGAAAACAAGAAACTTTTTGGTAGTTCTGAGAAGAGCCAGGGTGGAAAGGCGGCGGGGAATTTCTGGGAATTTGTTGGACCTTGCCAGTGACCCCTGAAATCAAATCTTCTCCTCAATTCTGGTTCTGTTCCTGTCAAAGGGGAGTTATAGGGCTGAGATCAGTTGATTCTGTTCACTCATTCGTATCCATCTGTTCTTTTACAACAGAGTAAAAGAACAAACAAACAAACAAACAAAAAATGTAGAAAACAAAAAGAAAGTAGAAAGTGATATGTACAGATGAGATGATATACAGTTCATTTAGTTATATCATCTATGATTTTATGTTTTCTAAAAGCAGATTACTGATTATCATACTTTGTTACTGATCCTAGATAATTGTCTTTAGAGTTATGGTAAAACCGGAAACATTTCTGGCATAAAACCTTGGCGAATTGCGACTGCAATTCAGTGCATTTGTAGACAAACACTTTTATGTGCATTTTACTTTTGCGAAACTTGGCTCCTTGTGAAATTTGCAAACATTTAATGCAGGTGAATATTTCTGGTTTTACAGTATTAGCTTCTTTTCTGAGATACATACAAGAAATAATCACATAGACCCATGGCTAACTGGCCCTCTCCATTTCTTCTCTCTCTCTACCCATCTCCAGGTCAGCCTACATCTCCTACGGAGGCCTGCTGATGCGGTTGCAGGGTGATGCCAATAACCTCCACGGTGTGGAGCTCAACCAACAAGTGTACCTCCTCATCAAGAAACTGGCCTTCTAACGACCTTCTTGCGATGACTCGACAGAGAGAGAGAGAGACGAGTGTGAGAATGAGAAGAAGGAATAGAGAAAGAAGAAATAACTGAGTCCGAGTTTGTCTACGTACAGATCGACAGATGGACAGAATATAGCAGTGAAAGGAATATGTTCAAACGCATACTTTTGCAGCATTTGATAAAGATAGAAGGACCCTCTAAATTGCTGGTAGACTCAGTGAGTCTTATCACAAATACAAAATATTTACTACTTGTCATTTTTGTGTCCGACACAATATCAAAAGACACATGAGGAGAATCCCTGAGCAAGTTTATCAGTTGAAAAGGAGGGATTCCTTAACCAAAACCCATCTGACTTTGGGTCTCATGCCAATGTGATCATGGTATCCTATAGTTGACATTGACTTTGAAGTCTGTGTCCTAGTAGAATGCTAGAGTTCTGATGTTGATGATGGTTTGAAGAGGAACCTGGTATAAGCCCAGAAGATGACTATAACAAATAAGTTCTTATGGATGATCTTTTGGATGTGGTAGACCTCGGTCGCCAGATCTACTCCAATGTTTTGATCCCTACTACTCAACAAGAAAGAAGATTTTTTTTTTTTTTTTTTTTTGGGGGGGGGGGTTACTCCTCAATTGTGTTCATGAGTTTAAATCAGTTCATGAGCCACCTTAAACACCACCCTTAATACTCTGCTACTGGAGAAATGGCTCATTTCATTGTTTTCCCTTTTTAACTCATCATCCAGCATCTAGCCTGTGTCTAGCATTGTCTGTTGTGCATGTGTAAACTTTCTACATTTCCAACTTCTTCTTTAAGACCCCATAATAAATTTTCACCAAACTTCTTATGTAACAATCTGCAAGAATGTGTGGATGGTATACTTGGGATACTCGAGTGAGCACTTGACCCGCAGGTCTGGTCTGTTTTTCAGTGATACTTGTAACAATGTTTCACCAGAAACTTATGTGATGCTAAAAAAGAGAAAAATACACAGTCAGCGTGCATCTTTAATGTGATATTGAGTGATATTGCTGACAAGTGTGAAAGATCAAATGGGTTTCAATCTATTTTTGATTTGATGAATTTGCAGACTCTCTTGACGACTTAGTCGACCTGAAAGTGCTTCATTCCCTTCCAAAGATAAAATTAGCAGAGGTTTGTTGAATGAAGAGCTGTTTTTACTATGTTGTCTCAACATTTTGAATTCATCTCCAGGATTCTTGTGTATAGAAACATGCAACTGTATTTACTAAAACAGTCATCGCCAATATGGGCAGTACATACTTGAAGTCTCTTAGTACCTTTCTCTGTTTTTCAAACACATGGTGCATTTAACATGTCTGGTAAGAAACACAGCTCTTAAAAAAAAGAATGTTTTACTGTGAGTTGTATAAATATGAGTGATGTATTTATGTGGCATTCATGGATTTGAAGTTATGTACTTTGAATGCTTGTAAGAGAAAAACAGGTTTTAAGCTATTGAAAATCAATCAAGTGCATTACATTCTGCTACAGTTCACTGGTTTTTTTTTTTTTCAATTTACGGAGAACTGATTCTAATAATGGGTTTTCAGGGAAAAGAACCTTGAATATTAGAGAGTGTCATGATCAGCATGTAATCCCTTTTCATTCCTCACCCACTAGCCGTGTGTTTTTGTTAAAGATAAGTGGATTTCTTTTCTTTTAAAGAGACCTCTATAGAGAGAAAATCCTTGTTGATTCTAAGGATAATATGAGCATACCCAAGATGCATTGAATATATAATGTTAGAATGTGAAATTGGAAGTAAGAATTAAACAACCCCCCCCCCCACACACACACATACACCCTTGTTTCTCTATTAGTTTATTTTAAATTGTGTAATCTGAAGCGTGCCAAGTTCCCAGCATTATTATGTAATTGAGGGACCAATTTAGAAAATCTCTCTCATTCATGTCACTGGTTACTGGTGTCAGTGGAAGAAATCAAAGAAGATCTTAACTTCATTTTCACCCAATATTCAAATCAACTTTGTCAGTCAACCACGGTTGAGGGGGCTTTAGAATGGGCATGTATATCTTCCCTGCTCAGATAGATTGATACAGAATTTGTGACAGGATCATATCAGTTCTTAATTTTTATGTTTCTCCCGAAGAATGCTGTGGTGGTATTATTCTATTTTTTACAAGATTTTGAGGAGATATTGTATAATTCATTTTGGAATTGTATCACATGATTTGTAAATATGTAAATAGATTCAAGTCTGAATCATGGACAATGGGAATGTACCAAGTGTTTTATAAAATAAAATAAAAGTTGTGCAAGGAAAATGAAACTTCCTGCACTGTGAAGCATACATTATCTGTGCAGTTGCCTTTGTGTGTATGTATAACTATGTGTTGTAGATTGAGTGTGCGAAACAGACTGTGTAGTGTATACTGCCCTACTTTGGCAAAAGGAAGCAAGTGACATACCATCCGAATTTGACTTATTGATGCTTTCATAATTTACATAATGAGCTCTTCTTCCAGGCCAAATTTCATGCAGAAGCACTCATCCTACTAAGGGATATGTTAGATAAGACATCATGATAGTCCATTGACGTCAGTGTAAATAACAGACAAATTTTGCTCTTTTACGAGAAATGTCACTTCTGTCACTTGCTTCCTTTTGCCAAAGTAGGGCAGTATTCAGTGTGTTTGCTTGTGAGAGATACATGTGCTCACAGGATGTAGTCATTGCATGCAATGCATTGTGGGAACACACAAAGAGAGAATAAGGTAAAGTGGTACATGTATAATTACTAAAGATAGCATCTCCATGATAAATACATACGGTGGAAACTCGATATAAAGAGATCTGATATATCATAATACCTGATATAACGAACTAATTTCTCAGGTCCCAATGAACTTATTTCCTTTGTTTTGTATTGTTTATTGACTACTGATATAACAAAACAAAATATCTGATATAAAGAACAAATTGTCTCGGTCCCAAGCATCTCGTTATACTGAGTTTCCACTGTACCTTACCTGTGCCTTTATATTGCATTATTCCCTGAGGATAGCATTAAGAAATAATGCACTTTAAAGGCACAGGTTAGAATTTAGGACAGGGGTATATTTATCACTAACAGATAAGATGGTCATTAACTCACCCTTTAAATGAAGATGTTTTCACAGACAACACAAACAAAAACAACACACAAAATCTAGTCTTCGAAATGCTGTACTTATACCATTCCTGTGATAGAGTGACTTTTAATTTGATTAATACACAAAAGTTTGCATCGTAATGCATTTTCTTGCTGGTGTTGTTCAGATTATCTCCATTTTTTTAACCAGAAACATAATAAAAATGTTCACCCCATTTCAAGGAAAATGAATGAAAATGTACTGAACTGAACATCTCTTTCATATCTGACTTCCCAATACTGCAATGGTTCGTGGTATAGTATTTGACAAGAATAATATTTCTGGCCTATAAGTCCAACATGAGGCAAAATTTCCTGGATGAAGAAGGCCAAAAACACAGATTTGCTATGTGCAGATTTAGTTTTTTGTTTGTTTACAGATGATTTTCTGCAATTATTTTATGTAAATGTCAGCAACAGTCATATGACATAAGTTACAAAGTAATAAAGCAACAAATGGACAAACAATTGATACAGTCTACATTGATATGATCAATACAAAACCTTGTATAATAAGTTAAACATAATTTGGATTAGAGGGATGATATAGTATTGGTCGAGGTGAGGGTTCCTATTTTAACTTCTTGTGACATACATGTATTCAGACACCACTTAATGAAATGTTGACAAGCGTACAATTCTAAGAGGAATAAAGTTTACTTAGGGGAAATCGTTTTTGAAATGGCTGAGATATCCAAAAACAATCCAAAAACAAAGCAAAACAAAGCGATCCTAATAAAGAGTTGGTCCCACGTTTTGTTAGTATCATTTTGTTTTGGATATCTCAGTCATTTCAAACCCAGTTTTCATCAGATAAACTTTTATAATAATCTTCTTAAACAATGTGAATGAAAATTAATTTCATATCCATTTATTTCATATCTCATCAGAAGGAGTATAGCAGTATAACCAAGGAGGTACTAGGCGAGCTAGTACCTCCTTGGTATAACCACAGGGATTTCCTATATGTTGACAGATAAAAAATAATATGACAAGGAAAATAGCATAGTAGGACAAGTGGGAATTGTTCACTTGCCAAACCAGTTTATCCCTATCTTTGTAATGTATTACACCAATTTCAAATTAATGTGATTATGCACATACAAACTGTATTTGTGAAAATCACAGAAGACTTCGCTGCATTTCCTACCTTTTCATATTAGAGACATTTTACCCTAATTTTATCCTACTACTCTGAGACTAATAAATCTATAATGGAAAGATGCATTGTCATTGTAATAAAGAATGAAATTATTAAACCACTTTATGAACGACTTTATCAAGTTTTCTTCTATGAAATCAATTCCTGTCACAGACGATATTGTTTCCAAGTTGGAGGTTCTAATAAAAAGTATTCAAGGCAAAAAAAAAAATAAGTTAAGAAGGCACGTTTCCTCTTCTATTTTACAGTTGGCAAGTAGAGTGAGAAAAAAATATATATGTTCAGTCAAACTGTTCCATTAATTCACTTTGTACTATGTACAGATCACGTTCACGAATACATTGATTACATTTACAAGGAGGATTTTTTTTTTTCTTTTTTCAACGAACGTTCCCACGGCTAACTCAAGAGAACGCTCGCACGGGCAGACGATTCGAGAGATATGAACGTGAATAACGCAGGTCTTTGTCGTCTAGGCCCACTCTATCGGTTTCTTTTCAGCGGCCAAGGGGTTAAATGGCAGGTATTTACAGGCCCAGGGGTACCCTTTGCACAGCGAGTGATTGTTTGGGGTGGGGTTGGGGATGCTCTTGTGGTATGTAACGTCCGGATAACTTTCGTTTTCGCTTTGCATACACACACTTCGTCCCGTTGCACAATAAATATACAGCGGCTTCATTGGCTGTGTGTCAATGGTGTCTGTTGGGCGTCGGAAGTCGGGCACGTTCAATGTTGTTACAATGCACGCGATCTCGTGTGTTTATCACGCTATCCATGACTTGCCATGTCGCTCCCCAGAAAACGATACGTGTATTTTAAAAACTCCACACACCCGGGGGGGGGGGGGGGGGGGGGTTACTCATTAATAAACATGAACCATGATAATTATGTGTTTTTCATGATAGCACGAAAAGCGTGGATCCTAGGGAGGTCTCTTCCCATCTCCCTGGTCCTACCCTGATCCCATGATCGCGCAAAAACGATACCAAAATAAAGGTGATATAAAACGACAAAATACAAACATGTTATGTATTCACACATTACTTCAAGTGTTAATGTTATTACCTCACGCTTTCATAAATAGCCGTTTCTCCCTTTCATTCTTTCTTTCAATTCGACGTGGCAGCATACATCGTACTTCAGAGCAAGATTAGAATTGTAAAAAAAAACGTGGGATATACGTAGGTGGGGAAGAATCGAAGGCCGGTAGGCCGTGTGAATAAAAGAATATTGTAGAGTCTTTTTACCGAAGATTCCTTGTCCATCGTATATATTGAATCTTTTACCTTTAGTACAATGCTGCTGCATTCCAATCCACTCGCGTCATCATACAGTGCACATGTATTTTGTCATAAACGCGCCAGAGGAAGACTTTCAAATAAAGTCACAAAAGTTTCTGGATATCTGGCGTGCCAAGTTATATTATAACAACATATTTCACCCTCTGTGATTATGCTCTATAAGGACTTTAGGTGAGGCGGTTTCCTCTTTGCGCCCGGTACATTGTTCACCTCTTTGATTTCATTCCGTGTACACTGTGCAAGTTTGTCACACAAAGTCGAGCAGTTTCATTGAACAGTGGAGACAGCAATATTCTGGTCTTAATGTGTCAAATTTTTCTGTGCATTTGTATTTTTTTTTTTAATAGGGGGGGGGGTATTATTTAGTATCACCTGCAGACAGAGAAATCTACTGAATAGCTTTCAATTTGCAGGCGGTCGTATAGAAGCAAAATTTTAATTCCCTCATTGCTCAGTGATGTCTCGAAATGTGTGAGAAACAATATTAGAACAGAAAAAGTTTGGGAGGTGGGACCACCTCTACAATATGGAAGGGTTTTACGTATAGTTCACATGCAGCTGTGACCAGATTGTGTGGTAGATTTCAAAGCACAAACTCGCCCGGAGCAAAGACTACCGATGCACTGCTATCGGCTGGTACCAGTACCACGGTATTGCATGTTGGCCCAGGATCCTGGTTCGAGGCCCTCCCAGAGGATCAGGGGAATGGGAAAGCTATAGAACAATGATACCCGTCCGTATATCTGGCTATCTCACTTTCTTCCTGTCTCTTGAGTCGACTCTATCTTTAAGAATTCATGAAATGCATATCTACCCGTCTATTCGACAAGATCTGACGTCATCACTTTCTTTTCGGAGCCAGAATTCGTTGTAACACGTATGTCATGATTGTGTGAGATACATTAGTTGGTAAAACCCACTGCGACTTCATGCCAACACGGCCCTTGTCTGTTTTACTTCCTTTCCAAGTGTAAACAGTAACTCCAGCGATAGTAATCTATCTTTGATCGGCCTTGAGGAAGTGACATTTTATGCCGATATTGAAATAATATAGATAGTATAACAGACCCGTGAATTTATAATTTTTACAGCTACGAGGATTCAATAAATATGCTATCGTGCTCAATGTAGAAACTGAGAATTTTGAGCTTGACGTGAGCTCATCAGCTGAAAAAGTTAAATGCTGCTGGAGTATGTGATTTGAATCTGAATCAACGAAGTTACACCACGAAAAACCTACCCGTTTGGTTGTACATGTATACGATTTCCATATTTTGAGTGTATAAGCAAAGCGTCGACAATTTGGTCACGTATTATTTTTCGTCTTAGTAAAGTTAACTACGCTGAACATGATTGTAGCCGTAGCGGCCATGCGGTATGATTATTCATATCGAACACAGGCAAGCCATCAAAAGAACATCAATCAATTCAACAGCAACAAACAGAATAAACAACAACAGCAACAAACAGTGTAAACAACAACAACGACAATATGAAAACAATTTGATGTTTCTTCAAATCAGCCAAACCGCCAGTCGTGATGTTATTGTACTGTTGTGAATGAAGAACATTTTGCCCGAGTCAAAAAGGCGCGTGAGTCAGACAGCGGGAATTCGTGGCGGGCAATCGACGGCAGGCCCGGGGTGGCAGACGACTCCAGGTCGCCTCGATCCGTGCCCACCGCTAACGACACAAGATACTGCCTCCGCGGGTGTTGTAGAAGACAAAAGCAGCAACATCTTTGATAGGAACACACTTTTAGCCTCAATGTGTACAAATGAGGGACTTTCATAGGGGGAAAAATAACAAACAAACAAGTGAAGTAATGTTAAATTAGGTAAGTTGCGTTGATACCCTTCATAGCTATAGCTACCATTATTTTCAAGCGTCTATTCAGGTTGTAAAATATAGAAATCAAGTTCTGTACGAGAGACAGCTAGCCGACAGACCCTGTAGATAAACCTGTCGCCACGACGGTCATTACAGCAATCACTTGTCTTGCTTGTAGGCACCTACTTCAGTTTCAAGTTGACTGGAAGAAACAAAGCAAACCAAACGAACATACAAGTATATAGGTCCATTAAGATTGCGTATAATATTATGCAGGAGAAAAAAAGAAAGAAACTGGAAGTTTCAGTTGTCACATTTTACGAAACAGAATCGATGAAGGGACACTGACACACACAAACTAAACGAGATGGTATTTTGACAGTCTTTTCGAACTGATTTCTTAATACGCAAAACTCATTATAACAATAGATTTCCTTTTTTCCCCAAGAAATGAGAAGAGTAGGACCCTTACTCATCTTTTCAAACAAAGTACTATGAGGAGCCAGTTACAATGATCATTTGGTTATGATAAGTTTAAAGGGGAAGGGGTTGATATGAAATGATATAGCCCAATTAAGATTATAATATTTCGGGGGGGGGGGATGATGGTTGTATAGGCTATATACGACATTCGATCTGTATACACATATGTGTATTACTTGCTTGCAACCAATAATCACTTCTTCATAAAACATTATGATCTTTCAAATTTCATGACTTTCTTATTCGAAGTCCGAGTCTTTTAAACATCTATTGTATACGATTGTTCATTCATTTGTTGTCATTTAAACTTAAGCGCATGTGAGATTTTACCTTGAACTCCAAGTCCACGCCAGTTCACCATGACTATAAAAACGCTAAACTTATAAGTACCAATAAAAAGCATAAAATTTTGAGAAACTAACAGTGGATATTATACAGTTTCATTCAGAGTATAATGTTTCGCTTCTGTCAAGGAGTCCTTTATGACTGATTACTGTTATCATTCTAATGTCATGTGTCATTGATATTTCTTGATAAACTTGATAAGTTTTCATATTACTACATAATTGGTACTCTCTGTAAATTTGCGGATTTTATTTTTACTCTGTATTATATAGTTGCAGTGATGAAACGTGAATGTATAAGAGGAACTGATACATGTATGGAGATGACTAAGGTTGAAGCAGGATAACTTTTTATACATAACATTTAAGACTGATTCAAGGAATAAATGATTGACGGAGTAGAGGTGTGTAATTTATCGCGTGAGATCATTTCATAATCCATCAATTTATGCATCGTTTCATACAATGGGCTTAGTGAAAGAAAAAACAAAGCAAATTAAATGTACTGGAAAAAGTTTGATTCTTCAGTCTTAATTGAATTATTGATGAAGTCGAATGCGATGACTAAAAAGAAAAATATTATGGTAGAAAAATATGTTTGAGTGATATACCGCACACTGAAAGTTTGATTTGGCGTGATTGAACTTTGGGTTGGTCAGTTGTTATAGCATCGCAGAGCTTTCTCACTTTGATAGCTCACGTCTTTGTTGCGTCATAATCGTCAGTGGATTGATAAAAATCTAAAGCCACTATCACTATTAAGATATATATTTGAACTATTTTAAACTTATTCAACCAGAAATATCATTATGTCTTACACTTTTATAGAAGAAAAAAAAAGAAGATAATTTTGTAAGTTTTTGTACACAATCAATGGAAAATAGTGAGGTTATGACATCATCAGTTCGCTCATTTGCATATTCATCAACTGTTTGAGAAATGTCTTCCGAAAATTTGTACCATTGTGCTTACATATACAACTGCACTCTTTCTTTTTTTTTCAGATTGAATATCAAGAGTCCGAAATTTCCCTTGAAGTGTTTGATAATATATCATTTCAAGCGCATGCTACCTCTTTTCGTAGCTTTACTAGTATTCTCTTTTACAACATCAGAAATACCGGTATATAGGTTGTACATGTTACAGGACCACTCAGCTATACGGTTGTTAAAGCCAGGAACATTTCGTTAAATATATTTGTTTGAGATGTGTTTTAAATTTGTTTGAGAAGGGCCATCTTTAAATTGACGCGAAAAAAGAAAAGACGAGCATGCAGCGTGAAAGGAAAAACAAAAACAAAGCAAGAGTAAAGAAAATGGGAAAGAGATGACGGATGTAGGTATACATGCAATACATTTAATATCCAATATAGTTATTGACAGAGTTTGATAGACGTACAGGGAATTCGATTCAATTCAATTCAATTCAATTCAATTCAATTACTTTGGAATCACATGACACATAAAACGGTAGATTGACAGAGGAGATGAATAGATAGATAGACAGACAGACAGACACACAGAATGACAGATTTTCGTGCAGATATAGATTGATATACAAACGAGGAGATGGTACGGAGGAAATGATCGACTAATGTAAGCAAGTATAATGGCATGCAAGGAAACGTAATCTCCACATGAGTATGATAATAATAATAGTGATAATAATAATAATAATAATAATAATAATAATAATAATAATAATAATAATAATAATAATAATAATAATAATAATAATAATAATAATAATAGTAATAGTAATAATAACGATAATAATAATAGTAATAATGATAATAATAATAGTAATAGTAATAATAACGATAATAATAATAATAGTAATAATAATAATAATAGTGATAAGAATAATGATAGTAATAATAATAATAATAATAGCGATAAGAATAATAATAGTAATAATAACAATAATAATGATAACTATTTCTTATTGAGCGCTTTTACAGGACCTGATCAAAGCGCTGTACAATCAACATACAACATTCACAAAGTATAGGAACAACATAATTGCAATAGTTCAGACTTGAGTTTCCTTCTGAACATTTCTCCAGAATCACATAGGCGGAGTTGTTTTGGTAAAGCGTTTCAGAAAACAGATCCAGCATATGAAAGTGTAAGTTCGAGAACTTTGGTTTTTGCTTGTCGGATTTGTAGGACTGTTTTATCATTTTGTGAGATATGAGATAAATGATTGGATTGAAAAGTAATCATGAAAATTATAGCTTCCTATAGCTATGATAGCTATATATAGCAATTACATAGCTATACAGTATAAGGACAGAGAGGGGGTTGAAAAAGATGATAGATAATGTAACATAGACCAATTCATGGACAAAGCGTATTTAACACAGTCATGATTGACGGAGAAGGGCCGCGGATAATTAGATACGGAAGTATACTTTTACATACATAATTATACGGGCGGTGTAAAACATCGCAATACAGCCATGTAGGGAGAGGAAGAGCATTCACATAGCACAAGAATGGGAGAACGGAAAGAGGTATATATATATATATATATATATATATATATAGATAGATAGATAGATAAAGAAAGATAGACAGATAGATATGAATAGATAGATAGAAAGATAGATAGATAGATAGATAGATAGATAGATAGATAGATGAACAGATAGATAGATATAGATAAAGCTGGATAGATATAGATAGATTGGTATAGATAGGTATAGATAGATAGTTAGGTATAGATAGATAGATAGATAGATAGATAGATAGATAGATAGATAGATAGATAGGTAGGTAGATAGACAGATATTGATAGACATACAGGTACAGAAGAAGATAAATAGAGAGATGGATATAGACAGAGAAATAAATAAAAGAGAAATAGATAGATAGATAGATAGATAGATAGATAGATAGATAGATAGGTAGATAGACAGATATTGATAGACATACAGGCTACAGAAGAAGATAAATAGAGAGATGGATATATACAGAGAAATAAATAAAAGAGAAATAGATAGATAGATAGATAGATAGACAGATATTGATAGACATAGTACAGGCTACAGAAGAAGATAAATAGAGAGATGGATATAATTATATATAGAGAGAGGTAAATAACAGGAAAATAGATAGATAGACAGACAGACAGATAGATAGATAGATAGATAGATAGATAGATAGATAGATAGATAGGCAGGTATGTAGGTAGGTAGGTAGATAGATGGATAGATAGACAGACAGAGAAATGGAAATCCCAGATCGTGCGAGCAAGGGACTTACAGGCACTTCTCTGCAAGCAACAAATATCGACAAAGATGGAATTGACTCATACGGTAAGAATGAAATCGCTTCGAGAAGCTGCGAAGGTTAAAATCTTGCTGGTATCGGAGAGATAGGTGAGCCAAACGGGAGAACCGAGGCCTTGAGGTTAGGCGGGCACGAGCAAAGAAAGGCCGGCTACTCCACGTATCGTATTCATGATCTTGTTTCGTGTGTTGTTATGAATCATCGGTGCCATATTGGTATATAGACTCCTATACTTTCTTTATTCCATTTTAAAGAAAATCTCCAGCAAGGAGTGAGTGTAAATCGTTATCTCGAGATGTCTATTCCTCACATTAAGAATATATAAACGGTAACTAAAATAGGGCCTACAAGCAAAATGATGGTATATAACAGCATAATTTATATTACCATAGTGGAAATGCATTGAATACATGAATATAGACGTGTTTCATATCCGGTCAAGTGACATTTGCGCTTAATCAAGTTTCAAGTTTCAAGATTCAAGATTCAAATTTTATTTTTATTTCCATCAAATAAACAGAGAAATTATATAAAATGTATAAGCAGAAGATATTTGTAATAATAAAAAAAAAACAAAGAAACAAACGGTGATTTAACAAAATACATGTAAATATGAGTAACAGATGAAGAAAACACAATTGTATTTTCTTTTATATAACTTATATGCATATAATACAAGATAATTAAGGATGGGGATGGAAATGGAGGGTCCCACTATGATAAGAGGCAAAACTTGTACACGATATGGGACCCTTAGAAAATACACAAGACAGCGAGTAACGAATTAAGCTACAAACAGATATAAAACAAAATAAAACGAACCAATGTCAACTGACATGAAATCAAATTGGGAAGGAGGAAAAAAAAAAGAAAAAAAAAAGAAGAAAAAGAAGTTAACATGGTCTTGTAGGTATTTTTTCTTTTAATCTCTGATTTGAAGTTCTCTCTGTACTTCCTCCACCCAGTCTCTATCCCCCAAACATGTAACGTATTTGCAATGCAATATCTTTCACACATTTTCTTAGCTGCCGGTAGAATTAATTCAAATTATATGAATGCCATACATTGTTTTTACCTGTCATCGAGAAAAAACAAAGCTACGGTCATGTGAATATTTTTGTCTTTTGATGCAGTATCCGTTTCTTTTTTTCTTGAATTTTGAATGAACAACAAACAAAAATATAAATAAGTAGTGGAGAAATAAAAAGATAGATCGTTGAATATATCGAAAAGTGCACAAATTTACACAAAAAGAATAATTATGCATTCTGCCTGATTTGTTCCGAGAATGTTATAATGCATTGATTATTGCTCTTTTGTCTCCCGTTTTAAATTGTTGCGTTTTCGGCAAAACGTGTGAACGGAATTGGTCAGAATAATAAACACTGCCATCAGGCGTATAGTGATCACAAGTAATACACAATGACAGTTTGGAAGCATCTTATACAGGCAAGGTGATTACTCACTTTGTGGATGATTGTGACTAACTCATGTCTAATCTTAATGAAGAGCTATTCACCTCTCGTGTGATTCTTCATACTTGATTGGATCTTTGTGTACATCGGTTGGTGTTTATAGGTCGAGCAACGATCTGGGCGAACCGCGAGATTTTCGCAGATTATGCTACTATAGTCGCAGCCCAGTGCCTTGCAAGTAACACGTTCATAAAATTCACTGGAGTATGCTTACCACGTTCTCTGTGTCAATACAAAAACTCGAATGAATGAATGAATGAATGAATGAATGAATGGATGGATGAATAAATGAATAAATAAATAGATAGATATATAGATAAATAAATAAATAAATAAATAAATAAATAGATAAATAGATAAATAAATAAATAAATAAATAAATAAATAAATAACAGGAATAATACTAATAAAAGTGTACAATTATCTCATGCCTTTGTAAAAGATTCCAAAGACTTGGACATTCTCTTATTCTTACATACACTTACGTCTATACTCTTGTATAGAATTAAAGTTCTCGTTTTCTCACACAAAATTAGATTTGGCGTATGACCGTAGACGGTCAGGATTGAAGTTCCCATTATGATGCGCCATATTTTACTGCAATCAATATGAAAAAAAAAATCACACACACAAATAAGAATCGCCGATTTCCTGTTAATTCAACTTTTATACTGCTTCCTTTCCAAAACATAGGGATGCGACAGGGCACTGGTCAAGTTTCTCGACAACTTCAGAGATTTCCTTCAGCTAGATAAGATCAACTTTACTAGGTTTCCTTCATAATGGCCTGTAGGATAATTTGTACCATTCAGTGTAAAAATTCTCATAGGGCCTATCATCATTATTGCGTATTTGCATTAGTGTGTGTTTTTATGAATTCAAATTAATTATGATAGACGAAAAACAACAACAAAACCACACCAAAAAAAAAAAAAAAAAAAAACTCTTTGTACAGCTCTACATCATTTGGCACGGATCATAGTCTGCGTGTTCTGTGGATTCGCGTGTGTGCGTGAGAAAGAGCGGGGAGGAAGGAGAGGGAGAGCGAGGGGACTGCACACCACAGCCGGCGTGCATACAAACAAGCATATTACGTTTACATAAAACCCTAAATTGAATATCGAAACTCGATCATTAACGAACTACACAAAAATATTTAATCATGAAATTGTAACGCACATTTCCCGCTTGTGGTAATACACCAAGGTGTTTGTACATCACGCGCATCACTGACCCACCAAAGAAAAGAAGAAAAGATTAAAATAAGCGCGCAAGTGTGATACGTGGTTTCGTCACGCGGTGACCACACGTCATTATACCTCGTGACTTTACACGCAACATGATCTCTTCACCACTCGTGCACGCCGCCCTACAATGTAATGTGGTTACTACTCTATTAACCGTGAAGCCAAAAGTGTTAAAGGGTAACATCAAGATTAAACTTTCTACGCTAAAATGCTCTCAATATAAAAAATTGAATTCCGGGCCTGTAAAAACAAAAACTGCTTCCTGGAGGAATCAAATAATCAAGTAGGCCTACCAGTGTACTATTTATGTAATGGCGCCATCACTGTTGGAAAAGAGATAGGACTCGTGATGGGTGTGACATTATGGGAAAACCAAACTCTCTCTTCTCCCGCCTCCAGTCGTTTCGAGAGAATTCGTGTAGTGCATGCTTTTTCCTCTCTTCATGTGTGTGTAGTCAGCTGAAGAAACCCGGAAGTGGCACCAGGAAGTTTCGCTGAGGGTCTTTCTTGTTTGTTTGTTGTTGCTTGCTTGTTAGCTGATGAAGGCCGGAAGTGGCACCAGAAATATAAACTGCTCCCCCCCCCCCCACTTTAAAAACACTTTAAAAACGTGGCGCCGCCGTGTGTTGTACTAGTACCTTGAAGCAGTTATACACAAAATGATGCATAAATTTGAACGTAATGTGTGATTCCATAGCAGTGCCCCTTTAAGTTAGCAGCTTGCCAAGGGTAGCGAAACTCGACCGCAACGTGCGCCCTGATCAACGACTGAGTGTCTTGTTGGTTTTGAAAGTTTTCCATCGTACCGCGTGTTCCGAGAAGATCATATTGTTCCTTTTTAACACTGTACATTGGTCGTGTGCCACTTCGTGTAGATCACCGTTTTGTCTTTATTCCTTCTTCTTCTTCTTCCTTTTCTTCGTCTTCTATGCCATTTTTATCAAACCATAGTTTGCTAGGCCCCACATGTATTCAATCAACATTTTATTAATCATAGATAATACATACTCTAATTTTGCTTCCTGTGTATTATTCAAATGCATGTCCAATTTTAAGCATTAAATGTGTATACTCTGTTTAATAATAATAATTTGAATTGACCCCCTTCCTTGGTAACTATCTGTGTGTATGTACATCTCAAATTTATTGAGGTGAGAATAAAAAAAAATGAAAAAATTCAACGTGCCATGGAGTTACATATAGTAGCTCCATGAATGTACAAAAAGTACACAGACTTCAAAACTCTTTTGATTTATAGTTTACTGCACACAATATGGACGAATATACTTGTCATAAAGTGTATGTCATTCACCTTTCCAGCCATCTACTGATTCATCTATCTACCAAGAGCTACCTATAGATGTTACTTGTGTTTTTCTGCAGCAAAGTAACCATGGGGAGAATGGGTAAGTGAGACATGAAACAGAGCATAGTGAATATACAATGTATTATCATTTATTTCCATATCTTGTACGCATTTATATATTACAAATCTCTCTGTACATGTGGAAATGAAAAAAGAAACTTTGCAAACACCAACAATACAGAATACTGCGGCCTTTCGACTATCTTGGAACAAAACTGTCTTCCCATCAAATATCATTCTTCTGGTTCCCGTTGAGAATGAGCGGATTTTGCTATAGCACACATTTCCCATACACACCTGCCCGAGCATACTAACTTGTGACTAGTCTTCAACAGGTTAATAACTGCATAATCTGCATATAATTGATTGATTTTACATCACATTAAATCAATGTGAGATAAGGCACTGCCGTTGCCAATATCATTCATACGTACCTGATGACATTAGACCAGACATGGTCAGCAACCAATGGGAAGAAAAATGTACATTAGTATGCACACTTCATAGAGAAAATGTCATCTTGTGTGTAAGTGTGTGTGTGGGTTTTGTTTTGTTTTGTTTTTCTCTCTAATGTACTGCTGTGGACTCCCGTTATAACAAAGTTCTCGGGACCGGCAGTTTTCTTTCATTATATCAAAATTTTGTTATAACTGAACAAATACACAATAAAAAACATAGAGTATATAATTTTGCGGCCTGAATTTTCACTTCGTTGTAACTGGAATTCTGTTACAGTGTATAACCGTGTTCGTTATAACGGGAGTGCAGTGTAATATCCAATATCCTGTTGCATAGTCGCAAATACACAATTTCAATATACACGTATGCATTTGTAAATTCTGTGGATTCACCATGCGTCAGATATCAATATTTTCCTGCAAAGATTGATTTTCACTGTCAGAATGTTACAATACAAATCATATACCAGCTCTTTCTGGCCTTCAGGGCTCTTTTCACTCTGCCATGAATCTTTATGACAATTTACTGCTTTGCACTGCCTTGAATTGATTTGTTTCACAAGGGCAAAAGATGCATGTAAGACAGCAACTATACAGGACTGAGGGCTTCTCCTATTTTAGGACTACGGTAGTCAATGAGGATAAAGTGCCTTGTCTATGGGGCCACAACTGCTGCAGCCAGGGGACTTGAACCAGGAACCTTGTAATTAAAAGTCCCTTGTCTTATCCACTGAGCGTCAACAGCTCCTCATTGCTGCTTTAACCCTTCCTCTGCCAATGAGTCTAATATGCACAAATTTCACACATAAACCTATGGACAGGAAATAAATGAGGGACACAATGGCCCGAATTCACGAAGGTGGTATAAACGAAACCATGGTCTAAACCATGGACAAAAACCATGGAGCGCCAAGTGTCAAACGGAATATTTCGTTACGAAATTGGTCATTTCGTCGACAAAATGACTGTTTCGTTAACGAAATGTTAACTAAATGTTCAATTAGTTACAAAATGTTGTCATTTCTTTACAAAATAATCATTTCATCGACGAAATGACTGATTTCGTAGCGAAATATCCCATGCGACACTTGGCATTCCATGGTTTTTGTCCATGGTTTAAACCATGCTTTCATTTGTACCACCTTCGTGAATTCGGGCCAATAAGGTTAAAGCACAAATTAGCTGCCACCCTAAATTTAAAAGATGGAGGGAAAAAAAGGCCTCATCTAAGGTGTGTACAATATTCACATACATTTCTTTGTGTCTAAAACATGAGATTGGTGGTCTAAACATTGAACTACAAAATGATTTAAAGGTCACCCCATGTGAAGGTGTTGGGATTCTTAATTTCTGCACTTTCTTTTTCATCTCACCTTTCCTTTTTGCTAGCCATTCCCTAAACGCATTTACTAGAATATCTTTTTTCTTGGTATTACTGCTAGAAACGAGACTTTCACTTTCACAAGACCGTCCGGGAAGAGCTATCATGGCCCGCTGTTGCACACTAGTTGCAAGGGACAGATGTTTAACGCTTCACAAGATCCATGAGAGGCTTCAATTACTGTACAGCAATTTTTTTTTTCTTTTTTTCTAATTTTCACTTTTTCTGTTACAGGGGAAGAACCAGTGAATATCCTGTCACAGTCATTTTTCTGTATTTCTCAACAAATTTTCCACTGTGAAGGAAATGATTTTGGATCGTAACCCAAAGAATGTACAAGATATGTGTTTTGGCAATGCTGCAGATGTAATGTAATGTGTGCCAACTGCAGATACAATTGGGATTGATGTTGCACACTGGTCTTTTTTCTGTTTTTTTTTTTTTTTTTTTCACAGTTACCAGCTGTTGGCATAATCGGTGAAATGCTAAATCTCTGCTGAAATCTTGCCTATACATAATGTAGCTTGTTAAATGTGCATCATCTGAATATCAGATATCGTGGTAACAAGGACACCGTTCACTTAAACTCTACATGACCCTTCAAGGAAGGAAGGAGGCAGAGAAGCAAAATAATAATTATACGGCTGGGTCCTCTTATCTTGGTTATGCAAACTTAGCCAAGGTCTCACCAGCAGAGGGCAGCATAACGCAATACATTCACAGGCCCTGTCGTTGCAGCGCGATTCTTTGTATGTGTGTGTATTCTACACCTATGAAGGTTTATGAATAAACAGTAAAATCATATTAACGACTTGTTGTTGGTTTTTTTTGACACTAAACTCTGGTGTCACAAAGAATGCAATCAAGGTGGGTTATAATACATGTACTTGCAGTTACCATGGCAACAGCTAAAGTCCTTGTGCATGATTGGTTGCTACTAAGCTCTGACTTAGGTAGCCAACAATAAAGTTAATTTTACACTCTGGCTGTAAATGTGATACATTGATTAGTAACCTTCAGATCATTTCTCATCCTTAGTGTCAAATGCTGCAAGCATTTTGGGTTCATTTTCAGCAAAATCTCTCCTAGTACATATCTATAGGAACTCGTATACTGTATACGACATATACTTAGCGAGTTAAATTTTGTGCGATCAGTCAGTAAATTTCGCGAGTGGTCAGATTCACATTCGTGGAGTACAGCAACGCACGGAGAAATGTAGGCGTACGTGTGCATGTCACATTCATGTCAGGATCAGAGTTGATATTTTCGCGCTTGTTAAATTCGCGAACAGCAGCAGACTTGCAAAATTCACAAAAATAAAAACCCCGTGAAATATATGGCGTATACAGAATTATGGACGATGTAGATCAAAAGAGATAGGCGGCTCACTGTCTACTAACAGAACACGAGTATCTGATCTTCCTTGTTTGTGAAAGACATACGCACATTTGATACCCTTACCTATCATGAGTAGTCCCTGGAGGATAAACAACAAAAGGCAAGGTGTCAAATAGCTACATTCAACTCGTGTGTGTGTGTGTGTTTTCGTCACCCACTTCAATGGCTGCTCGTTTGGCTCTCTGCGCACTGATGCAGGGTTCCTACTGTGGATGGGATATGTGTGTGAGTGTGTTACTTGCATGAGTCCCCAAGTCTCATGCAGTCTATAGAGATCGGGAAGTTTCATCTCTTGGCAAAAGGGAAGGCTTGCTTGCTCACAAAATTTGGATCGAAAACAACGCTGTAAGTCAAAGCCAGGGCTCGACACAAACTTTTTCCTCTGTTGGCCCGTTTGGGCCACTAAAATCTTTCCACCTGAAATGTTGGTGGCCCGAAAAAGAAATGTAGTAGCACGAAATAATAGGATATATGAAAATTCATTTTGGACTTTACCTGCCCGATCAGGCCCATGAAAGAAATATTGGGTGGCCCTATACATCAATTTTCAGTGGCCCTGGGCCACTGGACCACCGCTAATGTTGAGCCCTGGTAAAGCTAAGATTTGCATCTCATAGACATCCTCAGCACTTTATCATTTCACAGTTTTACTACACAAGAACTGCTCATGCAATAGAACTTTCTCTTCAGTGTAGGATAGATACAGTACATATGGGTACACATGTTTCCACATCTGACCAAGGTTTTGCAGGTCTTGTCGAAATTTTACAGATTCCCATTTAAATTCACAACCACTCACAAAAACCAGGTACATTGGTGCAGAATGCAATATTGTAATCACTGGATATGGCATAGAAGTGGTGCCCTTTTCAGAGAGATATTAACTTGCAGCATAGGTAACTGTGCCAATGCGATCACTCACAAAACATCCAGTACCATCTTGCTAAATGGTCGCTTTAGTCCCACTAATGCATATACTTATCTTGAAATACACATGCATCTAGAAGAGAGGGTCCAGCAGGCCAAATTAGGAACAATGAGAAGAATCCCTTTCCATTTTGGAATGACAGAAATCCATTTCCACTTTGGAATGAAAGTGTGAGTATCAGAATTGTACAAGATCGAATGGAATGACTTCAAATTACAGCACTGCAGATAAATCTAGAAAGAGGCTGACATCTTCAATGTAACGGGAGGGGCTAAAATCCCTATCCCTGTGTAAACGAAAGACAATGGTATGTAACATGGACGGAGAATGGTTCCAGCTTTTGGAGAGTCACATACATGTCCTGGAGAATGACTACGGGAAAGGCTTTTTTTCCAATTACTACATATATACATCATCAAAAAACACTGATTGAGATAACAGCAATGTCTGACGGCAATATTAACACAGAATGGGTAGTAACACGACTTCATCGCATAACTATTTGTATAGTCATATGCTTTGTTATCAATGGTCCGAGCGCCCTTGAAATCTTCAATGACTCTTTGTCTTTGTGTCACTGCCGCCATTTAAAGCAACTCTCCCTTCAAAGCATATTCTCCATCAATTTTTGGTCCAATGATGCGTATCCATGGAAACGAGGCAAAGCCCATCAGACCACGATGTTCTTCCGTGATTTGCTCTCCATCACCTTGTCAAAGTTGTCCAGCTCCTGCATGGCTACCTCCCCTTCTTCATCCGGCATCTCGTACTCACTGAAATGACAGTCAGATTCAAGATTCAACACATCTAAGTAAGTTAAATGATCGCAAAAGCTTACAAAATTATTTGCATGCTAAGCCAAACATAAATTCTACCAAAAAACATAACCCTAACACTATATACTACTCCTCACATCAAACTAACGCCAAAACCCTATCACAAACCTAACCCGAAGTCCTTGCAGAGCAGAAGACTGGAGCAAGTATGGCAGGAGCAAATGTCATGTCACCACTAAAGAAATGATATTCAGATTTACAAATTAAAACCCTGCATCTTGCACATTACTTGAAAAAGAGATATACCATACTCTTGTACTGTATGAAGCATAATGCAAGAACAATATTTTGTAATTTCTTTGATAACTGAAATGAATGAGAAATAGATAAAAATTTCTTCTGTGGAGAAAATGTAGTGATTTCCTACCATAAATAAGACATACAGAACATTTACATTTATGTACAGGGGTAATATTTTCATGAATTCTCAGTCTGGCAAATATTATTTGCTTTGTAAAATTTAGGAAAACAAATCAATTGCATATAAAGTATTTTGTTATCTTTTATCCTGTTCCATACTGAATTCTGAAATGCCCATAGACTTTATACACAGGCCACCAGGTTCCTGTACAGAATGTATGTCACATTGACAAGAAGTATTATGAAACATGTAAAAAAAAAAAGACACAGTTCTGAAAAAAAAAAAAAATTGTCCAAAGCCCAACATGTCAGAAAGACGTTAATTTTCCAATAGTCCTGTTACTAAAACAAAACAACAACAACAACAAACAAACAAACAAAAATTCCTTACAGCTGTTGATAACTTCTGAAGGTAATTTAAAGTGACTTACTCTTCTGGTACGAGAGGCCTTCTTGTTCTATGTGAGATGCTTTCTTTCTGCAGAAAATGAAAAGAAAATACAGTGTAAAGACATGCTTAGAGGTGTACTAGTCCACTAGTCCAAACTCATTTCAAAGGGCAATCATCAAAAGTTCACAAGCAAAAAAAAAAACAAAAAACAAACAAAAAAAGCATTTCAAGAAAACCTCTCTAAATTTTGCTGTTGATACTTGATTATGCTGCACAAACCCTTCATATGTTCATGGGTGAATTGCAGACTAGGCTGACATGGGTAGAATACCATAATAAACAACAGTAACAGCAACAATGAATGGCTATCACACACTGTAAAGATATACCATCACAAAATCAATAATAAGGTGGACAAAAATGTGATGCTTTTTCTTTATCTTTTTTATTGTAAATACAAATATGTGTATATTCAATCATTGCAGGAGATCTGTTTTTGCAGTTTTGCCTTTGAGAGCATATTTTTCTGAAATCTAAAGTTCACATAATCAATTCTATGCTTTTTTTTTCTTGTAATTTTTTTCTCAAATTCATATCATCATGAAGTGGGAGAATGCTTAGTAAGCAGTAATTTGTCATACTTCCTGCTTGTGTGTTTGGTATGTTAGCTGTAGAGCACATGCATGATTCAACAACATTCTATATGAACAAGGCTCAGAGGCAGTAAAATGTTGCCTTTAACACTTGCTGGTATAGCATGGGTCGTGCCTAACGATCACATGTCCCATTTTGGGTTCTTGCTGTTCCCCAGTGCTTGAAACATCAATGGCGCTGCACTAGATTATGAAAGATCAACACTCTGGCATTGTGCCGATTCTCCTGCTAACTTCCAGCATATCGTACGGGAACTCTTCCCTTTGCATTTATCTCGGTATAACCTACCAGCACAAGTACTCCTCAAAGCATACATTGCAAATGAAAAGCCAGTAGCGCTGTCCAAAGCACATTGTCCCATAGGGACATTACCCGGTGTATTTTAGATTTATTTTTATATCTAAGCCAGACAGCTAAGCTAATCATTCAGGACAAAGTGTGTCAGCGGTCCAAGTTCTCCCTCTCCTTCCCCCCCCCCCCCCCCCCCCCGCGAGTGGATAGCTACAAGTAACATACAACTCATGAAAAATCCAATATCGTCTGCTGATTTCAGGCTTTATATCCCCTTTGAAGGAGTACACTACTATATTAGCTGTTATTTTCGCGAGTCATTGTCAGACTGCGAATTCATTAACACACAAAAATGTCGCCATGCACTAGGGTAATAGTGCACTTACTATGGCCTCAGTGTCAATTCGCGAAAACAACATCTTCCGAAAATGTCTGTGACCCGGCGAAAATATCTGTACGCAAAAATAACAGCTCGTACAGCATTTGTCACAGGTCAGTGAGAGATCCAGGCGGGGGCGCACTGGGCATGCACTGCCCTTTATTTCTTGTTAAAACAAAAGAAATAAAAAGAAAAAATGGGGGGGGGGGCACATATGCGCCCCCCTTTAATTTCTAAAGACGCCCCCTCTTTGTGGAATTCCTGGATCCATCCCTGCAGGTTCACTTTAAAAGAAGCTGCTTACCTCTGCTCTCTCTGCTTTCCGCTTCTCCAGGATAAATCTCGTTTCTTCCCTCCTCTTAGCCTGAACAGAGAAAACACAACAAAATAAGCTAGAGTTAAACCAGAGGCTATTACGACTGCAATGTTAAACACTGCCCTCACCTGAAAGGGCTGGCTATTCTCTGTATCCTGTCCATTCCACACAGGACATTATCCAGATATGAGAGCTACAGTTGTACAATGTAGTTTCAAACTAGAAATGTTGAGTTGCTGTGCAACATAAATGTATCCTTCAAGCCAACCAAAATTCTCCCATGTGTAACACTTTTATTACAGAGATGGAACATCTTTGTCATTGTTTGAC
Source organism: Diadema setosum (assembly GCF_964275005.1). Taxonomy (NCBI): domain Eukaryota; kingdom Metazoa; phylum Echinodermata; class Echinoidea; order Diadematoida; family Diadematidae; genus Diadema; species Diadema setosum. The sequence goes on from NC_092690.1 coordinate 11,354,510, forward strand.
TCAAGTCTAAAAGTCTGACAATGAGGGCGCCATCACTAAATATTATAGCCTTCTAGATTCTCCCACAACACATCTTCATGGCAAATTTGACCGCAACCCGACAAGCGTTGGTTCCTGGAGGGCACACTCAAGTAGGGCAGACTGTAAATGTCAGAACATAGGGGGCAGTATCACAACAAATTACATGAGATATGACAAGGTGGTGGTGGTGGTGGTGGTGGCATAAAGCTTCCGTATCCAAAATATCCTCCAGGAAAACAACAAGACCAGTGAAAGGGGGAAAGGGCTCATATAAAAGTTTGACACATCATAATCACTAGACTTTGAGGAGCTTATCAATAATAGTGCCCTGTTCATAGGCATATTGCAACTAAACGCTTGATTTTATGACCATGATATTGTATGAGTGACCCCATACTCCTCCTACTTTGTACATGAACTGTCAAATACTCAACTTTTTGGTTAAATTTCTTTATGAGCACATTGATATTTTAGCCAAAAAATTATTTTCTATAACATCATCCATTAAAAAAAAAAAAAAAAAATGCATGAAGTCAACTTTTCTCTACATATCCCTGTAATTTTTGCTTCACTGGAATTGAATAGATCACTACTGATTTAATGCTTTCTTGTGCTACAGAACCCACTTGAAGGCAATTAGTACATTGTATGACGGCAGAGGAACACACAGTAAACAAGGTATATTACAACATGCACATGTCCGGAGAATATCTGTTGACTTTTCGGCAGAAATCAACAAAATATCAAAAGGAAAGAAATATTTGAAACCTTCTCACTGCATCAACTACAGTGATTTGTCAACTTATGCAAGATCTACTGCATGTTGTTAATTTGACCTAGACTGACTTGTTTCTATTCCTTTACAGAAACATATTTTCTTGTTCCTTTTTTTTTTTAGCTGTTATTTGTAACTTACAAGATGTGTCAGTTTCTGGCTTTCTTCATGGATCATCTGGGTATGAGCCGTGGCGAGAAAGGCTTGTAACTCTGTGAGGGAAAGACATTTTAAAGATATTTACTGAAACAATCCTCAGTCACATGACACATACATGTATTACAAATATTGCCACTAGAAGTAATATCTGGGTTGATGTTAATGTTAATGTACATTTGATAATGTTTAAATGTTGTGGTTGATGTTGTTGATGCAGTTATTGAGGTCCATGATAATATTGAAGTCAGTTTTGATTATCAGACTGATGCTCACAAGCATCAGTCATTAGGGAGGCGACATGACACGAAAGAATGACAAAATTTTGACAACAACCAGTGAATAGACAATCAGCAAATCACTTACACATACGGCTGTACAAAGTTAAACATTCTCAGTGAAATGAGCTGATGAACATGTAGTACAGAAAAGAAGTTATCTATTGTGGAAATGGACATCTAGATGTATTTAGCTCTTTGGTCCACATTCTCTACATACAATGTGTAAGTAGGTAACAATATAATGTGACCATGCCCTTTAATCCCTGCTGTGCTTTGTCGATCGGCAAGCAAGCTGGAGTGCTTTCTTGGCCAATATTGGCAATAAATAGAGATTATCTAATCCCCTTAATCCCCATTGTGTCACCCTGGTCTTCCTGCTGAACTGGAGCACATTGCTACACCTGGATGGGCTTGTTAACTAGGTGAATTTCTAGGTCATGTTTGGATAAATTACTGAATGCTTTGGCAAGTTCAGATCAGTGCCTAGCTCCAGGAACATAAAGGTTAAACATAATATTTTTGTAGTGTTGACACAAACTTTGTTGATAGATACAGGTGGTTGTCACAGATAATCATGAATTTACCACTCACCAAGTTCCACACATTGCTGAGAGAAAGAAACACAATAACTGGGAATGAGCCTAGACAATTCATGTGAGGCTTTATACATATATTCATATGCAGAATTATAAATTTGTTTCAAACCAGAGGCAAAAAAAAAAAAAAATCTTTGAAGTATGATAGGCCCTTTCTAATTGTAAGCCTTCTCAATCATCAATACCTGGTTATCAGAAAGTGCCCAGCAGAAGATCATTAGATGGTAAATGGCATTAAGAAATAAGATCTGCTGTTCAGGCAGTGGTTTTAAATGTGTTTGTTTTCAGTTTAATAACTGACATTTATTTTCTGTCAAATAATGTGCTTTGCTCCTTGTGTTTCTCTGAACAGAATTCATTAAGTATCTTTTAAAAAAGTGATATTGAATAATACTGCACTTACTTGGATCATCTTCAATAACTTCGTGCGCAAAGTTCTTTTCTGTGAGGAAAAATAGTGGAAAAGAATACTATGAATGATTCTTGATTCACTCTATTGTCATCATCAATGGCTGATACTAAAATCATTACATTTACAATAGAATATCTAGTAATTTACAAATACAGGGTGTATGGATGGTTTTACCTTACAATTGTTTTGAAAGTGGTTTGAATAACATCAGTGATACAATCACATAATTACAAATAGATGTCTAAACTCCATTTCTATAGGCCTAGATGTTTTATCTGTTAGTTTGAGGGTAAACATATTGGTTTGAAACTTTGAATAAAATTGATAATCATACGATATGGACTGGATCATTTTGTGTTAGTTGCAACAATACTTCTTCAATTCAGGAAGCTTCTTCTCTTATTGGCACATATGACATGAAGTTTTGGTTAATTGTGAGTAGATCTAGATAGACTACTTGGTGTAGTATTTATAGACCTACTACTTAGTACTAGTACTGTCGCTCTATCAGTTCACCCTCTGTTCTGTATTGCTCTGGATCATTATGAATTGAATAGGGTCTAGTTCTAACTGTTGATCTAACTCACTGGTTAGACTGAAATCAATGAAAAACTCTGCTCTTTTCTGAATAGATAGTACGATACTACACCGAGTATCACTCAGGGCCACTGGCACTGCACTGTCTGTGATGCCTGGAATGTGTGGCTAATGACACTAATCACAATGAACATGCACCGCACAACAAGCACTTTTAAATATCCCTACAGTATAGTGAAGTTAAAATGAATACTAGAGAAGCTATATGTCAGAATTGACAATTTGTCACACAAACACTTCATTGATATGCGCAATTATGCTTTTGTTGATTCAGTGGATGCCACGAGCAACAATACACCAATAGTATTGTACGGGACTGCATACGTACCTTGCACAAACGGGCCTGCAACTGGCAGCCTTTGCCTCATATCTCCTGATACAAGCCTCGACTCGATTGGCGGGTGTAAGGTCAGCGATTGCCAAAATAATTTTGCACATGCTTTGTCTTCATCACTTGAGCCACTGAACTCTGTCAACTCAGGAATTCTTTCTTCGCCGGATAAATGGTTCGCACAGCTGCCGAAATTTTCAGAAAGACTGCCCGTTAGCGATCGACGGAGTGCCATCCTCTCATTGGTCCGTTAAGGACGTGCGGAAGCACGAAAACAGTGCGATCCCGTACGTAGAATCCCCGGCGAATTACCAATAATTGCAACCGTACAATTTTAAAGGATTCAAAACAGAATTCTAAGCAAATCAAGCCTGGTTTTGGATCAGATACCAAGTATAAATATATCAATACAGCACTTAAAGTAGTGGTCCGAATGATATTATACCACAAGTTCACTGCCTCTAGCTCACGTTACTGTTGGATCGGCATACGGCAAGTACGTGTACTGCATAAAGCACAAGTACGCGTACGTACGTGCGAGCGGATCTACTCATTAGACTTTACACAACAGTCGTTTCATTAGTGTACTGAAATGGAGAGTTTCGATATGCTCCCAGTCTCTCACTCTCGGAGCAGACAGAGACATCTACCATTAATTGCAACCACAATTAGATCTTCATGTCAGATGAACTGTATGAATAGAATAAAACAAACAAACTTCCAAGTAAGGCAAATAGATTTTGAGAGATAATGTCAGAATAATGGCAACATGCCGGTCAGTCCTAATGAATATATCATATATGGCAACATGCCGGTCACTCCTAATGAATATCATATGGCAACATGCCGGTCAGTCCTACTGACTATATCATGTATGGCAACATGCCGGTCACTCCTACTGAATATATCATGTATGGCAACATGCTGGTCAGTTCTACTGAATATATTATCATGTATGGCAACATGCCGGTCAGTCCTACTGAATATATCATATGGCAACATGCCGGTCAGTCCTACTGAATATATCATGTATGGCAACATGCCGGTCAGTTCTATATGGTAACATGCCGGTCAGTCCTATACTGAATATATCATTGATGGCAACATGCCGGTCACTCCTACTGAATATCATATGGCAACATGCCGGTCACTCCTACTGACTATATCATGTATGGCAACATGCCGGTCAGTCCTACTGAATATATCATATACAGTGTATGGCAACATGCCGGTCACTCCTAATGAATATCATATGGCAACATGCCGGTCAGTCCTACTGACTATATCATGTATGGCAACATGCCGGTCACTCCTACTGAATATATCATGTATGGCAACATGCTGGTCAGTTCTACTGAATATATTATCATATGGCAACATGCCGGTCAGTCCTACTGAATATCATATGGCAACATGCCGGTCACTCCTACTGACTATATCATGTATGGCAACATGCCGGTCACTCCTACTGAATATCATATGGCAACATGCCGGTCACTCCTACTGACTATATCATGTATGGCAACATGCCGGTCACTCCTACTAATATCATATGGCAACATGCCGGTCAGTCCTACTGAATATATCATGTATGGCAACATGCTGGTCAGTTCTACTGAATATATTATCATGTATGGCAACATGCCGGTCAGTCCTACTGAATATATCATATGGCAACATGCCAGTCAGTCCTACTGAATATATCATATATGGCAACATGCCGGTCAGTTCTATATGGTAACATGCCGGTCAGTCCTATACTGAATATATCATATGGCACCATGCCGGCACTCCTACTAATATCATATGGCAACATGCCGGTCACTCCTACTGAATATCATATGGCAACATGCCGGTCACTCCTACTGAATATCATATGGCAACATGCCGGTCACTGCTACTGAATATATCATATGGCACCATGCTGGCACTCCTACTAATATCATATGGCAACATGCCGGTCACTCCTACTGAATATCATATGGCAACATGTCGGTCAGTCCTACTGAATATATCATATGGCAACATGCCGGTCACTCCTACTGGTCAGTTCTACTGAATATATTATCATGTATGGCAACATGCCGGTCAGTCCTACTGAATATATCATATGGCAACATGCCGGTCAGTCCTACTGAATATATCATATATGGCAACATGCCGGTCAGTCCTACTGAATATATCATATGGCAACATGCCGGTCACTCCTACTGAATATATCATATGGCAACATGCCGGTCACTCCTACTGAATATATCATATACAGTGTATGGCAACATGCCGGTCACTCCTAATGAATATCATATGGCAACATGCCGGTCACTCCTACTGAATATATTATCATGTATGGCAACATGCCGGTCAGTCCTACTGAATATATCATATGGCAACATGCCGGTCAGTCCTACTGAATATATCATATGGCAACATGCCGGTCACTCCTACTGAATATATCATATGGCAACATGCCGGTCAGTTCTACTGAATATCATATGGCAACATGCCAGTCAGTCCTACTAAATATATCATATGGCAACATGCTGGTCACTAGCTCCTATTGCATATCACATCACATTTTATGTACAATATATATATATATATATATATATATATATAGTAAAACAATTAGTAGAAGAAGAACCCCCGTCAAAAAATAAATCATAGATCTTGAAGATCTTAAAAACTATATCATGTATGGCAACATGCCGGTCAGTCCTACTTACTTCTAGATCTTGAAGATCTTAAAAACGGAGCATAGCTCTCAAATACTGAAAGGCAAGGCCACACTCTTCATCAGTGCCCATGGTGTGACAAAAGATCCTAATCAAACCCGTTTCTGAAACAGACATGAAAACACGTCTGATCATGGGCAGACGGATTTTGAAACTCACCTTTCAAAGAAGTCACCGTGCTAAACAGATGGAGGTAGCGCGCAGTGTCCATAGTGACGCATCTAATGACGCGTAGTCATGACTGCAAGATGACATGGCAAATCTCCGGCTCCAAAACAGTGAATCTGATAAGGGCCTCATCAGAAATGCAATAAAAAGATTGGTCTGCTATACATGTGTATACATGTTTAATATATATATATATATATATATATATATATATATACACATGTATAATCATACACATACTTATAAATACACATACAATATTGTATGCACACACACACATACATAATGGTGTGATGTAGCAGGATTCGCAGATTCATTCAGAAACTGACAGGGACCGCGACGAGAACGCTCCTGCTATGGCCCCCAAAAACTCACTGCATTTTAACAATTTGCAACAGCATTGCAACTGTCAAATCTCCTTTCCTATGTGAGGCTGATGATATCGATACACCTGGCCTCATATCAGCGGAAAGAAAAAGAGTTTTCTTGCTACGTACCAGTGGAAAGAAATTGGCTTTTCTTGCCACATATCATTGGAAAGAAAGGTTTTCTTACCACATACCAGTGGAAAGAAAGAAGGTTTTCTTACCACATACCAGTGGAAAGAAAGAAGGTTTTCTTACCACATACCAGCGGAAAGAAAGAGGGTTTTCTTACCACATACCAGTGGAAAGAAAGAAGGTTTTCTTACCACATACCAGTGGAAAGAAAGAAGGTTTTCTTACCACATACCAGCGGAAAGAAAGAAGGTTTTCTTACCACATACCAGTGGAAAGAAAGAGGGTTTTCTTACCACATACCAGTGGAAAGAAAGAAGGTTTTCTTACCACATACCAGTGGAAAGAAAGAAGGTTTTCTTACCACATACCAGCGGAAAGAAAGAGGGTTTTCTTACCACATACCAGTGGAAAGAAAGAAGGTTTTCTTACCACATACCAGTGGAAAGAAAGAAGGTTTTCTTACCACATACCAGCGGAAAGAAAGAAGGTTTTCTTACCACATACCAGTGGAAAGAAAGAGGGTTTTCTTACCACATACCAGTGGAAAGAAAGAAGGTTTTCTTACCACATACCAGTGGAAAGAAAGAAGGTTTTCTTACCACATACCAGCGGAAAGAAAGAGGGTTTTCTTACCACATACCAGTGGAAAGAAAGAAGGTTTTCTTACCACATACCAGTGGAAAGAAAGAAGGTTTTCTTACCACATACCAGCGGAAAGAAAGAAGGTTTTCTTACCACATACCAGCGGAAAGAAAGAAGGTTTTCTTACCACATACCAGTGGAAAGAAAGAGGGTTTTCTTACCACATACCAGTGGAAAGAAAGAAGGTTTTCTTACCACATACCAGTGGAAAGAAAGAAGGTTTTCTTACCACATACCAGCGGAAAGAAAGAGGGTTTTCTTACCACATACCAGTGGAAAGAAAGAAGGTTTTCTTACCACATACCAGTGGAAAGAAAGAAGGTTTTCTTACCACATACCAGCGGAAAGAAAGAGGGTTTTCTTACCACATACCAGTGGAAAGAAAGAAGGTTTTCTTACCACATACCAGTGGAAAGAAAGAAGGTTTTCTTACCACATACCAGCGGAAAGAAAGAGGGTTTTCTTGCCACATATCAGTGGAAAGAAAGAAGGTTTTCTTACCACATACCAGTGGAAAGAAAGAAGGTTTTCTTACCACATACCAGCGGAAAGAAAGAGGGTTTTCTTGCCACATATCAGTGGAAAGAAAGAGGGGTTTCTTGCCACGTACCAGTGGAAAGAAAGAATTTTTTCTTGCCACATATCAGTAGAAAGAAAAAGAGTTTTCTTGCCGTATGTCAGCAGGGCAAGGATAAATAATGAATAAAAATGAATAATTAGCTGCATATCACAGTTGAAGGTTGGGGTTAACTTGCTCTTCCAGTCCCAAAAAGGGGAATAGGCCAAATGTTATTACCACACCTGGCCTTGAAGGGGAGGGGAGGACTGGTTAAGACTTACAGTTCCCGCACCAACCTGGTCTCGGAAATGGCTGAATAATCAAGAAAGTAAGAAAACAAACAAAAGTTAGTGATGACAAAAGAATAATATCAAGAAACAATAAAAGTAAGAGCAGTATTTAAAAAACTGCCTCTTACCCGGTTGGGGAACAACCAGCTCTACTCAGTCCCAAAATAGGGAAGAGGCTGCCAGCAATCACAACTCCTTGCCTCAAGAATAGGGGAGGGAGGACTTTTCAAGACTTACGGTGTCCCACACCAACCTATAAGTGTCAACATCGGTGAATAAAGGTCAAGTTCAGTAAAAGGCAGTGCAACAATGAGCTTTACAAACATGCGATTTTTTTAACGTTGTAATTAAGTATCAAATAATTGATTGAAGAATTTTGTATGCCACAAGCACAATATTAACAAAAAAGCATGTGTTTTGTCAACATGCATAATATCAAGTCAATGAATATATAATTTAACTTGGCTGAAACTACATGTATATCATACTCAAATAGAAAGGTAGAAGCCAAGAATCAAAGTGTAACACCTTTGTGATATAAAATTTTGGAACAAGGGCCAAACAAAATATCAGACACAAAGAGTTTATATATTGCTTAAGGTAGCCACAAGCCCATAAGCTACTTATAAGAAAACACAAAAAGTATGCAAAGCAGCATGGTTTCATGTAAATTCATATAGCTTTATGTAGCCACAAGCCTACAAGCTACTCATTCTGAGTGGCTCAGAAAATTGATTAAAATAGGTCACATAGGTCAAAATATTAAGGGAAGCATGGCTTCATGTCATTGGGTATTTTTTGCACCTCCTATAGCTTAATGTAGCCGCAAGCCCACAAGCTACTCATTCGAGATATGAAATGTGACTACTAAAAAGCATGGAAATACAGCATTAAAATGAAATAAAGTCACACAAAATGTGCTGATTACAAAATCAAATAAGCCACATGCTTGCATTTTGTAAAGCCATCAATGTGCACGCAAATGTTCATCAACTGTCCAAATTGGCTTTGCTACAGCATAAGGTGGGGTCGTCCTGGGGTACTCCTTGCTCCATCAAGTCAAAATGGGGAAGAGGCTGCTGTCTATCGCATCACCTTGCCTCGAAATATGGGAGGGTAGAAAGACTGATGGAGGCTTACAGTTTCCACCCTACCACCAAGCTGCTAAACTACTCTAGTCTACTCTACAACTATTCTACAACTATTCTACAAATTCAACTCTAAAACAAAATACAAAAAGCAGCTTAAGGCTACTAAGTGGCCTAAATCGTGTCGATGTGAAAAAAGCAAAACCCCAATCAAAATATCATTAACTATGCCACACAGAAGTTGCAGGTCCATCCATTTCGAGGATTCCTCTTCAAATTACAACATTTCCAATGAAACCACTTTGTGCACTTCTCGCACTCTATCATATTAAGTGTAGTCCTAGTTGTCGTGCATAGATGACACTTCCATTCCCTGCGTTTGTTTGTTACAACATTAAGAATAAGTAGCCATGCATCATCATCAACATATTGCCTCAATTTCCTCAAATCATCTTCAGATATATCTACTACTTTGTCAGACACATTTCCAGGCAGTACCTCAACTTCAGTTTCCTTCACCTTGTCTTGGTTAGTCCTTACTCTTTCAACCACCTCACAAGTGACAAATAGCTCTAACTGTTTTGCACTTTTCCTTGACATTGTATCCCTATCAGCGCTATTAATGTCTGCTGGCCTAGAAATACTAGTATAATCATGGTCGTTTCCCTGGCTTACTACAACATCTGTTCCCTCTAACCTGCATGCAATACTCTCTCGCTCCTCTCTAGTCGGCTTCTCCAGCTGGACCCGTTTACTATTTCTAGGTTTCTTAGTGGACTTGAATGGTGCCCGCTGAGGAGTGACCCGCTGAGGTACATTTGACTCTCTAATACCAGTATCCTGAAATGGCCTGTCGACAACTGGTCTCGAAACCCTAAGCAATTGCAACGCAGCATCCAAGTGCTTATACACAGAAGCTAAGTCTGCGTCCTCTGGTACAGCCCCTAACTGTTCCCCAATCTCATGCAGCTTACACTCTACTTTGTCCTTACCAACCTTCGTCCGTGCCTGCCTAGTCTGCGCAGTCAAATCCCTGAGGAGGTCCTCCTCCGCTGGAGGCAATGTAACATAAGACTCATGGTCATTATTGCCTACATGGTCTAGTCTACCCTGACTCCTGACTACAAGATGAACATGTTTGCACAGTGTACCCCTAACTACCCCATCTAGGCAAGTACATGAAAACTCATGAACACAAACCCTACATTGCTTGCAATCCAGGTGGCATGATCCCTGACATGACTTCGGCTTCCTATCAACAGTGTACACACGCTTTCCATCCGTTGATCTAACTTCCCACCTATTGACCTCAACCTCTTTCACATCTTCACTACGTAGTTTTAGACTTAGCCTATGTCGACTGTCAATATCATTGACTCGTCGACTCTTCTTCCCCTTCTGAAGTTTCACTAGTCTATCAAAAGTCTTATCCTTGACAAATTCCATCAGGAGACTCACACACTTGTCCACTCTCCTATTGGCGAACCCCTTCATGTAGATGTACTTCAGCGAGTGGTGGAATGCCTCCACGTACATGTTCGTATTGATACCAGATCCCTTCCTGTAGCAGACTGCCCACTGTGACTTCCTATCCACATAGCTCCTAAAATACTCTCCAAACCTACGCGTACCTTCATCCCCTAGCAGGTCAGTAGTGACCTGTCCTAACATTGCTTCAAATTTCACAACATCAGGTTCATCTAGCAGGCAGCGCAGTGCTTTGTAGACAGAAGACTGCAACTCGACATTCCCACTGATGTGAGTACGTAGCGCCCCTCTCCATGCCCTATCCACATGCCACATGCACAGTAGTTTACTAGGCCTATGTGCAAAAACACTAATCCACGCATTGAAGTACTGTTCCGCATCATCAGTCATGACCCACTTTGGTGCCACCTCACCCACTATGTCCCTTATCCTACGCAAGAAAGCAGTCAGAACAACACGATCCTCCCTATTAGATATCAGCCATGCGACAGGAAAGCCCTCACCAAACTCATCAACAACTAGAACGGTAACAAGAGAGAAATCGTACCCATTTGTACCATGAGTTGCGTCCATACAGACTATGTTGTTCCCACAAGCCTTCAACATATCCCTCTGTATCGGTGTCATTAGGCCTAATACAAAATCATCCTGTGACAGATCATCTAGGCTATCTGGGCAAGGTGCCCCCTGCTCTTTGTATAACAGGACAGGATTGCTATCTCTATCCATACCAACCTCCTCAACCCACATGCCAACACTAGTTGCATCATCTCTGTGTCTACTGATTCCATGTATTCCAAGCGAGCGCTCTATGTTCCTAATATCCTGTCTAGTCACTAGGTGACGCCTCTCTAGAGTGTCAGAAAGAGAACTCCTAATGTCATCAAGTATTCTATCAATGCTAATTCCCTGTGCAAGTTTCTGTGCAATAGACACACGCTCACTATCGCTCAGCTTGAGATGAGCAAGATCAATATCATGCCCATAATGCGTTGCATTTAGAACTACACTCACAGAGCCGTTAACCTTACAGGTTTTTGCCCAAATCCCTGCAGTACAATGCGCATCCATTTTGCAGGACCCCTGGGCTTTCAGCGCACGCTTACCTTCCCCCTTAGAGTTAAAAAATCCACTGCGATTGCAATAATACGATTGCATACTGACCTCATCATTGCCTGTGGCACCTTTAGATGCAATGAATGAACATTTTTCCTGCCCTTCATATTGCCGCTTCCACTGGATGAACGCTAGGTGAGATAAAGAAACAACAGTAATAAATGTAATACATATGCATAATTTCACATAATGTACTTACACTGGCTAAACGCAATGGCTTTACCTTTTCTTACATTGTATATTACTGCATAATTATGGTATGTTCCACATAGTATTTCAATAGAAAACCACATTGGAAAAGAAATCAGTGTGTTGACTTTTTGCACTCACTAACAATGCAAGTACTTGAAACGTGAACTTGCTTCCAACTGCCAGCCCAGGTGACATCTATTCAACAAACGAAATGGAGAAACGAAATAGTAGTTCAGTTAATCCTATCAAACATACAATGTAGACAAGAACACAACAAAAAATCAAATCAATCTTCATTTGATAGATAACATGGTAACTGAGTAACATAACTGAGTAACATAACAGATGAATGGATGGATGGATAAAGAACAAATTGATGTACAAGCTACTTGCCAAATCTTACTTAAATCAATGATAGTCGCATTGAATTGTAGTACAATATACATCAGTGAAAAGCTTGAAATTTCCTCGAAATCTTCGCTCGTTACATGTCCAGGGTAACAAAAATCTACAAAAGTTACATCGGTTTGAAACCAGAACGTTTTCTCAAAGCATGTGACGACCAGAATGTCAGGATTTTTGTAGGGCTTCTGTGGAAATGAAGTGTTCAAAACACAATTGAGAATGAAAAGATATGACTATAGTTGTTGCAGTTGATGCATGTGCATCATGACTAGAGTGCATTGTATTCATTGACACGTCCTGGGAACACCCACTGCATCCACTGCATCCGCCACTGGGTGTGAAATGCTCAAGGGCCATTGTCCAAAAAAGTGTGCACTCATCTAGTTGTACAAATGACTAAAAACTGTAAATCAAACATTTCAATCAACATTTAGCAATTACGAATCAGAAACTTCAGAAACAAATAAAATAAATTCAGAAACAAATGTACAACAATCAATGGGTGATTTTTTTTTTTTTTTTAATAGTAATAGTTTTCTCCAGAAACGTTACCAAACTCTTAGTAATAAGTCATTTTGAACGTGTCAAATCCAAATGTCAGATACGTTACCACAGGTAGCATCTCTGAAAATCGTTTGATAGTTGTTTTTCACTTTCAACTGAGACAATTCTTGGAGTCAGCCTTCATCTAATCTGTAAAAAAAATAATATCGTGATAAGATGAAGGCTAAATAAAAGTCAAGCTGAAGATTTTTCAATAGAAAACCACATTGGAAAAGAAATCAGTGTGTTGACTTTTTGCACTCACTAACAATGCAAGTACTTGAAACGTGAACTTGCTTCCAACTGCCAGCCCAGGTGACATCTATTCAACAAACGAAATGGAGAAACGAAATAGTAGTTCAGTTAATCCTATCAAACATACAATGTAGACAAGAACACAACAAAAAATCAAATCAATCTTCATTTGATAGATAACATGGTAACTGAGTAACATAACTGAGTAACATAACAGATGAATGGATGGATGGATAAAGAACAAATTGATGTACAAGCTACTTGCCAAATCTTACTTAAATCAATGATAGTCGCATTGAATTGTAGTACAATATACATCAGTGAAAAGCTTGAAATTTCCTCGAAATCTTCGCTCGTTACATGTCCAGGGTAACAAAAATCTACAAAAGTTACATCGGTTTGAAACCAGAACGTTTTCTCAAAGCATGGCTGCCTTGCTACGTCAGAATAATGTGGAACACAGGAGGTATACACCATGGCACATAAAGAGTTAAAGGATTACTTAATCAGCATTACATCACTTATGGCTTTGCTCAGTATGGCTCAAAAAAAATTAAAACATATCTATTTACCTTCTCTGGATTCAAACGTGAGCTGAATCTCCTCCATGGATATCTGATGAGCCACGGTGAGGTGCTCGCGGAGACCTTTACGACTGTGGGTAGTGAACTGACACTCACTCTCCAGGCACCTCACTTGGCCACCCGCTGATGCAGACTGTGGATGTTTCTGCCGACGATGCTTGAAGAGACTGGCGCGGTGACTGTAGACTTGTGGACACTCTGGACACTGGAACTCTCCACTGGTCCTGCTTTATTTAAAGAAAAAATAGAAAGAAAAAAGAAATGGGTAAAATCTACGGCAATACAGGCAACTTTGGGCTACATGTCTATGGCAATAATGCTGGAGAATGCAGCAATATTAGTAGAACAGATCAGTGAAAGTTTGAGGAAAATCGGACAATCCGTTAAAAGTTATGAATATTTTAAGTATCTGCGCAGTCACTGCTGGAAGAGAAGACTACAACAGTGTATGATGTAGCCTGCATACAGCGATATAATGAAAACAAAAAGAGAATTGCACAAAATTGAATTTTGAATAAAGTGATATAAATTTTCATTTTTTTTTTTTTAATTTGTTTAGACCATTTCAGTTCTTCATATATCGAAACACCTAAACATTTGGTGAACTGAACTATTCTAATCAGACTACCATTCAATGAAAGAATGAAATTTTCCCTTTAATAATCCACCCCATTATTTTGTTTAGTGCAACAGTTATCTTAAAACCAGATTGATTAGGGTGCAGTAAATCATTTGCATTCAAGAATTCACTTAGTTGTTGATGTTTGGCCCTTTCTATAATTTTATTCATGGTTGATAAGATTGAGATTTAACGAAGAAATATCTCCTGCTTTATATAGTTGAAGTAGTCATTTCATCCACCGTGACTGAGCAGAAACTTCAAAAATTCATAGCTTTTGAACGAACTGTTCGACTTTCCTCAAAATCACACCGACGTCTTCTACTAATATTGCTGCATTCACTCGACCCACATGTCTATGAAGGTGAACTTGTCCTTAGGAAGCGGTCCTCTAGCTTCATTCTGTACACTCATCAAAGAAATACTTGATATGAACATACACAAGGAGAGATGTTTCAATGTAAAAAGAGAGAATTGCAGGACTACACATTTCAAAGATATTCCTAATTTTCCTGAATATCCATGTGCTCCAACTTTTGTCGGTGTACCATAGCCATGAGGTTAATTCAGGCTTAAACTTAGTTTCAGCAAAAAGAACGATTTTAAATGAAATGAAAATGTACGCAAGAAACATTACATGTAGGACAATGAAAGAATACCAAATTGAAAACATGTAGCTGCATGTGGTTGTCAAACATTATTTGACCAGCAGTACTTTTAGACACTTGGTACATTGTAAGTCTGATAGCTGTGTATTGCTTCATCCCTATATATGAGACAACATCGAAACCTTCCTCCAAGAAAGAGAACCCTCCTCATAACTATGAAGGGCTTTGTCTACTGTATGGGACACCTAACTGAGCTAAGTTACAGACACTAAGTACTGACAGCTGTATATTGCCTCATCAACAACATTGAAACCTTGCTCTAAGAAAGAGAGCCCTCCTCAACTCCAAACAAAAGATTCCACAGACAACAATTTTTATCCACTTAATCCCCTCCATGTACAGAGCTGATTACATTCAGGGTGGCCACTCAAGCCAAAACAAACCATTCTGTGTGCATGAAACCTTTCCTGGCCACTATACAAAGAAGCTGACATATTGTAAAGAGGTATTTAATTCTCCTATGGTGCTCACATTATCCTATCAAAACCACAGACTCCACCTGTGACTAAAATACACACCATCACTTACAGTGTCATGACTTTGTTGTCAAGATGCAGTACTGCAGTCCATGTTTTTAGCGGAAGCCAGTGACGACCAGAATGTCAGGATTTTTGTAGGGCTTCTGTGGAAATGAAGTGTTCAAAACACAATTGAGAATGAAAAGATATGACTATAGTTGTTGCAGTTGATGCATGTGCATCATGACTAGAGTGCATTGTATTCATTGACACGTCCTGGGAACACCCACTGCATCCACTGCATCCGCCACTGGGTGTGAAATGCTCAAGGGCCATTGTCCAAAAAAGTGTGCACTCATCTAGTTGTACAAATGACTAAAAACTGTAAATCAAACATTTCAATCAACATTTAGCAATTACGAATCAGAAACTTCAGAAACAAATAAAATAAATTCAGAAACAAATGTACAACAATCAATGGGTGATTTTTTTTTTTTTTTTAATAGTAATAGTTTTCTCCAGAAACGTTACCAAACTCTTAGTAATAAGTCATTTTGAACGTGTCAAATCCAAATGTCAGATACGTTACCACAGGTAGCATCTCTGAAAATCGTTTGATAGTTGTTTTTCACTTTCAACTGAGACAATTCTTGGAGTCAGCCTTCATCTAATCTGTAAAAAAAATAATATCGTGATAAGATGAAGGCTAAATAAAAGTCAAGCTGAAGAACATGCGTATATATACACATATTTTGGCTTAAAACATTTCTGTACTGATTGTATGAACGGTAGACAATTTACTTGTGATAATTATGTAAGATGCATAATAATAGTGAACAAAAGTAGTGGTTTCAATTGCTGGGAAATTGTGAGGGTTATATCACACTTCAGGTTGTTTCCAATATCCTGGACATCCAAATAAAGCGTAATTGCTAGGCCCTATATATTTGACAGGTCCAACCTCTCAGATTTAAACTAAACTAAAATGATGATTTGTAATTGACAAAATATCAATTTCAGCTGTATGAACATGCTGGCACAGTTGTTGGGATAGTAGTACCCATGGCATTGTTTTTGGTTTTTTTCTGATCCATAATGCAGAAAGCCAAAAAAACACATGTGAATCCCAAATATGAATGTACATTACTGTCTACAGCACAAATTACAGTCTAACTTTTGACACAAGTATTTGCAAAGATATTATCAAGTCCCTGCATGCCATGCCACCAAGTGATTGCACTGTGTAAGCCTCGTTGGCAGTTATATTTTGTTCATTGTGAGTGGATTCGTGGGGGGGGGGGGGGAGATTTCACTATGAGAGATGAAATTCCACAATAAAATCAAATTGCAATCCAGAATTGGGGATAATGTATGGTAAATGTTGCACTTGTTTAAGTACTTCTAAAGTCATGTTGAGCGTTCCATGATAGTAATCTCATAATTACAGCCAAAGTCAAGCCAGAAGTTGTATCCACAGTTCATATCAAGGTGACGATGGTAGGCCTACAACATAGGATCCACACTAGTTTTGTTTGGTTTGTGCCATACATATCACATAAAACAACAATATGGGCACAAGTATGTGGCATTTCTAGTATGATCCTAGTTGTTCTGCAGCGGAAAAATACCAAGTCTCACTAATCACGCTCAACCTCTGATGGAATTAGGCTGTGATCGAACCTACTACAAATTAATAGTATACATTGATGCAATGAAAGTCACAAAACTCAAGTTACCTAAGCTAAGTTGAATGTCACGGCACAAAAAGCTCTGATTACAAATTGTAATTAAAGGCAGACATGAAATATTTAAATACGTTGAGATAGTTTACGTACGTATGGGACACTCTGTCCTGCATTAGTTTAGTGTGTAGAGAACCATGTAGTAGTTCTTTTTGCTTAGGGAAAATAAACCAAAATATATTATGAGGATTTGGGGAATGCAGCAATATTATTAGGACTAATCTGTGAAAGTTTGAAAAAAAATGAGAAGACTATGAGAAATAATGTACACAAGTATGTGCACTTTGATGGCTTATAATTGACATCCACGTTGCCTCAATATTTGCTGATGTGTTGGATGCCAAAATAATAAGTTTTGCTATTTTCCACACTAAACCATTTTTAATCATAACAATTTAATAGGCCAAACCACGAGCCAACCGTTCACAGTTTGTATGATAGCAATATGTCACATTGTCATTGATCATATTATACTGATTCAAATCCTTTAGGGCCTACATTTTGTTAATAATAATATCCTTTGGCTTTACACTCCATTTTAGAACTGTAAATATTTGAAGCACTAATATTAATAAGTGACCAAGCATGGGTTTTTCTCAGCCCGGCCAGACACTGTTAATACGCTGACTTACAGCGAATGGGCTGTGTATAGTTAGGTTTTTTATATCATTTGCAAACGGTAAATAATGTCTTTAAGCTCAAGAAAAGTTAAGCCTACTCACGATGCCTAGCCTAGGCTTTCACAGGTGAGTATGACCGATGACTAGCAATATGACTAAGTGAGGCGAGTTTCTTGGGAATGCCAGTGAGGAAGATAGATGATGGACAGACTTCACACTAACACAGACATCGTCATAGATAGACAGTAGTTAACACTCACCTTGTTCTTCCGCTGCGATCATCGCTGTTGGTGACGACGTCGATTTCCTCCGGTTGCTGCATGGTGATGTCGCGATGATCCAAAATGTATTCCGAGCTACTCAACTAGTCTATCAAATGGGTAGTACAGTGTCTAGTGAATCTACTTGTATACTGTAGTATGCGGGGACGATGTAGTTACGCGGTGCCTCAGCGGTTGTACGGTAAACAAACTAGCAAGATCTCGGTCCACGTAAACTGCGGTGATGATCCTCTCCTGGTCCTCTTCCGGGTCCTCTCTTGTTTTGGTCCTGGTCCTCCACTGGTCCTCTTCTGGTGGTGATCCTGGGTCCTCTGGTCCTCTTCTGGTGCTCCTGGCCTTCTGGTTGAAAACGGTTCCGATATGTGACTAGCCAATAATTTTGTCTTCGTATTTATCCTGGGGATCACTAAGATGGACGGGGCGCGAGCAGTCGAGTTTGCCGCCCCGCCCCCCGGTATTCAGGGCACAACAACTAATCCGACAGTCTGATTGGTTGAATCTCCGCCGCGCCTACGGCCCAGTCACTGTGAATGGTCAATCAGTCATTACGTAAAATCTTTTGTGCCGAGTTCACGTCACGTATCCGTAAACATCCTTTTGTGCTTTCTTCATCATTTACTAGTAATTAAAGAAAGTTGAGTATTCGTAAACACCCTTTGTCCTGTCTTCATCATCTAATTAAACAAAAGTCACGTATCAGTAAACGTCCTTTGTGGTGTGTGTTCGTCTTCTCTGAATAGTAATACACCATGCACTTGTGTCATATCGCGACAGCTGTCTTCTCTTGCCATATCAGTTCCACTGCCACCAGGCAGATTGGTGATACCCATAGAGATATGTAAATAACACAGATACATGTATAATACTATTCACACATAAACATGTAGAAAAAACCGCGTGGCTATCTCACTGGCATTCTGATCTCAAAGGGATCGTACATTTTCGGTTCACCAGATGAGGCTTTATAGGTTGTAGGTTTTCTTTTTTTTTTTTTAATATACATATAAACACTGACTATGGAGATGAAGAGAAACAACATAAAGTACAGAAGAGCATATAATTCTAAGAGGAATACAATTAATGGTCAATAATGAGAAAACTTTTTTTTTATGGCTTAGATCATGTATATATCCAATCTAAAGCAATCCTAATAAAAAGTGGGACCAAACCTTCTACAAGGATCTTTATACACATGATTTTGTCTTTGGATATCAAAGCCATCGAAATGGTATTCAGTAGGACTAATGACCGGCATATGTTGCCATATCATATTCGGTAGGAGTGAGTGGCATGTTGCCGCATGATATATTCAGTAGGACTGACCGGCATTTTGCCATATAGAACTGACCGGCATGTTGCCATACATGATATATTCAGTAGGACTGACCGACATGTTGCCATATGATATTCAGTAGGAGTGACCGGCATGTTGCCATATGATATTAGTAGGAGTGTCGGCATGGTGCCATATGATATATTCAGTAGCAGTGACCGGCATGTTGCCATTATGATATTCATTAGGAGTGACCGGCATGTTGCCATATATGATATATTATTCAGTAGAACTGACCGGCATGTTGCCATATGATATTAGTAGGAGTGCCGGCATGGTGCCATATGATATATTCAGTAGCAGTGACCGGCATGTTGCCATATGATATTCAGTAGGACTGACCGGCATTTTGCCATATAGAACTGACCGGCATGTTGCCATAATGATATATTCAGTAGGACTGACCGGCATGTTGCCATACATGATATAGTCAGTAGGAGTGACCGGCATGTTGCCATATGATATTCAGTAGGAGTGACCGGCATGTTGCCATATGATATTCAGTAGAAGTGATATAGTCAGTAGGAGTGACCGGAATGTTGCCATATGATATTCAGTAGGAGTGAACGGCATGTTGCCATCAATGATATATTCAGTATAGGACTGACCGGCATGTTACCATATAGAACTGACCGGCATGTTGCCATATATGATATATTCAGTAGGACTGACCGGCATGTTGCCATATGATATATTCAGTAGGACTGACCGGCATGTTGCCATACATGATAATATATTCAGTAGAACTGACCAGCATGTTGCCATACATGATATATTCAGTAGGACTGACCGGCATGTTGCCATATGATATTAGTAGGAGTGACCGGCATGTTGCCATACATGATATAGTCAGTAGGAGTGACCGGCATGTTGCCATATGATATTCAGTAGGAGTGACCGGCATGTTGCCATAATGATATATTCAGTATAGGACTGACCGACATGTTACCATATAGAACTGACCGGCATGTTGCCATATATGATATATTCAGTAGGACTGACCGGCATGTTGCCATATGATATATTCAGTAGGACTGACCGGCATGTTGCCATACATGATATATTCAGTAGAACTGACCAGCATGTTGCCATACATGATATAGTCAGTAGGACTGACCGGCATGTTGCCATATGATATTAGTAGGAGTGACCGGCATGTTGCCATACATGATATAGTCAGTAGGAGTGACCGGCATGTTGCCATATGATATTCAGTAGGAGTGACCGGCATGTTGCCATACATGATATATTCAGTAGGACTGACCGGCATGTTGCCATATGATATTAGTAGGAGTGACCGGCATGTTGCCATACATGATATAGTCAGTAGGAGTGACCGGCATGTTGCCATATGATATTCAGTAGGAGTGACCGGCATGTTGCCATAATGATATATTCAGTATAGGACTGACCGACATGTTACCATATAGAACTGACCGGCATGTTGCCATATATGATATATTCAGTAGGACTGACCGGCATGTTGCCATATGATATATTCAGTAGGACTGACCGGCATGTTGCCATACATGATATATTCAGTAGAACTGACCAGCATGTTGCCATACATGATATAGTCAGTAGGACTGACCGGCATGTTGCCATATGATATTAGTAGGAGTGACCGGCATGTTGCCATACATGATATAGTCAGTAGGAGTGACCGGCATGTTGCCATATGATATTCAGTAGGAGTGACCGGCATGTTGCCATACATGATATAGTCAGTAGGACTGACCGGCATGTTGCCATATGATATTCAGTAGGGGTGACCGGCATGTTGCCATAATGATATATTCAGTATAGGACTGACCGGCATGTTACCATATAGAACTGACCGGCATGTTGCCATATATGATATATTCAGTAGGACTGACCGGCATGTTGCCATACATGATATATTCAGTAGAACTGACCAGCATGTTGCCATACATGATATATTCAGTAGGAGTGACCGGCATGTTGCCATATAATGATATATTCAGTAGGACTGACTGGCATGTTGCCATATATGATATATTCAGTAGGACTGACCGGCATGTTGCATATATGATATATTCAGTAGGACTGACCGGCATGTTTCCATATGATATCAGTCAGACTGACCGGCACGTTGCAATATGATATTCTGAATCAGTAGCGGTGATAACTGGTGCATGTTGCCATATTGATATTCAGTAGGACTGACTGGCATGTTGCCATATTATCCAGTAGGCCCTGATGACCGGCATGACTGTTGACCTATAATCACATAATTCTTACATTATCTCTCAAAATCTATTTGCCTTACTTGGAAGTTTGTTTGTTTTATTCTATTCATACAGTTCATCTGACATGAAGATCTAATTGTGGTTGCAATTAATGGTAGATGTCTCTGTCTGCTCCGAGAGTGAGAGACTGGGAGCATATCGAAACTCTCCATTTCAGTACACTAATGAAACGACTGTTGTGTAAAGTCTAATGAGTAGATCCGCTCGCACGTACGTACGCGTACTTGTGCTTTATGCAGTACACGTACTTGCCGTATGCCGATCCAACAGTAACGTGAGCTAGAGGCAGTGAACTTGTGGTATAATATCATTCGGACCACTACTTTAAGTGCTGTATTGATATATTTATACTTGGTATCTGATCCAAAACCAGGCTTGATTTGCTTAGAATTCTGTTTTGAATCCTTTAAAATTGTACGGTTGCAATTATTGGTAATTCGCCGGGGATTCTACGTACGGGATCGCACTGTTTTCGTGCTTCCGCACGTCCTTAACGGACCAATGAGAGGATGGCACTCCGTCGATCGCTAACGGACAGTTCAGAAAGAGTGGACGCCATTTTCGTTCGTTGTCAAGAACGCCGACTTCCGTTTCCATCTAAATGTGCCGTTTTCGTCAAGAGAGGGAGGTATTCTGCTTACACTGCTTACAGGGGGCATTATGAAGCAGTTTGGTCGGATATTTTTCTGACAAACTGTTACAAGCTACGGAAATCCTTGCATCTGATTGGCTGAGAGCAAATTTATCCGTCAACTTTGTGGGACAAAACGCTTCATGAAATGCCCCCAGAGCGGCTTACACGTTCGCTGGCAAAATAAGCAATTGGGAGTATGAATGTGAATTGAGCGAATATTATTATTTTGCTGTCTACTTCTTAGATCTTTAAGTTTTTGTATCTTTATGAGTCAAACTGTGTAGGAGTAGGAACCCAGTGTAAGAGGCAAATAGGATAGGTGATATCGAGTGGGATTTGGGAAAAATGCATTTATGTGTTGTTGTTTTTTTCTGCACTCATTTAAAGGAAACTCAAGCCAACGTAAAATATAATGTGGATTGAGTGAAAGCAGCTGCATAAAAACACAATTAGTCATCACCGAAGTTTGCGGAAAACCGGACAATCGATTCAAAAGTTTTAAATTGAGCTTAATTACTTTTACTTTTATAGCATGGTGAAAGAGCACTTGACTAGCCTCATTCAGAAAGCAGGGGAACGATACAAGTCCATGAATTTGGTACTTTTCCTTTAAAAAAAGAAAAAAAGAACAGATGCGGAATTCTCCTTACATTGTATTATAATAATAATAATAATAATAATAATAATAATAATAATAATAATAATAATAATAATAATAATAATAATAATGATAATAATAATAATAATAATATAATAATAATAATATTAATATATGGCGCTTCATACTGGCGTTTCTAAGCGCACTTGTGCTACTCACACAAAAAGACTAGAAGACTAGAACACTAGAAAACTAAAACTAGAAAAAAAATAAAGCTAGGGTACACACTATTTGTCCATATTACAATCAATTAAGTAACCGTTTCTGTTATTTCATAATCATCTTCTATGTAAAATCTACTATGTATTCTTCTTCAGACCTATTACATATGCATCGATTGATTGGTTACAGCTCGTTATTCCGAAGGCTCCTCAGTCCGAAGATTTGTTATTCCGAAAGTTCGTTTTTCCGAATTTCATTTTCGGATTAACAAATCTTCGGAATAACGAACCTTTGGAATAACGCCACAAATGTTCGGATCAACGAACCTCTAGGTATAGGGAATTTGTGTGTTTCGGATTAACGAACCTTCGGAATAACGAACCTTCGGAATATCGGACCTTCGGAATAACGAACAGCACCCGAATGGGTTAACCTGCACAATTTTGATTTCTTCACTGTCGATATGAATTCTGATTCTGAAAGATTGTTCTTCCCCCTTTCTCTTGTCCTTATGGCCCGAATTCACGGTCATGGTGATTCATGATAAGGATTTTGATACATGACAGAAGTCGTCAATATTAGAAAACAACATTGCAACATAGAATCAAGCAAGAAATATGAGAGCGCCATCACATGGCTCTCCTAGTCGACGGTCTCGTTAAATAAAGGCGTTTATAACGAACATCAAGAAAGAACCAGAATTAGACCGATTAGAAGACATTCGTTGTTTTTTAAAGGTTTCAGTGTAGGTATGCTGATGTTCAACTATTTGCATCAACATTTTTATTAACTCTAATAACACTGAGTAATATGTTGATGTACTTATAGTAAGGCCTATATACTCTGTACATTGGATGAATAATAATATTTTTATTTTTTAACAATCTATCTGACCAGCTCATATGCATTAATGATTTTGACTGGATTTGTTTTTGCCTGTAAAGAGTACGCAATTAATTAATTAATTAATTAATTATTTATCTATTCTTGCACGTGGGTAGACACCTGTATGCAATATGAGCTCTAAAATATTAAGATATTGAATTGATGCATTATACAGTAGTTATATTATAATCATTAAAGGAGGTAGTAGGTGAGCTCGCCAAGTAACCTACCGCCTTTGTATTATGATTATGTTATAGTTTTCCTGTCTTGAGATGATCTTATGGAGGGCTGCACATGTAAAACCTGTGTATTTATTTACTTGTCATCGCAGTTTATGACTCAACTATGCCACCGTGAACTCATACTTATTGTTTGTTGAATGGTGTTGATAAGAAATATATATTTAGATCAAAACTAATCCTATAGTGATTGGTTGAAAGAACTTTACATGATTATGTACGTCAATCATATTTAAGATCAAAATATTACTTCTCTAGTGATTGGTTGAGAGAGTTTCACCTGATCATACTATGCTTTTTCAATTATTTGAGAATGTTAGCCTGTTTGACACTTCATGGTATACTATCTAGAAAGTTACTTCACTGTTTATGACAACATTTTCCAAACATTGGACTATTTGTGATTTGATGTCAAGCAATCGTGACAAAATAAAGCACTCGCGTGCTTCTTCGTACGGTCGTGTCTTTCTTGTGACTTGGCAAAAAACAATATCGTAACATCACCGCCCATTCGTCATATTATGGTCACGGTAGGAAGGCATCCACAATATCGCATCCACCACACGATTTTCGCCTCATATTTTCCCTTCTCTTGATTAAATTTTTGATCCCTAAAAAACAAAACCATTCCGAGTGTCGAATTTCTGATTAAAATTACGGGGCTTGGTGCTTCCAGAAATAGGCTTACTTTACTGAGGGGATGTGCCTCTCAGTAAATAGTATATTATGCTGTGCCCCTCTGTTTTATCCAGAAAACTCACGAGGCAAAGTTTATTTTGTATATCACATTTTGGATTAAGAATATATTTTATCGATAGATGGAAGAGCTTCTGAAATCACGTGATTTTAGGTAGGCCTACGTGCATTTTCAGCAATGTCAGAATGTCGGCATGTTTAACACTCAGTGGAGTACTGTTTTGCGAAATGACTTCATTCTTTATGGTGGCATTGTCAAAATAGTGTACACTGTGAAATGATATCTCAAAGCAGTTGTGACATCACAAAGCGATTCTGACATGGAGCTGCGCTGCTTCTTACGATCACTTTGTAAAATGTAATAAATTAATTGTGACATCACAAAGCAATTCTGACAGAGCGCTGCAGCGTGTCTGCTTGATACGATCTTGGTTAAATGTAACAAAGTAATTGTGACATCACAAAGCAATTCTGGCATCGCGCGTTGCTTCTAGGTGAAATGTAACAATTTCCAATGCTAGGAAAGCAATTGTGACAACACAAAACAAAATAAGATTATCATCGCGCGCTGCTTCCGGTCACACTGTGAAATGTAACGAATTCAACAAAGCAATCATCATTGTGACATCACAAAGCAGTCAACTTACAGTGACATCGCGGCCCTACTTGGTACTGTACGATCCCTCCAAAACATCGCGCCCACCCCCATGACTTCCTTCCTCCTTCTGTTTGAAATCTTGATCCCAAATATGATAACAAAATAATATACTCTGACTACTTTCGGTGATATAGGCCTACTATTTGGAGTCACCTTACCTCTGTTTATTATTATTATTATTATTATTATTATTATTATTATCAATATTATTTTTATTATTATCATCACCATCACTATACATAATAAATAGGCCTGTAATTAGAAGTAAGCCTATCGCTGGTAGTAAATATGATAATAATTAATATGATTATAACATCAATAATTACCATATTACTGTCAGTTTTCCTTTCATACCTCTATCATACTCACAAACTATGAGGGGAACAAGAGACACTACGAGGCTAAAATAATTTTTGTTGATGGGATCGTGGCACGTCACGGTGTAAACATTACAAAAGGCCGTTGACCTCACATCGAGTACGCAAGTATTATCCTACTACTGTACTGCTGCACTGCTCGCTGCTGCCGCATTGTTTGTATGCGCTGCTCCAGAATGCATAAGTAAACCGAGTGCAGTTCGTGGACGAGAGAGTGTTCTTGATGTAATAAAGTAGGGCTAGAATCTAGAAAAGGGCTGCGCTAATCTAACAGTCTTCACAATCGAGCCTGATGATATGCTGATATAACCACCTTCAAGGTAAGATAAACGTGGATATTAGCCCAAAGCTAGTACCAGCAGTTACGAGGTAGAGTCTTGACTCGAACCTAATGACTGGAGTCGATAGCTAGCTGTGTGACAAAGCTTCGGCAGTACGTTTGTGAAGCCAACATTACTCTTAGGGCAAGTGAGAGTACAATAGCCTACCTAGCTACCGGGAGCGAGTGAGGGTCTCCGTTACGTAGTCAGTTCTGTGCGGATGTTTGTTTTGCTTCTCCGTTTAAGTTCAAATTCATGGTGGCAGCCCATTTATTTCCACAAGTGTCAACCCAGGACCTGCACAGTTTGACACTTTTCGGTCTAGCTGATAACTGAGTGATATTAATGCTTTGTTTCAAAGCGGTATTCAGGCATTTCACTGCATTTGGTACCACTACCAGTACGTTCTATTCTCACACACATGCTCAGCTCCTCCACAAAGCACTCTTCCAACAAAAGAATTTATGGAGTCACTGTGATGTGACACCGAGTAAAAGTGAGTTACCACAAGGAAGGTGTCTTGGTCAAGGGAAAATTCTCCGCAAGATTAGATTGGAAGCTGCCTCGTACTGTGGTAATTTACTCATACTGATTGAAGCAAAATAACTCTAATTGATATTTTGGGTTACAGAATGATTATTCTTGCATGCTTCATTTTCTCCATAATGTCATTTGTAGGCCATAAATGATAACATTATTGCAATAAACATCATTGTCGAGTGCATGCAGAAATAATGAGTACCAGTTCCAGATTAGATTGCTACTCATCGTGTGCATTTATACTTGTATGCTCATAAACATGCCTTGCGGAGGCACAAGTTGTGTCCTTCCTTCTGTGTGTATTTTTTCTTTGTGTTTGTCACAACCGATCACTTTCATGAAGTAATTTTTTGGAGGTTATACTTGTGAACACGTTCAAATATATTTTTGTCATAGTAGTTCAAGTCCTCCACAATATGATCACTCGTTTCAGCCACTACAGGCTACAATCTCGGCTTGACAGATTATCTATCTTTAGATAATAGTATGGCTTCTTTTTTTGCAGACATAAAAACTGAGTAACAAAGCCATCGTGGTATGTGTTCCTTGCATAGAGTACA
This sequence comes from Diadema setosum, assembly GCF_964275005.1. Taxonomy (NCBI): domain Eukaryota; kingdom Metazoa; phylum Echinodermata; class Echinoidea; order Diadematoida; family Diadematidae; genus Diadema; species Diadema setosum. Next base: position 11,381,961 of record NC_092690.1, read on the forward strand.
GCATTTTGAAGACATTTTTTGACAACTTAGTAGATCTAGAGGCAAAACCAAATGTGGTACCAAATACCACTTCACAAAGTGATATTTTGAAAGAATAAGTCTTGCTTTGTCCCATCTGGATGTATCTTTATGGTGAATGATTGGAAATTATGTTATAATCTAATTTCAGAAAAATGAGATATTTGCAACAGGAATTGAATGGATTGAGCATTAATTAAAGCATGTGCTTTGTGTAAGTGTATGCTGCTGCAATGAAACAGATCACACATGTGTTTAATGTCTAAAGATGGCTTTAGCTGTCCTACATGTAAGTGTACATTTGTTTACCCCTACACAATCTTTTGTGCTTATGCTTCAACTACTATGTAGAGTGATTGACATTTTTTTTTTTTATCAGAAAAGATTGTAAAAAATAGGAATTGCCTGTGTTGCTTGTCTGGGTATCAGCAAAAAGACTACTTTCAAGTTTGTTTGTTCTTGGCCATTAGGCATGTGCTTACTGTTTGATCGAGAACCATTACACAAGAGTGTAAACAGTAGCCCAGTAAACCAGGGGGATAGCTGTGACAGAACTTATCTAAGAACAAATAAAGATAAGTCATGCAGATAAAAGCTGACAAGTGTGTCTGAAACGTGAGTAGGCCTACAGTATATGGTTTTACAATGTAGAGAGCATAGGGTAACTTTTTAAAGGTATTATTGTGAATATGAACATTGCATTATCACCAATTACTGGATGATGATTACTGATACGTAATTGTGTGTGTGTGTGTGTGTGTGTAAATGTTTTTCTGTGGCTTTATTTAGAGAAAGATCAAAAGTTCGTTGACAGTAATGTAGCATACGTAGGCTAACTTTATTTTGTTTGAGCTACACAGTGCATGACACAAACTTGTGTGGTAAATGGAAATATGCGGTCTGTTATTGTTGCGTCAATGCGTTGATGCGCGTTGTGTTCATGCCAATGACGCAGCTTGCGTGTGGTTGGCATCGTTGGCATGGGCACAACGCAACTTTTATTTTCATGAGATAAGATGACGCAGATTTAATTGATTCTTGACTTTAACTTTGACTTGTGAGACAAATGGACGTGGACATAGTCTCTGCCAGCTCTTTGGTGTCGAATAATCAAAAGTTCGACTATATTTGTTATTCTGTATAGAGTCTAGTCTTACTGGCGCATTGAATGTACGCACGAGTATAATACGGAGTAACGGAGTTTATACATGTATCGGCAGACTGAGACTGTTTGATTTATTCAATAAAATCTATGCAACGTACTGGAGACTGTCAGTGTCATCATTAACCCGGCTTACAACAAATGGTGTCAGGAGTGGGATGATGACAGCCTGACGGAGTGATCCACTTCATCCAGTTGAAGAACCCTGATCGACGAATAACAGCCTCGAGTATGACGGAATAATGGTCCACGTTTCGCTCCGAGGAGACCTGCTGTTTTGACTACACTTTGGTAGCAGACAGGAGTATGGAGGAGTGCTGGGTAATCTTGATCTTGATCTTGATGGTGTAGATCGATCTACGTTGATCAGCCCTGGTAGAGCAGCACTATACTCTGTGAGGCAGCTTCATGATGATCAGGCTCGTCGATGGTGGGCTGGAGACTGGAGCTGATGGTCCGTCGGGAGTTTTGCTGTGGACGTCGGAGTGCGCTGGCGTGCGTCGGGGGCGGCTGAACATCAATCGGGATGCGAAATCGACGGTTACAGATCTGCGATATGACATCTCACGCACTGAGCAAGTATTTGGTAACTGAAATAATGGATGATGCTGAACTTTCGTTTAACCGATTGGACTTCATGCAGATTTTGGACCTATGATGCCATTTGGGCATTACGTTTCATGTTTGAAAATGACGTGTCTTAATTGGTCAGTTTAACTGCGTAATTAGTCATGTGTGAACAGTTTGTTTCAAATAAGGATGTGCGAATTGATAATTTCTCTTTGACATCATTTGGACAGGCAATGAAAGGGTTGTGTGTAAATCTCGCTCTAGGCCATGCACTAATTGAAAAGTTTAGTGGGTATTGTGAAGATGGCACTGAAACACCTTTTTCTAACTGGATGGAAATGTTTAATCTCGCAGTTGAGCCTTTCAGTCTAAGTGATGAGGAAAAGGCTAGAGTTTTAGTGAACAACCTCATAGGGCCAGCAAGAGAAGAGATTCGCTATTGTCTGTCGGATGAGAAGCGGAGGAGCTTTACCGAGGTTGTAAAAGCTCTCCGTCTGTGTTTTAGTCGAGAGAATTCTCACTATTTGCGGTGTTTGTTCTATAAACGTGTTCAACGTGATGATGAAGACTTGGCAGGCTTCAGTACGGCTCTCATGCGTCTTTATGCAAAATTGGTAGATGCTGCAGACGATGAGAAGGAAGCTGCGGCTCTGAGGCAGCTTAGAGATGAAGCTCTGTCCAGTCAGTTTGTCAGTGGAACACGGGATGAGAGGGAACGAATTTTGTTGAGGCGTTTGCACATGAAAAATCGGGGATGCCGATTTGAAGTGCTTAGGAGAGAAGCACTATTAGTTCTCCGTGATGACTGTATGCTAGAGGGAGATGGGTTGAAAACTGGGAGTGCTGATGCTGGAACACAAGGAATGTTCACTGACTTGGTTGCTCAGCAGCTAGATCTTTCCTCAGATACAGCTGGACAGGAGAAGGAGGATGCCATATCTACTCTTTTGGATGGGGGATCGCAGATTCTGGGTTGCGTTGATGTAGATGAGGGTGGTGCAGAAATTGATGCTGGGGGACATGGACATGAGTCATGTGATGAACAGGTTGATGCAAAGGATTTAGATGCTGGGGTGCTTCTAATTGCAAAACCTGTGGGAGAGGGTACCAAGAGGGGTCCCGAATTATCACATGAAGGTCAGGATGTCCAAAAGCATGCAAAAGTGCAGCCACCAAGCACTCACGTAGCGCCAAAGGAGTGGTCAATTTCAAAAGAGGGGAATATTACTCATGGTAACATTGTTGTCAGTGATGTAATAACAAGGGAGGCATGCATACCTATCTGTAACGTGTGGAAGAATGGATGTCATGTTCAGGGAACGGTATGGGGGCCCTGGGAGTCCAATTGGAGACCGAATTTTCATGAAAGCTTGGTCGCTGCAGGTTAGAAATTCGTTGTCCGTCCATGGAATTTGTTGTGACTTGATTCGCTTACAGTGTATATAAGTATACGTTCATGACTACCGTTGAAACTTGTGTATATACCATCTCAAGTAGCACTGGAATTAGGAACTATATGCCAATTTAGAGATGCAATGCGAGAATGGTTATCAATATAATATGGTTGTTTTAATTGATATGTGATTGATAAGATGTTTTTAATGAGATATTGAAATAGTGATAAGAAAGTATTTGAAATCACTACTACGTGGAAAAATGAAGGAACTATAGTCATTGTTTTCATTGTTTTGTTGGAAGCTGAACAACATGGCATTCTGACAATATTAGTGGTTGTTCAGTGAGTCAGAAACTTTTGATAATGAGAATAGTTGGTCGAGAATTCATATGCTTTGAATGATCCCTTGATTTGTGTGAAGTTTTGTCAAAGAGCAAATTGTTGACTGTGACGATATGACACATAAAGCGGGGAAGCTCATTTTTGTTAGTAGTGAATTCTAACATTCTGTGATATTTCATGATATGTGTTATATTGAGTAATTGAGAAATATATTACTTTTAGAAAATAGATTATTATCATACGGGTCGTATGATATAATCGCGGGGAAGTTGTCGTGTTGTTGTATAATTAAGAGACTTGTCTATGTATTGCGTCTCGATATAAATTTGAACTACTACAGACATTAATGTATGGTTTTATATACGACGCAGAACATGTTCTGTTACGGCACGTTTGACGTTATTCTGGGCTTATATGGACCATTTCTCGGAGAATATATACATAACTGACAATGTGGAACAACTGAGCTTTATACATTGAAGCGGAACTGAAGAAAATTGTAACATATTGATGTGTTATTCTCTTGGCCCGGAACGTTTATGCCATGTATCAAATATGAGTTTGTATGATTTACTGTAAATTTGGAAGGTTCAAGAGTTTCAGCTCTTGGCAGATTTCATAAAAGTTCAATTTTGTAGTATTTCGACGTTTTTATATTTGACTGGAAAAGCGGGGAACGCACGCTTTCCTGAAATATATTTTTGTAATTATCTGCTGTTTAATCCGCTCTTATATGGAATTGCTGTAAAGTGTATAATGATTTGACATGAAGAGCGGGGAACTTTTTGTTATGTATTATTATGTACAATGTTATGAAAATGATGATGTAATTGGGATTATATAACCCATGGTTGTGTTATATAATCGCGGGGAAGTTTGTGGTAAATGGAAATATGCGGTCTGTTATTGTTGCGTCAATGCGTTGATGCGCGTTGTGTTCATGCCAATGACGCAGCTTGCGTGTGGTTGGCATCGTTGGCATGGGCACAACGCAACTTTTATTTTCATGAGATAAGATGACGCAGATTTAATTGATTCTTGACTTTAACTTTGACTTGTGAGACAAATGGACGTGGACATAGTCTCTGCCAGCTCTTTGGTGTCGAATAATCAAAAGTTCGACTATATTTGTTATTCTGTATAGAGTCTAGTCTTACTGGCGCATTGAATGTACGCACGAGTATAATACGGAGTAACGGAGTTTATACATGTATCGGCAGACTGAGACTGTTTGATTTATTCAATAAAATCTATGCAACGTACTGGAGACTGTCAGTGTCATCATTAACCCGGCTTACAACACTTGTAGCATGGAGATGATACAACATTAAACCATTGGTGTGACAACTGGAAATAAAACAGTGATGAAATTTTGTAAAATCACTGATATGGGTATTGTGCAATGTGTGACAATCTAACGACCCATGTGACATGTTGCAAATTGAAAATGTAACATTATTGACAGGCAATTTGTCAATCAGTTGCAATGAAAATATAACAGGAGACATGAGATATGTATTGAGATAACTGACTCTTTTATTATCATCTTTGTACAGGTATCAATATGACGTAGTGTAGAGGCTGTTGAAAAGTCCAAGATGCTGTCAGACCAGGATGACAGCTTTGTCAGCATCAGTCTGGATGGGACTGAGTGTGAGATCTGTCTCCAGGACACGGGGGAGGCGCTGACAACCTGCAACATCTGCGCCAAGTTCCTGACCAGCGGGCCGGTGCAGCAGGGCTTCAACCAGCTCCCGGACCTCATACACGCCCAGACTCAGGGTCACCCCTCCTGCTTCCGCAAGTTCCACAAGCTCGCCCGCCGCCTGAGCCGGGCCGGCGGGGACAACATGCGGGACCAGCTGCTCAACTTCAACAGCAATAACCTGGGCCGAGAGCTGCTCTTGGAGAACATCCGCAGCCGCGTCAGCAAGAGCAACCCGGGCTCCCGCAGCGGCAGCCCCCTGCTCTCGGGGGCATCGTCGTCGGGGAGACTCCTCCGGCAGGATATCAGCCAGAGCGACCCCCAGCTGGACTTGCAGAGCCAGGAGCTTCGTCGCAGTTACACCAAATACCTGTTTGGAAAGTGTGGAGACCATCCGAGGGACAGCAAACAAGTGCCTGAGAAGCAGCCTAAGCATGGGTCTCCGGCTGCGGGGATTCCCGGGTCTCCGGCTGCTGGGATTCCTGACACAGTTGACCCCGTGCCCGGCCTTACCCCCAAGAGTGCCAACGGGAGGAAATATTGGAAACCCACAGAAGCTATGCCAAAGCATTGTACCAAGCTATCTTGCCAAAGCAACCCCCAGTATTTAGCAAACGTCCCTAAAGACAATACAGACTCCTACCATGGCCATATGCATGCCTCCAGTAGATCCCAGGCTGAAACCGACTGTGATCCACAGAGGTTAAAGACCAGGAGCAATGGTGACAGGGAATCAAGTGCCTTGACAACATCAAACGTCAGACCTTTCGTCGCGCTCCAGGAATCGGATAAACGAGATGAAGGTGACCTGAATGGACATGAGATGAATGAGAGGTGGAGGAATGTCAGACATCTTGCAGAGAGTCAGCGTGAGTATCAATAGATTTAAATAAATCAAGCTGATTTAATAGGTCATTTGATTTGTTAGCTCATGTGCAGTGTCTAGCTTGTGGAAAATCTTGGCCCAGCTTTAACAATCAAGATGATTGATGCTGATTCTATTCTGCAGAGTTAAATCCAAGTATCTAGTAGGCCCTCTTTTAAAAGGGAATTCCATCCTCACATTAATGTTATTTCTTATAAGACAGAAAAATCAGAAGAGTAGATCACTGAAAATTTGAAAGACAGTTATTACCTGTTCAAGTTTAAAGAGCAAGACAAATTGGCAACGCTGTGTGACATTCAGATGTTTACTGTAGATGTTGAGCATCTCTCGATTTTGTTTGTTAACAAAAAAAAATCACAATTCTCATTTTTCTCTTGAGAAATTTTTTTATCCAGATCTGTTCTTGTAATTAGAATGAGAGTGATACATTTTTGCTTGTCCTTCTCAGCAGATAAGTTTTTATCTGTTCCAGAATATTTGAGAAAAATTAAAATTAGTGATATTTTGTTTACAAAACAAATGGAGAGCCTCAACACCTACATCACATGGAGTTAACCAATTTGTCTTACTTTCTAACCTTTATCAGCTCATCACTTTTGATTGTGTGTCTGATTTCCCCCCAAATTTTCACTGCTTCTCTGTTTTCATTCAAAGCTACTAGTATCAGAATGGACTTTCCCTTTAAGTGCTCATTGTGATAATTTGATTGTTTGATTGGTGTTGGATTCAAACTTTGTGAAAAGAAACTGTCGTGTCATGTGGAGAGGTTGTGAGGCCTAAAATATCCCATCATATCTAAATCAATTTTTGATGTTAAAATTAAATCTGAATCAGTTGCAAAGACTGAAACCATTTTCATAAATTTTCAGATACCTACAATATTCACTTTAACAGTTGAATGCAAATTAATATTTCTGTTTCTTTAGATTATATTTATATTTTGCGTGTCTGTTATATTCACAGTAGTTACCATGGTGATACCAGATTTAAAAGACCATCTTCAAACTCTTCAGGAGGCTGTCAATAGTAAGTATTGAGGTATTTTGTGTAATATTATCCGTTATGTCAAACTTGATAGAAGGGCCTGTGATTATGAGCTTCAAGTGTTAATTCTGCTTCGTCTACTGGTCCTAACCAGTAGTTTAATGGCCCAACCAAAGTCAGCCATGAAGTACTTTTATTATATGTATCACTTATTGTCAGATAGCAAATAAGCTAGAAGTATTCTTTTATTATTGTGGTATGCCATTTTCTGATATGTTGAGAGATAGATATTTAAGATTTTTATATAGTACACATACAGCTTTAGTATGTTCTTAAGCAACTCCTCCCCCCCCCCAAAAAAAAAAAGAAGAAGAAAAAAAAAAAGATACTTCAGGCACAGTCAGACTGGCTGAAGATCTAGAAGTTTAAGATTGTGAAGTCTTCGCGATCTATTGTCGATCGGTCACACTGGCAAAAGATCAAGAAGTTTGGCAGTCATGGCATAGGGGGAAATATCCGTAGTTGGAGTGAGAAATTTTGCAAGAAGTTTTCGCCGGAAGTTTTGCGGGGAGTTTGCAGTCAACTGGCAAAACTTAGATATCACGATCTTAAGCTTCTCAATCTTTTGCCAGTCTGACGGTGCCTATTGTGTAAGCAGGGCTGCACACTAACCCATTTTTTTTTCCTACTGGTCCAACCTGTTTGTCAGACCAGTAGGTTACCTAGTTTTTCCTTTTTTTGCTAGTCCATTCCCTAAAAAATTACTGGTCCAACAGTGATTTGTACTGGTTCTGGACCATTGGACTAGTGCCAGTGTGCAGCATTGGTGTAGGCCTACGTGGTACACTCTCTGGGTTGGCCATTTTGGGTTACACTGAACTTCTGGGTCCATTTCATTACTATGTCACTTATCACTGCAGCAAGAGTAGAAATAATTAGCAACTTTTTGATGTTATGGGGTCCTGATGTCACTTAACCCGTTGAGGACGAGTTCCGGGTATACTTGGGCAGGTGTCTATGGAAAAAGCATGTTGAAACTAAATCAGTCCATCCTCAATTGGGTAAAACTGCTTGCCTAAACAGACAATATCTTGGGTCCCCTAAGCCACTAAAATAATGATGTACAGTCACAACAATCTGTGCATGAAACTCGGCAACAATGTCAGCTTTCGAAACCCTTTAAAGCGCTGCTGTGGAACGGTGTTAAACAGAGGCCATTTGGCGACAATAGTAGCTAAGAGGATTACACAGTTTCCATTCATATATTGTCAGATCAGGGACAACTGTCTTAATCACAGAACAAAGGTCATTGAAGGGTTTCGTGAGCTGTGGATATTGAACATTTAGTGTGTGTGTGCCTGTGTTTATTCATCTGTGTTAGAAGTAACCTATTGGATATAATTTTGTCTTTCATCATACATTTACCTGCCATTATTTAAACTTGTGCTGTGTCTATCATTTTGCTTTTTTTCACATAAGTGTGTGCATTAGATTTATTAGTGGAAGAACAATTTTTGTTACTTTTTATTGAATATCATTGTTCCTCCTTTATCCTAACTACTGTACTGTGTATTGCACATGAAGTTTGAATGATAAACATCTTGTGTTTCTTATCTTGTTTTGTTTTAAATAAAATTAATATCTTTTCCCTTTTTCGTCTTCCCACTAACTTCTGAGTATTGTTGTAACTGACTGACAAAGTGCCTCACATTGACGTAAATAAATGAGTATTGCCAATGAAATGTTGGTAGAATCTTACCCCAAACAGGATATTGGATACAACATAATTTGGCTGTGTGCTTACCTTTGCACTCACAGGGGCCTGCTGTCAGCTAGCCCAACACCTCGAGGAAAAGGATCGGCTAAAGGGAGAGGTGTCTTCACGCCATGTGACCATTCAGAAGCTCGTCGAGCGGCAGACCACTCTCCACCACTAGAGGGAGCTGTTCCTCGTGTGAGAGATGACCCGGTGTATAAGGTCAAACGCTTAATACCAGATCGGTCAAGGGTCCATTGTTACTGAGAAGGCATTGAAAGTGACCGGAACACTGACCGATTCGTACCGGCATGCGTGCAGTGGTGTGTAATGTACTGTCCATCATACCAGGAGTTGGTCTCGGGTGTAAAACAAGTATTGTGTTTGCCCTCATCTACATGTACACTCTCTAATTTCTTTTGAAGTTTGTCCTTGCATGATATTTGACATATATACAGTAATTACTTGATAGTATTAATGGACAAACATTAGGTGCCCTCATCTGAACAATCCATATTCTTTCAAGTTCATTCACTCATGGTAATTGACATCATGTGTTGATATTTTTAGAGTGTACAGGAAGGATGGTGGTTGCCCTCAATGTAACCCTGTGGATTTCTTTTAAAAATTGTCCATTAATATCATATATGCCATCAGTAGCTTAGAATATCAAGGATTTTCAGTCCTTTGAAGAGGTCCTTGTGTGGTGGTGAGAAGACAGTACTCTGTGTATCTTTTTTTTTTTTATTGCCCTTTTTAAAATTTCTTGGTCGTCATACTGTAAAACAGGAAACATTCGCAGCATGAAACTTTCACGAATTTGAACCGACAGCCTTTTTTTCACAGCATTCATTTCATTGATGAGACAAACAATTTTGCATGCACTTCACTTTCGTGAATCTTGGCTACTTGCAAAGTTTGTGAAAGGTTCATGCACATGAAAAGTTCTGGTTTTAAAATATATTTCTTTCAGTGTTCCAGATGACAGACCTGTACAGATCCAAGATCAATATCAAATACAGTCAACCTTGCTTAAGTCGACCTCGCATAAGTCGAATAATGGCCTAAGTTGAAAGCCTTTTCAAGTCCTCTTCTCTTTATATTCTATTGAAATTAATCCCTCATAAGTCGAAATTTTCTCTGAGTCGAAACTATTTCGTTAGTCCAAATAGATTTGTCTTAGGTGAGGTTGACTGTATTGTGTCCCTGCCATACAGCACTTCTGTGGGCTTTACATATTCTGGCTGTTCCATGGTTTGAATACTAAAAACTTCTTCAGGCTACTACAGTATAAGAATGGAAAACAAATTTTGTAGTAGAATTTGAATTTTGACTGTGAATTGTAAGTTGCAATGGCATGTTTACTTATTGGACTGATATCTCAATCTATAGTGAACCTTTTATTATTATTATTTTTATGCCTCCCGCCACGAAGTGGTGCCGGAGGCATTATGTTTTCGGGTTGTCCGTCCGTCCGTACGTACGTCCGTACGTCCGTACGTCCGTCCGCTTTCGTTTACGCGATAACTTGAGTAATATTTACTGGAATTTTACCAAACTTGGTCCAAGTATGAAGTATGATGGGGCAACGATTTGATAAGATTTTGGGTGAAATCGGCTGAAGGTCAAAGGTCAAAGGTCAAGGTCAAATCATGAAATTGTATCCGTTTACCCGATAACTCAAGACTGTATGGAGCAAATTTCACCAAACTTTGTTAGAGGATGATGTATGATGGGACAATTACTTGATTAGTTTTTCAGTGAAATCGGACAGAGGTCAAAGGTCAAAGATCAAGGTCAAATCCTAAAATTTATCTGTTTATGTGATAACTCAAAACTGGATGAAGCAGCTTTCACCAAACTTGGTCCAAGGATAATGTATGATGGGACAATTAGTTGAGTAGATTCTAGTGACATTGACAAGAGGTCAAAGGTCAAAAGGTCAAGGTCAAATGCTAAAAATGTTGCTATTTCCCCCATATCTATGCAATGCCCGCAGTTATTTTCTTGAAACTTAGTGTAAACATGTACTACTGTGTAAGGATTCTCCAGAGAGAGTTTCATGTCATAAGGTCAAAGGTCAATAGGTCAAAGGTTAGGTGAAAATGTTGCAATATCACTTTTCTCGCAAATGGTTCAATGTATCTTCATGGAACATGGTACATATGTATGTACTGACTGGCAGGGATTATCTAGGGAATTTAGGGGTCATGGGTCAATAGTCAGGGGTTCAAAGGTCAAGGTCAACTCCTCAAAATGTTACTGGGCAAGTCCAAGATATCGCGCACCTTACGTATGGGACATTCAGAGATTTCAAACCTCTGAAAAGTAATGAAGGAGCACTTGGATTTTATTGTTTATCATCAGGAGGACTGGTATCCCTGAGAAGAATATTGTGTTTAAGTTTGATGTCATTTGACCTTGGGTTAATGGTTTTATTAAGAAAAATATGCCAACTTACGTATGGGACCAGAGAAAAACTGGATTTTTCAAAATAAAGTTTGAACTGAAAATTCTCTGAAAGTACCTTACTGATCAAGTTCTGTTTGGAAGTGAAGAAAGGTACAATACCGAAGTATCTTTCAGCAAAGTTTCACTGCAAAAGAATAAAGCATATTTTCATGAAGTTGGTTTAATTAACGAAAGTACACCTTACGTATGGGACATGGCTCAACTTACGTATGGGACATTTGTCTTTAGTGCACAAATGCATTCATGGGAATGACTTTAAATTTCCCCATAGTGTCATATTCAGTTCCACAAATCATGCTACAACATGTAAGAAATGAAATAGACTTCTAAGTGAGTACTTTCCCGGTTCAGGTACCTCGCAAAAGCTAAAATAAAACAAATAAAAGTAATTACCAATTTACAATTAAATGTCTTAGTTTGGATTCCGTCATGCATTAACACTGTCCTCATGATGTCTACACAGACAGATATAGTATACTGACACTCTATTTCTAGCCCATTTGTAATTTAGTCAATATTTTTTCATCAAATGAAAAAAAAAAATGAGCGAATTCTAGCTTGTGACCTTGATATAGCATACATGTACATGTACAATAACTAATTTGTAGTCTTGATAATTTCAACTTTAGAATCAAATGTCATGTACAATGTAATTACAAATACAGTTTGAAGTGGATACTTTCAGTAGCTCTAGGCTTACCTTGCAAGTTGTCTAAGTTTTTATAAAGCTTTATAATTGTTTGAAATGCAGCACAAAACACACCAACAACAAGAGTACTTCATTTTGCACTGTAATCATCATGTTTTGCCATGTGAATTTTAGCTGAACTGCAAAATCAATCAAATTTTAATGAAAGTTTTATATTTTAAGGAGATAGAAGAATGTACAATGTATGTACCAATGCTGTTTTTTTTTTCAAATTGCTTGGCTTCTTGTCTATGAAACCAAAGACGACAAAATTTGTGTTACTTTGTACATACATACATGCTTGTGTAGTGATACAGGAAAGATTATCATTTGCACATTCAAATCTAGATTTGAAACACTTAAGTAACTCACTGATCTGCAAATTACAATTTTGAATAAATTCTAATAACCTCATTTGATCATACACTACCAGATTGCAATGTATGTTGATAATTGTGTAGATGTGGGGTACAAAGTAAGTATGAGTTGATGAAGGTGTCTCAGAGCACATCTGTCTCTTCAAACACAAAATAGAAAAGAAAATTGAATTCCCTATTTGTTTGTGTAATTTGTGTTTTTAGCACTCCAACCACAGAACGAGTATTGATATTGTGGTTTATAGCAAATGTAAACTATAGTCTTCATTTTACAGGATTTTCAGAAATCATGTTCATGACCTTGATAAGTCATGACATATTCTGAGGGTGAGCAGTTGAAAATAATATTAACAATCATATCAAAATAAAAAGTATTCTCATAGGGTTTTTCCTTTGCTATCAACTCTAGTAATGACAAAGTTACCTGCTCACACCTTAAGTGATTTTTCTTTTCAGTAAGACCTATAATGTTGTCATTGATGCGCGCCATAAGCACAATTGTTTTGATTTCGCTTTTGAGGCTGTACAACCTGTGGTACATGCTGAACAGTGTACTGCACCTAAAATGACACTCAGAGAATCCCATTCTTGGACAAAGTCATTTTGTAGAGAGGTAAAGTTGAAAATGATAACTGAATTAAGAAAATGTCCAATATCAAAATGTTAACTGGGAATCAAAGACCAGCTGCACAGCCTGTAATGAAAATAAGAAAATACAAGTATAAATGAATATTCTTTATTTTCCTTTCTTAATCATAGAATGACTCAATAATGCTGTTCTTACACTCTCCCTGAGGTCAACTGAGTAGGAGAGGCAGATATATAGACATATCCTTCAGAGTAGGTGCAAAGATAACCATTAACCAAACAAATGTAAGGACATATAGCATCCATGTCAAAAGGCGGTTTTCCCATTCACTTTGCATGTAATGTCCCATACGTAAGGCATTTGTCCCATACGTAAGCAAACTTTAATTAGTTATAAGATGAAGGACTAATTAAATTTCCTCATTTAGTTTTGCTAATCTGGAGTTGAAATGAATAAATTAGAACTTCCTAAAGTATGATTGGTCAATGTTACAAATCTTCAGAAAAAACGTAAAAAAACATACTCAAATCCTTACGTATGGGACACTATGTTCTGGGAAAGTGCATAATTTGCATAATTAATGTGCTGACCTTGTCTTACCAATTGCAGATTACACTAACTCATACAGGGGTCATGTCCATAAAGGAACTAGGTCAAGGACAAATTCAACTGATTTTAGATGAATATTTATAATTTGTCCCATACGTAAGGTTTGTTTTTTATTTATGCAAATCAAGGCCATATTTCTTGCATAAATTTGCATAATTCAATATTTTCTTTGCTGGAAATATATGATTTAACTCTTTGGCTACAACATGATATCAATAACTTTTTGATAAAATCAAGATGAATTTTGAGCATCTGAGGGGACATTATCTTGGACTTGCCCTACTGCTGTATTTCCCTCTTACATGTATACTAGTATATGCAATGATTGCATTATTAGTTTTAAAAGTGTTTAATATATGTACATGTATTACTTGATGGAGATTCTCTTGGAAATTTCCAGCCAGAAGGTCAAAGGTCAAAGGTTAAGGGTCAAAGGTCAGGTTTAAATGAAAAAAAAAATATTTTGTACTGTAATTACACTCTTTCTTCATACCTTGAAAATTATACTCAATGCATAAACTTATAATAAGGTCGGTCAGAAGTCAAGTAAAAATTTTCAATTCCCCAAATATGTGTACCTGCACTCTTTAATAGATAATTATAGCAAACCCAGTTTGTGGAAAGTGAACATTCAAGATATTTCTGACAAACCTGTTATTTTGATATTTTGCCAGTTATGTGAAACTGTCATCACACATTGTCAAGACATTGTACTATACACCTATTGGGAGAATCATGCATTATGGCGGAGGCATCAGTCGCCGTAGCGACATTTCTAGTTTCATTATTATTATTATTACATTTTTTTTCCTTTTTAAATCTGTGATATCTGTGGGGAGCGGTACTACCTTGTAGCATGTTGCACTTCGAGGAATATTCGCGTAATTTTGTGAATTTGCGAGAGCCAAGATTTGCAAAATTAAAATGCTAGCAAAAGTTCTTGTCTCCACTATATGCATTGAATGTTAGAGGCAATTTGCCACAAAAAAAGGCCGTCGGCTTCAGTTTGCAAAAATTTTATGCTGCGGAAATATTGTGTTTTACAGTAGGCCTACTGCATGATCCATGTCTGGTGTGTTACTAATTTCTTTGCAGCCAATGTAGATCATACTGTGATATTTACAACTTGTGTTCATGCAACATTTTCAAGTGGTCTATGCTGTAAGATCAAGGTCCCTCCAATCATGATTATTGAGATGCTACACTGTAGTTGTTACTCTTTAGCAGTATTTTGTACTGTTTATTGCCAAAAACCCTGCAGGTTTCATGGAAAATACTGTTTTTCTCAAATTGAATAGCTCCATAATGCTGTTGCAGGAAATGTTAAAATACTGCTTTTCCCACCAAAAATATGCCTTTTCAGCCCTCGTAATATTACAATGCTGTTATTACCTCTGAATTACCTGATGATGCCTAGTAAGTGCAAGACTCGTATAGGACCATTCAAAGGATTCAATCCTGAGCCAGAGGTGTTCTATGCGATGTATCCATGGGATGGTCAGTTTACGCAATCTGGATTAAATAAATTTGTTATGTTTCTGCTTCCAGTGATCATTGAGCTTAGACTTGAAGCTGTTCACTGATGTTGCCTCGACAGCTTATGCACAAAGGCTATTCCAAGTGTTTACTACTCACTGACTGAAAGAGTTTAACCTTTAGCAGAGTTTAAGAGTTATAACTCTGATTTTTAACAGAGTTTTAACTCTGTTTTTTAACAGAGTTGGCATCCCTATTAGATTGCATACAAACTATACAATACACATCCTGAGGCATTACTTTAAAAGTGGATATTTTCGCGCGTCTAATTTTTCGCGCTTTGCTGGGTAAGAAGAGTTTCGCGTGTTTTTGATTCCGCGGAATCAAGACATTACGCGCAGGAACATATGACAAGCAAAAATATTCGCATGCTTTTATTTTAGTCCTAGTTTCTGGTCGCAAAATGTGCGAAAATTTCAACACCGTGAAAATTTCCACTTTTACAGTACTATTTCATTGTTGGCCTGGTGGCACATTCCATGAAGGGAGGCCGTGGATTTTGGAAAATTTGTGTTAGATAAATAATGTCACCCTATTGCAGAATAGTCAAGGATGCTGTCTTGTCTAGTAAACGTCATTGACACATTGTAACATTAACTTGCAAGAGTTGTATTTCCATGGCATATGGGATGGGTAAAAGCATGCCCTTTGCTTGGCCACTATAAAATGTACCAAAGGCTCTGTATTACTGCACCTACATGTATCAGTAGGGTAAGTGTATATTCAAATGACATGAAAACACACACACACACACACACACGCACACAACTTTATGAGTCAAAGTCCCCTGATCTTTTTGTTGTTGTTGTTGTTATTTAAGAAATGAACACATTATGTCATACTGGTGTAGCATTTTATTTACAGTGGAAAGAATATTTTGAATCATGTGCTTTTTAACATTGTAATTAAATTAAAGACTTTTTTTTTCCTTTAAGAAAGTTAAGTACATGATGTACCCATCATACAGGGTCACTGAAAAAGTCTGTGCAACTGATGTTTATGATGACTGTGTGCTCAATGGTGCTTTTTTTATGTTCATGCAAATGCTTTTAAAAGTAGTCTGTAACATTTCCTTGTTATGTGCTGTAATGTTGTGCTTTGTGTAGGCTTTTTAGCTATGCTTGTTGAGCCGAATCAGTAAACTTGTTTTAGTCTACTCTCTTTATTTCATTTTGTAGTGTGCTGCTTTCTCATCGTGTTATGTTCTCCTTCACTCATCGAACGGCTGACAAGGCACCAGCAAACGTGCATTAACTGTTGCTGTTCATGAATTAGCCACTCGTAAGATTGTAGTACATATGTACCTATCCCAGTTTCCAGAGTATTATACTCCCATAAAATGTAGTGTTGTGTTGTATCACATTGTCCAGCCTTGAAAAAGATGATATATGTTTTTAAGTTTGTTCTTGCCATTTCAAAAGGTGCCAATACGTTCTGCAGATCTGGCATAGATGTATTTTACTTTTTCTTCTTTTCACTGCCCAAGCGTCAAGATATGTGTTTCTGTGTTACTTACTATCTGGTGTGTGGAATGTTTTGTAGAGTTTTTAAACTATGCACTAGTTGCTGGAAACTTGTCTGCGACAGTGGATTCAGGTTATAAAGAAACACTGATATAGCAAACCCTCATTACAACAAAGCAAATTTTGCTGCTAAGTATCTTTTTTTCTAAGTTTTCTTGTTTCTTAAACCTTGATATAACAACATGCATTAAAATACTGTAAAGTTATTTCATTGGTCCTGATGAGTTTGTTAAAAAATAGCAGGAATCCACTGTATGCATGTTCTCTGTCTTTTGGTATGTTTCTATGCAGTTACTCGTTTAGTATCTTAACATATTGACACCTTAAGGAGTAGGCCTAATGCACATGTATGTCTATTCAGTATTTTTTAATGGTCAGTGACATTTCACCACAAAATGACAAGTATTACTGATCGATGTAGCTGTAGGAGACGATATATTTGTATACTGATGTCTGCAGTTTTACGTTAAAGAATGTGTGGAATTTGCATGTGTATGAATAGACTGTCTTTATACCAACTGTTCAAAATCTATGCATGTCGTCAAAATAGGTTTCTTCATACAACAGGAAATCTACCCTGAGGCTTGTCCAGTGTGGTACCAAATAAGTCCTTTGTAACCTGGATTCTATTAAGTATTGATCTAGACTTTTGCAGTACATAATGGTTTGATGTGAAAAAGCATGTGGCTGTAGTGTTTTAAGCATTGACCTCCAGTGTATTTGTGTGCCGAATTGGCTGGGAACATGGCGAGACAAATCGTGCATCTTTAGAAACACTACAAATGCAATATTCCAAACTTGTGGAATTGATGCTTGGCAGCGAACTTAGGCTTGTAGAGTGACTGGTCTTGTAATGCAAGACTGTCCTTCTGCACTGCTTGTCTGTAGTTGAGTCCTGTGTCTTTGATCTGAGTATGACATAGACATCAACATTTAGTACTGAAATACATTGTACCTCCTTGATACTAAAAAAAAGCAAACAAACTGTAATCAGATAGAAACATGCGTGATTTTCATCTCTGTCACAATTATTTTTTGTAGCTCAATAAATGTATTTTAATGTTTGTATAGATGTCAAGAGATTATGTCTAAATCTGATGTAATGTAACATTCATTACTATGCTCATTTTTGTTCGTCAGTGAGTATTAAGATAACATACTGGCCTCTTTTAGCTCAAACCCACACCTTTTCTCACCAAATTTTGTGGGCTGATTTTGATTTTAAAAGAGGGAAAAAGGAAGTGTGTGATACCTTAACATGAAATATATCCTCACATTTATTTTCGAAGCAGGATGGTACTCCTAGAATTTTCGTTTCTCCTCCTCCAACTTCTTTGGCTGTCTTCCGCATACTTTCATAGGAAAGTTTAATTCTCATTGAATCAGCTTTTACACTAGGACAATGAATTGTTATACATTTGTGATATCGTCTGTTGAGAATGAGAAGGGCGCTAAGTGGTCGTGAACACTATGGCCCGAATTCACGAAGGTGGTACAAACAAAACCATGGTTTAAACCATGGACAAAAACCATGGATCGCCAAGTGTCGCACGGAATATTTCGTTACGAAATTGGTCATTTCGTCGATAAAATGACAGGTTTCGTTAACGAAATTATCATTCCGTGGACGAAATGTTCATTTAGTTACAAAATGTTGTCATTTTGTTACAAAATAATAATTTCATCGACGAAATGACTGATTTCGTGACGAAATATTCCATGCGACACTTGGCACTCCATGGTTTTTGTCCATGGTTTAAACCATGGTTTTGTTTGTACCACCTTCGTGAATTCGGGCCTATGGGTTTAGTGGCAACTTAACGCCCTTATCATTCTCAGCCGACGATATACAGTTGAATGTTGTTTTTTGTACAGCGTTTATGTACCTGGTATACATTTGAGAAATCCACAAGTTTTGCAAATTAGTTCTCTTAACCCTGTTATCTCATGTGTATGTGAAAAATGATTGGATATACATATAACCAAAGAATAAGATTCTTTAAAAGTATTTTCCATTTGGATGTTTCTTTTGTGAAATACTGAACATTGCTGATGAAAGTGGAATTTCTAACAAAGCAAATATGCGCAGACTAGTTTTCACTTCATTTCCCTATCTGACATTTGTTTTTACCATGAACTAAATTCTTCGCCTCTCGTCAGAAGTCAGCCCACCCTCTCCCTACATGTATGGTGAATGTCAATCAAAGACTGACAATCCTTGTTTACCACAATTACTCAGAAATGAATGTATCGTGTCAACCATGAAGTAAATGAACTCTGGTAGGAGGCCTACCTGATCTCAGTGAAGTTTTACTCTGTAACCGTTAGCTACAAAATTGTACTGATAATTGAGGGGTTGCTGTGACATTGGACATGTAATACTCAGTTTGTTTCAGCTGTAAGATCAAAGTTACCAACTATTATGATACCTGAATAGTACACATCTGGAAATTGTACTCTTCAATTAACATTCATTAATTTGCCATTGTTGTGACAATGTATTGTATGCTTTATATATAAATCTTTTACGTATTAAAAGTATTTTTCAGTACATAAATTTGTAACAAAACGAAACTGCGGAAAGTATACAGCGTAGTATGCTTTGTATTTGTTTTGTCTGCAATGGTGAGAGGTAGAGAGGGGAGGGAGAGAGAGAGAGTTTGAATGAGACAAAGAAGTGCTGTATATGCTGAAATTTTCGTGGTCTTGTTTTCATAAATTTCATTGAGGTGGTCTCGATTGCAAAACTAACATCACACAAAATGTATTCACAAATCTTCCAAAAAACAAAACACACTAACCCAGGCCAGCACAATACTGTTATTATATCAAATGACTACCAGTAGCAGAGCCCAGATGTTGTGCCATATTCTGTCCCCCTGTTCAAATCCTTGAAATACTAACACTATTTTCCCGGGACATTTGATCTCATTTTAAGTAGTGTTTTAACAAATCTTGTCGTTTTAAAAGGAACTACACTTTCATCTGAATGGTCATGTGATGCACTGTTTTTGTTGTAATAATCATGATGAAAAGACCACAACGCACAAAATTGATTACTTGTATTTCTAAAATCGCCTGATCTAATGCAATTTGTGATAATATCTCTGCCAAAATATCAGCGTGAACAGTGAGGGATAACTGAAAAGAATGAAGATGAAGGGAAAAAAGAATATGGGGGGGGGGGGGGGGAGGGGGGTGGACCTGACAGGGAGGCTAGATGCATGAAAACAGATAGGCAAATGTGTGTACGCCATTGAGAGACACGTAATCAATACTGCATGTACAACAAAAGAATATATTTTTTCATCTCAATACTTAAAAAGCTGAATTTATTCAATATACTGAATGAAACATATTTACAAACATACAAATGTACCAGTACCATTTTATATATCATACACTTGGTGCTCCACAAATGATGTCCCATAACTACAGCAGGTATACCAACATGCTTGATACAGGCAAATCCCTTTACAGTAAATTAATTGGGCCCACCACATAGCATTTCGCTCCATGAAAAGCTTTCAAATTAACAGCGATTTGGTCTCTTGTTTATATGCCTAAAAACACTGTAAATTATGATTGGAGTGTACCTTAATATCTTTGGTCAATGTAAAAGGATTTGCCTGTAATAATAAAATGTCAATCTTTCATACACATACTATAATACTATGGACTTGACATAAAAACATATTTACAAAACATGAGTTTTGACAACCTGACAAATTCTGCAAATATTTTCAGGTATATTTATATATTCATATTTTTCACACATATATAACAATGGCACAGACCATGGGGTGAACAACCATGTAGTTTTCCAAACTATCATGTGTTATGTTGCTCTATGATGTGTCCGTAAAAGATATCAATGCTACTTGTGTAGCCACACAACTTGTGTAATGTGTCGTAGCGTGAAATTTGGGGAATACATTACGCAATAAATAAATTCCGAATGAAATCACTATGGCAGGAAAGATGCTGAAAGCTGCTACACACTGTCTAGAGTAAGTGTTTACTGGACTTGTCCATTCAGACATCAATGAAACACAGTGCACCGTTTTTGCTCTTTCTGGAAGATTAAGACTAGCTTAATTACAAATGTCTCCATGAGGTTAACACGCTGTACACTCTCTGCTCAGACTTAAAGCTGCTGGTCATGTCAAGTCCATTTCTGCAATGTTAACTGCACTGTGCACGCTTCATGCAGCCAGGTGAGAATGCATTAGGCATTATGTTTTGAAGTCGATGCTAACTAGAGACATCCCTCGCTCCCAACAATCTAAGTCACCTACATAGACATCATGGAATATTCACGGGGCATTGGAGATTGTGGAAATTGGACAGTTCCATTGTGTTGAATAGGGGATTCTCATGAGTCCATCACTGTTTATCTGCCATGGTTTTCCTCTCAACTTCTGCGCAGTATTTGTCTGGCACACCGGCATCTCTGTGTATGACAAAGAAAGAAGGAAACAAAATTATTAGGATTCACTGCTTATCAATGCTTACATTAATGCAAAGCCTGTTTCTGGGAATTGTCTCCTCTCAAAAAGAAAAGAATTATAGAATAAACCTATGGTTTGTTTCATCAATTAATCCATCTGTCCCACACAAGATTTTGAAATCTCATATGTCTTATGATTACAATTAATAACAGGAACATACGCCATGGACAAACTCATGCATGTCTACAAACAATGACAAGTTGCATCAATGTAAAATTAGAGTACAGGGTAGAATTTTTGGACTAAACCATTATATTCTTTCTGCAATAACACAAGCTCATACAAATAAGAAGAGAACAAAATCTATAGGTGAAAGAGAAATGTTGTGTGTGTGTGATGATGATGTTGTATGTTTTTTGTATTTTCCCCAAGATACCTATAACACTTACTACAAAGACCCATTCAACAATATGTAAACAGTTGTCAGAAAAAACAATAGTCAAAATGAAAAGTGGGTAGGTTAAAGGGACTGTACAGCTCTAGTTGAGGTGAGGATTTAGCTTTTAATGTTTTGCAAGATATTCAGAAATCACTCTATGAGATGTCAAAGAGCATGTAATTCTAAGGGGAATCAAAAGTTTATTTGATGAAAATCGTTTTTTTGAAATGGCTGAAATATCCAAAAACATGGTGAAACAAACAGATCCTAATAAAAGGCGTGGCCTGTTGCCTTTTATTATTATCATCACTTTTTTGGGATATCTCAGCCAATTGAAAACCAATTTTCATCAAATAAACGTTGAATCCTTCTTAAAATTACATGCTCTTTCACATTTCTGAATATGTTTCTCATTATGTCACTTAGGAATGTTATAAACCTGAATCCTCACCTTAACCAGTACTGTACAGTCCCTTTAAGGAAGAAAGAAAGAGAGATAGCAAAGGGCGAAAAAAGCGTACCTTAATTCGTTGAGTTTCCTCTTCTTGATGGCGTCTAGCTTCGCCCGCCTCTCCCTCGCCTCCTCGTTGATCTTCACGCCTTCCTCGAAGAACGCGTTGCGGTCCGAGACGCGCAGCTGCTCCTTCTCGCGGATCTGCTTGCGCACGTCGTCGGCGTGCGAGTGCCTCTGGTGCTTCTTCTCCTGGTCCTCCATCCGGTCCCTCTCCATAGCCTCCTGCTGGGCTCTGGTGGTGAAGACACAGGGGATGGTTTAGAGGAAAAGTTCTCACAAATATATATGTGTGGATTGAGGGAATGCAGCAATATTAGTAGAACACATCAGTGAAAGTTTGAGGAGAATCCGACAATCCATTCAAAAGTTATGAATTGTTAAAGTTTCTGCTCTGTCACTGCTGGATGAGAAGACTACTCTTGCTTGTGATGTAACATGTGTACAACGATATAAAGAAAATATAAAGAAAATTCAACATATTTTCACTTTTCTCACATAGTAAAGGAGCACTTAACCTGCCTTTTTCAGGAGGCAGGGGAATAATATCATCCTTAATGTATGTCAGTAGCAAGTCAAGGGAATGTGCACTTTTTTTCCAAAAATTAAATTTTGTGGAATTCTCTTTATATTTTCTTTATATCATGTGACATCATACACTGTAGTAGTCTTCTCATCCAGCACTACTTAGAGCTATGTATTAGCCTTACAATCAAAGTCAAGAGCTCTATTCTATAAAATTCAGACCCGCCACGAGACAGTCCGTTGACACACCTATATCCTAACCCCTTTGCCAAAGTTGTTAGCACTTTTCAGTCTACAGCAACAATCTTATCACAGCAGACTCACCTGAGGACGCGCTCAAACTCGGCCCTCTCTCGCTGGGCCTGGACCGCCAGGAAGTGTTCCTTGTTCTGGACCTGGACCTCGCGGGCCTCCTTGAGCATCTGCTCTGTCTCGGCCTTGATGATGGCCTCCTCTTTCTCCTTCTGCCTCCACTCCCGCTCCCGCTGCTCCTGGTTGCGCTTCGCCCGCAGGGCGTCCTTCTCCGCCTGGTAATCCTTGGCCCGTTCCTGATTGGAGGAGGTCAATGCACTTATCATCGACTATTCTGTCTCTCAAGATTATCTCAACACAAATGTCTTCTAAATGAGAAGCACAGGCCTTGATAATGGAACAAGAAACTATGGAGGAAAAATGCTGGACTGAACATGATCACACTCGAAGTGCTGCAGATGTCACTGTATAAAAAGTCATAGATGACCTAGGCCCTGTTTCATAAAATTTGTTATCAATAACAAGTTATGACAGTTGTTATAAGCTACTGAAGGCCTTGCATCTGATTGGCTGATAGCAAATTTGTCTTAAAAATATGGCAGAATGGTGATCATCTGATTACAGATGATCACCATTGGCAATGACAGTTTTGTGATCTTGGAGATGCTCATCTTGTGTCATCGTGTCGACGTAATCACCAGCAATCATCCTACATTCACAGAGATTATTTAACATCAACAATGGATGCTACTGTATAACCAACATCACCATCATCTCTACCTCCGTAATACAAGGTGCTCCTGTTTCAATGAACATAGTCACAACGAAATTTAATTACAACAAAGTACAAAATCAGGTCCCTAAATTATCATCATTAGCATGTGTGCTGAAAAATTCCCTTCGGTTATAACAAAATTTTGATATAGCACAAGAAAACTGCCGTCCCTGAGGACTTCATTAAAGGACAAGTCAACGTTCATAAATACACATTAATCGAGTAAATGCAGCAATATTAGTAGAACACATCAGTGAAAGTTTGGGTAAAATCGGACAATTGGTTCAAAAGTTATGAATATTTGAATTTTTGCACAGTCACTGCTCGATGGCAAGACTACTACAGTGTATGATGTCACACGCTAGAACAATACATGGAAAATATAAAAGAATTTCACAAAATTTTATTTTTGGAAAAAAGTGCACATTTCCTCTCACTGATGTATTCTAATAATATTGCTGCATTCACTCAATCTTCATGTCTATGAAGGTGGCCTTGTCCTTTAAAAATGGGAGTTGCCTGTCCTCAACCATCAATCGTGTCTTCCTCACCTGCATGGCACGGAGCCGGGCAATCTCTTTCTCCTTCTCGATGCGGATCCGCTCCTGCTCCGCCTCGAAGGCCGCCTCCCTCTCTGCCTTCTTCTTCATGTACTCGCTGACCTTGAGGTCCGCGAGCTTCTCCTGCTCGAGCTTCTTCTGCTTCAGCTGCTCGGACTCCACGTTGGCGCGGGAGATCTCCTTCTGGGCCTCGAGCTGGATCAAGCGCTTCTTCTCCAAGTCCTACACACGATGAAAAAGGGTCGACTCGTGTATCACGTAATTCCAAAGTAATAAACACACACATACAAAAGAAGAAAGTCTGCAAATGGACATTTCCAACAAATTAACTTTTTTGTAATGGAGGATACAGTAGGTTAAAACATACCAAAAATGTCCTAGTTACCCACTTAACTTCAGCCCCCAGGTGCTGTGGATTTTACTGGAACAAATTTGCATGGTGAAGGGTCAGTGAAAATTGAGATTTTCACTGGAGCTAATAATTTCTTCTCAGCTGCCATTATAATGCAACAGCTAAAAAAAAAAAAATTGTCTAAATCAGATGAAGACTTGATCCTAAAATTCTGATGAAATGGGGAAATATGAACCTAACAGAGACTTTCAGCTTATGCGGCAATGGTTACAGACTAGAGAATTGTGCATAATACAATTTCTCTCCCACCTTTCTTTTTTTTTTTCACCTAGAAATCCTAACAATTACTGCAGCTGTCATACCTTGAGGTCTTCCATCTGCAGTTTCTCAAGGTATTTTAGCATCTGCTGCGCCTCTTGGTCCTTCTTCTCCTGCTCCAATAACCTCTCCTCCTCCCTCTGTGAGATTTGGTTCAGAATCATGGTCTTGCCCCTGTTGAAACATGGCACAAAGGGCAGGAAATACATCATATCATATCATATCATATCATTATTCCTCTATATAGGGCCTATGCAGATAAAACACAAAAAGGGCTGAAGTGATGAAGGCATTGTCTCCAAATAACATTTTCTGTGCCATGACTTTGGACATTGTCCACAATGCTGAGGGGGTTATATGTGCTATTTGACACTCAAAGCATACATAGAGTTAAGAAGCCACTTTACAGAAGTGCAGAACAGAAAACAAATAAAAAAAAAAAAAAATCATAATTCTATTCATATAAAGTACAGTGGACTCTCTTTATAATGAAGTCTTCGGGACCAGCAGTTTTCCTTCATTAAAGCGAAATTTCGTTATAAATGAACAAATAAACAATAAAACAACAAAGAGAGGATAATGTTGTGGCCTGAATTTTTATTTCATTGCAAACCGGAATTTCGTTATAACCGTGTTTGTTATAACGGGAGTGCACTGTATTGGCAAATGGAGAGAAGGTACAGAAAATTCACGTCGGCGCAAATATTCCTCTGAAACTTACTCGTAGCGCTCGGCCTTCCTCTGTGCCTCGATCTCCTCCTGCAGCTGCAGCGCCCTCTGTCGTTCAATCTCCATCATGGCATCGAGTCGCTTCTCCTCCTCCGACACCTCGTCCTTGACTTGGTGTTTCTCCAAGATCTGGGCGTCCCGAATGGCGTGGCACTTGGCATTCAGGATCAGCTGTGGTCAAGTGGCAAAACAGGGCACATTTTAAGACAGGTGCAAGAGAGTGTAACTGTGAATGCATATGTTGATGTAGTGAGTAAGTAGAAAATGAGTGACTGTGTAAATGAGTACAGTCAACCTTGCCTGAAGTTGAATCTTTTCGGACTAAAGAAATAGCTTCGACTTAGAGAAAATTAGATTTGTAAGGGATTAAAATCAACAAAATATAAAGAGGAGAGGACTTGAAAACACCAGCTAAGGTGATTATTTGACTTGTGCGAGGTCAACTGTGAATAGGCAAGAATGACTGTATGTGCTCGAACGACTGCATGTGCGTAAATGAGTAAGTGTACATCAGTGTGTAATTGAGTATGGGATAAGTGATTATTAACAGTGTAAATGAGTGTGCGAGTCACTGAGTGTGTAATTGAGCAATTGAGTCTGTAATCAAGCGACATGTGCAATTGAGTCTGTAATTAAGCGACATGTGCAATTGAGTGTGTAATTGTGTGTGTGATTGATTGAGTGTGTAAATAAGTGTGTAATTGAGTACCGGTAATTGAGTGAGTGTGTAATAAACTGCGTAATTGAGGAAGTAAGTAAATGTGTGAGTCAGAAACTGAGTGAGTCTGTAATTGGGTGAGGTCGTGTGTCACTGCTGAGAACATGTGTTGTAGAGTACAGGTATGTATATACTTGGATGAATGTAAATCGAATGAGTGTCCAACTGAGTGAGTGTGTGTCAGTAATACAGTGGACTCCTATTATAACGAAGTTCTTGGGACCGGTAGTTTTCTTTCATTTTATCGAAATTGCCTTATAACCAAAAAAAAAACAAACAAAAAAAAACAATAAAAGACACAAAACGGATAATAATGCGGCTTGAATTTCTACTTCATTGTAACCGGGAATTTGGTTATAACCGTGTTTGTTATAACAGGAGTGCACTGTAGAGTGAATGTGTGAAGGAGGAAGGTGCGCATGTACCTCATTGAGATGTTTGATCTCATCCTCCTGTTCCTCCTGCTGCTCCCGAGCCTTGGCCAGGAGGTACTCTCCCTGCTGCTTGGCCTCCTCCTCCAGCTCACTCAGCTTCTCGTTCTTCTGTCGCTTCCGGTCCAGTGCCTGCATCTGGAGTTTGATTTCGTTGGCTGCATCCTGGGTGGGTCACAGAGGAGAAAATAACAAATAATTGTGAGCCTCATTAACTCTCTATGTGCTTTTTTTTTGTTAACCTGGACATATAATGAACAAAGTTGTAGAGAGAATGTCAAGCTTTGCTTCAATGTAAATTGTATGACAAGTCTATGTTTGTTTTTCTCTCGTATGTGCTATAGCTACATCAGTGTAGATGCATGACCTTTTTGCACACAAAACAATGACAGAAACTTAGAATTAACTAGCAAATCCAGCGGGGAGCACCGCTGATAGTCAATCACCACATAAAATGCAAGCTACATGTGACAAGCTACGAGTGACAGGAATAAAATCGCAAGAAACGCCTTCATTGTACTGTGGCATTTGATGATTTATTGATCGGTTTGGCGGTTTGCATGCGTTTGAGCAGAAAATGCGAACTTAACATGCTGTCAACTGAGTCAGGCATGTGAATGTAGCACACAAAGAGTTAAAATCATTAATACAACCATAAGTAGATATAAACTACCATACAGTCCTTTGCTGTGAAATCATTTACTCAGAACATGTATATACACACTCACACTCAAACCTATCACGCTAATATCCCCTGGCCGACATTCATAAGTCTTGGAAGAATGTTCATGCCAGCTTAGCATGGCTTGCATATGGAAAGCTGTTGGCATACAGTGGAACTTTAAAATATGATTTTGGATGAATTATGGTAATTTTCAATCAAATAATTACTTGTAAAGCCATGATGTTTATGAAAACCAGATATGTCTGCAAAAATTTTACATCCAGCTTCTACCTGCAAAAACTCTACAAGTGTCTTTTGCACCAATATAATAGTGTCAGATATGAAACATTTACACAGCTTTAGGTCAGGCTGTACACTTAAGCCCACATCTAATCCAAGATCAATTTACATCCAGATGTTTACCTGCACATGTTTGTGGAAATCATTTTCCAGCTCACTCAGCATGTCATGCCAACATCCATAAATGGAATTTGCAAGTGAATAAACACGTCTATCTCTACCATCATTTAACTAAACTCTGCATCTAACCCACACTCACCATCTGGTTTTGTTTTTCCTCCTGTTTCCGCTTGAGTTCAGCCACTTTCTCCTCATGTGACATGAATCTTGCAGCATTCATGATTCGTCTGTATTCCTCAAAGGGTAGGACGACAGACTGGCCAGATGGATCTTCCTTTGGAACTCTGCCCATAGAATATAGATAAAGACAAAAGTGCAAACCCCTGTACTGATTTAGATTGGGGGGGGGGGGGGGACAGAAAGTAAACATGCCAAGTAGAAAATTTTGCATAAATGTACTAAGAGAATTAAAATAAAATCTCATTGCAACATTCTAAAGTTCACTTCCACAAATCTGATAAAACACAATTAAATTTATCAAAGCATACAGGCATAATAAGCAAACTATATAAAGCAGAGGCTGTACGCAAAAAACAAAACAAAAACAAAACAAAAACAAAAGCAAAATGGAATATGAAAATAAACACATGACACATATTGTATTCTATAATGTATGATGGTGCTGAACAATGTAGAAAGTTTGTTGATAACTCAACATGCCCGAGTAAAAACAGAGCACATTGTGATCAAATGATGTGTCCTCCATATGAGACTGTACTTTCAACTGAATAACTCTAAGTGGTCTCAGAATTTCCAATTTGGGTACCAGGTATTCTCTCGTGGATTGAGATTCATATGCAGTGCTATATTTGCTGACACAAGGGGCTTAAAAGGAGCACTGAGTACACTACTCACATGAGTTTGCGGATGAGATCTTTTGTGATGACCTGGACCTCTTCCTTGCCCTTCTTTCCCCCAGACCTGGTCCTGGTGGGGGCTGGCTCTATCGTCTCCCTTGCTGCTGTCTGTTTGTTGTTAGCATTCTTGTTCGGCGTGCCAAAGAGAGACTCGTCCACTTGAGATGTTTTGCTGACAGTGTAGTACTGCCTCGTCTTGGCCCGTCGTGAGGCTGAGCTCGTAGACGACTCGCTTATTATGCTGTGTGGCTGTAGAGAGAAGAAAGGTAGTACAGTAGTAGTAATATCAAATGTACAATAATAGTCATGGTTTAATATACCAAATCGTGGCCTGTACTCCACCTGGATACTGTCACTTCATCACTCAGCTCAGTCAGATTCTAAAACAGTAAAGACAAGCAGACTATTCAACCAGAAGGAGGTCCTGTAAATATTTGAGAGACAAAAGTGTAACATTTAAATTAAAGCAGCATACAACATGTGTAGGATAGGGTCTAGAATCTACACTTACATGTACATGTAGGCCCTATCCAGGCTTTAGAACCCAATGGTTAGAGGGTCTACATTCAGTATTATGTCAGCTCAGACAACACCTCAAAATCTTATTAAATTTACAGTCACTTTATTTTTGACTGAATTCCCATTCATTGCATGATAACCATGTTGTCGTCAGTGTCACAGCGAATGGCAACAGTGAGAACAATTATACAGTTAGAAATCTAGACTAGGCACTGTAGAGTTCTGTTGACTCAACTTGACTGTTCTCTACTACTCTATCATGACAGCAGACAGGGATTCTACACTCTTCAATATGATTGAGGGTACCATCTATCAGCACCTTAAGGATGTACAGAGGTTGATTATTCCAAAAATATACAACAAATTCGCCTTCGTAAGTCTAGCTATCCGCAAATAGACCATCTATGCCATAAATACTGCAGTTTCGAATCTCGTGACCATCCTGTTGATTCTGAATGACACCACGTTGTAACGCAATTTCAGTGTGTGCGATGCATTTTCTTCGCGGGGCTTACAAGTCACAAGGGTAGATTCTACCTCACGATCGGCACCCCCTCCCTCCATGGGATGCATAGGTAATACACATGAATTTCACAGTCATGCGTCGTTACTGAGCTGAGCGGATGTGTAGTTGAAACGTGTTTAGTTTGGTTTGTTAGTCTGTTTATGAGTTTGATTTTCGTTTCTTCGTTTTTATTGTTTTCATAGCTAGACCGGTTTCTAATGGCACTTAATCCCACGCGTAGGGGCCTACCTTTTCATTATAACATGTTAGAATCTAGAAGCTCTAGCAAGTCTATTATGCAAACAGCCATGAACAACCATGATACGCAGGGTGCCGATGTCAAGGTACCCTGCCAATAGGTGGTATGGTTGGGTGTCCATAATATCGGACACCTAACGTTTTTCTATCAATAGAAACGTGGAAAATCTCACAATTTGCCTGAAATTTTACTCACGTGTGGAGAAAATACTCCGGATTCACAAGCGCGCACTGAAAATGCGATCTGAGGTACGCGCTCTAGATGGCGGCTTCGAACGCGTGGGGTGTCATTTTTTCCGCACTCAGTTGCCCGGCTCATATCGACCGACCACCCCGCCCTCTATTGACAATACGTATAAAGCGTACTTAAACGCGTTTTTTCGACAAGCTGCTGTTTTTTTCTAGTCGTAATTTTTTCCCCAATAATATTTGAATATATTTTGAATCCTTCGATATTACTTTTGAAGGACTGTTTGATGAATTTGACTTGATTTTCATTAGGAAACTTTTCATCGTAATTGAAATAAATTAGATGAGTCGGTTTGTTTTTTCACGGTATTCATTTCTCGTTTCTGCATCAACTCGTACGGTCGTAGCGCAAGCGGGCGACAAAATGTTTATGTCATGTGTATGTGTAACGTACTGTGCACGATCGTACAAGCGGCGGTGACAATTTTGCGGTCAAAATCGTCAAATTTATTACGGAAGGATACGCCTCTACATCTAACAACGAGTCAGCAAAGGTAGGCCTAGTTATATGTAGTTACACGATAAACCTTATTCGATTTTGCTAAATTTCGGTAATTTAGAGGGAATACTTAGTTGTTTTCGCCACATTTTACTCGGTAGCGTAGCCCAGTGAAGAATCGAACACCGTTGCGCGTAGTCCCATGCGTACATTTTCTTTCTGTACGCGCAATGCCATTATAATGCGCGGCCGGTCGTTATGGACCCGGTCGGTGGGTTGGACCCCTACCATACCTTTTGGATAGTTACCATACAAAGTGATTAAAATTTACACAGTAGAAATCGGAATGCAGATTGAGAAAGTTATAGAACCTAAATTAGTGTAGGAACGAGTCAGAAAATATGAAGGCCTTCTCAATTGACTCTAGAATTCAAAAAAGGCAAACTCTCACACACCACACAGTAAACTTTTACTAACAGTTAGACAGTTCTATCTTTAGCAGAACGACAGGCTAGCTAGACTAGGGACCCGGTCTAACGTTAACGTAGTTAGTGCTGAGTGGAGAGCGAGCTAACGACACGTTAGACATCATGACATTGAATTGCGTGCGTTCATTTTCAGCTCCAATTTAGAGAAGGCAAACCCCTCTCATCGGTGAAGAAAAACTTACCATTTTGATTTGAAGTTGAAGCTTGGCTTCTCAGCTGAATTCAAGATTCGTGGTGCAAAAGGAGATTCTATGTCACTATAGTTTGATTTCCGATGAGCCCAACTCAACTGAATGTATTTTCTGTATCGCTTCACTGTAGCTGGTTCTCTGTTATTCTTGCGTTAGGAGCTCGAGAAAACTTGCTGATTCGTGATGTATAATCGAATACCATTCAGCTGTACACACGCAATGCTCTATTTACATGTCGTTGCTAAGCTGTGGGTGACGTTCGCTAGGAGAGTGATATCCTTTCTCTTATATTCCCATGCTATGATTATACGGAGTGCTTCATGCAAGAAATGGAGACTGGTAAATCCTTGTGTGCGACGGTCAAAGGTCAAACTACGCATTGCCCAAATTTACTGAAAACAGAGCAGTCTGAATTCGCACAGTATGAGGTCTTTGAGAAAATCCTTGCACTTTCTGAGGACACTTTCAAGACGTAAGTAGAGGAATATCGGGAATATCGTCAAAATATTTGATATACAGAATATACAACATGGTACACTCGCCACGAATGCATGTATGAAACCCGCGAGATTTCTGTTTGCCTAGTCCCATGTGTAATGAATTGCGTAAGTATCTATGGGAAATGCGTGTTGTAGCTGGATCAGATGGATATAGACTTAGATTCTAACGTTAGGCTAGATTTATTTCATCAAAAGGAAAATACATAGCATCCCAAAGGCTGAATTGCGTGTTCCTGCTGTAAAACAATATACAAACGAAAAAAAAAAACACGATACAATAATTTAATCATTTAATATTCATTACCCCGGCGCTGGTGCGATTAATTAAACAGATGCAAAAAAGTGAGCCTTTTAATTAAATTTACATTACTCACACTAACGTTAGTTGTCTAAAAGTCCACATAACAAACATACAAAAGGTAAGAAATGTGTATCCTCTCCAGGACCCACTTTCATTTGGTTCGAGGAGAAATATTTGCATTTCTTAAGATGGTGATGAGGTACATGTAAACGTTTAGGCCTACATTGTAGTGTAAACTAACTACAGGCTACATGTGACTGTGAGTCTGGACTCTGGTATTGCACTAGAAAATACTGTACTGGGGGTTCTACGCCGAATATTTCGTGAGGTTTTTATTTTCACGAATTTTGTAAGTTGGGTGCTATTTGCGAAATTAAAGACGTGAAAATATTGACTCTGATCCAGATGTGACGTACGTGTTTACACTTCTCCGTTCACTACAGGACTCCACGATCGCGAATTTAACCACTCGTGAAATCGTTGGAAATTCCTGATTCGCAAAAAATTTAGACTCGCGAAATATATGGCATATACAGTAGTTAAGTACAACTGGCGCATTGGCATCAACCTAGAACATGTTGAATTGTTTATGCCTTAACCAATTTGTTAACAATGTGTGTAGTCAATGCACTTTCGTAGCATTGATGCTACATTGTACTATCATATTTTATGTTTAATTCCCCAGGTCTGTCTACCAGTGAGCATCCACTTACAACAGCCTCCGTAGCTCAACGGCAGAATGAGTTGTTCGAGCAGGAGAAGCAGCGCCAGCTGGAGATGGTCAAGCGGATCGAGAAGATCACTGTCTGCCACATTGGCCCGACGGACTCTTGCACTCTGGCCATGAACAAATTTCTTTCCACACCATACCACGTGGCCATGCGTAAGTATGCATTGACACAGTGGAGATCTAGATCATCACGGGTGGGGAAATTCATGATGTTTGTGATTTATGAGACTAGGAATGAGATAACCATTTTTGAAGAAGCAAACTGAAGGGTGGGGGGGGGGGAGGGTTAACAGTAGAATAACTTAATTTTCAAACTAATCAAGGTAGAAATAACAGGCCTTGATCATCGTTTGTCATCCCATCGTGCAGAGCATTGAAAAAAATGCAATATTTTACTCTGCCACTCACTCTTATGTCAGAAAAAAAAATCCATATATCATACTTCTATTTATGTTTCAAGGGCTGAAATAGAAATTTCAGATCTGTTATCAAATATGCTTTTCTCAATAGAAATAAAAACATATATGTATTTCAGTACCGAACTTGTCCCAAGGATCGTTTGTAAACCTGCCTTATGATTTTGTGCTCTGTATAATCATGATATCCAACCCTAGATTTCAATGAGAACTATTTGAAGAGGTCTGCTTTGGCATTGGTGAATGGGAAACCATGGCACATGTTACAGCCTCTGACTGAAGACTGTGAGCTGAGACTGATTCATTTCAAAGATGACAACCCAGAAGAAGTCAACGAGGTAAGGCTACTTTTGGATGATATGGGAAATGCATTAAGTTAGTCTCTTGATATCATACAATCTGTCACATTTTTTCCCCCAGGAAAAGCACATCTAGATACCTAAACAAGAGGTACTTGTATTTCTTTATGTGGGAAAAACGATCTTGTAATGTACATTCATATCAGTTTCTCTTCTCTGTTGTTTTCAATCTGATAAGATATCTTCACAGAAAATTATAAAGTATTACAATAGTCCTGCATACCCATCTGTTTACATGTACTTTGAATCCATGGCTTTGGGCAGAATGTTGGAATTTTCTCTAATTAACCAAACCATAAAACTAGGGGGGGGGGGGGGATTTGTTGTTGTTGTTGTTGTTGTTGTTGTTGTTGTTTTTTTTTGGTGCAATCACTCGATGAACATTTCAACTACTTTTTTTTTTTTCAAAATTTATATCTGGCAACAAAGCCTAGCTTGTGATTAACTATTGAAACGGAAATAATATTGCAAATAGCTGAGGCATTATACTGTACAGACAGGTGTAATCAGGTGTTATTTCTCATGCATTGCCTGACAGGCTTTCTGGAGATCATGTGCACACATGACAGGAGCCATCCTTCAGAATGCTTTCAGGGAAGACGTGTATGTGGAGCCAGCGAGGGCGCCGAGTATTCCTGGTGAGCCAAGTGCATGCCAGAACAAGTGATTAATTGCTCTGGTTAATCAGAGTTTGAAAATAACAACAACAAAACAAATGATTGATGACATATAATCATCTATCACACCAGTGATATTTATGGAATTGCATTATTCAGTATGATTTTCAAGGGAATGCAGTGAAACAAAATGTCATCAAATCTGAAGGAAAAGAAAAGAAAAATCAAGTTATTTGTGCGTGGGTGATGTGCCATCTTTTCTTCTTTACATCTGTTACACGTTCCTTTAAAAAAATTGTAAGATGGTAATACCTATTTTTTGGTACTTGTTATTTCTCAAAATGCCTAGTTTAGATTCTTCCCCCTGCATAATGTGCTTTTGTTTTTCTTGGAATACCTGTAAATTCATTTGCAATGGCTTTGTGTATTTCTTAACTACTTTTGACTTCTGTTTAGTACATTTTGTTACTTGTTCCTTCCTTTGGTAGATATGTCCTTATTGTTTTTCAATATGCGTGTTTGTGTTTAAAGCATGATGTTTCTGTTTTGTTCTATAGTTTCTCAGGGTTGCTTTGCCTACGATGTCAATCTTCCTTTCAAATGGGAGCCAAACCCGGAGGAGCTGGTTTGCCTTAGCAGACTGGCCTACGAACTCACAGAGAAGAGACTTCCTTTCGAGAGGTTAGAGGTCAGGCTGAGCATCGCCAAAGAAATCTTCCAGGATAACGAGTGAGTCACACAGTCCAGGGTCTCTTTAGTCAACTACCTGCCAAAGTACTTCCCAAATTTTAAGAAAGTTCCCTAGCAAGGGAGATTCAAATCTAAGCATTGATACCGGAGCAGCAGATCCGTAAAAGTTTCAGCATAACTTTCTAAATTTGGAAGAGAGATGCAACTACTGGTAGTTGAATGCCGGTAAGTCCAAGTCAGTTAACATGACTTTTGTTGTTAGCATCTGGAAGATGCCTGGAAGACTTCAAATAACATTTCACTTTTATTCATGCTAGAGAACAGGCTATGGATATGTTGGAGACAGTAAGACAGCGTTCTTCACAGTAACATTTTGTCGGGTGGGGGTAGAAAATAGGTGATCAAAACCTAGGTTAGTTCCAAATGGGGTGGATGATATTATAGTGTGCATGAAATTATACCAAAGGATAAAAGCTGAAATAAGACAAACATCATCAAGCTGTTTATTTCCCCCCCCCCAATATTTACTGCCAATGCTCTAGGGAATGTATGGCCAGAAGTGTAATATCATACTTCTGCTAGTTTAGGATTGATGTACAATTGTACATGCATGTATTGAGATGTAAGCCAATATGGCAAATACTTGATTTAGGAATGGGAAGTTGATCATGCAGTAAGACTTTTTAATAAACGTCCTGTCCAAAGTGGAAAAAAAAATATATATAGAAATATTTTTATGGCTGATATTATGTCGCCAGGTACAAGAGGGCAGAGTTGGATTCTGCCGAGGACGACAGGGTTGTCTTGTTCCGCCTCGGTCAGTTCATTGACATTTCCGCCGGACCCATGGTTGCCAACACCGGTTTCATGGTTCCACATCGATTCTCCTTTACGTGTGTGAGTATTGCTGTGTCAAGCTGCTGTAAAACCTGTAAAGAATCACTCTTTTCATTTGAAATCCTCTTAGAATTGTGAGTGTGCATTGTGGTTATGTAAAAAAAAAGAAAAAAAAAAGACTCAGGGAATAA
The DNA here is from genome assembly GCF_964275005.1 of Diadema setosum. Taxonomy (NCBI): domain Eukaryota; kingdom Metazoa; phylum Echinodermata; class Echinoidea; order Diadematoida; family Diadematidae; genus Diadema; species Diadema setosum. Next base: position 11,417,866 of record NC_092690.1, read on the forward strand.
AAAAAGACTCAGGTATCGCATCGCAATTTGCTACGCACTTTTACACCACTGCTACACAAACTATCTTTGGTGTAGCAGTTTTCTTCCATAGAAATGTACAGGATACCATGTGAAATATTGTTCATCAGCTGAAATTGCTAATCAAATTTGAGTTGGAAAATTATTCCCTGAGACTGATTGCATCTTGAAGAAAAAACAAATACAAAAAATATAATTATTCTTGTCAGGCCTCTATATGCCTGTTTCTGATTGGTTAATATCGACAAGTATTGTGCCTGTTCTTATCACTGCCAAATACTGATGTGCTGTAGTGTAATATTGAAGTATTTTCTGATGTTATGCTGCCCATTGACAAGTTGAAATTTTGATACTGGACAAGAAATTAAAGTGCTGATATATGTCAGATGTAAATCATGTTTCTGAGACACATATCCTGTGACATCCGTAGAGATATTAGCAGAAGATTTATCATTAGCCATGATTTGAAATAGTCTTTTTCTGAATAACCCCATGAACCTCATCAAATAACATTTTTACATAAAGTAAGGAAGTAAAGATGTAGATCTTAATCTAAGTTGTGGGCTTTGGTAGTTTGAAAGTCATGCCATCTCTTTATCTGTACAGGTACAGTCCACTTTGCACTAGTTGAAAAATTGCTTATGCTGAAGAAAAGTGTACTCAGAATGGATATAAACACAGGTTAATTCTATTTGCGTGCATTGAAATTCACGTAAGTCAAAGGAGTTTCCAGGGAATAATTTTCCTGGTATCGCATCGCAATTTGCTATGCATTTTTAACACCACTGCTACACAAATTCACTTTTGTGTAGCAGTTTCCATACATAGAAGTGTACAGGATATCATTGAAGGTATTTTTCACCAGCTGAAATTGCTAATCAAATTTGAGTTTGAAAATTATTCCATGAGTTTCTCAGGTCCCTGTCTGGATTCGACTTTGAGCACTTGATTGAGTGTAGTATGGAAGCACTTAACTAAATGAAACATGAGGGGTGGTGGTTGTTTGGTGCAGTGTAGCAGAGTCCTACAAACTGCTTGATTTGTGAAGGTATCTGATTATAGTCATCTGATTTACATGTATAGTCATTTGCGATTCTTTGCTTCTGTATTTCTCTGCCTTTGTGAACAGGTTCATCACATAGATGACTACCTCAAGTCTCCAGTGAGTATCCCATCCCCACCAGAAATGTTTGTGTACATGTTTTTATCATAGGCAAGGCAGTGAAGAACAGGACGTGTATAGTGTTTTATTGCTTTTATGTGCAGTTTGGAGTAGAAAAAGAATTGTCACACAATGGTCAACAGAGGGCGCTAGTCTGGAATCTGCTGACTTTTGTCAGAGAAGGCATCTCAGTGTAGTTTCAGCCTGTGTAGAGATCTATGCAAGAATTGTAGCTGTTCCTAGAAGACTTCTGTCAATGATTCTGTATCGTAGAGTTGGCCCAATTATGTTCTCTTCACTACGAATATATTATGGAGTTTCTTATGGACAATTTGAGTTTGTTTTCCGTTAGAGAGACAGCAACTGAGTAATATCTGAGGCAATTAATTCAGCATTAGAGATGTGTCTCCGTACCATGTAGGCCTTTGTGCCATGTTTCGGCTTGGTCTGGGTGAGAGCACAATTACTGGTAGATAACTCAGCTTAAAATGGGCAGAAAACAGGGTTCAATCTTAGCAATGAACGCAGAAAGAAACTTTAAAAAATAAAACATGTCATCTTGCTAGGGATTTGATGCTGATGATGTAGAATCTGAAGTATTTCCAGAGACATCACCTTGATCAAACTACATGTACTTTTCAAAATCTTGTCTTGCTGCAGAACATGCTGTCAAGATTCCAGGGGACTGCCTTGCCATCAGAATTCCCAGTGAGTTTATATGCTGTCATTTGTCTTTGTTTGTTTGTTTGGTGATATAGCCCATGTTCATGTGCTTATTCATTCATTAGTTCGTACGTTCACAGGTTGTACATGTGCATTTCAATTCATCTATGCAGAAGCTCTGTGGAATATATTCAGAAAATTCAATATTTTGATGTTTGTTTTGTCTTACCTTCTGTTCAGTGCAGAAACCTGTCAAAGAAGTATATTGAATTCAGATTTTCATGGTGTAAATGATGAATATACAAATGCAAAATACAGCTTCATTGTCATGACCTTGAGTCTGCACACTTACGCTTTTTTCTTAATTCCCCTAACAGTGTCATTATCACACCTGGAACCTCATCGAGGACAGAGCCAAGAAACCGGTAAGTTTTGATTTAACCCTTCATGCGCTAAGGCGCTTATATTCTCAATTTGCCAAGCTCTTTCATTATTCAGCATTCAGTATCAAATCCATCCAAACTTGACCCCACTCTTCACTTTTTGGCCCTCCTTACAACCCCCATATGTCGCTTCCCTCTTCAATTCCCCTCTTTCTAGGCTCTTCTTCTGCCAGGCAGTGATCCAGATAAGGACTACATACACATGGTGTTACCACAAACCTTTCTCTTTCTCTCTCATTGACTTCACCATGCAAACCTTCAAGCAACACAAAACTTGACCCAGTTATTAGAGTGGCAAGCCCACTCAGATGTGGCAATGTGCCTCAGTCCAACAGGAAGGCCTTGGGGACACAAAAGGGATTAGAGGGATTAGATAATCTCTATTCATAGACAAGTAGTTCCCAGACATAATAATGCACCAATTAGCAAAGAAAGCACTCCAGCAAGTGTGCCATTTGGCAAACCAGGGACAATAAGGGTGAAAGGAAAAAAAAAAGCAACCCACACACACAAGAAAAAAAAAATCTTACCACTTCACGATTGGTGGAGCTATACTCTATGTTATGATAAGTTCAAAGGCAATTAAAATTTGAACATTGGTGAACTGTACCAGGATAATTTTTGTTTGTGTTGTAGGGCACATCACTTGATGAAGGTCACTGCTCAAGGTCATATTGTGAAAGTCATGATGTGTCAGTACCAAGAGAAACAAAAGGCATGCAGTTTAATCAAACAATGATTGTAGTGTAGGATGTGACAAGCAGTACTTTATTATGATTTTGAAATTGATTCTGATCTGTAGAAGTTATGATATTGAACCATTATAGCTCTCCCCACCTCACTGATAATTTGAGATTTTGAATGCCATTTCGTGTACAAATGGAATGAAATATCCATCAACTACATATTATCAATACAGACTGCACCTCATTTCATCATTTATATCAATAACATATTTTGTAAAGATGAAGGTTTTTTTTTGTTTTTTGTTTTTAAAGATGACACTGCACTCATTCTCAAGGAAAATAACAACAGAATGGCAGATTGTTTTACCTCAATTTCTGTCTGTCTGTCTGTCTCTCTCTCTCTTTGACCTCGAGGATATTCAAGTAAAACCATGCTGCTGATTGACAAATTGCCCTTCATCGACGTAAAAAAAAAAAAAAAATTAGAAGAATTTCATGAATTTGAATAAAACCATGCTTAACACTGTCACTGATACGGTAGAAACATTTTTATTCTGTTGCAGCAGACACTTGATCCCACACTTCCTTCTTCTCTCCTGTTTCTTGATTCAGGTCACCGTGGATACCAGACCAGAGGGCAAATCATGACCTTGAGTCTGTAACATGACATCCTCTAGATGCTGATTACAACAAGATATGCACCACGGTTTATTGTGTCGACAGTGATGTTTGCTGCCCTCAACAAACAGGGCCGATCCAAACCTTGCTGACAGGAGTCCTGTATACACGCACAGATTCTTTGCCACATGAGTTTCAGGCAGTGGCCATGTTGTACCCCAGAAGCAGAGCCCATCCAACCCAACAGAATTTGTTCAACTTACTTACAGATATGTTGAAATTGTATTCTGATACAGGATCCCTTCATTCACAAATGTGATTTCTGGCAACTGCCCAAATTTTTCTTGAGCTCCAAAGCCTACTGCATACCAATAGAGTAGGGTTGATTTAGATCTTGATTGGTGCCATGTCATAACCCTTAACCAGCCCAACAATCTTAGCTTCGTTCTCTGTGAGACATATCTTATTCCACCCTGCATTTTTAAGGTTAGTCCTTGATCTCAGGTGTAGTTTTTGTTGTGCTTTCTTCTTTTTATGCCTCCGCCACGAAGTGGTGCCGGAGGCATTATGTTTTCGGGTTGTCCGTCCGTCCGTACGTACGTCCGTACGTACGTCCGTACGTACGTCCGTACGTCCGTCCGCTTTCGTTTACGCGATAACTTGAGTAATATTTACTGGAATTTTACCAAACTTGGTCCAAGTATGAAGTATGATGGGGCAACGATTTGATAAGATTTTGGGTGAAATCGGCTAAAGGTCAAAGGTCAAAGGTCAAGGTCAAATCATGAAATTGTATCCGTTTACGCGATAACTCAAGACTGTATGGAGCAAATTTCACCAAACTTTTTCGGAGGATGATGTATGATGGGACAATTACTTGATTAGTTTTTCAGTGAAATCGGACAGAGATCAAAGGTCAAAGATCAAGGTCAAATCCTAAAATTTATCTGTTTATGTGATAACTCAAAACTGGATTAAGCAGCTTTCACCAAACTTGGTCCAAGGATGATGTATGATGGGGAAATTAGTTGAGTAGATTCTAGTGACATTGACAAGAGGTCAAAGGTCAAAAGGTCAAGGTCAAATGCTAGAAATGTTGCTATTTCCCCCATATCTATGCAATGCCCGCAGTTATTTTCTTGAAACTTAGTGTAGACATATACTACTGCCTAAGGATTCTCCAGAGAGAGTTTCCTGTCATAAGGTCAAAGGTCAAAAGGTCAAAGGTTAGGTGAAAATGTTGCAATATCACTTTTCTCACAAATGGTTCAATGTATCTTCACGGAACATGGTACATATGCATGTACTGACTGGCAGGGATTATCTAGGGAATTTAGGGGTCATGGGTCAATAGTCAGGGGTTCAAAGGTCAAGGTCAACTCCTCAAAATGTTACTACTGTATTTCCCTCATACATGTATACTAGTATATGCAATGATTGCATTATTAGTTTTAAAAGTGTTTAATATATGTACATGTATTACTTGATGGAGATTCTCTTGGAAATTTCCAGCCAGAAGGTCAAAGGTCAAAGGTTAAGGGTCAAAGGTCAGGTTTAAATGAAAAAAAAAATTGTACTGTAATTACACTCTTTCTTCATACCTTGAAAATTATACTCAATGCATAAACTTATAATAAGGTCGGTCAGAAGTCAAGTAAAAATTTTCAATTCCCCAAATATGTGTACCTGCACTCTTTAATAGACAATTATAGCAAACCCAGTTCGTGGAAAGTGAACATTCAAGATATTTCTGACAAACCTGTTATTTCGATATTATGCCAGTTATGTGAAACTGTCATCACACATTGTCAAGACATTGTACTATACACCTATTGGGAGAATCATGCATTATGGCGGAGGCATCAGTCGCCGTAGCGACATTTCTAGTTTTTTTTTTTGCTTTAGAGGGATTCATTTGATATACATGTACATGTACATTCTATTGAAGAAAAAGGAAAAGTTCTTATTATTTTCCTTTACATTTGAAAACTGTGTGAGAATTTGAAACTGATGGAGACAATGTTGTAGGAAATGTTAACGTGAATTGTGTACTCATGACTTTCTTGATTGTTTTGACTAACTCAAAGTAATGTGTCTGTAACTGAACTGTCCAAAGATTATTCCCAAGGTAATTTTCTCTACAACATCAAACCTGTTCTCATGCTATACAGTTTCTTACCACATCATACATGTATGTACTTGTTAAAAAAAAAAAAAATCTGTTTGGCACTGTGCATTTTTTCTTTCTCGTGTATTCTTTGCCTTGGGCTTGATGTTCAAAATGGAGTCAATTGCAATCAAAGTCACTCAAGGTACATGTGCCTCCTGTTATAACATTGTCCTCGGGACCAGCAAGTTTCTGTCATTATATTGAAATTTGTTTCTAGCTGAGCTAATGAAGTATATAAAGATACATGTATTCGTCGCTGGGGCGACAAGACCTCGTATCTACAAAATGTCAAATGTTCAGGAGAGCAAAAAAACATGGTGGCCAAAGCACTATAGTGAATAGGATAGCCTTTCCTTTGACATGCCATGGTGGCTTCATTTTTGGAGTAAGACAGTTGGGATTTGGACAGGACATTACTTAACCCATTATTTGACTATTAATCCAAAAAAGTCATTTTCACCAAAATTGCAGATGCAAGGTCTTGTCACCCCAGCGACAATGTATGGGGGCCTGCAATTTTACTCTGTTTTAACAAAATTTTGTGCTTGTTATAACTGGCGCACAATGTGGTAGCTATTCACAGGAGAACTTGGGTAACACAGTTGTGCTTGTAGAGGATACCCAAATGGTAATGAAGACTTATGTGGTTTCCTCTCTGCTGCCCTCTAGTGGTGGCTTGCAAAAAGGAGTCTCAACCCGAGATGCTCGTGTCAGCTTGAAAGCTTTGTCCACACATTACTGTAAAATGAGGAATGTTCGTGTATATTCTTATTTCTCTAATTTCGCAAGAACGAAGATTCGCAATATTAAAATCCATGTAAAAGTTCTTGTTTACACTACAGTATAATATGCATTTAATGTCAGTGGCAATTTGTGAAATTTTCATGCCACAAAAGAGACGTTCGGCTCCAATTTTGCGAAAATTTCATGCCGTGAATATATCTTGCTTTACAATAACACATTTGTTTCAAGTTGTAGTAAGTAATCACCTTTGTCAATCAAGTCAGTCCAAATAGAATTCTTCAAAACCAGCTTCCTTCCCCTCACCCCAGAACTAATCAAATAAATAAATAAAAGGCGGTGCAGTAATTTGATGTTAAAATCTTGTTGAAAAGGACCTAGATCTAAATAGAATTCACTGTATGATATGTGGATTGTTTACTGAATAATGTTTGTCTTCTCCCCCGCATATACAAACTGTATGTATTGTTAAATGTACAGACTTGAGATAAACACACAGGAAAGGTGGTTCTTGAGAAACACTTGTCAGTGTGGTTCTGTGCTCTTTTTGTACTGCATTCCTTTCTGATGGAAAGTGTTACTGGAATTTTGTCGAGTGTACCTGTAGAGCTGCTGCCTACGTTGTTTTAACAATATTTAGTACGTTTTCCCTCAACAAAATCAGAAATTGTGGTTGAGGTACATGTACATGCTTTCTTTTTTTCCCCCTAAAATCAAATACATGTACTAATGGTGTTGAGTACTTTGCCTATTTTGGAGCTTGAGCCAAAATATGATTTCTGCCTTCAAGCTACTAGTGGACTCCCGTTGTAACGAAGTCCTCGAGACCAGCAATTTTCTTTCGTTATATCAAAATTTCACGATTACTGAACAAATGGACAATAAAAATACAAAAAGTGGATAATGTGCCGGCCTGAATTTTTACTTCGTTGTCACCGGAATTTTGTCGTAACCGTGTTCATTATAACGGGAGTGCACTGTATGATATTTGCCACCAAATCAGTGTGTTTTTTGATCAGGTATAAGGTTTGGCTGTTGGACACATAGTTCAGTGCATGTCTTATGTCTTAAAAGTGACATTTCTTTATTTCTCTTTATTCACTATCATTGTGTTGCCCATAGGTGTTGTGCAGACAGTGTGTTTGTGTGTGTGTGTGTGTGTGTGTTGTTGTTGTTTTTTTTTTTTTAAGATTTGGTGGGTTGACTACTGAAATCAACGCACACGGCATGTTCGAGTATGACATTTGTACCAGGGCACTTCTCATCTCATTGTGTGTATGTGTCTGCCGTGTCTGTGCGTGCTTTTATTTGGTAGCCATTCAGTACATTAAAGGAATAGTACAGTATTGGTGGAGATGAGAATTGGGATTCTAACTTTTTGCGAGATACCAAGAAAACACTTATGATATAGTACAGAGCATACCATTTTAAGAGGAATTCAAAGTTTATTTGATGAAAATCGGGTTTGGAATGACTGAAACATCCAAAAACAAAGTAAAACAAAGCGATCGTAATAAAGTGTGGGTCCCACACTTTTTTGAATGGCTCTTTTTTGGATATCTCGGCCATTTCCAAACTAATTTTCATCAAATAAACGTTGAATTCCTCATAGAATTACATGCCCTTTCATATTTCATAAGAGGTTTCTCGTTATCTCACCAAAAAATGTTACAAACCTGAAATTAGGTTTCAACAAAAACTATACAATCCCTTTAATGATCAATCATATTATTAGTACTCGTTATCAATGAGTTCATTATTGTTTTAGTGTGATCCTTATAGTTATTTCAACAAAAGCAACAAAGAGGCTGTGATGAACCATATCCTATTACAAACCAGCAAAAATTTGCAGAAATAGAGCGTATGTACATCAGTATTGATGCTGAATACAAGCTACGTACATCCCCGCTCCTGAATACAATGAAATCATTTTACCGAGTGATTTATATGGATGTCACATAATCAGATGCGCGACGTGTTGGACTGCCGTGTCGTTCGTCATTGTGAATTCTTGCTATACGGTTGAGTTGCGCCAGATCCATTGTGTTTCAATTTTGATAATGGATCGTATTTGATGCTGCTCATATCACAGAATAAACTTTTGGCTGTTGGAATTACCCATGCATAATGCAATAATTTTATAGATGAGTAGACTGTATATCGCACTTTCTTTGCTGGTCGCTGGTTACCATAGAAACATAATTACCTTATCGATTAAAAGACTTCCGCAATTATAATACAGTTTACTCTGTAATATATTTATGCCTCCGCCACGAAGTGGTGCCGGAGGCATTATGTTTTCGGGTTGTCCGTCCGTCCGTCCGTCCGTCCTTCCGTCCGTCCGTAATGAATTTTGTGGATAAGGTAACTATCAAAACCTGTTGAGGTATCCTAATGAAACTTGGCATGTATGTGTATTAGGGGGTGAAGTTGTGCCTATCAACTTTTGGGTGCACATGCTCAAGGTCAAAGGTCAAAAGGTCAAGGTCAAATACATAAAATTTCACTTTTTCCACCATATCTATTGAATGCCTGAAGATATTTTCTTGAAACTTAGTGTATACATGTTTTACCCAATTAAGATTCTCTGGTGAAAGTTTGCGTCTATGAGGTCCAAGGTCCAAGGTCAAAAGGTCAGGGTCAAATACATGAAATTTCACTATTTTCGCCATATCTATTGAATGCCTGAAGATATTTTCTTGAAACTTAGTGTATACATGTATTACCCAATTAAGATTCTCTGGTGAAAGTTTGGGTCATGAGGTCAAAGGTCAAAGGTCAAAAGGTCAAATAAAAATATCAAAACTTCTTTTTTTTTTTCGCCGTGCCTTGGAAAATTGTTCAAGGTATCTTCATGGAACATAGTATATACATGTACTGACTGGAAGTGATTATCTAGAGAGTGTAGGGTTCATGGGGTCAAAGGTCAGGGGTCAAAGGTCAAGTGCAACACTTCAAAATTTTACTATTTCCCTCATATTTATGCAATGCCAGCAGGGTTATTATTTTTTTACACTTGGTGTATGCATGTGTAACCTAACAGAAATTCTCTGGAAAGTTTTTTTTTTTTCTTCTTTTTTTGCCTCAAAGGTCAAAAGGTCAAAGATCAAGTGAAAGTGCTGAGCTAACTTTTTCCTCCATATCTCGAAGTGGCTCAAGTTATCTTGAAACTTAGTACATATTATGAATGTTCTACCTGAAAGTGATTATCTTATGAATTTTAGGGTCAAGGGCCAGATGAAAATGGTAACAATTTACTATTCAATTCAGAAAATGCACTTTTTCTCCACACCTGTACCTTGAAAATTACTCAATGCCTAAATGTATGAATGGGTCAAAGTCAAGTTAAAGTCCTTAAGTTCCTAGATACATGCTCTCCTTTTCATCCAATTAAACCTAGGTCAAGAAAGGTGAACATTCAACACATTTGTGACAAACTTGTCATTTCGATATTTTGCCAATTTTGTGAAAATGTAATCACACATTGTCCACATGTACTATCTAGACCTATTGGGAAAATCATGCATTATGGCGGAGGCATACCAGTCGCCAAAGCGACATTTCTAGTTTCATATTGTTTCCGCTTCTTCCAAGAAACTGCATATGGGTAATACAGAAAGAAAAACGACCTAGAACAAAATCAAAGACCTTTGCACCGGAAGTAATTTCGAACTGAAATAAGCTTTTATGCTCAGGCCTACTTCAGAACACAGGTGCATGAATTTTCATAATACCAGTGTATGTACTGATCTTGTGAAGACAAGGTAACGAAATACACATAATAACACATGAGCCATCATTCGGGTTATCAGTTACCAATTAGCATCAAGAAATACCATCGCCGATCTTTGTTTCCTCAGACGGTCAGGACCTGGAATGCTATCCCTTCCTCTCTCTCTCCCCCCCCCCTCTCTCTCTCTATCTATCTCTCCTGATGCTGTCGCCATGACAACACCCGTACAAGTCTTTCGCCAACGTTTTGGCGGTAGGATCGACTCAGCGTGGATGGACTCCATCATACTTTTATTCGCATCTAAACCACTATTTTATTGCACTGCCACTGATGCACCTGACCCGCACAGGATCACAGCATGCATGTAGGTCTACCGGTAGTTAAAGGATTCCCATAATAATTCTTTAGACATGAAGGACAAGGATGAAACTATGCGCAAGAAGGAGATAGCATTTTCTATGATGTATCTTCTCAGAAGAGTGCAAACCACCACGGATTGGTTATGTTGGGTGTCGGACCCATAATTATCCAGAATTTGACGAAATGGGTGGGGTGGGAGGGTTAGGGTTAGCAGATATTACGTAAGAATAACCCTATACAATACTGAGGACTCGAAGCGCCCGGGATGTGTCTGGAAGATCCCGGGTGCCCCGCCAGTGTCCGAAAATAATGGTCTATGTTTCTCCAAAAATCAAGCTTTTCGCTGTTTCAGAGATTATTTTGAAGATTGAAAAGTTGAAGTGCATAACATTGTGTAATAGGTATTCAAAACTTGTTTTGACTTTGCAACACAACCTCAATTCGCATGCATGGAGGTGCGCTAGACAAATTAATGTGACTCCATAAATGCACATTCATTTTGCAAATATGACAGTGCGTCGGCTCGTTTTTCGTAACATGCCAGCAAACCTGATGCAAACGTTGTATATTCTGCCATAGGATACTTGGTTTGTAACATTTTTTTTTTTTTGTGTGTGTGTGTTTTTGTTTTGTTTTTCAACCCGTGTCAATTCCCGAGTCCCTATAGACCGTAGTTATCATCACAGTGAACAGATGTAAATCGCACAGAATCTACCATGGCTCGGCGAACGATGCCTTGAGTAATAATTGTTGTCAAGAATCATAAGTACAATATTTGAACTAAAGTTTGCAGATATAGAATCAACATTCTCCGTCAGTAATTTTCCGGCATAAACATTATCTGCATTTGAACTTAAATCTTTTAAAGACACATTGAACGATCATCGATTTCAGTAAAATATTTTATGCATTGTATCCGCGGCTATACGACAGATGAAAGATCCATGATGTACGTCAATCACTCCGTGAATCTGAGAATCTGTTTTTCGGAGAAATCAATGTTTCGTGATATCGATCCATATCCTCCGTGGTTCTCGCAGTGACGTCCTTTACTTCGCGTCCGGCATTATTGTGGATTTGACACGCTTCAAGGGACGTTTCCGCAAATTGATCGGGAATTGTACTGTATAAACAAGTGCGTATCTGGAACCATTGTTTATATGAAGTGTAATCAGATCCAACATTACTGTGAGTTTAGTGTGTATGGGCTTCAACAGAAAACACTTCAAAAAACATGAGTATAATGTTCTCATGTATCACATGGGTACTTTTTCGTAGTATTTTGTTTCAATTTGCAGGGCGCAAATTATATCAAACATGTCAAAATACACGTAAATTCAAGTCATCATTGTTCTCTGTCTTTCAGGAAGTTGCAATCTATCTCTCTGTCTATCTATCTATCTTTCTATCTGTCTCTCTCTCTATCTATCTATCTATATATCTATATATCTATCTATCTTTCTGTCTATATCTCTATCTATGTTTCTATCTATCTATCTATCTATCAATCTATCTATCTATCTATCTACATAAGATTATCTCTATCTTTTTATCTACGGCTGTATCTATCTATCTATCTAACTATCTATCTATCTATCTATCTATCTATCAATCTATCTATCTACATATTTATCTATCTATATACCTATCTATCTATCTACCTGTCTATCTATCTATTGATCTTTCTATCTATCTATCTACCTATCTATCTATCTTTTTATCTATCTATCTATCTATCTATATATCTATCAATCTACCTATCGAACCCATCTATCTGTCTATCTATCTATCTATCTATCTATCTATCTATCTATCTATCTATCTATCTATCTATCTATCTATCTATCTATCCGTATCTATATTATGTCTACATATAAAATCATATATTTATCTTTATAGGCCCTACATATCTATATTATTCTGTCTATCTGTATCTATACCCGTCTCTCTGTTTCAGCATCCATCAACATAAATTACCATACTAGTTAGGGCCTTTACTTCGTGCGACTTTGTTGTTTCCAATCAGTATATAGCTCTGTCTTCCATGCTGATTTATACATTATGAAATCATTTGGTCATAACGCTGAAAATCCGTATCGTCCCTACTACAGGGCGGTGAGTTGGCTCAGTCTGTAGCACGTCTGCCTCACGATCACGCGGCCCGGGTTCGAACCCGAGTCTGGACTGAGCAATGTTGTGTGTAAGCATACCGTCCCCTCTAGCAAGAGGCAAAAACACTCTGTCTCTCGGATAGGACATAAAATGGAGGTCCCGTGTGTGAGAGAGTAACAACTCATGCACGTAAAAGATCCCGCTTCATTCATTCATCGCAAAGAGCAGGGTGTTTAACCCGGTGAAGTGGTCCCGCAGCTCACATCCAACTGGACCCCATGGAAGACCAGCTAAACGTAGCTGAATATGGGCTATCCAGCCATCTTCTCAGATGGGAATGAACAAACAAACAAACTGTTCAAACAGATCAGATTGAAACCCACAGCGATCCATGATTTATTCATGTCGTTTATTATTTTACGCACATGATAGTTTATTCATTTACTCACGTTTCAGTGGCTGTCTATATACATGAAAAACATGTCATCACATAATCATACGAAAACGAATTGCATACACGGACATTATGTATACATTGATATAAAAGTGACGAGAAAGAAGTGCGACATATATTGTATTATAGGTGAAAACATAACGAAGCGCGCGCAAATATTCGGTTAACGGGTGCTATGGATACCAACCACGCGGGAGTCCGCCCCTCGCGGAATGTTTCTGTCTTTCTGCATCTAATATTTATTTTCCCGTTTGCTGCGTGTCCGATGAATTGGACTCTAGTTTTCTAAAGCTTAAGTGTACACACACCAATTGTACACCACGAAACTGATCGGACTGCTTTTCTAAACTGGACGTCTGTCGCAACCACTTTTCATGATCTTTTCCCTGGAGGGTTAAAGCAATATTGACAGTCCATTGTGCTCAGCTTGAATGAAAACAAACGCACTGCTCTAAGCTGATGAAGGCTATAAAAAGGCCCTCAAAGAGAACTCTTATGCATTATGATAAATTCGATTAAATTAGTCGTTTTGGAAAAAAACACACACAAGTATAACCAGATTTAGTGTAGGTTGTATTTGCCCCAAAAATGTACTTCATAGCATCTATAGTAATGGCTAGACAAATGGTGGACATTGAGACATTAAACCTGTGCATCGTCAAAACCCTTTACTGAAAAATTATACACACTCTTACAACTCAAAGTACATGAGCAACTACCTGTAAGTATAGAACAAAAATAGCGCAGTACACGGAAAACTTCGTCAAAAAAGGTTAAAGATACAAGTAACTTTGTTGAAGATAATGAGCAGTGAATGGAAACATACGACTTGTGTAAAGAAAAAAAAAGAGAAGTTGGTTGCTTTGATACAGTTGTATCATGATAGCAGTCAGTCATGTCAGTCATTCATTGTCCGTGAAAAGTTTTAAAGTGTCATGGAAGATTCAGTTCATTTTGTGAGTGTTTAAACAAGACGGATTAGACTCTTTCAAGTATATGTTTAGAATGATGGCACATACATGGCGCTATGATTAGAGTAGTGAAAAGTTGTAAACACTTCTCAAAAGTGCGACTGACAGAAAAAGAAAAGTGCCTAAATTTTCGATGCGTTGTCTGAGGTCGTGGACATAAATTTAAAATTTAAATTTGTTTTTCCTTATTTATTCCTTTCCGTGCCAGGGACTTTGGAGAGTGTGTATAGCGCTATTTGACCTGTGTAGTCATTACTTTTAAGCACACCGAGAGTAAAGCGGATGATAAGATTTGTCCCCCCATAAATGTTGTTAGAAAATAAAATGAAATAACATAGTACAGCCCTTGAAAGTTGTACTGTAGGTACCTGTATTTCAGGGTTAGATTCACTTGACTTAAAGCGAGGAGGGTTATACTCTTTAGGATGGATTGGCAATGTCCAAGATTACATAAACAGGAGTACACGACAAACGTGTAAACATGGTATAGACATGAACTGCTATAAGAGAGGAAATGATGACAATTGTGATGAATGTTATGAAAGCATTGATCAGAGCAATGATGGTTATGATTACAATAATGGTGGTAGTAATAAAATAATTACGATGATAATAATGGTATTAGCAGTAACGAGTAGTGGTACTGATGATAATGACAATGAAACTAATTGTAATGACAGAAATAACAATCAATGACAAATAACATTGAATTGATATTGATGATGATAATGATGATGACGATGATGATGATGATGATGAGGAGGATAATGATGACGACGACGATGACGACGTCGATGATGATGATGATGATGATGATGGTGATGATGATGTGATGATGATCATGATGATAATGATAGTGGTAATAATTATGATGATGGTGCTGATGACGATAATAATGATATGGTGTTGACGATAATGACGATGATGGTGAAAATGATCCCTACTCTTCCTAAAATGGAGATGACAATGTCTTCCATCCTGATCAAGTGGTAGGGAGACTACCAATGAGTATGATCACCTGTCCACCCCTGCCCTTAAAAAAGGAGAGAAAGCATAGATGGAATACAGAGCGATAAACTATGGGATGATGCTGGTCGTAACCATGGAAACGGAGGGAGAAGGATAATGGATAAAGGATGACGAGGAGAATACAACGTAATAAGTGGTGGTAAAAAAAAAAGAACTAAAAGGCGATGGTAATTGACAGGAGGAGAGAAAGGGTGTAGAGGTATTATTAGAAAGACAGGTATAACGAACGTCCCAAGAGAGAAAGAGTTCATGTTTATAGAGATGAACAATTATTGCGTGTGAGAAAAACGTTCTCAATCACAAGACGTTGCGGAGGAGAAGGACAATGGAGAAGAGCAAAAAACTCATCACCTTTATCGGTTAGACGAGGATTCTGCTATTGACTACAGAAACTGCAAATCCCCTTCATTCACGGGTACATTAACTCTATTACTTCTCATGCATTGCACGTGTGGCGTAGCCTCTATCACTATTGATTTCCGCTTAACGAGAAGTTTCAGAGGTCCTTCTTCCATCTGACCGGCTACTAGTAACTTAAATTGGTCAGTGGGGTCAAGCAAATGCATCAGAACTTCTTCACTTCTCATGTACGGTGAAGTTTACAGTAAAAAGAGGTCAAACGTCAAACAGTGCCCCACAAGGTGGATACGGTTGTTGGAAACATAAACAGGATTTGTCTGGATTACAGACGGTTTACAAACTTCCCATAGAGGTGAGTATTGAGTTCGAGAAATGAGTTGAAATACAAGGGCGTGAAGTTCTTGCTTTTCAGTTCTGACGGTGAATCATAGAAAATCGCTTTGTTGTGCACTGTGCGTGTCAACATGCGCCTTGCTCTGCAAGCAAGTATAATGAAAATCGTACTTTTGTGTTTCCGCGAGACGGAGCAAAAGATGCATGCTCAGAATAGAGTCATTCGAAGCATTGTTAATCAAATTAAAAGCTCTGTGGGAGAGAGGAGATGTACTTAGTATCCTGTCTCTGATTGGGTAAATGTCGCTTATTTTGAGGAGCATAACCTTGGAGACAGCCAATGAGCGTCGAGTTTACTAAACCGGCGCTCTCGGCTCGGATAAAGGGGGATCGCCAGCCAGTGGCGCATTCCAGATCTATTGAAGATGACAATGGCTAATGGTGATACAGAGTGATGCCGTTTTTTCGGGCAGGTTTTCACGCAATCTCGCTATGGTTAAATAGAAAGTTCCGCTAGGGCAGAGAAGAAAAAAGGAATACCATTCTGGCTAGGTCCGCGGCGTCGGGCTCTCGCCCCGTTTGTTTCCAGCGCTTGACGACGGTTGTTAGGACCTTGGTGTTTTCCTGCGACGAAGCGAATAACAATTTCCCAATCAACCCCTTCAATGAAATGACCCGAGCGTGTGGGACTATCACCATACCCCACGTAGCGAGACCTGAACACACATCGTGGTAACTTCTACGTTCGCTTGTCTACCAACTACTTTGTACTAACATTGCACATGTTCTATTCGAACACTCTCGATACTTGTGCTTTGGTTACTGTTTACAACAGAAAAGAAGAAAGTTTTCTCTATAGGAGTTAAACTCAGCTCCAAACAGTATTTTCGCAACTGCTACAAACCTTTTTCGCCTTTTGATGTAGCACAGAGATCAGACTTGAACTATTTTTGGACAAGGTTATTTCGACAGGTATAACGCGGAATTAACATCTTGCAGTTAAATCAAGGTAAGTTCACTTCGTGTTTCTGCTGAAACATCGTCAGTTGAT
Source organism: Diadema setosum (assembly GCF_964275005.1). Lineage (NCBI taxonomy): Eukaryota > Metazoa > Echinodermata > Echinoidea > Diadematoida > Diadematidae > Diadema > Diadema setosum. The sequence goes on from NC_092690.1 coordinate 11,434,770, forward strand.
AATATATTCCTGTGTGTTGCTAAATATTGCGTTGTTCTTTCTGTACATTAATGATGATCCTCGTGTTTCATAATGTTAAGCAAAGATGGTGATCCCTACCTAGACTTTATCGATTTCTGAGCTCATGTTGGGGGAAAGAGAGAGAGAGGGGTGCAAAGAATCATTATTGGTCATTGTTTGCTGAAGTCTGCTATGTAACCACAACATTTCTCGTCCGCCAAAATCGCATTGATTTCATGATGTAATATTTATGATATGTCTGCTAGTCTTCGTAGATTGAGATGATTCCATGACAATCTTTCTTTAGGTTTGAAGTATCGTCATTCGCGCAGCACTGGAATTAATTGATATTAAAATGTTTCATTTCTATGAAATGTTCGATTTCTCAGGACACAATGTTTTCATCGACGACAATTGGCAGAAAAAGAAAGCAACGAATTTTGTAACATTTGATATTTCAAACTGTAAAGAGACTGAACTATATAATTCAACATCATACCTAGATTGCGATCTTTATGGGTTTACTAATTAATCACCTGGACTTGAGTGTAAAATATAACTTTCCTCCGTATTTGTTGGTTTTATATCGTCTTGTGTATGTATGGTTGACAGTTCTGAGTTTACATGTATGACGCAAATTTATTTTGTATAGGATATAATACGGCCAGTAAGAGAATGTACACACGTGTATTGTGGTGTTTACAAGCAGGAACCATCCACACGTTAATACCCAGGCATGCCTATATGCATGCAAGAGCACTTACTAAACCGGGTCCCCATGCCGACTGCGTAAACAGCACGGCGGTGTGCGAAAGTCTCGCAGAACCATGTCGGCCTATAGAGATACCCGCACAATATGAAAGCGGATTATCAGGTTCGGGACGCACGCTCCAAACTTAGAGCGCTACTTTCTGCTTCCCATAAATCGTGACACGACATTAATATTTTTGAATGCCAAATTAATGTAAAGAAGAGATGTCTAAAGCATGTATTTAAAAGTATAATGGAGTAAGGGTAACAGGTGGGATATTCGGGTCGGACACGCCCATTACTCATACATGACGCATCCGGGATCTTGTAATCTTTCGTCTTTAATTGGTAACTTAGACTACATATGGTGGTTGTCAATGGTTGTGGTTATAGAACGTCAAACGAGGCACAAGTGAAAATACGATCACATACATTGTTTAAACATTGTAACGCAAAGTCTACAAACATAATATTTGTCTACTAATTTCAGTAGCAATTTTAGGTATAATCCCAATCATTTCCTAGTCTTGGCTACAGCATGTTTGCATTTCCTTTGATCAAAATTTATTTCGTATTTTATTCTTCTTGATTGTAAGAATATCAACATGTAGTATTATTCATTCTGGTAATGACGAACTGTTGTGTTGGACTAACCCTGTAACACAATTACGTTTTGAAAAAAAAAATGGTTGATTATCTCCTGAGGAGGTTATCTCGCCAATTTTGTCGGCTCGCCCTTAGATATCCAATTAACTTAGATTGATATAGCAGGAATTGTAACGAGATAATTAAATCGTTTGATTATGTTCATAATCAGGAGCGAGCGATGAAAGAGCAGGAGGTATGATGAATGTTTGATACACCAGCAATAAAAATTCTGTAGTCAGGCGATCAATAATTGTAGCGCGCTCTCTACACAAAAGCAAAGGGGCTCTGAATAGAAACCGAGCACAATGCAATATACGTGTACTATTGTAGCTGCTATCAGATATACGGCTCGTGCATCACTGTCTAGAACTGAATTATCGTCTGCGTATTTGTCTTTTGGTATAATAGTTTGTTTCCTGTCTCATTCATCTCATTCCGTTACCTATATCGATTTATAAAATCAGCTGCACCTTGTGATAAAATGTAATCATTTTTTATCTGTTTTGTAAAGCAAAATCTATCAACAATAATTATGACTCTCATTCAGTATGCTTTCAGATTGTGGGATGAAAATTAGTCTGACTACTCTCTTTAATTAATCGACGCAAAAATTAGACGCACTAATGACAACGCTTTTTTCATAATGAGATTCAACTTACTCTATAGGCCATGTGTATTTCACATTAAAACCAATTGGCTTATATTGCCTGCGTGTGATATAATGGTCAAAGCACGGGTATAGATGAACGGGAATTAGCTGGTAGAGCAAAGGGAGGGACCTCGGTTGCGTTGTCATGACGGCGGATCGCATCAGTCCAATTCCCGAGTGATCAAGCCTCGCTCGTGCTTTCCCCCTTTGAAGGTCATTTTTCACACATTTCAGAATCAATTTCAACAAAAGTGAGAACTCCGGTCGGGGCATGGTAGGCTTCTGCGCATACATTATGCAGTATATTGTACAGTTCCTTGTCTTTTGGTTTCACAGAGAAATTGCTTAATCTGCCCGTTCCATCAAAGAATGATAGCAAAATTTAGTATTGATAACAGCTGTAAACAAAAAAAAAAAAAAAATGAGCCAAAAGGTTCGATAGCATGAGAGTTTATTCAGTGTGCATTGCAATATAGAACGGTGGTGTAGGTTCATGTTGAGTCAGTTCTAAGAGGCGAGACTTTTAAATAAACATGAAACATTCATTTTTGATCGATTAGAATTTCTGAATAGATAGTCAATCAAGTCTCCTATGTCTGTTTACACAGCTTTTCCCTCAACTTCTTGAACGCGCCAAAAGTCATCCCACCAATATGGCTGCCCATTCCCCATCGATAGTTTGGCAGCTTACGCTCGCTGTCCTCCTTCTCATGGTACACGAAGGTAAGATCTTTACAAATATTTTGAAAGTTTGTGAATTGGCTTTTATATGAATTCATTCAACACGGACACATTCTTTCCTGGAAAAGACAAAGAACAAAAAAAAAAAAATAGTACGATTCTAATTGCATGTTGTTGTTCTTTTTGTTCAAAATTTCCCCTGTTATCGAGGAAGTGAAAAGGGGAACTGTACCATAATTGCACGGCCCTTTATGTTTCATTACCATGGATCTACAAGATTGTGATGTAGATTTGTAAACGAAACAAAATTACTTTAGCTTCCTCCCGACATGTCTAGTTCGTAGTATTTCAGCTGTGGGTATGATTATTGTACCATAATGTGTACGGCTATCAACTTCTATCTCACTTCTCCAATTTATGAAAGTAAATATGATTTGGTTTTTGATGTTCCCAGGTGTCGGCCAGCAGACGATTACCATCCAACCATCGAGTAGCACCGAATTCGTCGGCGATTCCGTGTTGCTCCTGTGTTCGATCACCGACAAGGAGGGCGCGGTCACTTGGGTCAAAGACGGCACCACGGCCATCTCGAGTGACCGGACGATCATCGATCCGACGCAGACGTCGAAATACCAGATCCTCGGCGACGACATCGCTGGCAGTTTCAATCTAAACATCCTCGACCTCACCGAGGACGACTCGGGCGACTATGTGTGCCGAGTTTCAGCAGCGGGAACGAGTACGGCGGTCGCGTCTGACACAGCCACTCTTGTTGTAGAACGTAAGTTAGGGCTCGTGACATTCTATATTTGCTACAGCTGTATATCAAAAGTTTTCATATCAAAAACTTTATGAAACAACAGACAGAAACACCATTGAAAATCATCTGTTATCTTATTCTAAAGTTCGTGAATATTCTAGAACATATAGTAATAATTGAAAGTAAAGCACAATGATAATACTTAGCAGACTACAATATTACTTTTTTTTTCTATGCAGCAATTCCTGTCCAAGCCTTTGTCACGGAGCCGACCAGTGCTCAGGCCACCACCGATAACTCGGCCGTCCTGCAGTGCGTCATCGAAAACAAGGAGGGTAATGTCGAGTGGGTCAAAGACGGTGTCGTCATCAGCAACAACACCGAGATCACAGACTCGTCGCTTATTCGGTACAGCATCACGGGCACTGCCGCCGACGGCGAGTATAACCTACAGGTGAGTAGCAATCTCACACTATAATGAGTATCGTGCCAGATAAGGCATGGGTTTAGATCATATTTAGGTTCTCCCCTTTAACACAATTACCTTATAACTCTTCTCGTAGACTGAATCTCTTCACGTATTATGGAAAACAGAGAATATAATATTTTCCATTATTAAAGGTTAATTTAACCAACTAACATGTTGGAAAGCTTCTTGAACACAGCTTAATGCAATGGTGTTAAGTATAATTATGGTTACGATTACTTCACGTATAAGATTATTTTCATATTTCCATTTACAAAATTCCATAAAGTGATGGCATTGTAGGCAACAGTCTTCACGAGCATTCGTAATTGAGCTTTAGGGGAAACACTACATAAAATATGGAGTCACTTGAATCATTTTTTTTTGTCTGTTTGTCCAACAACAGATTGTGACGGTAGAAATGTCCGACGCCGGCACCTACCGTTGCCAGGTTACCGCTGCCGGAAACAGCGCCGCAATCACATCCGGGGATGCCGTGCTTACGGTGCGCGATTCCAGCGAGGTGCAGAGTATCGTTGTTCCGCCTTCGGACAAGACGGCCACCGTTGGAACGTCCGTCACGCTGGTCTGTTACGTGTCGGCGCTGTCCGGGTCGGTGCGCTGGTTGAAGGACGGCGTCCAGATCAGCGAGAATCGCGAACTCGTGAACGGAGATACAAGGTAAGGAAGGTTTTCTTATGTTTAAAACAAAATATGTCCCCTTTTTCACTGGCACCTGGGATCATTTACATAAATCTACTAACCCCTGGTACACTGACACAATTAATGTTTTCAAGAAAAGGAAGAAGATATTCGGTTATGTCCTGTTCCTATTTAGATGATACTAGGAGACATTTTCGTAATCATGAATTCAATCCAAGACATGAGGTTTCATCGTAATAAAACATTGAGGAAAACTTGTGTCAAAACTTATTAAAATTCCATCATTCCTGGACGTTGTGCAGAGTGTTGTATTGAGGATGTTGATTACCATAGCAACATGCAATTGCTCATATACTGATGTGTACCTTTCCTCCGCCCTCTCCACAGTGGTAGGATCTCTATCATCGGCAACGACGAGGACGGCGAGTATAACTTTTACATCAGCGAGGTCGAGGACGACGACCAGGCCTTGTATTTCTGCGTCCTGTCGGCTTCGGACACCGACTCGTCCGTGGCTTCGTCTCCAGCCACGCTTACCGTTTCGCGTAAGTCGAAATCGTGGTCGCATAGAAGAGTTTGTTTAACATCCTAATCGGAGAAGTGCAGCGACAAACATGGCTAATGATGTAGTAGTTTCTGGATCAGACCTAGCGATAGTGTGATGGTACATGTATAGCAGTGAGTAACGACGGGTAAAGACAAATAGGATGGGGATACACGTATCTCATAATATTGACAGAAAGCGAGGGAACGAGCCATGATCAGGACATATTTGATAGTTCGACTGAATATTTTACAACGAAACTCGAAGCAATTATTGAGATGTTGGAATATCTAAGCACACCATTATGTCAAAAAATGCAACAACACCTATTATGTTAAATGTCCATTCACCAGAGCGTTAAAACAACGAGTAGATTGATATTTTCGATGTCTTTTTTCTTGGTGGAACAGCTGCCGAGGCCCCGAATTCTCTCTCGCCGACTTGCACCCTCACTCCGTCTGAGAACCTCAGCGAAAACGACGCCGTGACCCTGACCTGCGAGTCCACCGGCGGCACACCGCAACCAACGCTGCGGTGGTCGAACGACGTCGACGCCAATGCCGACTCGGGCAACCAGACACAGGACTCGTCGTCGGCCACGAACACGCTGTCGCTGATCCTCACCAAGGACCTAAGCGGAGTGGTCTACACCTGTCGCTCCACGCATCCTGCCTACTCCGAGCCGGTAGAGTGCTCCCTGTCGCCTTTAGATTTCCAAAGTAAGTTTGCACTTGTTTGCACTCTTCTGTCATCACAACTTGCTGAGCTATCGAACCACTTCCATCGCTTTAGTGGTCTTTGTCAAACGGCCATGTGCCAGTCTTACCTAAGAACGCTTACACAAAATATGCAAAGTATGAATGTTTTCTCGAAGAAAATGTATGTACAGGGACATTGGGAAAATAATTTCGATAACCGCGGATGGTGGTTTTGCCAACTAGAAAAAAGGATACCACAGTACACTGCATTCTCTTCTTGCATCTTTCGACGACCATAGCAACCACCATCTGTTACATTACCCCTAACATTTCCTTCATTTTCCTTCAAACTCTCACAGTTATTGCAACCATCAACGTGACGCTTGACGTGAGTACCCTGACCATTGAGGAGGACAAGCAAGGAATGTTGGTGTGCTCGGCGGCCGGTGACCCGCCAGTCCTGGGCTACACGTGGTACTACAACGGCGCTGAGATCGTTACCACTGACGAAAGGTGAGAACAATAGAATTTTAATTCTTCCCACCATCAAATCACCTAAGAGAATTATACTGTAGCAATCACGAAATCCCTCTACATATCATGAATAAAAAAACCATTTGCAGTTGAAAATATAATGTCTGAAATTATCATAACAATTCACTAATCATACGTTATACGGAGATGATTATTCTTTCCATGTATTACGTACTTAGCTATCATAATACACTTCGTTAAAATTGTTGAAACTGCAATCAGTTAAATGAAAAATGAGATACCGGCACTTACTGTGTAAAGAATTGAATACTGATTAAAAAAAAAAAAAAAAAAAAAAAAAAACGGAACACGTGAGTATGAAACGGTGTTTTTCATTTGCTCTCCACCTAGGTTTCTGATTTCAACAACCAATAGCAAGGACAGTTCTACCCTGACGATAGTGAGCGCAACTCTGAGTATGGACGAGTCGACCATCCAATGCAGGGCACACAATCGTATCGATGAACGGACGGACAGTGTGCTGCTAAAGATCAAAGGTAAGCTTCCTTCAACATCTGGAAGCATCATTTTAGAATTCTCGACACGCAAAAATTGATCCAGAGGGCTGCACTGTGAAACATGATAAGATTATGGGAATCACCGGGACACTCAAGTCGTACGTTACAAAAGATATAGATATAGATCCTCTCTTCCCACGATCGTTTTCTACCAAAATTTAATGACTTATTTAATGACTAAAGGTATAATTGATATCTCTATGAGGGTACAGATTGCATACTCTCTGCGTAAAGCAGTGTATGTGACGCACCCGTATTTTTCAAAACAATGTGACATAGTGAGCCAACTAAGACATGGTGGCGCTCTTGATAAACAGCGCCACCACACAGCCAAGGTGTCGTCATCTCATCAAAAGATTTTGCCTCGTCCGTATCGGTGCGATCATCATGTTTGCTTGATAGTTTGTGTGAGTGGAGACTAATCAGCATCACTGCTCTTGTCTTTGTATCTACAGAGGACAACCTCACGACGTACGTTCTTGCCGCTCTCGGTCTCATTGCCACCATCATCTTCGTCGCCATCGTCGTCGGTTTCATCATCTGGGTCTGCTACAGGATAAAGAAGAAGAACCAGAAAGGTAAGAACAGCCAACATACATTCACACAGTTCAGATAATGATTGTCTTGAGAGTGAGACGTACACGATCGAACGATAACTGGCTTACACTAAACACAGTCTCTAAGTGCACTGCACACTTGCCGTTTATAGGAGTCTGTAACTGTGTCTTGAACAAGCAAGAATGAGCTAAACGGCTTCTAAAATTGTTAAGTCTTGGGAAATGATACAAGCGGATTCTGTTCAGTTGTGTATCAATATTTTGATCTATGTCCATATTTCAAACTTAGTGTTGACAATAGCGGTTTCAACGCATCCTTTTACGTTTCAAGAAATTATGATAATAGATGTTGCAAAAATGGTGACAGAGGATGCATTTTGTAATACGTTTCACTTTTCTGTCACACCACAGTTTACCCTGACCACGAGGCACAGGGCGAAGCCAAGCGGATGCCGAACACGAACTACTTCATCGGGGCGACAAACATGGGCGGGACTATGATTCCCAACGGGACTGTGGTGAAGACTGAGAATGAGGAGACTAAGAAGAAGCACCGCAAACACAAGGACAGGAAACATAGGAAGCACCGCAAGGAGAAGAAGGACAAATCCAAGGTGCTGGACCACGATGCTTCAAGGACGCCCAACCCGCTGAGCACGCGCGACGGAGACCACGAGGTGCTACCCACCATCACCGGCTACAAGAGACCGGGTGCCAGCAGCCGCGACCCTGGTGTCTACCCGACCTACCCTGCAGGAATGTACCCCATCGACGGGCACTCGCCGCTCCCGCACTACCAGGACGGGTATCCGGCCGGTGAGCCGAACGCGGGCAGGAGGTCGTCGGTGGAGAAGTCCGGTAGGAGGAGCTCGAAGGACGCTAAGATCTCGCTGTCGCCGGGAGAGTACCAGGCACGGGATGAGTACGAGAGGAAGCTGCGAGAGCTGCAGGGACTTCGATCGGACCTCATCAACGCCGAGGAAGAGAAGAAGAAAAAGAAGAAGCACAAGAAGCACAAGAAAGATGTAAGTTTTCTTTTCCTTGCAACAAACTTGATTTTAATAACTCTTTACTCGAATATTTTTTAAATGTGTCCAGAAATATTTGCACCCCAAATAATAAACTATTCAAAGTTATGAGTGAATGGCGTTTCAGTTTCGTCGTTATATTTCCAGTTATCTATTTATTTTCTTTTGCGAAAACACGATCAATCCACAGTTGCATTTATATTCTTAAAATGAATGATAGCCTAGTAAATTAAAAAGTGGATTGGACTGAAATGTTGTCACCCATTATCATACTTTTATTATCAAACATTGCGCATGATATTCATTTTTCATTTATCACTTTTCGTCATATTTGTATAGATAAGATGAATGAATGATTAATCGTTGGTTCTCCTCTTTCTGATCTTTTCCCCTCCACAGAAGTCAAAGAAGGAATCTTCGCGGTGAGAGACTAGCTTTCTTGGAAGATGAATGGACTATACTTCCTTGACAGTACTCTGAGCTGTGATTGGCTGTGAGTGAACCAACGTCTACCATGCGTATTCTTGCCATTCTATAATACCTTGGTACTTCTTGTGCTGCCGGAACTGTTTTCGCACCGACAAAGAGAAGTTATACCACACTCGACTGCAGAGTAATGGCCAGAGAAAGGAATGGCCGCGGAATAATCTGCACACATTGGCAAGACTTGGACAATGGGAAAAGTTGCAGTGGAAGGCACGCGAATCGTTGCTATTGTGACGTCGAAACGGGAAACACTGAATGGAATTGTTTAATGAGAAATGTACACGATATGTGTAGCTAAACTCAACAACAGGTGTTACATCAATGCAACGAACATCTTGATGTGTGTGACATCACGATGTGAAATTATAGACGACTTATGTGATATTCTTCATGTATTTCAGTCTGTTTGATTTGTGCAAGCAAACAGTGATGATAACAACACAAGTCTTGGCACTTCTCATTTTGTACTATACTCAATATTGATGAATGTGGACACCACTCTATCTTTGATAATTCTCCAGTCGATACACAGTATTACTGCAATGGTGGACAGAAAGGAACAACTGTTTCTATTGCGCATGTAAATGGTTTTGATGATACATATACAACTCATTTATCCCCCCAAAGTTTGTGTGTTTTTCTTTGTATGATACTTTTTTTTTATTTATATAAGTCAGAGTTTACGAGACCACAAAATAGCAATACCAAATTTTACGATGTAAACAAAGTTTACCACTTTAATGAAAGACCCCCAGAGTTACGCGGAATCATAAAAGCATGTTTGTTGGGTGCGCAGATTCGTGAAACTGGATTAACAATGCTTCCTTTGTGACGTCACTAGAAGGTGACAATGACGTGTCCGGAATGGTGTCTTACAATGGTATATCTTTCTGCCTTCCAAAGTTTCAGCAGGAATTTGACCTTATCTCAATGATGTGCCAAAGCGGAGAAACATTGGCGAACAAGAGCTTACCAGTGAGATAAATCAAAGATTTCTATCAACTATAGCTTTACGACGAATATTCTTTAAGGGAATGAACGGCGGTTCATTAACATGCAAAGTGTACAATAACAATAACAATTGTGAACAATTGGCTGTACTAGATATGTCTGTGAAATAAATTTATGAACTGTTAGTCATGATCAAATGAAAATATTCTTCTTACATTTTGTTTTGTCATTGTCATCGCAGGACACCCATGAGGTGTGTTATGCAGTTACACACACGCACACACACATTCACACACACACACACACACACACAGACACACACACACACATATGTATATACATACATATATATAATCTCTATATATGTAATTATATATATTATATGATTACATATAATTTTATATGTGTGCCGGATGAAAAACTTGCAGTATAGACGTTGCAGTGATGTTCACTCTTGCCTTTATTCCCCAAGCTTTCGGCTGTTTCACCAGCCTTTTTCAAGGGCTTTTAAGGCGTGGGGATTTGCTTGTTGTGTGTGGTGTGGTGTGGAATAAAGGCAAGAGTGAACATCACTGCAACGTCTATACTGCAAGTTTTTCTTCCGGCACACATATACCAATGATGCAGTACCCACCACGTACGAGGCCAAGCCCGCTTCACGTTATATAATTATATATATATATATATATATATATATATATATATATATATCAGATGTATGTAAACATTATATACATATATATATATATATATATATATTTGATTATTTTGATTTATACCATCTTCAAAATAGAATTTGCCATTGACTTGATAAAGCCCTATGGGTGAAAATTTGTTAAAACAACCCTACGTTTTCCACCAAGTTTCTTTAATTACTTCTGTTGCGAACCAATGTCTTCTTAGACTCCGAGCAGAAACCCTTTGCTGTATATATATATATATATATAGATATATGTATAATGTATATAGGAGTATTGAAAAAATTCACCTGGTTGACTGCAGGTTCATCCGTATTTATTGCAGTCAACCGCGTGAACTTGTTTCAATACTTCTGTCTAAAGCTCTTCCTTTGAGGATATCGAGCACTCTTCATAGTAGGATAGAATCACCAAGTGTATGTATATATAGTATATATATATATATATATTTATATATATATATGATGCAAAATACAGTAAATTCCCTTAAACCTTCAACGTACACATATATGAACTTCTGTTCTGGTGTATTGTTAATGTTTAGATAATCTGAGAGTAACATTATGAACAATACTAGATGAAAATGAAAAGTCACAATGCGCCTTGGAATAATGATAATGGTCATGTACCAAATAAACAGAGGGCGTATTCTACTACATGTATTTAGCATTCGTATACTCAAGACCCGTTGCAGCGGGTATACGAGTGAACATGCGATTGTGTGCGGCCGTAATTTGGGAAAGTATAATTCGTGAGCCATTACATATCTACGTTCATGCCCAGTACCCGGAAGGAAGCTCCTTGACGTGTTGATGATTGTTTGGAGTTCTTTCATGTGTCAGTCATCGAAGGCTTCTATATATGTCCTTGTATAATGCAACATTGTAGGTATGTTTTTACATGTGTTGTTCGTTGTGTCTTAATGTAGTGCGATTGAATGTTGTGTTTGGTTTCTGATTATGATGTTTTTGTGGTTGTTTGAATCTTTGTCTGAAGTTTGTCGTTTGTAGACAGCCAGGGGACATTGTTTGAATGTTAGACTGTACGCTACGTTCTTATAGTTTCAGTCCCTTGACGTCGGACGGAGGGTGCATATGGCCGGATCCGATTTTGATTTCTGTATCTGTTACTGCTGGATGGTCGCATATCTGACAACTGTTGTACCCCCAGTTTTGGCTGCCAGTCACTGCCAGTAGGTATGATCGGTTTGTGGACTTTTGATCGCGTTAGCAGACTTTTGAGATACGGTGGTTGTCTTTGGGCATGCAGAGGATGTACGGCTACCTCGGGGCCAAGTGATGGAACTTGTTTAAGTGTCGGCCATACCTTCCAAACCTCTTTCACGAATTGCTGTGATGTTTGATAGTATGTCGTTACAAAAACCTTGCGTGTGTGGGAGTCTTTGGGTTTGTGGTTTTCACGATTTCGTAAGGATGAGCGTCTTTTTGCTATCGCGCGGTCCCTCCCTGCTTGTACGATGTCTAAGGGGTACCCCGCTGCTGCAACAAACAATTGTCCCAGATTCGAAGAAATTCCTTGTGATCAGAAATGACTCGTATTGAGCCAAGCAAGCAAGTAAGCAAGGAAAACAAAGACGAATTTGTGCGGATATAACGACAACTTTTTTTTTTTTTTTTGAAACCGAATGATAACAACGGGAAAAATCTTAAAACCAGAAAAGGTCAATTCTCCGTGAATTGTCTGAATTATTGTTGCGTGCAAGCAGAGACTAAGATCTGACAGTGCCAAAGAGAACGCAATGAAGGTGATGCGCCGCAAGTTCATAAAGTCTCTTTCCGAGGGCCGAGATGGAACGGCATCGGAATATTTGGAAGCTTTAGCTTTCGCTAAAAAATATGCCTAACTGTTATCTCAAACGCTACAATACGAATTAGCGTTCCGAAATGGTGCACATTATCCGAAATGTTAAGTTAACCTTTCCGAAGACGCTTAAAGGAAGTATCTAATTGTGAGCGGGAAATGTTTACGAACGTAGAGAACTGTAGTATAATCTCGGGAGAAATTTCGAACATGTTCAAAATTTCTTTGCGATAAGAAAAACTGGTTGCAAAAATGAAAACTGTTTTTGAGTTTGATTGCACCTGTTACCGAACCCTGACGGAATTTAAAGTCTGCTATTATTCGCTACTTTGGCAAACATTAGCCGCTCAGTTAGATACCCCATTTCCGTAACTTTGATTATGAGAGAAATTGAATTAGATGTCAAAATCAAAGTATGATGATGTCGTAAGCTAAAATTTGAATTAACTCAACTCTAGCTAATCGAAATACTACAGTATTTCAGTTCATCAGTTACCGGGTACTGGTTTTTGTTCTCGTAAACGGCATGTACCCGTCAATCTCGTCGGGTAAAACATTTACGCAAAGCACGCATTCAACCTGGCGGGTGCTTCGCAACATGCTGGCAGCACAATATGGCGCTCTGGCAGTAAAAGTCATCACGCGTTTCGCGCATCGCACTTTACAGTAATAGTGAGAGAAAATGAGATGTTGGGTACGGTGTCCTTGAAGGAAATAAAACATGAGAGTATAAATTGTGATGTGAACTTTCACCATAATACACGTCATTTATATCAATAATTTGTCATAGAATGAAAGATAAATTCGGACTTTAGTCACAGCTTTCATCCACGCGAGTTACGCTAAACGCAGCGCTGAGCTGATAGCGAGATGACCTTACCTATAGTTGCGTGAATTTTCCTTCATCTCTCTCTTCTCAGATGTTCAGAATGATTAGCATGCAGATAACAAAGAGCAGGCCCCATTTACGACATGATTACGAGGTATATGATATCAAATTTGAAACAATTACTGATTAAGCGTCGAGGGAAAAAAAGAGATGATTGTAATTATCGCGAGAATGCTCTCGCATTTTCGAGTCGCATTTCCTGTTTTTCTGTTCATCAAAATGAAGTCGTCATATTATTCGATGCATGTAACCAAATTTTAACAGAGCATGTTCATATGATAAAGTGTATTTTCCACAAGTGTTCGGATACAACGAGAATCCGGATATAACCAGAAAAATCACCCGGAACCAACGATCTCGTTATGACGGGATTCCCCTGTAAGTCTTCTTCTTTGTGACCTCCGAAGAACAGTGGACTATTGTGACTACCCTGCTGAAGAGGGTTCTGATGACAGCAAATTTATGAACCAAGGGGTGATGTGATTTGAAATTTAGGGTTGGCTTTCTGTGAACTGAAGTGGAGAGGGCGCCATCAGCTTCGACGTTGATTTCCACATCTACGAATGATAGTTTCTCATCCTTGCATGTTTCTTGCGTGAAGAAATGTGCATGATCCCAGGAGCTGATGCAGCTGAAGGGAGCACTCTCTTTTTCCAGGATGACGAACGTATCGTCCAGATACGTGGATTGCGTCTTGTGTATGGATTTAGAGATGTGGTCACAAATCAACTCCTTGGACAACCCCTATTCCAACTCATACTGAGGAGGTATCCCCTCCCATACAAGGAAGATCTTGTATTGTTTTCTTGTTTATCTATTTATTTATCTTTAAAAATTTGATTTGATGCAAATGTTTAAACATTTTAAAGAAAAATAAATTATCAAGGACAATGTGACGACTAAATTGCCATATCTGTCACCTCCTTTTCTGCTAGTCCGTTTCGTATGTACCACTGTGGAAAAACGGGAGAGGGTGTGGCCACATGAGTGAGGAGCTTTTACATTTTTAGAATTGAAATTCAAAGATCTGGTGCTCACTTTCGGTGGCATTCTAAGAAATTTTTCAATAAAAAAGTAACAAAAAAATCAAGATAGAGGGGAATCTAAACGGCTAAATCTGGGTACCACTCACGTCTCGTTCAGCGTGTGTGCCTTTACTGTTTCCTAAGTCTATGGGGGTGCATAGCACTCATTGGTAACTACAAAATAAATGGTAGTGAAAAAGAGGTGACAGATATCACACGCAATAGACCATTTTTTTAGCTGATGTGTGATTTTCTTAATTACTGATTATTTGAAAATCTTAATATCCTACTATGGAGAAAGTGGAGCTTTCAACATTTCTACCCCCACCCGTAGAACAGCCATCTTTCCAAGCAATTTTGTATCAAAATTTTAAGTTGATAATACGATCTGATGTGTCTACATTTATCATTTTCATCATATGTCCCTAAACATATGTGAACACACATTGATTTTCTCCAACAATATTGTCTAGTAGTGGAAGATAAATTTTGAGCTCTTCCAAACACTATATGTTTTAGCTCTAATCTGAAGGTCAATTTCAATTTCAATTCAATTTTATTTCCATTTCCATTGAATAAACTGAAAAAAAATATATACAATACATTTACAGAACATATTTGTAACAATTTCAAAGAAAACGTATAAGTGGTCACGAGTAACAACAGAATTTCCTTTCTAAGGTATATACATATACCTAATACAAAGATTAGAATGGAAATGGAGGGTCCCACTAAAAAGCAAAGCTTGTAGGGTATGGGACCCTCGAAAAATACGTACACAAAATCATTGAAACCAATGTCAACTGACATGAAATTAACTTAGGAAGGAAAAAAAGAAGAAAAAAAAAAGAAAGAAAAAGAACAAAAAGGGGGAAATGAGACCATGGTACAACATACGCCATCGTGGACACAATTAAGCATACTGTACTTCATGATGGAAATGCAATAATAAAACAATAAAACGCTCCCTGGTTTGATATTGCAATTGATTGGGTGCATATGCCGGTATGAATGCATAGGAACGGATATAAAAAAGAGAAAGAGAATAGACTCACTGTTGTCTGGTATAATAAAAGAAATATCTGAGGTAAACTTATGTTAGACAGATTGAAAGATTAAAAGATGATTTCTGTGTGATACCTTAATACTTGTAAAAAAAAAAAAAAAAAAACCCAAACGACTTGATTGAGACAATGAAACCGAACCTAATTTGGTTGTATGTCACAAGATTTCAACAGAAAGAATTTTAATTTGTTCTTAAAAGAATTCAAAGTTTGTGCTGTTATTATGTCGTTGGGAAGTGAGTTCCAAAACTTTGGCCCCTCGTAGATGAAGGTTTGCTGAGCCAGCAATGTCCTAAAAAATGGCAAATGAAATTCGTTGGATTGCCTTGTAGGACAGCAAAGGTCGACAGCAAACAGGAGCACCCCGACAGACGACAAAATCACATTCTAAAAAGGACCACCCGTACATCAAGTTGTATGTATTGTATTGTATACATTTATTGATGTAGTCACCTCCGCCAAGGGAGGAGGTTATTTTATAAATTCCGACATCTTCCATTATATCCCTGGATAATTTTATATTAATTGACAAGATTATTAATTAAAGAGGGGTGGAAGATCGAAAAAAAAAAAACTTGAACAAATTAGATATTGGTTTGTCCTTGAATCTTCGGACAATCTGATACATTGTAAATGTATAAAATGGTGGTGTTATGAAAAACGCGTATGAGTTTGAGTTTAAGATGAGTTTACCCAACCACGGTAAAAAGCTTGCTATCAGCTAAAAGTTGTTTTTCAGCAAGGCCGTGAAATGATATAACTCTTATCCTGCCGTATTCCATGACTTAATCACTTAGAGTTGTTGACATATTCTTTTCACACTGTATGGGTTGGTTTCCAGGGGGGTGTTTCATCAACGTTTGTCAGCGCTGACTTGTCATCGCTGACAATCACCATAGTAACAGTTAGTTACCAGAGCATCTTATCCAAACAAAACCAAGGATTTTGCTGAAATTGTCAGCGCTGACAAACGTTGATGAAACACCCCCTGATCATTTTGTATGAACATAACGTTTCATTGCTGAAAATACTTACCGCACAATATACCAAATACACCTTCATTAGTGTGCTATTCGTTGAAATCATACACTATGATAGCAGTACCTACTCAAAAGCATCATGAAATTGATTATTCAAGTCTAAAATCTTTGTCTAAGATTTTGCCCGAAACATTTTTTCTTTTCATGTAAAGTAATGATTTTCGTAACGTAATTATGTACAAAGCATGGAAATTATGAATGGAATATTGAAATAAGAAAGTTTGTCTCAATTTGTCTCAATGCATAAACAAATATCGAAAATCCTTTAAAAATGACTCCTTGCTTATGTGACGAAGTCATGACAACAGATGCCATTCATCAGTAAAGTCACCCGATGACTTTGGTGCATGTTTAATTTCCAAAGTAAAAAGGAAGTCACTTAAGTCTTTATTATCATTGAAATATTTTGTGGACTTCAGGGGCTTGCTACAAAATGAATGGCAAATTCGAGTCCACACGCCAATCTCAACTGTGCTTGTGAAGGGGGTGGTTATCACTTAATGTTTGAATAAAGGCGGCATCGACTAACCTGTGTTTAATATTGATTTCTATCATGATCGGTGAACGAGCGATGACTGGATGGAATAACTAGAAATTACATGAAAACTACTGCTTTTTCCTAATATCATAATAATCAGTGCGTATGGTATCATCTAACGGCCTTCAATGAAGTCAATTCAATTCATATTTGTTTTGAATATGATAACAAATTACCAAAAGTCTGGTTTCCTATTCCAATATGGAATACCCTAAAAGTAAAATATCTGATTACATATTGTTATGCTATGGCTATTTCAAAATCGAATATTTTTGCTATATTCAAATAAAAGGTTACCTTTTTGCTCGGAAAGATTTTATACCATAGATATCTCGCCAATTATGTTTCAGATGTTACTCTTTGAACCCTTAGATTATATGGGGTGAAAGGCTGTCAATTATTTTACTTTCATAGATCTACTGAGTCATTATAACAGTTTTGACTCTTTAACTCATCTAAACTGAATGTGACTACCACCACAAATGCAAAACAAAGATTCTCTCGATATAAAGCCAACAGGACGCGAGAAAAGCATTATGATTATGCAGAGAACAAATCACGGGTGAATAATTATATACACTTCATTAAAGGGTTGTTCTTTCTGTTAATCTTGTCCATGCCAATGATGACATCCACCTCTCCTCGATCCATCTTTGACATCTTTGCTCTTAATGCCATGAAAGATAATTATTATTATAGATCCATCTTTGACATCTTTGCTCTTAACGCCATGAAAGATGATTATTATTATAGATCGATCTTTGACATCTTTGCTCTTAATGCCATGAAAGATAATTATTATTGTACTTTGTTGGCCCGAATTCACGAAGGTGGTACAGTTGAAACCATGGTTTAAACCCAATGAAATGATCATTTCGTTACGAAAGGATCTTCGTCGAGGAAATGATTGATTTCATAACGAAATAGGCCATGCAACACTTGGCGCTCCATACAAATTGTCCATGGTTTCAATTGTACCATCTTCGTGAATTCGGGCCATTGTCTCTATCCTTGTCGTTTGCACATTTTGACCCGATTTGACGTTGCGATTTCCTTTCGCAGCCACATGGAACCATGATATTTACTGTACACTGTAGAGAAAACAGAAAGATTAAATACATTATATTATGTTAGAAAATTATCGCACGGTGAATATCCGAAGCGATATGTGAGTAAATAATTGATAATTAACAAATGCATTTCTGTCACGTTTTACAAATAGACGAAAAGCAACTTCGTGTTAATAATAATAAAGCCTCGAGTTCTTTTTTCCCCCGCTACATTACATTCATTAATTCGAATGATATTTGGATATATTTCGGTACTGCCAATCTAAATTTTATTTCAAAACAGAGGGCTGCAAAGTCTGTTGTATGGAAGATGGACACGGAGATGAAAGCACAGTTAGACATAATCATGAGAGGGAAACGCATTCATGGCATAAAATAACGAATCAATTGAATTCTACCTCCGAGGATGATAGTCTGCTTTTTTTTTTTTTGGTTTCCATTACATAGATGATTGTGGTTGAATAATTTACCCCTTCTTGCGACACCTTGGTTTGTGTTTATGGAAAAAGAAATACAAATGACTGAGAATAACTTCCTGTGGACGATGTTAAAGCAAATTGGGACAAAGCAAAACAGAACAATCTATCTTCACCTTTTTTCGCAGACGGCGTGAGATCCTGCAAACGAACAATACCAGTCATGAATCTTTTTCTCGTTGACAACGTACACCACACAATTCTCGGTTCGGTATTCATTCGGTTGGCCAGGTTTCCACCAAGCTACATGAAGAATTGAAAAAAAAATGTGGTTACAGCGATGATTGTATTATGTGGTCTACCTGAAAACACTTTTGATGTGGACTTTATGGACCAGCCCCCTTCCCCCCCCCCAAGAAAAAAAAAACTAACAAAAAACAACAACAACAACAAAAAACACCAAAAAAACAAAAAACAAACAAACAGACAAACAAAAGAACAAACGAGAGCTGTAGATGAAAGGAAAACAAATCTGTCTTACGGCTTGACTCCAATATCTGTGTACCCCCGAAGCAGTCGAATGTCCGCTCTGTTTCCTCGTCATCGCACCCCATCCACACGTAAGCCAATCCCCCCTGCCTAGTGAGGAAGTGTCCGACATCCTTGTATTCACTTTGAGTCGAGGCCACGTAGGGCGTCGCCTCCTCCATGGCGCAGAGCTCCTGACATCTAGAGTAGCTCACTCCTCCCGATGAAACCACTTTGTAGCACCTATCTCCCATTCGCCACCATCCATTTTCGCAATACGGTTCTGCACAACAGTACACTGTTAGAAAAAAATCAACAAGGTTGTTTAAAATTTTAAACAACCACAAGTTAACCGGTGAATCGCTCAACTGTTGTTTAAAAATTAAACAACACGTAGTTGTTTAAACTTTTAACCCTTTGTTGTTTAAAAATTCTAAACAACTGTTGTTTAAAAGAAATTTAAACAACTGGGTTGTTTAAAAAAGTTGTTTAAAAATTTAAACAACTGTTGTTTAAAAGTCATTTTATACAACTGGGTTGTTTAAAAAAAGTTGTTTAAAAGTCTAAACAACTGTTGTTTAAATGTAATTTTATACAACTAAGTTGTTTAAAAAAAGTTGTTTAAAACTCTAAACAACTGTTGTTTAAAAGTCATTTTATACAACCGGGTTGTTTAAAAGTAATTTTATACAACTGGGTTGTTTAAAGCAAATATTGAATATTCATGTTTAGAATTTAAACAGTTCTTAATCCAATATTACTGTACAACTCACTTGTATATAAGCACAATGACACAAATGTTTATTTTTATTTGGCTAATTATATATTTCAGCACATTTTCACTGTCTATATCACTGACAGCGTATCAATAGAAAACCTACAATCGGTGAATCTGTCCATCGATGTGCAAACTTATTACAAATAACAAATTGAGCCAATCAAGAATAATTGTCTCATCCATTTTCAGAATATATACAGAGAAAGAATTCTTCTTATACAGTTAACCTTTGATAAGTCGAAGTTCTCGGGAACCGAGAAAAATGTGTCGACTTGCGCGGATTTAGTAAAAATATGCAGTTTGACTGCAGAGGAAAAATCATTAGCTTTTGTTATGCTTGAGTTAAGTGATTTCCCAGCTGAATTGACCTTGACTCATCTAAAGCTTAGTGTATTGTCAAATGTACATTTTGATTCCACTTACATACAAATGGGGCGCTTAACGCCGTAAAAATCACATTTCACAATATTTCAACTAAACTGCAATGGCAAATTGAATTTGAAACATGCAATAATTAAAGAATTAATTATTATGCATAACATGGATGTGTTCAGCTTGAGATTATCTATACCTGTACCACATTGAATATTTTGTTGCTTCTTTCTCATATTGTGTGGGTGCATGGGGACCATCAGTTGCCCTCAGATGGGTCCAAAAGGGCTAACTGAATGAACAGTACACAGAGAATGTAATTTTTCAGAATGCTTTTACAGTCCAATGCACACCTTAAAGACACATTATCCAGTTTTGTAGTGATCATACCCTGACAAGACAAGATAAATCTCGAATGAGTCCTATTTCCTGGAATGATTATCTGATTTTCTTGGAACCGCTGACTTTATTCTTGAAGTGTTTGTCACTATTACATGCGCTTGGAAATCTCATAAGTGAAGCATAAGGGAATGGCCCTCTAAGGATTTGCTTTTCTGTCCCAATACTGTACTTTGTTGCTCCACTAAGAAAATATTACTGAAGGTATTGCACTACACAGCTTCTCTATTAACTAGATCATTTTTAACAATGTTCAATTTGATGTAACAACATTTTGAATCATTTCAGTTGCAATACTTTTGGGGAACATCTGCAATAGTAAGTCAGGGGTTATAGATTATATTTCCTTGACAGTAAAATGATGACTGTAGATATACTGCAGATGGAGAAACCATTCACATTACTCCTGTTTACTGGTGTAATTTGAGAAGTCATACCTGCTACCAACACATACAGTTCTTTTTTTTTCATAACTGGGATGTGCCAAGTACAGCACATCTGTCCAGCACAGATCATCTCTGTCACTCCTGTGATACAGATGACAGCAATGAAGATTACTCTATATACAATGAAATAAATTCATAATGGAAATATACATTCTACGAGACAGTTCATCTTTAATTTTATGAAGGCCACATTCAGTACAGAGTGTCACCTCCATTATGCTCAACAGATATGAGGTTTTAATTTAACAATTGCTATATTTCTGAAAATTGACTGTCATGCTTCAGTATAAACCTGTGAAGATCTTGTCCAATATTTCATTAAGTCACTACTATGCAAAATACCCTTTTTAATTCATTTCTAGCCCATGTTTATCACAAGTTTTCAAGGGCCAACATTACCCACTAATAGAACAATCTTCTCATGACCTTTGATCTTTCCATGTGACATGTATCCATTACTTATTGAGTTATAAACAAATAAAACATAGATACCAAACCTTTGCTTTGACGAATGACCGAAAAATCAACTTTGTCAATTAAACTTCTGGTGACCATGAAAATCTCATTCTACGCATCTAATCTTCCTGATTTGAAGAGTTCAGGTATGTCCTGATCTCTCTCACAGAAATGGACGTCACTTTACCAGGCGTTTTGTACACAACTGTCTCCAAGAACTGCCAGGCAGCAAAACATTGAGCCTGGTACTGTACATCTAGGACATAATGCACTTTGAATGCACAGTCCACAGCCTTTGTCAAAGTTGGAAACAAGAATCCCTGTCTCTCTACAATAGGGAGTTTTCGCAAGCACAACGCGGCCGGGAGTTAAGCGTGTCGTGTGCGAAATTTGCTTCTGCACATGATCAAATCCGAGGAACATCCCGTCCGGGGGAAAACGAGTACGGTACTTGGCCAAAATAGTGTTCGGTCCCGATGCTGGGCAGGAGTGAGCAAGCCAGTCAGCCAACCAATCAACAATCTTGTCCCCACGCCTCTGTCCTGCACAGGAAAGCGAAACTGCATAGATATGGGGACGGGAGTCAACGAGGACTGTCACAAGTGATCGCTTCCTCATATTCTCGGTCTTCGCGTCGTGTAGCGAAAACTTCCGAATGACAAAGGTTTGCAGTGGCTTCTTCCAGGATCCTCCCATCAGCAAGATGAAGGGCTGTGGTCTCTGCTTCCTGTCAATTTGTCCAATGTAGAAAGCCAGGTCTGTGCCCTCCTGTAAAATGAAATGGAAGTGGAAAAGAAACATAACATGCATATGTATGCATCTAGATAAAATCTTGAAATGATCCACGCAGAAGCGTTGGGTTGAGGCATTGGTATAATGAAATCCATCAGAACAGATATTCCCCACACCCCTCCAATGTTTAAGGTAGAGTTCATAATAAAGTGCCTGGCCAAATTTTGCAACATTTCATTTGCAAACATATACCCTAAATTGGGTATTTTCTGTAGTATATAACATCCATGTATTACATTTTCTATTCTTGCAAGGGCTAACCATGACCTGGCTGAATGAATTTTCAACTGTGTGGCCTATGGGAACTTCTGAAAGGCAATTAATTTTATTGCTGGCAAGCCCAGGCAAAAAGTATTATCAAACAAAAACTACTCCTGAATTGCATTTCATTATTTTGGGTAAGTTACTCTTTCCAATACTAGTAGTATAATTTTGTCCACTTACATTGTAGGAACATTAAGGAGTATGCAAGGTCTTTTTTCTTTTTGGTATGGGGGGGGGGGGGACACCCTGTATCACATTGGATGTATATGAGTGGTACCGGTATGTGATATATTTCCAGCATCTTGCTGAATATAATGATACCATAGGTCAAGTGCAATATTCATTGATGAATGGAATATTCCTTATTGGCGACATTTGGGACCAATTTTGCATTTCATGTGAATTTTTTCCCTTTTTTATCAAAATGAAAAGGACATATTGATATTGGACAAGTGTGTGATTGAGCAGTCAGGCACAAAATAAAGTAAATATGTAGGTTGACTATGTAATATAAGATTTTTTTTCGTTTAAAAAAAATTATTGTGATTCACAGCATACATTAGCAACATAGTAAATTTGCATAAATATGGAGAATCCATGGACTAAACTAACAAATGAAACAGCATAAACTGGGAATTTCTGTAACTATGGACCACAGCTTGATGATTTTTATATTTTGTATTGCAATGTCAAAGTCCATCTCATCATTTTAATAAGAGGGTAACACATCACTTGTTTTAGAAGATTATCCCCCGAACAGTTAGGTACTTACAGGTTGAAAGTCGTAGAATAACTCCAACGACTCCTGAAAGGAGCACTTCCCCCACACCCTGGCAGTCCAGCCTCGGAAAACTTGTGGCAGCATGCTGAATGCAAGCATCTCTTTTTCCTCTGTGGAGCAAAATGTATGACACAGGGGGAGTATTTTGAATGATAAGTACAAATATACCCTTTAAAAATATTAACACAATCAAGGCTTATAAAGAGAAATGCTGACAAGTATCAGCTCATATTCAGATGCTAGCTTATGTACTTATATTGTACTTGATTGCAACCAGGATTACTAACTGTGTGTGTGTGGGTGGGGGGGAGGGGGCTGTTTTAAAGTTGTTTGGAGGGTATTGTAGAAAATACATGTGCTACACATTTTGAATGAGGGACTGATTCTGGCAACAGCATTTACTACCAAGACGGGCAAGTAATTGTGGATGAGTAGAGCCAAACTTGTAAGGCCAAGCATTAGAATTATAATGCTGTAATAATCATCATGCTATTCTACAAAGCAGCAATCAGAGTTACCATGAACTTGGATAAAAGAAAGTTGAATGGTGTTGACAGCCAGTGCCTTAATAAGAATAATCTTGCACTGCTGTTAAGTGCTTAACAAAGACTATTGCAATATGAATGACATTTGGGCTTTTGCAGGAGGTTCGTGTCACA
The DNA here is from genome assembly GCF_964275005.1 of Diadema setosum. Taxonomy (NCBI): domain Eukaryota; kingdom Metazoa; phylum Echinodermata; class Echinoidea; order Diadematoida; family Diadematidae; genus Diadema; species Diadema setosum. The sequence continues at coordinate 11,458,739 of NC_092690.1, forward strand.
TTCTGGCATTGCATAAAGCAAGATAAGTTAATATGCATATATCTTAATTAGATTAGCAAGAGCAAGGGATGTTCAAGGTACAGTGATTTTTATACCAAGTAGTAGGAAAAAGAATGCAAAAACTTTAATAGCTCATAAAAGACTTCTTGTTAATGTTATCCTATAATGACAAAAGCGTGATTATCATGCGAGTTGATCAGGCAGTGGAGAAGAAAAGGGGAATGGCAGATGAAGGAGGCAAGGACAAACCGTCCAGAAGTTTCAGTGTCCATGAACTGTGTGGCCATGGGGTGCTATAATGTGAGAGGGGCAGGAGACAGCCTCTCCCAAATAATTGTCCAAGCTGTAGTTACAGTCATAAAGCTGCACTACCGCATGTGATACAAGGAGCGAAAGAAGCTTGTATGAGCACAATTGAAGATGTTCTGAATCCACATGTCATCTCTTGAGGATTCAGTTCCAGCAGGACGAGGTCCAACATGAGCTAAGGAGGGACAATCTCTGCCTGACTGGCCTGCCAGAGGGGGCTGAGGAGACAGAGGAAGAGCTTACTGAGGGCAAGTCAAATGTTGCCAAGGAAGTTGGCTTAGACATTTGGAAAGAGGACATCTCATCTTCATGATCTTGTCATCATCTTGGGGAAAAGGCAAGAAGGAAAGAGCAGGCAGATCAAAGTCCACTTTATTGCAAACAAAAGGAACAAAATGTATTCTGGGCATTCTAGTCTGAAAGGAAAAGAGAACATGCAAAGTGTGTACATCAATGAAGATCTAAAGACATGCAATGTGTCACTCGATCAGTGCATAATAAATGCCAAGGAAGCTCATGATGTCGAATCGGCAACAAAACCAAATACGGGAACATGACATGCAAATTGAATGACGGACAAAGCAGAGTCATTAAGAGCCCGGATGATCTCTTTGATATTGGCTTTGAAATTACAGATCCACTTCAGTTTTTGCAGGGTTTTGCAGGTTTTTGCGAAAGTCTTAGAAATTAATTAACAAGCATTGTTAATTATTTATTGGTGTAACATTTTTTTTTTATAGTCATGTACATACTGTAAGTATTTTGTTAATGTTGTTAATAAATTCACCTCAACTCAAATGCAAAAAAGGAAAGGGTAGTACTGGGGCTGTAGATTAGAATCTCTACACAGAGCAATACTATTTAAAATTAATGTACCTTGGGAAAGGCCATCGGTGTCACCCGTGTGACGAATAAGCAGTGTTTGCTACGATGGACATCTTGATGCCCCATACTAGAGTACTTTGTCAGCATACATGGCCATGCTGCAAACATCCTGTCTTCAGCCACGATCTCCTGGCTGAAGTCTTGCTTGATCTGTACAAATTAGGGAACAAGATTGCATTTGTAATCATATTAAGGGTGGCCCAGAAAGAATGCTATAAACCAAATGGAAAAAAAAAATAATAATCAAGAACAAGTCAAAAACATAAATGATGGAGTGAATTATGCATGAATGAATTGCTCCAGCAAAAGTAGCAGAACTTAACTTGCACTTTAGTATTGGATTTTAGGGGGTTCGTTATGTTTACAGTAGATTTGGTTGTACAGTTGGACCTACTACTCATCGACCGCCTAATGTTTATTTGCTTGATAAGAATATTAAGCACTGAAATTCATGTAAAAAACTTGACCTACGTGATTGAGAAAATCCAGCTAGGCTATCAAATGCCTTTGTTCCCTTTTCGGTTCGAAGTTTCAGTGCAAAAATATCGCCGTCGAACTTGCGTGGCCTCATTTCCGTATTTTCAGCTCCCCACGGTAACGCTCCTTATGAGATCGACCGCTGTTTTTGCATTGACAATGCACGCAAACCGAGTTGTATTGAATACCGTGTTGTACGAAGCTTTTTAGAAACTTCCATAGACATAACATTACGATCGAGTCGGTGAAAATATTCATTCGAAATTTAGTCTTTGATTAAAAGTAGTTCTATTACTAGTATGAGGTAGGAAATGATCGAGACAGGTCATTGTGTAATTGAACTTAGTGATAATTAGCACTAGCAGTCTAATACTAGGCCCTAGCCCTTGACTAGGCCCTAGCATTGCCTAGCTAGGCCCTAACCGTCACGTTAGACCCTATGCTATTCATATTCTGGTCCCCTAGGCCTAGGCCTAACTAACTTGTTAGAATTCTACATCATCGAACTCATATGACACTGGTGCATGATGTGATACGGTGCCTGTTACAACTTAGAATACAATGTTTAATAATACTTAGGCTACTTAGTACTGTGTCAACAATGTCCATCAATGGGAATATTCCGTACGCTGATTTAGATGATTAGTTTTTTTGTAAAAGAAATTCGTATTTTATGTGAAGTTTTGAAAATGTATGTAAAACGATTGAATTATGCAAGTGTTTATACAAGCACGAATTGGTTGAAAAACATAATGTACACCGGTACAGACGACCTAACTTATTCATTAACATCACTGTTTGTTAGATCTAACGTTACAATACATGCATGTAGGCGAGGCGTAGCGCAGCCCGGCCAAGAACCCAAAGCGTGAGCCGTGACTTCATACATCATGCAAATTACAGATGGGCATGAAGCGATGTAATTATCAGTTAAATAAATAAATACCTTGGAATGAATGGCAAAGTTCTTCTATATATAGCTAGACCCCATTTGCTGAGAATGTTCGTGCCTCCATATAGCTGAATTGCAGTCATCGTCACCGCCGTCCATCATGATGAATATATATAGCCGTTACTGTGCTACTGTATAAATACGTACATACAATGTACGTACATGTGCTGTGATGTACGTGTGTGTGTGAGGCGCGGTGGCCGCCCGGCGGCGGCGGCGACGATTACATCGATTGCGACGAAGGATACATGCAGGCCCGCTGATTGGTTCATGACTATCACATGACTTTTGCCCATCAATTTCTAAACAACGATGTTTAATTGTTTGGACAATCATTCCGAATTGTTTTTAAACAACCGCTGTTTAAGGCAATCAAGCTCCAATTTAAACAACAATATTTTAAACAACGAAATTTTACACAGCGTTCTAACAGTGTATTGACAATGGTGACGATGATTGACTTGATGATGACAACGCTGTTAGTTATACCCAATGACAAAAATAATAGAATCTTAACAGCAGTATGTTTTGTCCTTTAAAGAAGAAGAAGAAGAAGCAGAAGTTGTTAAGCGACGTTTAAAATCATTTGATGAGTATCACTTTCATACATCTTCCTTTTAGGCTACTTTAATACGAAACAGAATACAATGTTTGTATGATTACACAGCTTGTCCAGGTTGTCGTGAAAAGGAATTCCATGATGGTGGTCGCTGTCTAGTCACAGGATTTGGTTGATTATCTCCAACCACTTTACCAGGGCAGGGAGGTATGATGCCTCCCTGATCAGGGTAAGTTTTGGAAACCATTTCCCAAACAAAGCTTGGATCTGACACTGACACCTAAACACGGCGTTATGAATTATTGTACTGCAAAAGATCAAAGTATACATCGAAGTCGTGTGCAGTACCTCTAACGGTAACGTTGCATGAGGACTGAGCAATGTTTCCAGAGATGTCACTAGCCAATACAACTACGGTTGTTGCGACATAAATTGTCGCCCCGACAAAAATTGTCGCTCCTGAAACAGGCGACAATTTGTGACGGAGTTTGAGGCTTAAATTTTCGGCCCGTCACAAATTGTTGTCTGGCGACAATATACTGATGATGAGGGCTGACGGCAAAAATTTTCGCCCACCTTCGAAGCACGTTTTTTTTTTTTTTTTTTTTGGGGGGGGGGGGGAATATCATTCTTCACACAGTCATTGAAATACCAAAACATAACTAACATGGATACATCCATGAAAACAAGCCATGTAAAATGTCACGGTTTCAAGGAAGTGTGTGTGCGCCCGCACATGATAATTGAGTGTCCGGTCGTGCGTGTGTGTGCTTGTGTGTTATTGTATATTATGGAAGAATGTGTTTATCATGTATTTTGGCTGCGCGTGGGGAGGGTTAAGCTGTTGCTGGCATTGAAGTTGTATTGATTATTTATCAGCAACTTTGAGTTTGATGAGTTTGACGGATATATATTTGAATTCGGAGTGGTGCTTGCGTGCGGGCGGATGCTGCTTTTATGCATACGGTCCATTATGTCATACGTATCAACATTGGGAAGTCGTTTCATCAGGAAGGAAGGTGGTATCGGTTCGGGTGTGTGTGTGAGTGTGTGTGTATGCGGGTTGGTGAATGTGGGTGTGGGATAATTTCGGTTTTGGTTAATCGGGCCCCGGGGGTTGGTGGGATGGGAATTTGATTTGAAGAAGGATAGTTATAAATGGTATGACAGATATTGGTAGGATTTAATATATATGATAGATGTAGATTTGTTTCGGTTAGGAGGGGAAGGGTTGGTCGGGGTTTTTCATGAATGATTTCATTCTACATTTGTATAATGTATTTTTTGTTTGTTTTTTATGTATATGCCCTTGTAAGTGAGAAGGAGTTACATGATCCAATATATTGAAGGGATATAGGTTTGGTACATGTCAAAACTTTCTCGTGAAGAAATTGTGAGTAGGGTTGATTCATAATCGAGTTATCTATGGTGAAGTGAGATTATTTTTGTAGTGTAAATTGACAAATGATGGTTTTTTTTTGTGTGTGTGTTTTGAATTGCATTTGTACCGTTTTTGTTCATGTTACATCCAGAATGGGTTGATTTACGAATGATTTTAATCAAATCAATAAATATCAAGGAAAAAACAAATCAATAAATATATAGGAAAAACAGAGTGTCGAGGAGCTTTATATGCATTATTAGGATTTGTTTGAGTGTTTCTTGGTGTTTGTTTACAAATATGTATTTGAGTGTGCATATGGCAGTTCGTTTGTGCTAAAATCAACTAATGATTGAGAAACTATTTACGACGTGTCGAAATTGTTCATTCATGCATAAAGCATGTCAAACTTATTCTGGAACAAAGAATAGTCATATGGAAGTTGAAGGTATGACTGATGGAAGAATATGACTGCAGTGAAAAAATGAACAACGACAGATAACATGGGGGGGGGGGGTACCTCCCTCGTATGCCTTTTCTCTCGGTCTCCCTCTCCTAGCCCGCCTCACCGCTGAAATTTACACACCCATACTATTTTGAAATCAACGCCGCTGTGAATTGTATAAACACGTGCTCATACACGCTGAAGGCATTTTCATTGCCACAGTCGTGCCTGCTGCTCAAAAAGTTCGTTCGCACAAACACCAAAACACAAACATAAAGAGACACACATACAGGCACACGTGTACACACAGACAAACAAACCACTACCACTATACAACCATCTCACATGCACAGTATCCACATATTGTATTATTGTACTCCATACACACACACACGCACACGCACGAACGCACACTCATATTATCATGTGCGCGCGCACATACACACTGCCTTGAAACCTCACCGTGACTTTTTACATGGCTTGTTTGCATGGATGTAGCCATGTAAGATATGATTTGGTATTTCAATGATTATGTCAAGCATGATATTACCCCCCCCCCCAAAAAAAAAAAAAAAAAAAATGTGATTCGAGGGCCGACGACAATTTTTGCCGCCAGCCCTCATCATAAATTGTCGCCTGACGACATTGTCGCCTGACGACAATTTGTGACGGGGCGACAATTTAACTAATACCCCCGTCACACTATTCGGAATGAGCTCGAATCAAGCAGAACCAGCCGGAATTAAGGATTTTCAAAATTCGCGCCACATTCGGGAGAAATATTTAAATTCTTACAGCTTGGTAGGGAATGCTGTTCGAATACTTGGAATGCACTTCGAAAACTTCTCGAATCATTCTTGCACATTCAAAATGATTTAATGATAATAATAATAATAATTCACATTTATAAAGCGCATAATAATTAACAAAATTCTCTATGCGCTTGACATAACATATACAATCGATCATGACATAACATATACATATGGAATACATAACATGATGGAATCGAAATAGAATATTGTTTGAAACAAAAAAAAAATATACAATCTATCATGACATAATATATAAATCATCAATACTTGAACAGATAAGTTTCAAGTGCCTTCTTGAAAGAATCAAAGGAAGATATGCATCTGATTGAGAGAGGTAATGAGTTCCACAGAGTGGGAGCTGATGATATGAAGGATCGGTTACCATAGTTTGTGTATTTACAGGATAGACTGACAAGAGATGTTGTGATGATGATCGAAGAGTTCGTGTTGGAATGTGATGATGGATAAGTTCTGTAATGTAAGAAGGAGAAAGATTATTCTGAGCTTTAAAACATATAATAAGAATCTTAAATATATCACGTTTCTTAACTGACAACCAATGAAGTTTATGCAGAATTGGTGTGATGGAGTCCCTAGAGCGTGCACCCAATATCAATCTAGCTGCTGTGTGCTGAATTCTTTGAATTCGGTTGACATCTTTCTTTGGAAGGCCATACAACAGAACATTACAATTATCAACACGAGACATAATCAACGAGTGCACAAGAGTTTCAATAGACTGTTGAGATACTGCCGAATCTGTCCAATTTTCCGAATGGCTATAATTGCTGACTGACAGGTTTTGGTGATGTGATCGGACATCAACAGGATGTTTATCCATAATCACACCAAGGTTGCGTGCTTTGCTGACTGCAGGGATACCAACACCATCCATGGTGATGACAGGAGGGAACTTAGGAGATGAGACAAACCTAGATGTAAAGTGTATAACTTCAGTCTTTGACGCGTTGTCAAGCAACTTGATCTTGAACGACCAAGATGTGATGTCTTTGATGCAACTGTTTATGCGCGTGATCGCCACCTCTCTGTCTCTCGGTGGGAATGTCAAATATATTTGGAGATCATCTACATATATCATCGAAAGAAGTCCATGCGCTTTGATGATAAGCCGTAGTGGATTTTAGCATCTTAATTACATCTTCCAAAATCATGAGGGAAAAAAAAAGTGGACAACACCTGAAAGGGATCTGGGGGAATATCAGATTTTCCCTTTGTACAAGGTGAAAAGAAGAGGTCCCATGACGCTGCCTTGTGGGACCCCACAGTCATCTGTGACCGGATGGGAATTGTGATTTCCAATCTTCACAGTATGGGAACGTCCAGACAAATATGAAGAGAACCAGTTTTTAACAGATCCTTCAAATTCATACCGCCTTGTGAGCCGGTCGAGTAAGATGGCATGATTAATGGTATCAAATGATGAGCTGAAGTCAAGCAATACCAAAATAGCCTCCTGTCGCCGATCTAAACAGAGTAACATGTCGTTATGTAAACGTGTTAGTGCAGTCTCCACACTATGCTGTCGTCTGTATGCCGATTGTTTGGAATATGCAAACTGTTTTCCATCAGATAGTCCATGATTTGACTTGTGGCTGCCTTCTCTATAATCTTCCAGAAGAAGTTCAGATTTGAGATAGGGCGATATTATAGTTCTCAAGATCTTCCTGCGATGCACCGACTTTCTTGAGAAGTGGAGTAACAACAGCCCTTTTGAACAAATCTGACATAACACCAGACCTGAGACTTGCATTGACCATATCTTTAAGAACAGGAAGCAGTTCACCGATACATTTATTGGTATGTGGTGTCGGGAGAGGATCAAGTTCGCAGGATGCAGAGGATGGTGACCTAATAATACATGTACGTCATACTTATTGACCTCGTGAAATAACTGCAATTTTGATTGAAAACGATCACATAGATCAATAGACAACTCTTGGCAGATATCAATCTTCAGTTTGTCCTTCAACTTTCGAATCCTTTGCTCGAAGTACTCCACAAAGCGATTTGCTAATTGTGCTGGAGAGTCAGAGTGAGGAAAGACTGTACTTCCGGTTGGTGACGACAGCTCACTCATCAGCTTAAACAGGCCACTTAGTGTGCATGAATCAATCTTGTCACGATAGAAATCGACCTTTGCCTTCGACAGAAGTTTGTTGTATCTACAGCACTGTGCTCGGTAGACGTCTTTGTGAACTTGAAGACTAGATTTGACCATCTTCCTCTCGCAGTGTCTCCTTTCACGCTTCGCCTCATGAAGAAAGTCAGAGTACCAAGTTTAGGATTCTGTGGACGTATAGAATGATCCGTCGTTCCACAAGCGGAGCATGGATGTCCAAGATCCCTCGGAGACCAGTACACAGTTATGTGGTGAGAATGTTGACATCTTGCTGACCATTGGGCATAGAGGAAGACATACTCAATACATCATGGTGAAATTTGTCCATATCCATGGCCTTCAGTTTTCGAGTAATAACATGCTTTGTAATTCTCTGTGGCTGTTCAAAAAGTAAATTACAGGCTACTGCTGCATGGTCAGATGGTAAGTAATCATGCGTAGAAAGAGCAGAAACAAAGTTGATGTCATTCCTATTGATGATGAGGTCAAGCTTGTGACCTGATGAATGTGTTGGTCCAGTTTCATGGATTTTGAGGTCATTGGATTGAAGAAGTTCGATGAATGAGCCAGCATAGCAATTGTCTGGAACATCCACTTGTAAATTGAAATCTCCTGTGATCAGTAATTTTTGTTGAGATACACAGAGAGATTCTAGAAGCGTTGAAGATTCCTGTGTAAATTCTGACGGAGATAATCTGTTCTTCCGGCTCAATGGTGGTCTGTAGACAATTATCAGTCGCATCACTTGGGCTGATACTCCAGATAAGGTGAAGTCCATGTATTCAAAAGACTTGAAGGAAAAAGTTTGATTTGATTTCGTGTGGAAGCCCTTATGCACCAGCAAAGCTATTCCACCGCCTATCCTTCCGGTACGTGGCGTGTGATGAAAATCATTGTTAGGAAGTTCAGCTTTTATGTTTGCAAGAGTGTGATCATCTTTTGTGGAATTTGTGAGCCATGTTTCTGCGACCCCAATAATGTCAGTTTTGTCTGACAGAATGAAGTCGCACAAGGAAGTAACTTTGCCTTTCGCCTTCAGAGATATAGCATTCCAGAGTGCAAACTTGACAGTCTGATCTTGAAGCCTGGAGGTTGCTTTTGGAATGGGCTGAACATGGTGCTGCTTTTTAGGGAAGGATGGCTGTGTGAAGTTGGGTGAGACACGCTGAGTGATCTTCACCTCAATGCTGTGCGTTGTATTGAAGGTTTGACATGGAGACATGGCAGACAGTCTACGTCTTCCACGACCCTTTGTTCCACGATGCGTTTTTCTTTTGACTGCAATGCCCAGGTCATGTATTCTATTCCAAATGTCTCGATGTAGTCTCAAGCAGGATTTCCCACTACTGCTCGATTCCACAACATGGGCATAACGATGCATATCAGTGCAATCATATCTGTATTTACAATGGTCATCCTGGCCATCAGCAACATAGGGTCCTGGATTGGGGTTGACATCTCCACAAGTCACAAGAGATGACTAAAAAGTAGCCATAGAATTGTCATAGTGTGGCGTTCGAGTTCCCGTGTACTTCCTTGTATATAGATTGTATCCAGTTGACATTACACCTGACTGCAGGGCCAGTACAAGCATACACAGGGTCACTGTACGCGCATTGGTTCCATTCATGGTCCAGGGTGCACAATACCAGGGTAAACACAACAAAGGATGAGATCCTCTTACAGACCATTGTAAGATCCAGGATTAAGAAGCCATCAATAGATGTACATGGATAGAGCACCTTCTATTCATCCCTGGATGTAATCTCAGGCCAAGTCAAAGTCACTGCTTACATGCAAGTCAATATGGCTGGAATACTGCATCAAGCTATGACAGGAATCCAGAATATCTGTTGAAATGATTCTCCAAAAGCACAGCACGAAATGGAGGTAAATTTGTCCGGCAGTGTCCTGAAAGTCTACCCAAACACTTGACGCTACTATTACTGCGTCAAACACGCAATACACACCAAAAAGATAGCAAACAAGAGAGAGCTACAAAGGGGGGCAACCTCCATGGGTGCACACCTAATACTAAGATTTAGCTCTCGTATGCTACTCGAATGTTCTTGTGATTGGAACGCTGTAGGAATATTCAGAATGCTGTTAGAATGCCGTCAGAAAGCACTTCGAATGCCGTCAGAAAGCACTCGAATGCCGCATAAGCGCGGGTCGATTGCTGCCCGAAGTCTGATGGTCGGAAAGCGCCTCGAATGCAGTACAAGCTCATTTCGAATGCGGTCAGAACGTTCCCGGAATGGCTACCAAATATATTTTGAATTTTCACGAATTCAAATAGAATGCAGCCCGAAAAATTAGAATACACTTAGAATATACTTAGAACGCAACACGAATGTCCCATGTGTGTCAAAAATGCCGCCGGAATGGTCTCCGATAGCGTATAAAAAAAGGTGATTTTCACCAGTCTCAACCCGATCATCCTTGGACCATGTTACTTTGCTACAGACTGCTGTCCTCCAGCAAGATCTCCTTAAAAGAGAGTGTCTCAGCCAATTACCCCCTGAGCAATTACCCCAGACCCTTTCCTTGACCCCAACCCTACTCCTAATCCTGAACCTTATCATAACCCTAACCCAAACTCTAACCCCAACGTAAACCCTAACTCTTAATCTTTACTCTAACCTTTTCAATAACCACTATTTAACTGGGGGTAATTGTATGAGCATTTGAGATATTATGGCAGAATTTAAGGTGCAACACCGTTCCGATTCTCCCTCAAATGAGGTCAGATTGTTTCAAATGCTGTTAGAATGCCATGGGAATATTTAGAATGCCGTAAGAATATTTAGAATGCAATCGGAGTCCAATTAGAATACCCTTCGAATGCAGATCGATATTTCTCCACTTTGAATGCTCGTCGAATCTTTTAAGCATGGGTAAAACATTCGGGCTGGCCACAAGTACGGGCCCGAATGTTTGGAACGCACTCAGAATGTCGTCAGTATTTTTAGAATACACTTCGAATATGCAGGAATGCAGGAAGAATTTCCATTCAAACGACATTCCGGCTCATTCCGCTTCTAGTGTGACGGGGGTTAAGCCGCCAACCTCGTCAAAAATTGTCGCCTGTTTCAGGGGGCGACAATTTTTGACGGGGCGACTATTTATGTCGCAACAACGTGTATCCAGTGTCTGTTGCCTTACACTTTCCTCCATTGGCACAGGGTAAAGAAGCACATGGTGATTCTGTGACATGAATGAAGCTCCATAATGAGAACATCTTTCATGTAGTAGTAGTCATAGTCTAGCTTCTGGACTCTTTATACTAGTAGCGGTGATTCAGTGTACGCGACAAGCCGTATGAGGGCGTGACACCTGAGGATTGCGATACTTAGTACGCCGAGAACTGCGATACCCGTGTTGGGCGCGCAGTCTCACGATTATCGCAATCGGAAAATTTGCGCCCTCTCTTGATTTATCGCACCAAGGAAGATGGGACGGAGCCCAGACTATAGTAGTCAGGGCAGGTGGCGAACCTGGGGGGAGGGGGGGGGGGGGTGTGGGGGGGGGGGTCGCCTCCCATTTTTTTTTTTTTTTTTTTACACCCGTACATTGGAATATAAATATGGGGTGTCACCACTTTGGGCCCAACATTTTTCGCGGTGAGGGGTGAGGCCTTTGTTTTTGCGTTGAAGACCTTTTTTTTTTTTTCTTTTGTTCTCCAGATGAAAAAAATCCGGAAGTGGCTCCAGACGTGCGCTGTGCGCTGAAGGCCATTGTTGTTGTTGTTGTTGTTTTTTTTTTTGGGGGGGGGGGGGCTTGTTAGGTCATGAAACCTGGAAGCGCCTTTCTTTTGAAAACGTGGCGCCGGTCATGGCAAGAGTAGTAGTAGTGATGGTTTAATGAAAATTCATTTGCAGATATGTAAGATAGCTGAATTGAAGAATATTGTACATACAGTGTATAGGTAATAATATGCATAAACATAATATCATACTTCAATTAAGATGTAAAACTATATTCATATTAAAAACAACTAGAGAATGACACTCAATGAACAAAATTTTAGAATTAATACATTACATTCATTCATATACATTGAAACATCTACTAACAAGCAAATTAAACTTAATGATCACTTTACGATCATATTATAGGCATATTCGTACACAAACTTATAAACAACAATCTATCAAATATATACAAATTATTATATTTCTCCAGCAAAACTTTCAAGTTATGTTCATACCGAAAAATAAAGATAAAAAAGATAACCTAGAGAGTGACCATACCCGGGAGATATCATACACTTGTGTACAGAGACGGACAGAGCGAGAGAGAGAGAGAGAGAGCGCGCGGAGGACAGAAAGGCATGAAAGAGATAGAAAGAGATAGAAGAGAATACTGAGAATGAAATTTTAACATATCATTACCATATAATCTCTTTACCATCGTATTCACATTTGAAATAATGTACATCATACATCGTTTCAATTAAACATAATTACTAAACCTTATTAATTAATTTCAGTGTATATCATTATTACTTATCAAAATTATACAAGCACGGAAGTACAATGATTCCCACTCACATATGATAACCCTACAAACATAACGGCATGCGTATATTATATTTCACATTCAATTATTCTTACTGTATGAAGCACAGAGTCTTCTTCTCATAAGAGACAGAATTTGATGTCTGTGTCTTTAAGATATGTTCATTTTGAGCTTTGAATTGTTCTTACTTGTTAAATTCAAAAGTACGAGTGCTGGAAATTTTATGTAATATGACTCATGTGCACTGCTGTGCGAAACGTGAAATTGCACAAAATATAGAATCGCTATTGTATTTTGCTTTTTTTTTTAATTGGAGCTAGGGATTTCTAGCCAGGGGAAAGTCCCATGGGCAGCAATTCTGCGGAGAACGGCTTTGATTAATTGTGCCTAATCAAAACAACTCCCTGATTGAGAGAGTATTACGAATCTAAGAATTTGTGGTTGAGTAAATACGTATATTTTGCGCATAAATTTTCTTCGATGTTGACGTATTGTGTGAAATGTTCTGGTAAAAATATTCGGAGTTAAAGAAATAATCGTAATAAGACCAGTGTCGACAACATGCGCTTAGAGTTGTTATTGTCTTTTGTCAAGTGTGTATGGATGGTATATTATGATGTACGATAATCTACGAGGAACCGTTGTCGTGTGTATTTTTATAGATGAGAGCACGAACATTGTATTCCAGAGTCTCAGGTGCGGGATTGCTAGCAGCAGCAGGAGTGGCCCTGGCAGGACAGTTAATCCTTATCCGCTTGTCCATCAGAAGGAATTCAAATTTGTCACACCCAATGTAACTTTTTCATAAGGATCTTCGTGCTTTGTTGATGGGCAAAATGAGTCGAATTGAATGTGAACGAAATAGGAAAAGGCCAAACAAACAAAGAGCAAAATTGCCAATTAAAGCATTTGCACTCCACAATCATACAACAACAGGCTCCTACAATCACAACATTCAACGAGGCTTTACGTAGCAGTTTCACAGTTTGACTTACCACACATCGGCCAAGGAACGGACCAGGTCCCATTTACACAGTTAACTGTTCTTTGGGGTTCAGGCAGAAAACCGGCATCACATATTACGCGAACAACGATCGAACGACCATTTCTGTAGACATCTTCATGTTGAGCAAAAAAGGCTTCGTCCGTCGAAAAGGCTACCTCATATCGACCGGATGGTGTGGTTGATGCCTCACATGTGTCTGTGAAAACATCGTACACAACTGAGTAATCTGTGGCACCAGGTTGAAAGTATAGTTGATTACGCCCACAATCACTATATTCAAATTCAAATTCAAACTTTATTTTCACTTTTTTTTTCCAACAGAATGTACATGAAACAATATCATGAATTTGACGTTCAAAATATACATAACCAGACAGGATTATCAACATGTTCATGTCTACATGATCAGTACAAAAAAGAGACATACACTCTATATACACTCTATGAAAAAAAAGTGGAGGTACCCACTCAAAAGACTATGCTTGTATCGTGTGGATACCTCTAAGGGAAAGGGTGAAAAGGGGATGAAAAACTTACAACTAAAGAGTGCGGGAAACTGGGAAAGTGGGGAATAGAAAAAAAAAGAAAGAAAGCAAAAGTGGGAAAAGGGGAAAAAACAGGGAAAAGAGGAAGCGAGAGAGAGAGAAAGAGAAAGAGAGAGAGAAAAGCCTAAAACATTTTGATGCATACACCAAGGGCAATTAGCTAAGCGTCTTCGAAAGTGATACATTGTCGAGCTGCTTTCCTGCGGAAGAGATTGTAACTGTGAGGACGAGAGCATGTATGTAATACTAGTACGCAGTAAAAATGATTGATGCCTCAAGAGAACGCAGCCTATATTGAAAGAAGAGAAGGTAATGTCGTGTTTACGAAATACATTACAAAATTAAATTCATTCAGTTGCATTATAAAACTTCAAAAGAAACATTTTTAATCTCTTTTTAAAAGAATTCAATTAAGGTGCATTGTTTATATCCATAGGAAGGGAGTTCCAAAATCTTGGACCTACATAAATAAAAGTCTGCTGAGCTAACATCATAACCTGAACTTTTTTTTTTTTTAATTTTTCAAACCAGATACAATATCAGTAACCTCATACCTCGTGGTAGGAGTGAAAAATATTGAATTCATATCATACTGATTTAAAAAATCAGAGAAATGTTTAATAGTATCGGGAATTTCTTGAGGAATGTTTTCTCCAGTTGTTGTAAAATATGTATTAAAAATTATCAATAATTATCAATTATCAATAATTTCATCATTAAATCTTATTCTCGAAATACTGAACTTTTCATTTTATATATTAATTGCTTGTTTTAATACATTTCATGTACTTTTTATATCACATCTATATCTCTCTAATTGCTTATAATAATATTTTTTCTTTTCAATACGTATTATCTTAGTGAGGGTATTCTGATACACAGTATATTTGATTCGTGCTTGTTCAGTTTTTTTTTTTCGTTTTAAATACATAAAACAATTATGTTTTTCCTATTTATGGAACGCAAAATGGACTTCGAAATCCAAGGAAGCTTTGGTGTTGTTTTATATAGTATAATTCCCTCGTTTATCCTTTCTTTTAGGAATGTCAATATTCAAATTATTATAAAAAATTTCCATTAAATTATTCAAAGCCAACTTAATGTCATCAGTATCAAACACACAATCCCAATTGACATTATCCAAAGAAGCACACAAAGAAGAAAAATTTTCTTGGGTTACTTTGCGCCTCAAGTATCGCTGGGATGAATTATTACTAATATGGTTGAGTTTAAAGTGCGTCATTATTGGAAAATGATCAGTAATATCTGATAGAATTATCGACGAATTTGGAAGGGTTAAAACATTACTAAATATATTGTCAATTAAAGTGGCTGACTGACGTGAAACGCGTGTCGGTTTCGAAATAAGAGGTAAGAAGGAAGAGGATAATAACGCCTCAAAAAATTCTCCAGATATGTTATCCGTTGTGTGTTTTAACAAATCAATGTTGAAATCACCGAATATAAAAGAGTCTGAGTTCATAAATAAATGGTTTGTAAGCAGCTCAGTGAGATATAATAAAAAGTCTTTGTTGTTGGAATTTGGAGGTCTGAAAATAATACCTATCACAATGTTTTTATTACCAGGAACAGTAATCTCAATGAAAAGTGACTGAACAAGGTCATTCATTTTGCTAAGCTCTTCACGGACAGTGCATTCAAAGCAGCGTAAAACATATAAAGCGACTCCACCACCAGAGCGATCAGATCTATTATTCGCAAAAATGTTATACCCTCCAAGCGCAAAAGATTGTTTTGGACATGAAGACAACCACGTTTCAGTGAGTCCTATCACCGAAAATGAAAATTTGTTTGGATTATCTAACAATAATTGCAATTCTTCAAAATGCTTATTTATACTTCTTATATTCAAATGTACCAACGAAAATGTATTTTTCATAAAACCCTTACCA